>NC_091783.1:23687372-24312372 GCF_029378745.1 Bos indicus
CTTTGCTGTGTAAAAACTTAAGTTTGATTAGGTCCCATTTGTTCATTTTTGTTCTTATTTCTATTGCCTTGAGAGACCAACCTATGAAAACATTGGTATAATTTATGCCAGAGAACGTTTTGCCTATGATCTCTTCTAGGAGTTTTGTAATAGTGTCATACCTTATGTTTAAGTTTTTAAGCCATTTTGAGTTTATTTTTGTGTGTAGGAATTTTGTGTATGATGTGAAGACATTTTCTGAATTTGCTTATTTACACACTGCTGTCCAAGTTTCCAAGCACTACCTGCTGAAGAGACTCTTTCCTATTTTGTATTCTTGCCTCCTTTTTTGAAGATTAATTGGCTACAGATGTATGGGGTTTTTTCCTGGGCACTCTGTTCTGTACCATTGGTCTGTATGTCTGTTTTTGTGACAACACCACTCTGTTTTGACTACTGTAGCTTTGTAGTACTGTCTTAAGCCTGGGAGGGTTATGCCTCATGCTTTTTTTCTTTCTCAGGATTGCTTTGGCAGTTCTGGGTCTTTTATGGTTCTGTACAAATTTTAAGATCATTTATTCTAGTTCTGTGAAAAGTGTCATGGGTAATTTGATTGAGATCACATTAAATCTTTAGACTGCTTTGGGTACATATGTGCTGAGTTGCTTCAGTCATATCGAACTCTGCCCAGTCCCATGGACTGTAGCCCACCAGGGTCCTCTATCCATGGGATTCTCCAGGCAATGCTGGAGTAGGTTACTGTGCCCTCCCTCCAGTGGAGCTTACTGACCCAGGGATTGAACCTGCATCTCTTACATCTCCTACGTTAGCAGGCGGGTTCTTTACCACTAGTGCCACCTGGAAAGCCCCTGCTTTGGGTAGTCATGCCATTTTAACAGTATTAATTCTTCCAATTCAAGAGCGTGCTATATCTTTCCATTTCTTTGAATCATCTTTAGTTTCCTTTATTAATGATTTGTAATTCTCAGTATATGTCTTTCACCTCTTTGGTGAAGCTTATTCCTAAGTATATTATTATTATTATTGATGTGATATTAAAAGTGATTGTTTGCATTCCTTTTCTGATAGTTCCTTGTTATAATTTTTAATATATATTTAATGGGGACTTTTTAATAAATAACAAAGTTGGAAGTACAAATGAGGGTTGTGGGGGCTCAGAGGAAGGGGGCAGTGAGGATTGCAATGGTGACAGAGTGAGCAGAACACTGTCTCCCAGCACCTGTCTCCATGCTAGAATCTCACTCCCTCTCTCGGAGCCTCTCTGCAGTCTGGTGGGACAGCACAGTAAGATAACTTGCCCCATTTTTTAGCTATAGAAACCGAGTTCCAGACGGGTTAACTGGCCTGCCCCAAGTCAGACCATTCCTGGCTTTTCTTGCTGCACCACTGTGTCCCAACTTAGAAGAAATAGTGGTTGGGCAGGGGAGGGCAAATGCCCCCATAGGAATAGTCAACAAAGATATGGAAACAAGCAAGAGCTTTCTGCACAGGGTGTTAGCTGGAACAAAGTGGGGGTACAGCTGAAGGGTAGTTTTTTTAAAAGCTAGAATTTATTTTTATATAAAAATATTCAAGAGACTTTTAAAAGGCCCAGTGAGGATGAGTCTTACCTGGTATTGGGGTAATGCTGGCCTAGTAAAAATTACTTGGAAATTGTTCTCATCGCTTCCGTTTTGGGGATGAGTTTGAGAGGGATTGGTATTAGTTCTTTGAATGTATAGTAGAATTCAGAAGTGAAATTTTCTGCTCCTAGACTTTAGTTCAAAGATTTTTGATGTGATCTCCTTACCAGTAATTGGTCTACTGAGATTTTCTAGGTTTCCATGATTCAGTCTTGGTAGGTTGAGTTTATACAAGTTTATCCATTTGCTCTTGGTTGTCTAATTTGTTGGCATGTGATTTTTTGAAGTATCTTATCATCCTTTGTATTTCTATGATATCTTTCATTTCTGACTTCATTTATTTGAGTCTCTTTTCTTTTAGTGAGTCTAATTAAAAGTTTGTCACTTTTTAAAATCTTTTCAAAAGAATAGTTGTTATTTTCATCTTTCTATTGTCTATTTTGTCTCTACTTCATTTATTTCCACTCTGATCTTTATTTCCTTCCATCTGCTAACTTGGGGCTTAGTTTGCTCCTTTTATAGTTCCTTGAGGTCTAGACTTGAGATCTTTCTTGTTTCATGATGTAGGCATATATCACTATGGACATCCCTCTTAGAATTGCTGTTGCTGTATCCCATAAGTTTTTGTTTGTTGCATTTCTATTTTTATTAGTCTTGAGGTGTTTTCTGATTTCCTTTTATTCTCTGACCCACTAGTTGTTATGTAGCTGTGACTTAATCTCCACATATTTGTCAATTTTCTAGTGCTTTTTCTTGTAATTGATTTCCAGTTTTATAACACTGTGATCAGAAATGCTTGATAGGATTTTAATCTTCTGAAATTTATTAAGGCTAGTTTTATGGCCTAGTATATGATCTAAAGAATGTTCCATGTGCACTTGAGATGGAATATTCCATATATGTCCATTAAGTCAATTATCTATTATGTTATTTAAGGCTGATGTTTCCTAACAGATTTTGTCTAGATGATCTATCCATTGATTTAAGTGGGATATTAAAATCTCCTACCATATTGCACTGCTATTTCTCCCTTTAAGTATGTTAATACTTGCTTTATATATAAGTACATACATATATACACATATGCAAATGTTATACATATATACAAATGTTATATTGTCTTGCTGTATTGATTCCTTTACCATTATGTGAAGACCACCTTTGTTTCTTATTACAATCTTTGTCTTAAGGTCTATTTTATCTGTGCTTAGTTGCTCAGCTATGTCTAACTCTCTGTGACTCTCCAGGCTCCTCTGTCCATGGGGGTTCTCCAGGCAAGAATACTAGAGTGGATTGCCATACCCTCCTCCAGGGCTATTTTATCTGATGTAAATATAACTATTTTTACACCTGAAATCCTCAGATTTCTTTTGGTTTCCATTTGCATGGATCTCTTTTTCAATTTCTTTACTTTCGGTCTATGTGTATCCTTACATTGGAACTGAATTTCTTGTAGATAGCATTTAGTTAGTTCAGTCACTCACTCAGTCATGTCTGACTCTTTGCAACCCCATGGACTGCAGCACAGCAGGCGTCCCTGTCCATCACCAACTCCCGGAGTTTATTCAAACTCATGTCCATCAAGTGATGGACATCAGTAATGCCATCCAACCATCTCATCCTCTGCTGTCCCCTTGTCCTCCTGCCTTCAATCTTTCCCAGCATCAGGGTCTTTTCCAATGAGTCAGTTCTTCACATCAGGTGTGCAAAGTATTGGAGTTTCAGCATCAGTCCTTCAAATGAACACCTAGGACTGATTTTCTTTAGGATGGACTGGTTGCCTTTAGATGGGTCTTATTTTTTTAATCCATTCAGCCACTATATATCTCTTGATAATAGAATTTAGTTCATTTATATTTAAAGGAATTACTGATAAGTATGTACTTATGGCCATTTTGTTAATTATTTTCTGGCTATTTTATAATTTCTCTGTCCTTTGTTCTTTTTCTCTCTTCATTTGTGATTTGATGATTTTCTATAGTAGTATGCTTATACCAAAACCAGACAAAGATACCAAAATAATTAATGACCAATATTTCTGATGAACATAGAGGAAAACTCAACAAGATATTAGTAAACTGAGCTCAATGATACATTAAGAGGATAACAAAATTGTGGTTTTCATTCTGTCTGCCTTCTGATGGATAAGGATAAGAGGCTTATGGAAGCTTCCTGCTGCGAGAGACTGACTGAGGGGCAAACTGGGTCTGTTCTGATGGGCCAGGGCCATGCTCAGTAAATCTTTAATCCAATTTTCTGTTGATGGGCAGGGCTGTGTTTCTTTCCTGTTGTTTGACCTGAGGCCAAACTATTGTGGAGGTAATGAAGATAATAGAGACCTCTTTCAAAAGGTCTCATGCATGCACTGCTGAACTCACTGCCTCTGACCCTGCAGCAGGCTACTGCCAACTCCTGCCTCCACCAGAGATTCCTGGACATCCATGGGCAAGCCTAGGTCATCCTCTTGTGGCGGTCACTGTTCCTTTTTCCTGGTTCCTGGTGCACACAAGGTTTTGTCTGTACCCTCCAAGAGTCTGTTTCCCCAGTCCTGTGTAAGTTCTGGTGGCTCTGTGGTGGGTTAATAGCAACCTCCTCCAAGAGGGCTTATGCCATACCCATGTCTGCTGCACCCCGAGCCCCTGTCCATGCAGCAGGCCACTCCTGATCCATACCTCCGCAGGAGACTCAAACAGTTCTGACTCACCTTTCCTTTACTGACTATGCTAAAGCCTTTGACTGTGTGGACCACAACAAACTGGGAAATGGCAAAAAAGATGGGAATACCAGACCACCTACTTGCCTCCTGAGAAACCTGTATGCAAGTCAAGAAGCAAGAGTTAGAATTGGACATAGAACAACAGATGGTTCAAAATTGGGAAAGGAGTACAAGACTGTATGTTGTCACCCTGCTTATTCAATTTCTACGCAGAATACATCATGCAAAATGCTGGCCTGGATGAATGACAAGCTAGAATCAAGATTGCTGGGAGAAATATCAACAACCTCAGATATGCAGATGATACCATTCTAATGAAAGAAAGCAGAGAAGAATTAAAGAGCCTCTTGATGAGGATGAAAGAGGAGTGAAAAAGCTTGCATAAAACTCAACATTCAAAAAGTTAAGATCATGGCAAATAGATGGGGAAAAAGTGGTAACAGCAGATTTTATCTTCTTGAGCTCCAAAATCACTGTGGACTGTGCCTGCAGTCAGGAACTTAAAAGACACTTGCTCCTTGGAAGAAAAGCTATGACAAACGTAGATAGCGTATTAAGAAGCAGAGACATCCCTTTGCCAACAAAGGTCCATATAGTCAAAGCTTTGGTTTTTCCAGTAGTCATGTACGGATGTGCGAGTGGGACCATACAGAAACCTGAGCGCCAAAGAATCGATGCTTTAAAACTGTGGTGCTAGAGAAGACTCGTGAGAGTCCCTTGGACAGCAAAGATATCAAACCAGTCAATTCTAAAGGAATTCAACCCTGAATATTCATTGGAAGGAGGCAAAGGAGAAAGTGAAGTAGCGTGCATGTATGCACAATATTTGCTGAAGCTCCAGTATTTTGGTCACCTGATGTGAAGAGCCGAGTCATTGGAAAAGACCCTGATGCTGGGAAAGATTGAAGGCAGTAGGAGAAGGGGACAACAGGAGATGAGATGGTTGGGTGGCATCACTGACTCAATGGGTATGAGTTTGAGCAAACTCCAGGAGATGGTGAAGGATGGGGAAGCCTGGCATGCTACAGTCCATGGGGTCATAAAGAGTTGGACATGACTGAGCAATTGAACAACAAACTTTTCAGAATGAACACTAAGATCTGCATCATTTGGGTTAAAATACTACATACAGTTGACCTTGAATAATATGGGATTTGAACCATGTGCATCCTCTTCCAGTTTCCCCCCTCCCCCCAATATCAAATACTACAGTCGCACATGGCTTCCCAGGTGGCACTAGTAATAAGGAAACCGCCTGTCAATCCATAAGACATAAGAGACATGGATTCAATCCCTGGGTCAATAAGATCCCCTGGAGGAGGGCATGGTAACCCACTCCAGTATTCTTGCTGAAGAATCCCATGGACAGAGGAGCCTGGTGGGCTACAATCCAAAGGGTCACAAAGAGTCAGACACTACTGAAGTGACTTATCATGCATGTATGCACACTATTTGCAGTTAATTGACTCTACACAGGCAGAGCAGCCAGAAGGCACATTTGAAGTTTCATGGAGATTTTCAACCATGGTACAGGGTGGGCACCCTTAACCCCTATGTGTTCAAGGGTCAGCTGCACTACACTGCTATATTTAAAGTGGATAACCAACAAGGACCTACTGTATAGCACATGGAACTCTACTCAGTGTTATGTAGCAGCCTAGATGGGAGGGGAGTTTGGGAGAGAATACACATATATATGTATGACTGAGTCCCTAAGCTCTTCACATGAAACTGTCACAATAAAAGTTTTAAAAAAAAAATAAAAATAGGAAAAAAAGTGTTATGAACCACAAAAAGAAAATTGGCCTTGTCACATTTCCTAAATGTATGCCTTAACATTTGATATTCAAGTCATTTTCTCTTGAAGCATCTAGTGAGACATTTTCCTTTCTCATTTTCTTATTAACTGCTTCTGCTCTTCTAGAACCACACTTTTCAGTGGCCTTGTCTGTAATTTGATCAGGTCACCAAGAATGTTTTCGACTTCTTTAAATTCAGTATCTTCATAAATTTTTAAATTTTGCTTTACACTCGACATGCATTCTAATTACATGATATTGTTTGGGTTAATCCAAACCACTCAAGTATGATACTGACTCAATGAGGCAGAAATGAATATTAGTGAAAAACAGGGAAGGGCTGTTTGAGTAGTCACTAGTTAAATAATTTATTCATTTGTGAATATTTTCTCTTTTTTTTTGCTTCACTAACCAACCTCATAAGGTTGAAGATTTTAATAATCAACAGTCACATAAAGAAATCCTTGTTCTTCTGATTTATATTCTCAGTCCTAATCCTATAGATCTGAAAAAAAACAAAGGTAATGAAGTCAACTTTCTTCCAAAATGAAAAAAGTAGAGCTGTGAATGGCTTCTCAATTGCTGAGCCATCTAGAGTTTGCCAATGTTACTAATGATCTGAAAGAAAATGAAAGCCATGTTGCAGTTTGTGAGAGTAGACCTCAGAGTAGCCAGAGGTGGGGAGTTATCCATAAACTGCAATATTAGAATGAAATCACAACCTCCCTCACCCCAAAAGGAACTGAAGCTCTTGCCCCACCCTTTCTCAATTCCAGTTCGAGAGGTCAGTCAGCATCTTGGCAGCAAAATCACAAAATGTTACACCTTATAAAATAACTGACAGTCAGTTGGATACTGGGTATCTACATAACTGGGAGGAAAATCTGTTTCATTTTCTTTCATAAAGATTTGTACTAGGCAGAGAACAACACCTGTGGTTGCCAATGGGGAGGGATCAATTGGGAGCTTGGGATTAGCAGGTGCAAACGATTATGTATAGAATGAATAGACAACAAGGTCCCACTATATAGCACAGGGAACTATATTAAATATCCAGGGATAAACCATAATGGAAAAGAATGTGAAAAATATGTGTATGTATGTACATACTTATGAAAGTCTTAGCTGCTTAGTCCTATCCAACTCTTTGTGACCTCATGGACTGTAGCCTGCCAGGCTCCTCTATCCATGGAATTCTCTGGGCAATAACAGTGGAGTGGGTAGCCATTCCCTTCTCCAGGGGATCTTCCAGATCCAGGAATCACATCCAGGTCTTCAGGCAGATTCCTTACCGTCTGAGCCACCAGGGAAAACCTAATATATATAAATGAATCACTTTACTGTACAACAGAAACAAAAACATGGTAGATCAACTATACTTTAAATATTTACTAGGATTCTCGAATGTAAAGGAAAGAAGTAAAATTTAAAGTTGGTTCATTCAGAGACCCAAACTCCTCTTATGTCATGATGCTTTCTTAATCCACTAAGAATCTCCCAAACAGTAGCTATTAATGATTTGCTTGTTCAGTATTCCCATTTGCAAGCATGGCACGCCTGCCTCTCCCTTTCAGCTGTTCTATCTGTGTCATGATTCTGTGAACAGGAGAACAAATAGCAGCCAACTCCCACTAAAAAATCAAAGCTTTGAAAGGCCATGGCAGAAGTGGAGAGAAGTTTCTCCCAGATGTCAGAGTTCTTGAGTACCTCTCTTGTCTCTGTCCTAATTAAATTCCAAGTGAAGCTACTTGCCTCTTATGGGACATTTGCCTCCTGGCTGACAGAAGTCCTTTTCTCCCTTTGGGAGAGAGGGTGGAGGGGGATGGATCTTGACCTGTCTTCATTATGCCTCAGAAAACTAGAAGGATGAAATAACATCCTTCATTTTAGTTTAGGAAATTGAATCTTACTATCTGAAAAATTATAATATGGTTAGGAAAAAATTCTGTTAAAATACCTTCAAGTTCTATAATCACTACAGTTTTGGAGCATGCCTCTACTTATGTGCTTAAGAATATTTTTCAAGGATTTTAAGTTTATTACTGGAAAAGGAAATGGCAGCCCACTCCAGTACTCTTGCCTGGAGAATCCCATGGACAGAGGAACCCGGCAGGCTACAGCCCATGGGGTCGCAAAGAGTCAGACATGACTGAGCGACTAAGCTCTCACTATAAATTTAATAATTATAATAATTGCTTAATGAAAAGTAAGAATATAAAAATGAATGCCTAGATATATGTGTGTGCTCTCAGTTGCTCACTCATGTCTGACTCTTTGCAGCCCCATGAAGTTGTCCCCCACCAGGCTCCACGGTCCATGGAATTTTCCAGGCAAGGGTAATAATCATATAAAACACAAATAATTTAAGAGTTTTAAATCACTTTTTTCAGTAAAAATTTCTAAAATGTCATAAAAAAGTAGATATATCATTCAGTTCAGTTGCTCATTCATATCCAACTTTTTGCAACCCCATGGACTACAGCACTCTAGGCTTCCCTGTCCATCACCAACTCCCGGAGCTTGCTCAAACTCATGTCCATCCAGTTGGTGATGTGAACATATGATTATTTTATGTAAATAAATATTGGACTTTTGGAGTTTTTATTGGACATGTATACATGTATCTCTCCCTCCCCTCTCCCACTCCCACCTTTCTAGGTCATCACAGGGCACTTGGCTGAGCTCCTTGTGTTATATGACAGCTTCCCACTAGCTATTTTACACGTGGTAGTGTATATATGTCTGTGCTACTCTCTCAATTCATCCCACTCTCTCCTTCAGGTATTTAACAATACCTAAAGCAGCATTCCAAGTCTTATTTATACTAATCATATATATAAGATACACTTCTAAAGTGATACACTTCTAAATTCCAGTGTAGTCAACCTGGTATACAAAGCATTGGCCTGAAACAAAAATACCCAACCCATATCCCTGTTGTGACACTTATAAGTTATTGACCTCTAAATGTATCCTTGAACTCCTGTGGTCCTCGGTTTCTTCTGTTCTAGATTGTGAAGTTTGTAATCTGGAGTCATTAGCCTCACCATATAGGCTCTTCTCACTTCTGAATTAGTCAGGTCCAAATGATTTGTTAACAAATGTAGCAAATAAAAAGTGTTCATGATTCCCATCATTTTCCACTAGTCTAGAGAAATTCCTATGCATTGAAGATGGATTTAATATGTACTTTTTGGAAAACTTAAATATTAAGGTATTCAGTGTCTTTATGCAGTAAGAAGCAACCACCAGAGTGGTTGGACCAGAGTCTAAAAAAACTTAACCATTCTTTTCCCATCGTGTCCTTGTCGATCTTTCTGCTGCTGCTGCTACGTCACTTCAATTGTGTCCAACTCTATGCGACCCCATAGACAGCGGCCCACCAGGCTCCTCTGTCCCTGGGATTTTCCAGGCAAGCTATCTTTCTGAGAGCAGGTGTATTTATTTGATTAAGGGTATCAGTAGCTTCTCATGAAAGAATAGCTGAATTAAATCAACTAATTTATTTTGTGCTTATGTTCAAGATTCTAGGAAAAAACTTGTTCATGTCTCATCTGTGCTGACTGTTTTCTAGGACCCACTGATCTCAGCATGAAGAGGCAGTTGGCGACCAGCTCAGGATCGTCTAGCAGTTCAAGCTCCAGACCTCAGCTGAGTCCAACTGAAATCAACGCAGTGAGACAGCTGGTTGCGGGATATCGAGAATCCGCTGCATTTTTACTGCGTTCTGCAGATGAACTGGAAAATCTTATTTTACAACAGAACTGAGTCCAACAACGATCCTCTTCACTGAGGTTTAAATTTGCAGTTTCCACTAATGACACTTTGATTTCCCAGCAGAGATGCGTCTGGTCTTAACTGCACAGTCTTAAGAGAAATACTTCCATTATGCCACATTGTCCTTGATCCATAAAGTGATGTGTTTCGGTGCTTCAAAGGAACCCTGGCCTCTGAAGTACTTGAGATACGTTAACGTGTCCAGCCTACTGCTTTTTGTTTCAGTGTGCCAGCATAAATATCTGGGGCAAAAAAAAAAAAAAGGCTGTGTATTCCTAATTCAAGGATAAAACAGAAGAAGCTTGTGGTATAAAAAAATAGTTCAAGGTCCAGCTGAAATATTAGTGGAATTTGCTACTGACTTACTGGACTGAAAGCTGCAGTATCTGGAGGAAAAAAAAAAAAAAAGCCAAAATTTCTTGTTGCTACAGGATATAGCAATGAAAAGGATCTTGTATTTTAAAAAAAAATGTAATTTTTATAAAAAGAAAACTTGTTTTTCATTCAGAATTGTCATTTTTACTTTGGTAATTTTTTCATAGGTCCTAAAAGAAAACTGTTTTGAGAAACTACTGTAAGTACCTTTTCCACATCCCTTTGCCTTCTCCTCTTTCCAAATTCTTTCTACAAAAAGAACACTTGATGCTGGGGAAAAGATACCCTTACCTATGTTCTTTAAATCGTCACATCAGGAACTACTTCCAAGAGGAGCTTGCATTTCTGCACTCATGCTGTTCTCAAGCATCCCACTCAGCACTGCAGCTTTACCATAGCGGTTTCTCCACAGAATTTTTTTTAATATTCAAAAGAGACATATCATTGAAAAAAAAAAAAATCACACCTTGATTTCTTACAGCTGCTCTCCCCGGATTGCCGCTGCTGTTTTACGGGCATCCTTCTAGCAGCCATTGGATGTTGATGACTGAATGTTAAAGACGTTGCAAGTGACAATCTGAAAATTTGCACTCGTGTGTGTTGTTTTCTTTTCTCTTTCAGAAATAGTTTCCAAAAAGAGACATTACCTCTCCTGAGACGATTTGTATAATTTACACTTGTAGGTAAAAATGATGTAAAGAACTCTCAGTGGATATAGCCACAACTTACAATGAACTGTCCCCTCCTCTCTCCCACACTTGACCCTTATTTTATAGTGTTGGATACCCATGAATGGTGTTCTTTGTGCACTGAGGCAAGCCTATTTTTAAAATATTTAGGGAGGAGTACATCCGTTTACGCTTCTTGTACACTTTTTCTGTTGTTTAGCTTCGGTTGGATTACAGATTCTTTGTGCATTCCTGAATTTGCCTTATTTCATGTAAAATTTATGTCATTTGGGTTTTGATAAGTTTAAGGCATCAGTGACATTTCTTAACTACTTGTTACATATAGTTTTTCAAGTAATGACTGTGGTTGTGACCAAGTAATGTGCACTTTTTCTTGTAACTGTGGACATTGCTATGCTTTTTTCTTCTAGTGTTTCTAGAATTACGGTTCCTTACAGTTACGTAAACAAAAAAAGAAACAAAAAAAAAAAACTTTTGTGATACTGTTGGTGAATATAATGTGAAAATCTTATTGAAATATGAGTATTTTGGAAATACATAGATGCACAAACATCTTTTAAGGTGTGGATTTAGAATTTGCTTATTTAATTGAAAATTCAAAATATTGAGGGCTGGTATAATTTTGTTTTGTTGGGTTTAATAAACAGATTTCTGTGTTAAAATACTGATTGTGGAAACTTATAAATTTTTGGAATCATATGAAATATTATTTTGTATCTACATTTAACACAAAATTGACAGTTCAAATATATTTCAAGAGCATCCCAAGGTCCCCCAGAGTCTCCACATGCAGGCTAGTAAATAACTTATTCCAAGGAGTAAAGCAAATTAGCAAACCATAGCTATTTCATTTGATTAAATATGATTTAAGAATTTATCTTTTATTCCCCATTTTAACATGACTAATCTGGCTCTTTAAGTCATATTTAGCATTTTGGGGAAAACTTACCACTTTTAAGTCCCTGTTTTATGCTTTGGTATTTGTTATTGAATAGTATTTGAGGCTTTGGCATGGTTACTATTTCAAAATGTAACACCCAGGTTTGGGTTCAACCTATATATAAAAATCCATAATAGTGATCCTTATTAAGCACTTTGATTGGAGAAGGCAAGTGCCAGCAAGGCACTTTTGTTTTCATTTGATTTTCAAGTTATAACTCCCACACCCATCCACCAAGGACTAAATCCCCCCCTGCCTTCTGCTTTTTGCACATTTATCTAGAAGAATGAGTTCCAGGACTCCCACTGTTTCCCTAGGAGAGCTCTGAGGACAAAACCATGTACCACTTTGTTTTCCTTTGTAACTTGTCCCTGAAAAGCACCCTGGTCTTTTTGTAATTCTCTGTCACATCCCCTTTATAAAGCAGTTTGGAGGAACTGGGTGCAGGTTCGTATTTTCATTCAAATGAGGTGATAGAAAACTATCATCCACATGGAGATCACATAGATACTTCTGTCACTTCTGACAGACAGCTTTTCATACAGCCACAGTTTCTTGTCACATATGTATTACTTGATCACACTTAGTAAGAAAACATTTCTTGAAGTAACAGCAGAAAATGCAAACACAAGTAGATACTGAATTTTCCTAAGTTGTATAAAGTAACAACTTGATAAAAAGGGCATTCAGATCATGATAGCCACCATTTACTGATTATTTACACATGGAAAAGGCATTTATTTCCTTTACCTCCAACAACACTAGGAGATCAGGATAGCCACTTTTTATTTTACAACGAGGCTCAAGCAGATGAAGTAACTTGCTAGGAGCCCCAGGAGAATGAAAACTAAAGCCCTCATTTGACCCAGGCAGGCCCGATGCTGGAGCCCCCTCTATTGGTGGCCGGTCTGTTCCCTCCCAGGGTTTCCCTGACAGTTCAAAAGAATCCACCAGCAACTCAAGAGACATGGGAGATGCAGGTTCAATCCCTGGCTGGGGAAGATCCCCTGGAGGAGGAAAATGGTAACCCATTCCAGTATTCTGGCCTGAAAAATCTAATGAACAGAAGAGCCTGGCAAGTCCTAAGGGTTACAAAGAGTCGGACATGACTGAGCAACTATACACACACTAAATCTTTACATTCTGTACCAACTTGGAACCTGACCAGTTTATACTAAAGTTTAGCCATTTTATTTATATATAAAAGATAAATAATAGTTATTAAAGTGCACTTGACATCAAATAAAGCATTTGACTAAACACTGAGCATTTTATCCAACTTATGGAAGTTTAATTTCCTTTATGTTCTCTACAGATATAAAGAGCAGTCATAAAATCCACCACTAATGAAAATCAAACACACACTGCATGAAGGAAAGGCAGTGACTTGTTTTTAAACATGATGGGTACAGTAGTGAATCTGGTAAGGAAAGAGAAAAGGGATTATCCAACTAATGCTCATACATAAAGCTCATGAAGTTCATTCATCTGAGATTTCAGTTACTATGCAGGTGCTATCTGGTTATTTTAATTAATCCTGGTACCATTTACAAAATATTCAAAGATTAGTCTTGGTTTGCCAAAAATAATTTCACAAGGCCCAGGTTTCAAACTTTAGTTTGTTAAAAAAAAAAATCCAAAAATAAATCAGGTGGACATTACATTAACTCTGTTTATGTTTTAAACTGTGTTTGACATGTAGAAATTCAGTAAAGCAAAAGCTAACCTACAGGAGTTTACCATTTAAAGAGAATTAAAATCTCGTTTCTTAAAACTATTTTGAAAGGAGATAAAATTCTGCTAATAGTCTGTCTCAGGTTTTAAAGTCAATCATTTTCAACATTTTATTTTCTGATTATGAAAGGAACCTAGCAAATACAGGAAATAAGGAGGGAAATTCCAGCATCCATGAAGAACAATGATAACATTTTACAGTGTATCTTTCAAAGTTTATCTATACAAGTAAATTTTTTTTTTAATTTTGCTCTGCATGGTATTTCCCCATCTGCTTTCTGTCCTAAAAGTATACCATAAATCCTTTCCACATCATTAGGTATTATCTTTACTATTTCTGAAGACTGTATGGTATTATATTGTATGAATGTACCTGTATTAATTTTCTATTGCAACTGTAACAAATTACCCCAAACACTGCAAATGTATTACAGTCTGGTAAGTTGATGTATTGCTGATCCTGCTCACAGAGCCAACTGTTTCGCTGTATCTCACTGAACACACTATTCGTTGAGTGCATGGTAGGCAAGGCATAAGCTAAGAAGACTGAACTGCAGACATGTTTATTCTCTCCTGCCTGACGAAGCAGCCATTATTACATCACATAACATGGCCCCAAGGGCTTTTGAGGTGGAGCTTATATAATAAAAGTAGTCCATGGCCAAGCGATTACCTCATGATGCGCATGCTCAGTGCTATGAGTGATCTCGGCTGTTATGTTAATTATTTACAAAACATGGGGCAAGAGCGAGAGGCCATGGGATTAGAGAGCCTGACCACTGCCATCTTGGCTAGTTTGCTCTCTCCCTACTGTTGGAATTCTCACTGGGCTAAAATCTAGGTATCGAAAGGACTATGTTTCTCTCTGGTTGTTCTGGGGGAGAATCCATTTCCTGACCTACTCTAGCTTGGAGGCTGCCTGTATTCCTTGACTTGGGGTTCCTTCATCTTCCAAGCCAGGAGCTTAGCATCTTCGGATCTCTCTGTAACTCTGACTTCCACTTCTATCCCTTCTTCCATCTTTAAGGACCCTTCTGAGTTCATTGGGCCCACATGAATAGAATATGACAACCTCTTTCAAGTCAGATGATTAGCAGCCTTAATTCCATCTACAAACCTAACTCCTTAATTTTAACATGTAATAAAACAGATTCTGATGATTAGGATGTGGAAATCTCTCTCAGGGAGGGGAGATTATTCTGTCTACTGTAGTATTTTAATTTCTTTTTATTCCCTTTTAAATCTCTCTCATACCCAGCTGTATTTCATCCATTCACTATAGTAAAGTTTCCAAGTCAGCAGCACAAACATTTTATAAATAATTGTCAGCTGCTGTATCTGTATTTTTTCTTCTGTACAAAGGGTCTTTAGGAAATTGTTTTAATGGCATTCTCAAATATCACACATTCAAATCAAATGTAATAAATGCATATGTTAAGCGTGCAGCTAACTCTTTCAAGTGAAATGAAACAAAAATACCTCTGAACTCTTTCCTTATTTTGATTTCTTAGAAAGTGATTCTGCCCAGGAAATTTCCTGAAATGTGTTTTAGGCAGCCATATTAGACCAGAATAGGTACGGAAGGATCCAAAGCTTGATTTCTATAAGCAATCCAACCACATTCATAAAACTTCTGGTGGTAATTACCAGTGGTGGTTTATTTACTCTGAACAAATAAAAGGTATTAACATTAGATGTTATTAGATGACATGTCTTTTCAAAGGGAAGGTTTGGCAATAACACACCTATTGCATTTAGGATAAGCAAACAGGTTTAAAAATTAAACCTCTTTACCTCCATTTCTTTGTGAGAAAACTATACTTTATTTACATATTAAAATTTTTATTTCCCGTCATTTACTGGGCTTTTTTTTTTTCCCATTTCAATGGCCATCCATTGAAAAAGATTAAAGATAATTCAAGACCATTTATAATGATGTAAGAGGGAAAAAGAAAAACAGACCACAGAGAGCA
The DNA here is from genome assembly GCF_029378745.1 of Bos indicus. Lineage (NCBI taxonomy): Eukaryota > Metazoa > Chordata > Mammalia > Artiodactyla > Bovidae > Bos > Bos indicus. The sequence continues at coordinate 23,702,998 of NC_091783.1, forward strand.
GATATTATTACTCAAAGTGTGGAAGTACACCAGTTTTTTTTTCCCTTGAAAATATTGACTTCTCATATTCTTTGTTCATTGGGGAATGGAGGAGATCAGGCTGCCTGTGAAAAATGGCTTTACTTAAAGCACTCCATTACAGTGACAGGACAAGTGGCCAGAAATTCCACAGTAGATTATTTACTCTCAGTTCCTCCGCTGGTAGAAAGATTCCAAAGTCTGTTTTGATTCTTAGCTCATTTTAATTTCCATTCATTTAATTAGTGTATTCTTTAACCTACTATGTGGAGGCATCAGGCTCTGATACAGGGAAACTATTTCTACTTCAAGAGGTCACATCTAGTGGAAGACAGAGACAGAAGTAAAGATGGTTAGAATATGAAGGATAAGGAGTGTGTGACATGTAATGATGCAGTAGAAACAGTGTAATATGTCATGATATGATAGAAACAGTGTAACATGTCATGATATAATAGAAACTGTAACATGCCATGATATGATAGAAACAGTGTGACATGTAATATGATAGAAACAGTGTGACATGTCATGATAGAAACAGTGTGACATGTCATGATATGATAGAAACATGTCAGGTCAAATGAGGTCATAGATCTATAGCAGTCTTGGCTGTATCAGGGGTGGGTGGGCGAGGTGAATTGAGGGGGATGATGGTGCCAGAGGCTAGCTGGTCACAAAGATGGAGCTGTGGGGAAGGAATACCTGGCAAAGTTGTTGAGCGTGTCCAGGGAGGAAAGAAGAATAAAAGATGAGTCCGGTAAAGACATGTTTCAACTTCAGAGGACACCACCAGTTGAGGATGGAGGCGCACTGTATAGCGTGATGCACAGTGACTCAAGCAGTATAGTCTTGCCAGAAGGCAGAGATTGAGATGAAAAAAGGCTGTGGGAGCAGAATAAAAGAGCCAGATCAGTGGTGTCTCTGTTAACTACTTGTGGGAACTTCGGCTCAAGAAGATGACCTAGTACTAGATCACAGGACCACCCTCCAACCTCCAAAGTAAATCAAACCCCTAATAATGAAATACAACTAGTACTACCTAAGTAGCCTAGGGACAAGGAAGGAATGGGCTTTGTCCTAAAACCACAGAAAGGGGGAACCAGGAATATTCAGTACATGTCACAAATTAATGTGACTTCATCCTTAGGAAACAGATCTGAGGGAAGACTGAGCGGACAGGAATGTTGAAACTCCCCCTCCCACTATTAAAGCCCAAGTTGGGAGAAAAGAGAATGAGGGGTGAGTGGACCAGCTTGGAAAAATATATACACAACCCTACAAAAACACAAGACCCTTGCTGCCCTAAGGACGAATCTCCAGAAGTAGAAACACTGTCAGGACTTGCCATTTCATGAGCTCTCTGGTGGAAAACATCGGCTGAGAGGTAAAGATGGGAAGACAGTGACACCAGGGTATGTTTTCTACAAAAAGAAATGGAGATTCAGTGAGCATTCCGCCGGCCCACTTCCTGTCCTGTCCTTTTTCTCCTCTTCTTTACCTCCTCCCCACCAGTGATTACTAAGTCAGCAGACAAAACTTAAGAGGTGTCCTTGCCTTCTTTAATTTTCTCTTCAGAGCAGGAAACAGGCAAAGATGCTGGAGGAAAGGGAAGGCATTAGGAGAAATGAGTTTTGGGGTCTCATTGGCCTCTGTCAAAAGTGAAATTTCAGAAGGTCCACCCTGAAACTGGGGAATTTAGGAATCTTCAATTTCCCATCTCCAAATATGGATAGCACACTCCCATGTGGAGTGAGTTCTAAAACTGGACTACCAACAACATTGCAGAAAACAATGATCACAGATGGACACCCCAATCTCACCTCCCAGAATTCTGCTCTCCCTGCCCTCAGCAAAACAAAAGCAGGACTTAAGTAACATGGAAGCTTATATTACCATATGTAAAATAGATAGCCAACAGGAATTTGTTGTATGGCTCAGGAAACTCAAACAGAGGCTCTGTATCAACCTAGAAGGGTGGGGTGGGGAGGGAGATGGGAGGGAGTTTCAAAAGGGAGGGGATATATGTACACCTACGGCTGATTCATGTTGACGTTTGATGGAAAACAGCAAAATTCTGTAAAGCAATTATCCTTCAATAAAAAATTTAAAAAAAATCAGAACTCAAATATGCCACTCTCAGGCTACAGGTCAACAAGAAGTGTGAGTATATATAGAAAAATAAAAGGGGGAAAGAGATATCAGGGAGAATCTAGTTATACTGTATTAAGAGAAACAGTAGGTAGAACAATGAACATATCCCACAAATATGAATAAAACATAAAAGAAGAGCATGGCACTCATATATCCAACCAATAGCCAAGAATGAAAGTCAGGCAGACAGGGAAGAACAGTTTATACATTAAAAAAAAAAAATACATTTGAAATAAAATCTCTCAATAAAACATTTTTATCTATAATAAATGCTTTGCTTGCAACAAGAAACTATAAGACCAAAGAAACAATTTCTCACATCATTTGACAACACTAAATTATAACAATGTCACATATGACAAAGCTTTCATTATAAGCAATCATTCTTCAAGAGTACTTTAGAGGAAAACAGAAAAATCTATTGTTGCATATATTTTCTATCCATTACAGAAACAGGTAAGAGGGATGGCTTATACACCATGCCAGACCAAGGAGAGTATGAGGCACCTCTGAAGATTGGAAAAAGAACCATCAGAATTTCCCTAGTGGGCCTGGCACTGGACTGGGACATGTTTGACACAAAACTGCAACCTCCTAATGGGGTATCTGTGCTGGCTTTTTGTTTTGTTAGTACTGGTGAAATGAAAATTCCTCATGAGTTGTGTCTGTCTTGTGGGACACGTGACCACAAGACATGTCACTTGAGCGTCACACATGCCATGTAGAGGGGAGCAGTGCTGATCCTAGACCAGCAGGAAGGCTATGACGTGCCTCTTCCATCTCTAAGTCAATTATTCCTCTTCTCTTCATTATTATGCAGCTTGGCTACAGAGACTGCCAACGCCAAAGGTCAAATGCAGATTTCTGCGTAGGATTCCAGAACTAAATAGGAAGCCATAGTCCTCTCCAGTGGCTTCAATGTCATGTTTGGGGAGGATTTCTGTCTCACTGACTGCTACCCCCACCATGGGACATAATTGATGCATCCTTCTTCCCAGAGCCGCTTACAGTCTGGGCATCTTCACCCTCATTCCACACTTATGGGCAGGCTGCACTGGGTGGACTTTTGCTGAGCCCTGAGGGTGAGGGCTTTCAGCAGCCCACCCCCCCCAACCCCCAACCTGCTCTTGGGCCCCAGGGGAGTGGCAGCAGAGGTTTCAGGCCCAGAGACTCCATGTCCAGACTGGATGAGTCTGGAGCCTGGGGACTAAGCAGAAACGGCTAGAAAATGAAACAGACCTTTTTGAATCAGAAGTCTGCCCATATATGAAGCAAAACCTGTGTAAGGGGCATCCGTCCTTTGGGATAACCTCTCCTCATTAGTTGAGACATTGCTGCTGGTGTCATGACAGGAAAGGCCACCTCTTCTGACACTGGAAATGAATCCTAAATACACAGACAGTTATGAATGCTCACAAAGGAAAGCCCAGCTGAATATGGCAAACCCACATCACACAATCTTTTATTTCCTTTTTCACCACCTCATCATATCCCTTTCAGTACCTCACTGAATATTAAGCAGAAGAAACTGCATACATTCTTAATATATTATAAAAGTATTAGCATATGATATTTATCTCTATCTTTAAAAGTATAATTATTACTGGACCATTTTGAGAGCTTTATTGTCCAGAAAGCACTGATGCATTGGTGTATCTGATTCATACAAAAAGGAAGACAGAAGGCTTTATCACCATTTTCTGAAACTGAAGCTCAGAGTTTCGGGGCCTCTCCTAATTGTAGACAAGAAGCCAGGCCTTCTAATTTTGATTCGTATGTTTTTCTTGTCCCTGCCCCCTTCTCCATTATATCATGTCACATTTCGAAGTGTTGTTTCTTTGATGTATTACAAAAATACCTTGTATCTATGTTTTTCTACTCAATTACCTATCCCTTTAACACATGTCTCCCTCAGAGACATTCAAACTAGAATTATCTTTTGATTTTTCTCTCCTCCTCTGCCTGTAGGTTTGGTTTTTTCCCTAATAAAAATTCATTAGGAAAGTCATTCAACCAGAATACATGAAATGCCTCTAACCTGCAGAACCCCATGCTGCTCTGGTATCAGAGGCAAGAGATTTAGACTGAAAAGAAATATAGGTTTGTAGAGGGTCTGCAGGTCACCAGCGAGGACTTTGGCACCAGGCCGTGTGCTGACACCTCTGGGCTAGATCCATTCGTCCATGCATAAGATGAGAGTAAGCCGTTTCACAAACAAGCATGGTAGTACATATGAAGATAGAACAGATTTTAAGGTACACACCAAATAAAACTCAGAATTAAAGAGCACTACTCCTTTTCACATCTCTATTCAAAGCCTTGGTAGTGTTGTTTAAGAAAATCAGAACAACTCTGGCCAGACCAACATAACCAAGTGAAAACGCAAAACATAAGATCTGGTCTCAGTATTTGACAGGAAACATGATCCTCAGCCCTACTTGGCACACCTAGGGAGCAAAGTCATATCCAAAGATGTGTGGCTTCCACCAGGCCTGTGCTGAATCGCCGTGCGCATGAAAACCACACCAACTCAGAAAGTAGGGCACACTTGAGCCATAACAAGTGTTCTGTCTGCTCACTCTTGTTTCAGACACAGTTACTTGGCAATTGGAGGCTTCCTCGGTGTCTCAGCAGTAAAGAATCTGCCTGCAATGCAGGAGCCACAGGAGGTGCCAATTTGATCCTTGGGTCAGGAAGATCCCTTGGAGGAGGGCACGGCAATCCACTCCAGTATTCTTGCCTGGAGAATCCCATGGACAGAGGAGCCGGACCAGCTACAGTCCATGGGGTTGCGATGAGTCAAACTCATCTGAAGTGACTTAGCACACATTTGGAAACTGGAGACTTGAAAAAACAGTATCAAACATCATTTCAATTCACATTTAAACCTCATGTGGATTATTCTAATTCTTTAAGACTACTATCCAGAGGGAAACCCACATCATTTATCCATTGCATGTGTGCATGCTTAGTCGCTCAGTTGTATCCAACTTTTGTGACCCCACTGGATTGTAGCCCACCAGTCTCCTCTGTCCATGGGATTTTCCAGGCAAGAATACTGGAATGGATTGCCATTTCCTCCTCCAGGGGATTTTTCCAACTCAGAAATCAAACTCTACATCTCCTGTGTCTCCTGCATTGCAGGCAGATTCTTTGCCCACTGAGCCATCAGGGAAGCCCCATTTACCCATAAAAGGCACCAAAATGGTCTGGAGGATACCCCTCCCTCTGATGGGATGATTCCCTCCATGTCCCACCTCCCCTCTTATGTTGGAGTAATGCCAATGACTAATATGTTCCGAGCTCTTAGTAGGAGCCAAGAACTTTCCATATGTCATTTCCTAGTCTTACTCTGATTTGAATGATGCACACATTATGTATAATGCTCACACTTTTGGCCATGCTGTTGAAATATCTGAGCCATGAATTCCATATTTCCCTAAGAAGCTCTCACTGAAGATAATAAAAACTTTGTTCCTGCTTAACCAAAAAAGTAGAATCAGTGCAGGATGGACTCCATTTTCTGCAGGACTAGTCAAGACACTTGCGCCTTCTCAAAACCAGTATTCATTCAACAGCCACTGCTTCTCCAGCCACAAAGGATGGATGGGTAGCACCCAACACTGGCCTGTCTCCGTGGGCTGGGTCATATCTCAAGGCCAAATTAAGGTAAAGCAACTCACCAGGCCACACATGTCTTATGCATGCTCCCTCTTTTCTTTCCTCCCAAACGCCCTGTCATCACCCTCAGCTTCCCAGATTGCTCCCCTGAATACCAAATTTGCCAGGCAGGACAAACAGTGATATGTCTGTGGTGACAGAATTGTCTGAAGAGGAGAGAGAAAGAGGACAAAGGGAAGAGTCCTTTTTTGTCCTTTAGGAACAGGAATCCATCTTTCTGCCAGTCCATCTCTCTTAGATGCCAAGTCCTTCCCCTAGAGCAGGATTTCTCAAAGTGTCAGCTGAGTGGGCCTGGGGTGTCACATGAATGCACACGGAGACGCAGACGGAGGGTGCTCTATAGCCATGGCCACCTACTACATAAGCAAACCCACACCTCAGCCTGTGAACACCTCACACTGTGAAGTCCGAACTCCAAAGACAATCACCAGCAGTCAACGGGGCTTTAAGCTATAGCCGACCCAGAGTTCCCTTTCTTTGCTTCCGCAGTTTCTCAGTAAACGTCTTTCCCCTGGCTTCTGTTGGCAGAGCTATTTTAATCATTGCTTGTTTGGTGCTGCCCCATGGAATTGATTTTTACTCAAATAGAATCTCAACTTTTTTAATATGTCTCGTTTGATCTTCTAACAGTTTACATGTGTGAAAAATCTAGACCTCAGGGCAACACCCTAGCTGTTTCTGAATCAGAATGGGGTTGTGAAAGGTGAGGTTACAGAGTAGCTGGGGCACAGTAGTCTGCCACTGCTGGAAGCTCTCCTAGGTCATTTGAATGCAACTTGAAAGTTTCAGAACTTCTGGCCTAGACTAGAGAAAGGGAAGAGATGGGCCGGTAAGTGGCCACAATTGAAAGACAATAAAGTGTCACCCTGAACCCAAGGTCAAGAAATGTTCCTAGAAAATCATGCTATTGAAAAGCTCTGAACCCCATGGCTTCTCCTTTCCCACCAAATAAGAAACCAAAATGCTTTCTCACCCAAGAGACTCCACTCTATTAGCAGTTCTGCTCCGATAAAAGGATGGCCACAGGCCATGGACTTCTGATTTATAATAATTAGGGACACTGCTAACCATCCAGTCTTTTCCATCTCTTCATCAGGAAGACAAGTTTCTGGTACACCAAGACAGCTCACTGAATGCTTTATATCACAGAATTAGCGCCACATTTGGCAACTGAGTTCAGTGATGAAAAAGTGAAAGTGAAAGTCATTCATTTGTATCCAACTCCTTGCAAGCCCATGGACTATACAGTCCATGGAATTCTCCAGGCCAGAAGACTAGCGTGGATAGCCATTCCCTTCTCCAGGGGATCTTCCCAGCACAGGGATTGAACCCAAGTCTCCTGAATTGCAGGCGGATTCTTTACCAGTGAGCTACAAAGGAAGCCCAAGTTCAGTTATAATGTATTTCAATTACTAATACTTTTGTAAGTATAGTTGAAGTCATACATGTTTTCCAGAAGAGAGGTCGTAAAATCACAGCCAGTGGGTCAAATACAGACTACTCATTGCTTTTACAACTAAAGTTTTATTGGATCACAGTTACATTCATTCACTTTCATGTTGTATATGGCTGTTTTCACACCATAACAACAAAGTAGTTGCACTGGAGACTATGGCCCACAAAGCCAAAAATCTTTACTATCTGAACCTCTATACAACTCATGTTCTGGAAGACTGTTTTATCAGTTCAGTTCAGTCACTCAGTCATATCCAACTCTTTGTGACCTCATGGACTGCAGCATGCCAGGCTTCCCTATCCATCACCAACTCCCAGAGCTTGCTCAAACTCATGTTCATCGAGTCAACTATATTATAGATTATCAATATCTACTTCTCCAACTATGTGAACTCAAAACTCTACTAGGCTTCTTCTACAAATGATCCTTAATGCTCTCAATAATTTTGCTAGTCATACTATGATCATGACACTGCAAGTGAGCAGAGAGTCCTAATAAGAACATGTATGTCTAATGCAGACTGCTGGTATCACATCCAGAATTCAAACACTGTTTTGTCATGTTTTTTTTTCCTGACACCAGTTCTTTGAGCTGTTTTAAGGATATAATTAGGCTTCTCTGACAGCTCAGATGGTAAAGAATCTGCCTATAATGACGATACCTGGATTTAATACCTGGGTCAGGAAGATATCCTGGAAAAGGGAATGGCAACTCACTCCAGTATTCTTGCCTGGAGAATTCCATGGACAGAGGAGTCTGTTGGGCTACAGAGGTAGCTCCATGGGGTCACAAGAGTCAGATACATCTGAGTGACTAATACTTTACTTTTTTAAGGATCTAATTACTATGTTAGATATTTAGTGGGAAAAGTAGTTCTTAGTGGCAACACACGGGCCTAAAAATGAACTATTAGAAATCAACCCAAGGACTTTCTGATGGTGCAGTGGTTAAGACTTCACCTTCCAATGTAGAGGGTATGGGTTCAAATCCCTGGTCCAGGAGCTAAGATCCTACATGCCTTGGGTCAAAAAAAAAAAAAAAAAACAAACACACACACACACAAACATAAAGCAGAAACAATATTGTAACAAACTCAATAAAGACTTAAAAAAAAAAGAAAGAAAGCAACCCATATAAAATTAGGGACTGCCTCTTCTTTTCCCCAGAGACGTCTTCTTGACCACTAGTCTAGCTCTCTCACTTTCTAACCTATTTTTCTTTCTAACAGTTATGAGTGGCTGCCGTCCATAGGGTCGCAGAGAGTCGGCCACCACTGAGTGACTGAACAAGTAATTTTATTTAGTTGGTAACTTCTAGTGGATCTTCTGTCTTCTAGAATTCAGGCTTTTTGCAGGCAGAGTTTTGTTCCATTTATTTCTGTAACGCCTGGAAGCCCAGGAGGCATGACTATTGCTGCACAGTATTGATATATGACTCCTTCTTAGTTAACAACAAATATCTATATTGTCGTCTTGTCCTAAAACACATCTGGATAGAGACTGGAGTATATATTAGTAGTAAATTTCCATTTGTTTAAAAAAAACAAAAATGAAAAATACTTTCTTGAAATCTGTGAAAGCATGTAGGTTACTCTGGAGGAGAACTGAGAGCTACTGATTAGTTACAATATTTTTCAAATGATCATAATCTCTCTTTGAGGACTTAATAGAGTTTATATATTAAGAAAAATAACAGCTGTTTAATTAGATAAACTAATTTCAAATGAACGAGCTACTGTTCTTCCTTTAACCTCTTCAAAGTTTGCGAGTTCACAGACTGCAACTTCCTGCCCCCTACTGGAAGAAAGAGTAACGAACAGCGTACAGCCAAACAGCATTTCAAAGACTTTTCTGTTGTTCAGTCTCAGTCATGTCAGACTCTTTGAGACTCCATGGGCTGCAGAGCACCAGGCTTGCCTGTCCTTCGCTATCGCCTGGAGTGTGCTCAAACTAATGTCCATTGAGTCGGTGACACTATCCAAAAATTTTCCCTTTGCTAGAGTAAATTACACGCTCAATAGCTTTCCCAACCCCCTATATTACTTTCTACTTCCAAAATAAACAGTGAAACAAGAGGAACATAAGGTGGCTATCAGTGAAATAGAAAGCCTATACATAGAACATGTTTTGAAAACAAAATTAATTTTTTCCCAGTAGAGCTATTTTTAAAATGTGAGTTATTTAATAATCATCTCTATATAAACTCTCACCATCTGGCATTCTCTCGAAGATTATAATTGAAAGGGCTATCTAAGTTCAACTTCCAAAAAGACTTCTTCTGAACATTAGAGGCAGCAATACCCATATTTACTTATATTAACACATATTTTAATTTCTCTTTAACTCTTACTAGTAATACTGTTGCTCAATCATGTCAGACTCTTTGTGAGCCAGTGGACTACAGCCTGCAAGGCTTCTCTGTCCACAAAATTCTCCAGGCAAGAATACTGGAGTCGGTTGCCATTTCCTTCTCCAGGGCATCTTCCTGACCCACGGATCGAACCCGGGACTGGAGGCGGATTCTTTACCCTCTGAGCCACCAGGTATGTGTTCAGTTCACACTTTTAACTCTTAATGGAGTAAAGTTCATGTATATTATAAATATAATGCCATGATAGCGAATATAGTCCTTGGTTTTTAAAAACATATCTTATAAAATATTATTTATTCTACAGGCAAGATGATTAATTACAGCTGACTCTTTTTCCTCATCAAGTTTGTGGTCTTCCAGTTCCACAGGTCACCCTACCAAATCCCTCATCCACGTGGAGAAAAAGCAACTATACATAACTCATAATCCTGAGCTCACCTGGATGGTGATGCCATCCCACAAACCAGCATTCTGAGTCTTAGAGACAGAGGCCTTTTTTTCAGTAATCTGCACTATATGTTTTTAAGCATTGGGTAAAACAAGCTAACTCTGCATTTAACTCAAGCAGACACTTTCCAAATCTACTTAAAAGATATGCTATATGAGTAAGACAGTCTAAGAGAGTACTTCAGTGGAGTATCTCTTAGTACTTTTAAAACCTAATCTCTGCTTGTGAAAATATTATAAAGCAAAGTGCATGCTGCTGTAAGTTCTAGATGAGTGCTATTCCCCTAACTTTAGAACACTGAAGCAAGAAGTTGCCTCATAGAGAATATATTCTTTTGCAAAAACTTAATCAAGTTTTTGATTTTCATTTTTCTATTATATTACCTAGACTAAGGCCACTAAGTACACTTTTTTTCCCTTCCTTAAAAATCAAGGCAAGGGGAAAATTTTACCTCTTACTGGTAAAATTCTGACTCCTACCAGAGAAGAAGAACCACTGTGGTTAAGACTTTATTTTCTTGGGCTCGAAATTCACTGCAGATGGTGACTGCAGCCATGAAATTAAAAGATGCTTGCTCCTTGGAAGAAAAGCTATGACCAACCTAGACAGCATATTAAAAAGCAGAGACATTATCTTATCGACAAAATTCTGTCTAGTCAAAGCTATGGTTTTTCCAGTAGTCATGTATGGATGTGAGAGGTGGACCATAAAGAAAGCTGAGTGACAAAGAATTCATGCTTTTGAACTGTGGTGTTGGAGAAGACTCTTGAGAGTCCCTTGGACAGCAAGGAAATCCAACCAGTCCATCCTAAAGGAAAGCAGTTCTGAATATTCATTGGAAGAACTGATGCTGAAGCCGAAACTCCAATACTTTGGCCATCTGATGTGAAGAACTGACTCATTGGAAAAGACTCTGATGCTGGGCAAGATTGAAGACAGGAGGAGAAGGGGATGACAGAGGATGAGATGGTTGGATGGCTTCACTGACTCGATGGACTTGAGTTTGAGTAAACTCTGGGAGTTAGTGATGGACAGGTAAGCCTGGCGTGCTGCAGTCCATGGGTTCACAGAGTTGGACATGACTGAGGGATTGAACTGAACCGATACTAGCTTTGCTAACGTGGGCAAATTATTTTACCTTCTTTTGCCTCAGTTTATTCATCCATAAAATGTGGATGTCAGGAATTCCTTGGTGGTCCAGTGGCTAAAAATCCATCTTCCAATGCAGAGGACACAGGTTCAGTCCCTGGTCCAGGAACTAAGACCCCACTTGCCATGAGGCAACTAAGCCCATGGCAACTACTGAAGCCCACATACCCCAGAGTCTGTGCTCCGCAACACGAGAAGCCACGGCAATGGGAAGCCTGTGCGCTACAACTAAAGAGTAGCCCCTGCTCGCCACAACTAGAGAAAGCCCACGTGCAGGAACAAACACCCAGCACAGCCAAAGCAAGTAAGTTTAAAAAAATTTAGTAAGATAATAATAAGGTGTGGGTGTTGATAATACCTGCCTCACAGGATAGCTGTGGAAATAAAAGAAATTCACACATAAAGAGACCCTTAGAACTGGGCCTGACACATTATAAGTATTCAAGAGATGACAGCGACAACCAGTTTGTTTCTGCACCTGACCCTGGACAGGAGGCTCAGAGATAAGTGTATCCACTTTCTTGCTATAACTGACTGATCCCTGACACCTGCTTCTTCTGTCTCCCTCTTCTCTGATTTACTTATCATAATTGCTCAGTTTTATATATTTTATTAACATAAACTGACTTTAAATATTTTAAGGAAATGAACAAAGTTCAACTTATAAATAAGGTAGACTAAATTGCACTTGGTTTCTTTGCCCAGTGATTTCAGACCAGGTTACTTAATCTTCTGCTTTGTAAAATACTTTTAAATTAGGTCACATCAATTTCAGAGAGCACATTTTAGAATGATTATCTTCCACATGTAGGAAAATTCAGAATTTAAAAATCTTTTTATTTTGAGGATACTTTGATGGCACACTGTCCTGTTCATGGTTTAATAAATCCATATAAAAAGATACCTTTTAAAATGTTAAATGTGCTAATGGCGTCCATGCCCGTTGACACTTGCATCGAAAAGGAGTGAAGTGCAGAGCAGCTGTAGTCCACCAGCCCTGTGCTTAGAATCAAGTGAAATCAACTTTCAGCAGAGTCTACTTCCAGTAAAGAGTGTGAAAGGGGATGCAGTGTGGACTGCAAGTTTATCCGAACAGATTGATCTGGTTTGCATGAAACTCAGAGTCCTCCTGGAAGAAATATAGATAAAATTTGTCAAAATGGATAGATGTCCTCAGAACTTAAGCTCTCAAACACAAAGGAGGAAAAAAGGCTGTCTGAAATCCTGAGGAGTGTCCCTCAAAATAAATGGATGTCATTCCTCAAGGGTTTGTAGTCTGGGTACGTAATTGCGGAGGATGGCATCTGGGGCTGTGTAACAAGAAGCATCAGTCTTACTGTTCTCTGACCAGCCCCAAAAAAGTATTCTAAGTTTCAAAAGTTAAGTGCCTGAAAAAAGCTGACACAGAAGAGGTATTTCCAGAAACTGATGGAACACAGCTGTCCTACTGGAACACACAGGGAGTTATAATGGTAAAGTGTTACTGTTAATAAAAGAAATCAGCAAGGAACACGTGTTACCATTGTTGACTGTGAATCAACTGAGTGTGGCTAAGGGAAGTGAGGCAGGAGATAGATTCTCCTCCCCCTCCCAGAGTAAAGCAATAGGAGATTCCTTCCCTATAGACCCAAACTCCAAAATATCAATAGCAGGACAATTGAGAAAGAAGGCCGGGCTTTGCCAAGATAGAAGAGATCACATGTTCCTCGTTGTCAGGTCAGGAGGCCTCCCTGACTACATATGCACAGAAAGGCTCCTTGGAGGACATAAGTGGAGTGATGCCAACTGATGCTCACTACCCACAGGCCTTTTCAGTGGAATCCATCTCGGCTGACAGATGCCTGTTCATACATGGGATGATCCTGAGATAGACCAAATATGGATTCTGAACCAGATAAATCAAAATGGTTGGCCAAAGGAAACCTGGAAGAAATGCCCCATAAAAGTACTTCAAGCTACCAAAAGGGAGCAACTCAGCAACACTGAATCTGCCTATGTATCTATCCACACATACTGTACTCTTTTTTATTTCCCCTCCTAATAAATATTTTACTTGTTTTCTTACTTACTATCATTGCAGGAATTTTTTCTCTGCAAAGCCAAAGGGCTAGGGCCTTGTCACTGACCACTGGCCTAGTGGCTAGGATTTAGTGTACTGCCATTATGCAACCTCCATCTTTGGCTGGTAACCTAAGCCTGGCTTCAAGCTTCTGCAGGCCAAGGCCACCCAAGATTAGAACCATTTCAGAGTACCCACAGGTAATGATTAAGAAATTTTTTTAGCAGTGGAAAGAAATAATAAATTGTAGGGATTCTAGTAGTTTTACTTTGAGACGTTCAGAAACAAATATTAGTATCCCTGCTGCCCTTGTTTTCTCTCTTAGGCGGTGAAAGCGGGTGAGTAAATATTTACAGTATAAACAAGATATGGGTACTGACCTCCAGATTCATTGTTAGAAAACACAGACTTGGAATTTGAAGTCAGCTTTCCCCATAGGAAATGATATTTGTGCCCCATGTCACACTGAAATAGATCTACGTCTCTTCTCACAACCCAGAAGGAATTTTGTAGCAACAAAAGTGTTATTTGTAAAGTTCATTTCATTCTCTCATATGAAAGATGGGGAGAGAGGAAGGTTACACACAGAAAAAAAGAATTAATTTTAACCAGATGGCTTTGTCTTCTAAAATTCATTCTTCCTACAGTACCAACAATGTGTTCCTTCTCTGCCCAGCCTCATTAACCTGTGTCTTTTCCCTACTGAACTCTCCCCACTCCTGCACTCAAGCTCATACGTCTCTACCACTTATCAGACAAAGCAATTCAGTGCCTCCAATTCATATTAGTATTTGTTTCATGGCCAACACGATCCTCATGACCAGGAACAGAGCAAACACTATGTGTATTTGTGTTCAACACTGTAAGGACTGACTCATTGAATCCTTACAAGGACATAATGGGTTAGGTTTTATTATCATTTATATTTTTATGTCGAGGAAACCAAGGCATAGAGGTGAGAGAACCTGACAAAAATTACATACAGGGTATCAACTGAGATTAAACAGGGCTTTTAGATGAAGGCAGCTGAAACTCTAGTCTGTGCTCTTAGCCACGGTTTCTGCTTCTCACACCTCATCTTGCACAATACTTAGCAAGCAAATTCTGTTAACAGGATACAGCTGCACACAAAAAGCAATAAAATATGTAAATTCCTTTTTCTACTACAAAATGTTAATGGTACAAAGAGTCCATTCTGAAGGAGATCAGCCCTGGGATTTCTTTGGAAGAAATGATGCTAAAGCTGAAACTCCAGTACTTTGGCCACCTCATGCGAAGAGTTGACTCATTGGAAAAGACTCTGATGCTGGGAGGAATTGGGGGCAAGAGGAGAAGGGGATGACAGAGGATGAGATGGCTGGATGGCATCACTGACTCGATGGACGTGAGTCTGAGTGAACTCCAGGAGTTGGTGATGGATAGGGAGGCCTGGCGTGCTGCGATTCATGGGGTCGCAAAGAGTCGGACACGACTGAGCGATTGAACTGGACTGAACTGACAAACAGCAACTAAACCTGCCAGAAGGAGGGACTCTTCAGTCATATCTTGACACAGGAAATGAGCTGAGTTTAAGAGATGCATAGAAGTTCAACAAGCAAAATACGGTTGTGTACCTACAGGAAATGTGGATGGCTCATGTTGAAATTGACAAGATTTTTGACTGGAGGACATATTTGAGGAATGACTAAAGATGCAGAAAGGAAAAAAAAAAGATTAAAGGCAAGATAATAAATTGCCTTTGAATGCCAAAATTAAGTTATTAATTTTAGGTGGTAGGAATTCAGAGATTTTTAACAGGGAAACTATATAAGCAAATTTATATTCTGAAAAATTCTGAGTGTACAAATAGAAGACAAACTTTAAGGGGGTCTAAGAGTTGGGAGTAGGGACAGGGCTGGGAGCAAAGAAACCAAATTAGTCTACCGTGTTTGTTAAAGCTCCTTAGTTTCATTCTCAATTCCAAATGTCCCCAAAATATCTGTATTTTCTTTTTTTGTAAAGGCAAGTGATTGCTACAATTCTGCATCTAATCATTCTCACCATCATTTCCTTAGACTTTTTTCTTTTAATCAACTTTTATCTCTTGTTTTCTGGAAGGGCAAGATCAGCAGAAAGCATTCAAAACCAATTTATTATCTTACCTCAAATATGTTTTCCTCTGCTTCAAATTCCTAGACTAAGTTTCATTCATTCAATTAAAAAATAAAGCTTGCTGAGCATCTACTATTCAGTAGGGATATAAATCTAGTCCTTCCTAATTTTCCTTGACTTCATGATAGCTTGTTACCTTTTGGAGAGGGTTAACCTGTTGAGTTGGAGAAGACTCTTGAGAGTCCCTTGGACTGCAAGGAGATCCAACCAGTCCACTCTGAAGATCAGCCCTGGGATTTCTTTGGAGGGAATGATGCTGAAGCTGAAACTCCAGTACTTTGGCCACCTCATGTGAAGAGTTGACTCATTGGAAAAGACTCTGATGCTGGGAGGGATTGGGGGCAAGAGGAGAAGGGGACGACAGAGGATGAGATGGCTGGATGGCATCACTGACTCGATGGACATGAGTCTGAGTGAACTCCAGGAGTTGGTGATGGACAGGGAGGCCTGGCGTGCTGCGATTCATGGGGTCACAAAGAGTCAGACACGACTGAGCGACTGAACTGAACTGAACCTATTGAGACTTTGAGACAAGTTTCCAACACAAAGTAGGAAGGTAAATCGTCCATTGAAGGGAGCCCTCATATGAAAAGTTCAGATCTTTAACTAGAATATGTTTAGTAGGCTTTTTCATCTCTCTCACAATATCTTTGGTGAATATAGAAGTATTTGAGAAGGCTCCAGTTTAGATATAAAATTACATTTGTCATAGAGAAGCAGAGTAGAAGCTTGGTGTGGGTGCGTACTGTCACTTCAGTCGTGTCCGACTCTTTATGACCCTATGAACTGTAGCCCGCCAGTCTCCTCTGTCCATGAGATTTCTCCTGGAAAGAACAATGGAGCGGGCTGCCATGCCCTCCTCCAGGGGATTTTCCCAACCCAGGGATCGAATGCATGTCTCTTATGTCTCCTTGGTAGGGGGGTTATTTTACCACTAGCGCTACCTTGGAAGCACCTCTGGATAACCCTAAATTAAATAAAGCAACCTGTAGCCTATAAACCAGATAATGTTTCAGTGATGACGATTTCTCTATGTGAGCCTCAAGTCTTTTGAAAAATCTTGTTTCAAAGTTCCAACAGTCTGTATTAAGGAAGGATACAAATGACAGTCTATTTCCACACCTAAGCCCCACCCATTGAAGAGGATGCGTGCCCCCTTCAGGCCAGTGGGATGAAGACAGAATTGTTTTAGAAATGTATCTTACAGAACAACAACTTTTAAAAAAATCCAGAAAAGGGGTCTTCCAGTTTTAGCTCTGACATGTAAAGATCTTAGAAACAGTCTCTCCTATAGTAATAACAAGAAAAAATTGAACATCAATGACCCATCAGAGAATTGAGGATTCGGGGTAAATACTACCCAGTAGTATAGAGAGACAGGCAAAATAGAGCCATGACTGAGATCTGCTTTCTGGAACAGCAGCCACTGACAAAAGTAGTAGAAATATTCAATCATTCTGACAATTTTCTGAAGGCTGAGTGTGGACTAGCAGAACAATGAGAAACTTGGGGGACTGCCTTCTTGGTAGAGGGCCTACCTTCAGGGGCTTTATCTCCAGGAACCCCACCTGGATGTCACAGTAGAGTGCCAAGAAAGATTCTTTTTTAAAATTTATTTATTTTAATTGGAGGCTAATTACTTTACAATATTGTGGTGGTTTTTGCCATGTGGTACATATATAGAATGGAATATTACTCAGCTGTAAAAAAGAACACATTTGATTCAGTTCTAATGAGGTGGATGAAACTGGACCCTATTATATAGAGTGAAGTAAGTCAGGAAGAAGAACACCAAGAAAGACTCTTTAGTGGCTTGGGCAGAGAAGAATCCTTACTGGGAAACAAGGAGCACTCTCCATAGCAACTCTCTCCTCTCTGTGGGAAAAGACTCACTGGAGCTGTATCCCAATTAATGGATGGGCATTCCTCCTACTCTGGGCCCCCATTTCTTCATGTCTCAACTAAGGTGTGGTCAGAAGCTACACTACTGGAGAAATAAACCATTGTGAAGGTTGAAGCCCAGAGACAAAGGCCCCTGAAAAAGAAGTAATCATAACGTGATACTGGATTGGTTAAAAAAAAAAAAAACTCGTTCAGATTTTTCCATGTCTTGCCCAAATGAACTTTTTGGCTAACCCAATAGAATGCTCCCGCCTCTTACATACCTTACCATACCACCAACAGGATTTCCGTATAACAATAATGGACTATAGCTAAGCAAACTACAGATGTATACTCTACCTGAGAAGAACAATTTAAAGCCAAAATCAAGAGGAAAAGAAAACAAACGAGAAACCAAAAGCCTCTGACACCCACACCTACAGCAAATGTTAAACACAGCCAAATGCCTAGACACATAAGCATAAGTCCTCACACTACTGGGTCAGGTTCCCATGACCCAGTAAAACAAGTCTGGATTTCAACAAAAATTACAAGCCATGCAAAACATCAAGAAAAAAAAATAAAACACAATTAAGAGACAAAGCAAACCTAAGAACCAGGCTTCTACAGTACAGACGTTAAAATAATCAGGGGATTTTAAATATCGGTGATCAATATGTTTAGGTCTTTAATGGATGAAAAAGAAAACAAGAACATAGAGGTAATGTTGACAGAGAGATGGAAACACTAAGAATAAAAATGAATGCTAGAAACCATAAACACTAACAGAAATGGAACAGGTTTTGCTGGACTCATCAGTAGACTGGATACAGATGAGGAGAAAAAAACTGAGTTCAAAGATGGGACAGTAGTACCTTCTCCAACTGAAATGCAAAGAGAAAAACAGACTTTTAAAAATGCAAATATCTAAGAAATGTGGGACAATTTTTAAAAGGTATAGCATATGCATAATTAGAATGTCAGAGTAGAAGAAAACAGAATGAAGCAGAAGAACCATTTATATTAATAATGACTAAGAACTTTCCAAAGCTAATGATAGAAAAAAACCCACAAATATGGGCAGCTCACATATAGGAATACAAAAACTGCAGGTTATGAAGCAGAAACACATGGGGAAGGTCTACAGGGGACTTCCAGTTCATCATATAAGACGCTTAGAAGTTGCCATTCATACCAACAATAATTAAAAATCTTAACAAGTGAAAAAAAAAAAATAACAAGTCTTAGATCCTAAGAGAAGTGAGGTCATAGGGCAAACTACTGCCCCCAAATGTGCAGAGACCAGCAGTGAATACAGAGAGTCACAACTTACTGGAGCAGAACCTCACAAGCAGAACACTTGGCAGGAACCAGTACTGGGATAGGAAGTCCTGAAGTGCAATTAACAGGTTGCTAGATGCTCACTGTGGACAAGTCTGAGAGAGCTCCAAGGGGATCCAGTCATAAGGAGATCTCTCACACTTTGACGAATTATATCTCCAGGGGATCTACCAGGTCCCCACAATGAATTTCAGAGAAAATTCTCCTTAAGCTTCTAGCAGCGGGGAGGTAGGGAAATGATCTATTTTGAAATATCCCAGAGCCGTCTGTTCTTATTAAGAAGAGCTGCCCTTGGGAGAAACTTACACCAGACCCTAGCCTACTGGAGTTTCATCAGCGCCTAAGCAACTCCTGTCCACCCCAACAACCCTGTTCCACCTAAGAGGGGAGAAGCAAACGTGAAGTTGCCAATCCAGACATATAGACTCACTAAAGATTAAGACCTAATCATGGGACTATGGGAGGCTTCCCCTCCTTCCACACCACACAAGACACCTCACACCACATCACCAAAGGCCTATTTACAGCAGTTCCTTTTACCTAGTAAATCAAGCCTAGCTATCAAGAAAAAAATAACAGTATATACTAAAAAGCAAAAAACACAGTTTGAAAAAGCAGAGCAAGCATCACACCAGAAATGGTAGGGACACTGGACTTACCAGATTAAGAATTTAAAACTATGATTAACATGCTTAGCATCGTAACTGATAAACAGAATATAACAGACGAGCAATGTAAACAGAGAGAAACAATCCTAAAAACACACACACACACACACACCAAAAAGAAATGCTAGAAATAAAAAGAAAAATACTGTAAATACTGTAATAGAAATGAAGAATGCCCTTGATAGGTTTATTAGTACCCTGGACCTGACCGAGGAAACAGAATTTCTTTTAAACGCTTCAGAATTACAGGTTGCTGACTCTTTTAAATATTTAAAGTAGAGAGAAAAAAAAGCCACCAGCCTATAATTCTGTACCCAACAAAATTATTCTTCAAAAGGGAGAAATATAGACTTTCTTAACAAAAATCAAGGGAGTAGATATACACTATGGCTCAGCAGTAAAGAATCCATCTGTAATGCAGGAGACACAGGAGAGGTGAGTTCGATCCCTGGGTTGGGAAGTTGTCCTGGAGAAAAAATGGAAACCCACTCCAATATTCTTGTCTGAAGAATCCCATGAACAGAGGAGCCTGGGGGGCTATAGTCCAAAGGGTCTCGGAAGAGTTAGATATGACTGAGCACAGCACAGCAACAAGACATGCTTTGTAAGAATTGTTAAAAGAAATTCTTTAGAGAGAAGGAGAATGATATAACTGAAAATTCAGATCTACATAAAAAAAGAGCATCAGAGAAACAATACATGAAAGAAAAATTAAAATCATTTTCTTTTTCCTAATTGATCTGACAACAGTTTGCAACAATATAATTTGATTGTGTATGCTATGTATATGCAAAATGAATGACAGTACATTCATTTTGTACTGATGAGACGAGAAATCAGGGTTATCTCATAAGGTACTCAGGTTACTTTTAAATGATGTAGTATTATGTGAAAATGGACTTGGATCATTTATACACATATTGCAAACACTAAAAATATTTTTTAAATAAAGAAGTATAACTGTTATGCTAAGAAAGGAAAGAAAATTGAATAATAAAACTCAGTTAAAATCACAAAAGGCAGAAGCAGAGAGGAAGACAAAACTAGAAGCAACAACAAAGGAAAGAAATAGAAAACAGCAACAAATATGATCGCTATTAATTCAACTCTGTCAATAATCAGCCTCCAATGATCTAAATGTACCAATTCACAAACAGATTTCCAGAGTGGATCAAAAAGCACAACCCAACTATCTTCTGTCTATGAGAACCTCCTCTAGATATAAAGGCATATATTAATCAAAAGTAAAGAGATGGGGGGAAATGCTAACATTAATCAAAAGAAAGCAAGAGTAGCTATATTAATTTCAGGCAGAGCAGATTCAGAGCACGGAGAGTTGTCAGGTCTACAAATGGATGTTACAGAATAATAAAGTGATCAACCTTCCAAGAAGACAGAACAATCCTTAATGTGTATGTTGCCTAACAGAATGTCAATCTGAGGCAAAAACTGATAGAAACACAAGGAGAGAGAGATGAATCCACTATTATGGTTGCAGATGTTAATACCTCTCTCTAAGAAATGAGATTCAGCAGGTGGAAAATCAGTAGGAACAGTTGACCTGCATAGCACCATCAACCACCTACACGGATATAATTGACATCCATAGACTACCTCATCCAGTAACAGTAGAATACACATTTTTCAACCTCACATGAAACATTCACCATCAGATCAGATCAGATCAGTCGCTCAGTCGTGTCCGACTCTTTGCGACCCCATGAGTCACAGCACACCAGGCCTCCCTGTCCATCACCAACTCCCGGAGTTCACCCAAACTCATGTCCATCAAGTCGGTGATGCCATCCAGCCATCTCATCCTCTGTCGTCCCCTTCTCCTCCTGCCCCCAATCCCTCCCAGCATCAGAGTCTTTTCCAATGAGTCAACTCTTTGCATGAGGTGGCCAAAGTACTGGAGTTTCAGCTTTAGCATCATTCCCTCCAAAGAAATCCCAGGGCTGATCTCCTTCAGAATGAACTGGTTGGATCTCCTTGCAGTCCAAGGGACTCTCAAGAGTCTTCTCCAACACCACAGTTCAAAAGCATCAGTTCTTCGGCACTCAGCCTTCTTCACAGTCCAACTCTCACATCCATACATGACCACAGGAAAAACCATAGCCTTGACTAGACAAACCTTTGTTGGCACAGTAATGTCTCTGCTTTTGAATATGCTATCTAGGTTGGTCATAACTTTCCTTCCAAGGAGTAAGCATCTTTTAATTTCATGGCTGCAGTCACCATCTGTAGTGATTTTGGAGCCCAGAAAAATAAAGTCTGACACTTGGATGTTTCCCCATCTATTTCCCATGAAGTGGTGGGACCGGATGCCATGATCTTCGTTTTCTGAATGTTGAGCTTTAAGCCAACTTTTTCACTCTCCACTTTCACTTTCATCAAGAGGCTTTTTAGTTACTCTTCACTTTCTGCCATAACGGTGGTGTCATCTGCATATCTGAGGTTATTGATATTTCTCCCGGCAATCTTGATTCCAGCTTGTGTTTCTTCCAGTCCAACGTTTCTCATGATGTACTCTGCATATAAGTTAAATAAACAGGTTGACAATATACAGCCTTGACATACTCCTTTTCCTATTTGGAACCAGTCTGTTGTTCCATGCCCAGTTCTAATTGTTGCTTCCTGACTCGCATACAAATTTATCAAGAGGCAGATCAGGTGGTCTGGTATGTCCATCTCTTTCAGAATTTTGCACAGTTGATTGTGATCCACACAGTCAAAGGCTTTGGCATAGTCAATAAGGCAGAAATAGATGTTTTTCTGGAACTCTCTTGCTTTTTCTATGATCCAGCGGATGTTGGCAATTTGATCTCTGGTTCCTCTGCCTTTTCTGAAACCAGCTTGAACATCAGGAAGTTCACAGTTCACATATTGCTGAAGCCTGACTTGGAGAACTTTGAGCATTACTTTACTAGCGTGTGAGATGAGTGCAATTGTGCGGTAGTTTGAGCATTCTTTGGCATTGCCTTTCTTTGGGATTGGAATGAAAACTGACCTTTTCCAGTCCTGTGGCCACTGCTGAGTTTTCCAAATTTGCTGGCATATTGAGTGCAGCACTTTCACAGCATCATCTTTCAGGATTTTGAATAGCTCAACTGGAATTCCATCACCTCCACTAGCTTTGTTCGTAGTGATGCTTTCTAAGGCCCACTTGACTTCGCATTCCAGGATGTCTGGCTCTAGGTCAGTGATCACACCATTGTGATTATCTGGGTCGTGAAGATCTTTTTTGTACAGTTCTTCTGTGTATTCTTGCCATCTCTTCTTAATATCTTCTGCTTCTGTTAGGTCCATACCATTTCTGCCCTTAATCGAGCTCATCTTTGCATGAAATGTTCCTTTGGTATCTCTGATTTTCTTGAAGAGATCTCTAGTCTTTCCCATTCTGTTGTTTTCCTCTATTTCTTTGCACTGATCGCTGAAGAAGGCTTTCTTATCTCTTCTTGCTATTCTTTGGAACTCTGCATTAGTAGACCATATTTTGGGCCATAAAACATACCATAACACATTTAAAGACTAAATCAGAATACATATGCTCTGAGATCACAGTGGAATTAAATTAAAATCAATAACAGAAAGATAGCTAAAAAAAATAAAATCCCAAATTCCTGGACACTTTAATAACACAGCTCTAAATATGCATAGTCAAATAAGAAAACAAGTTGTTAAAAATGCTTTGAACTCAATGAAAATTGCAAAATTTATCAAATTTATCAAAATTTTTGGGATGCAATGAGAACCATGTGTATAATGAGATTTATAACATTAAATGTAAATATTACAAAATGAGATTGATCCCAAATCAATAACCTAGGACTGCATCTGAGGAAACTAGAAAAAGATCAAATTAAATTCAAAGCAAGCAGCAGAATATTAAAAAATAGAACAGAAATCAATTAAATTAAAAGCAAAAAGTCAATAGAGAAAAATCAACAAAACCAAGAGTTGGTGCTTGGAAAGGTCAGTAAAACTGATAAGCCTAGAGGCCAAAGTAACTTTTTAAAAAAGTGCAAATTAATTATATCAGAAATTAAACAAGGGGCACCACTGAAGAACTCATAAATATCAAAAGGATAAAAAGAAATACTATTAAAGACTCTACCCACAAATTTTAATAACCAATGAAATAGACCAGTTCTTTGAAAGACACCCAGAATTCACACAAGAAGATACAAATTATCCGAATAGGCCTTATCTATTAAGGGAATGGAAAACCATCCATAATAGAAACTGTAAGGCACAAATGGGTACCTTGGTGAATTTAGCCACATTTAAGGAAGGAATATTAACAATTCTCTATAATCCTCTGCAGAAGATAGAAGCAAAGGAAATATTCACAATTCATTCTCTGAGGCCAGCATTATCCTAATACTAAAACCAGAAAAAGATATTGTAGGAAAAGTAAACTATAAAACAGTAATTAGCAAACAACAATATTAGCAAACTGAATCCACAATGTATATAAAGCATTATTTACCACCATTAAGAATTCAAGGTATACAAAGCAGTTTCAGCATTCAAAAGTCAACTAATATAATTCATCACATTAACAGGCTAAAGAATAAAAATTACATGGTCACATAAATAGATGCAGGAAGAACATTCAACAGAATTCAAACCCATTTATGCTATTCTAAGTGAATTGAGAATAAAGGGAAACTTTCTTAACTTGATAAGAGTATCCACAAAAAACCCTACAGCTAATATTACACTGTTCAGAAACTTGAAGCCTTTCCATAACATTAGATTCATGTCACTCCTATGTCCCCCTTCATCACTCCTTTTCAAAATTATATTGAAATTATTGGCCAATGCAGTAAGGCAAGAAAAGAAAAGATTTACAAATTGGGAAGGAAAACTGTAGATGACAGGATCATCTATAGAAAATCTGAAAGAATCAACAATACCACTGGAACTATTAAATGATTACAGCAAGGTTTCAGAATATAAGGTTAACTAGACAAGGCTATGGTTTTTCCTGTGGTCATGTATGGATGTGAGAGTTGGACTGTGAAGAAGGCTGAGTGCTGAAGAATTGATGCTTTTGAACTGTGGTATTGGAGAAGACTCTTCAGAGTCCCTTGGACTGCAAGGAGATCCAACCAGTCCATTCTGAAGGAGATCAGCCCTGGGATTTCTTTGGAAGAAATGATGCTGAAGCTGAAACTCCAGTACTTTGGCCACCTCATGCAAAGAGTTGACTCATTGGAAAAGACTCTGATGCTGGGAGGGATTGGGGGCAGGAGGAGAAGGGGACGACAGAGGATGAGATGGCTGGATGGCATCACTGACTTGATTGACGTGAGTCTGAGTGAACTCCAGGAGTTAGTGATGGACAGGGAGGCCTGGCGTGCTGTGAATCATGGGGTCGCAAAGAGTCGGACACGACTGAGTGACTGAACTGAACTGAATATACAAAAGTTAATGAATAATTAGAATTTGAAAATAAAAGCAATACCTTCAAAATGAAATTCAAGTTGAAAAAAATCTTCAAAATCAAATTGAAAAAAATCTTCAAAATTCCAAAATTTTTTTCAAAATGAAATATTTAGGCATAATCTAACAAAATACACTCAAGTTATATATGAGGAATCCTCTGATGGAAGAAATTAAAGAATAACTATATAATGGAGAGATGTTCATGGGAAAGATAATGCAGATGGCATATCAGCATATGAAATTATTCATATATCATTAGAAAAATGCAAATTAAAACAATGAGATCCCACTACACACTTTTAGAATCACCAAAATCTAGAACACTGCCAACAAATGCTGATCAGGATGAGGAACACTCATTCATTGCTGGGAAAATGCAAAATAGTACAGCCACTTTTGCTTTTGAATTGTGGTGCTGGAGAAGACTCTTAAGAGTCCCTTGGACTGCAAGAGATCAAACCAGTCATTCCTAAAGTAAATCAGCTGTGAATATTCATTGGAAGGACTAATGCTGAAGCTCCAATACTTTGGTCACCTGATGCAAAGAGCTGACTCACTGGAAAACACTCTGATGCTGGGAAAGATTGAAGGCAAAAGAAGAATCGGGCAGCAGAGAACGAGATGGTTAGTTAGATAGCATCACCAACTCAATGGACATGATTTTGAGCAAACTCCAGGAGACAGTGGAGAATAGAGGAACCTGGTATACTGCAGTACATGGGGTGGCAAAAGCTGGACACGATTTAGTGACTGAAAAACAACAGCCACTTTGGAAGACAGTTTGGAAGTCTGTTACCAAAGTAAATGCATCTAACCATACAATTCAGTAATTAGGCTCCTCGGTATTCATCCAAAGAGTTGAAAATTTAAACCTGCACACAGATGTTTGTAGCAGCTGTTTTTGTAACTGCCAAAACTTGGAAGCAACTAAGGTGTTTTTCAGTAGGTGAATGGATAGATTGTAGTACATCCAGACAAAGGCATATTATTCAGCCCTAAAAGGAAATGAGCCTTCAAGCCATGAAAAGACATGAAGACATATAAATCCATATTACTAAGTGAAAGAAGCCAACCTGAAAAGGTTCCATACTGTATGATTCCAGCTATATGACATTCTGGAAAAGGCAAAACTATCAAGACAGTAAAAAAAAAAAAAAAAAAAATCACTTGTTTCCAGATATTAGGGAAAAGAGAGGGATTAATAGGTGAAGCACAGAGGATTTTCAGGGATTTTTAGTGGGGAAACTACTCTGTGTGATACTGTAGTGATGGATACGTATCATTATAAATTTGTCCAAACCCATAAAATGTACAATTCTTGGGCTTCCCTGGAAGCTCAGATGGTAAAGAATCCACCTGCAATGAGGGAGACCTGGGTTCGATCCATGGGTTGAGAAGGTTCCCTGGAGGAGGGTATGGGAACCCACTCCAGTATCATTGCTTGGAGAATCCCCATGGAAAGAGGTGCATGGCAGGTTGCAGTCCATAGGGTTTCCAAGAGTTGGACACAACTGAGTGACTAAGCACGTAGAATGTACCCCAAGTGTGTACTCTTATGTAGATTACGGACCCTGGGTGGTAAGATGTGTCGAGGTAGTCTCATCAGCTATAACAAATGCATCACTATGTGGGGGATGTCGATGTGGGTGAGGTTATGCACGTTTGTGGATGGTGGATAAATGGAAATTCTCCTTCTGCTCAAAATCGCTATGACCCCAAAACTACTGTAAAAAGTAAACTCTAATAAAATAAAACAAACAATAGGTAGGCATACATTTTAAAAATGAATAAAGGCAAAGAGAAATTCTTGAAATAAGAAGTACCTTATCTATATAGGGACAAGAAAAATAATTAAAACAGACCTCTCATCAGAAGCTAAACAAATAAGACAATATTTTGACAGTCTTTGTTAAAAGGCAATTGACGAATGTAAATATATTCTGCCTCACAGTTTTTGACTATGGGTGCAGCTTTGTGTGTGTCATCTTGGATCAGATTTACAGGCAGTTACTTGATTTTATTTTAGCCAGTCTTTATTTTCTATTTCTTCTTCTCCTTCCTAAAGTTGTGATTTACAATGTTCACTTTCTTAACTGACCATATTATCAGTTGTTATGCAGCTGAAAGTTACTAATACAGGGACTATGTATGTTTATTTTATGAACAACTGCTTTTTAATTAACTTTCTAGTTTTCTGGTTGATTTGGTTCAGAGTTTGGTTTGGGAGTCATGGAATCTTTAAAGTTTTGAAAGAAAACAAACCTAACCTATAGTTTTATACCCAGAAATGCTTTTCTTCAACAATGAAGAAATAAAGGCTTTGTTAGACTTCCTTGGTGGTCCAGTGGTTAAGAGTTCACCTGTCAATGGAGGGGACATGGGTTCAATCCCTGCCCCAAGAAGATACCACATGCTGTGGGGCAACCAAGCCGATGTGCCCCAACTACTGAGCCTGTGCTCTGCAACAAGAGAAGCCACCCCAGTGAGAAGCCCACACGCTGCAAGGAAGCCCTTCTCATCCTAACTAGAGAAAACCTGCTCATAGCCATGAAGACCCAGGTCAGCCAAAAATAAAAATTAAATAAAAAAAAAATGACTTGCTTAGGAAAACCAAAACCAAAAAACAGACGCAATGCTTCACCAGCTGATTAGTCTTAGAAATGTTAGAGGAAGTTATTCAAGAAAAGGAAAATTACATAGATAAGAAATTTGGATCTAGATCAAGAAAGGAAGAGTACTAGAAAAGGAATACATGAAAGTTTTTTTTCTTCTTAATCTTAAAAGATAACACCTTAAAATAATAACTGTAATAATGTATCAGGGAATCACAACACAGGATAAGTGAAATGAATAACAACAATGTTATAAGGTCTGGAGGGTGGAATTAAATGCTCTATTATATAGTTCCTGTTGTTTAGTTGCTGAGTTGTGTCCAATTCTTTTATAACCCCATGGACTGTAGCCCGCCAGGCTCCTCTAAACTGAACAAAAAATGATAGTGTGACTGAATGTGATTTTTGATTAGTTTAAAATGTCAGTTTTGCACAGTCCCATGAAATTATTTACTGTATTTACTCAGATGATATCATCTAGTACTTTGTTCTTTACAATAAAAAGTGCCCTCTCTGAGCACCAATGGGTATCAGCTCTCAGTATCAGATAGAATTTTGCTTCCCATAGGAACTGATTGATACAAGTTTTGAATCCTCTAAATTATACATTTTTTGGTGTTTGTTTGCATCGTCCTCTGAAAGGCATCATCATCCTTCATGACATGTGTTTTGGCCACTAAAATCACATTATGCTGCAATCATCTTACACTAACTCTCTTCACCACATACTTTTCTTTCCATTTATTTTTACCATGTCATAATCCATAGATTTCTGTACACTCCCTTAAAACTTTTTAAAATAAGTAAAACAAATAAATGAATCGGTATTGTTCAAAGTATTATCCTGAGGAACACAAGAATAAATTATAGCTGCCACAGAGTAATGGCATTTATCCTTTTAATCACTGATGAAGTTACTTATTTTCATAGTTGCCTCACTGTCTTTGAGCCACACTAATGGAGCGGTAATGTCACAATGGCTCTGTCATCTTTTGATATAATTTTCTTATGTCACATAGTCATTACAGTCCTTGTCACATTGAAGAGCATTAATTGCCAGCAAAATAACAAGGATTATTATTGCGATGTGGTTTACACTCATTTCACAGAAACATATAATCTGAGAGCTGGAATCTATTTCAAAGAATCATGTGTTCTAGTCTTTGCTATGAGTTAATGATTATTTGCAAAGCTCTCAATTACAGAAACCCCACAGGTTCTCTTAGAGCTTTTGAAAGATCTTTACACTTTCTTATGCCAATAAACTCAGACTGAATACCAAATATTTTAATTAAAAACCTGCCCTTATCTATAGTACATATTTTCATCTTCTTTGAAAACATTTAATAGCATGATTAGTAAACATTTTCTGTTTCTTGGAAATGGCTATTAGAACTCTTAGTCAAAGGCAAAGAGAAAAAGTCCCCAAATTTTAAAGAAAGATAAAAATTGAGGTCCGACTACACTCAGCCCCATGGGCTTTTAAGAGACAAACTCAGAAGATTTGTCTGAGTACCACTGTAGCATAGTCCCAGGCCCCCCTCACCTTCTAGGCTCTATTAGAGGAAGAATAGGGCTTGCACAGAAAAGACAAATCTTTGGTCCTGAATCAGTGACCTGTGGCAAAGTGTCGTGCGGTCTGCATGCCTGGCATGTGTCCCTCCCATAAACCATGGGAGAGGTGCTGTCTGTAACAATCCATGAAGATGGAAGATGCCTGCAAGAAGTGGAGGATGAAATCTCGTTCCCTAATTGGAAATGTGCTTAAGGAACCATGAACTGCATCAACTCCAAGTGACAGGGACTCCTGATTTGCCCTGCTGAGCTCATCCTAGCTTGCTTTGAGAACACCACCAGCTCATTTTCATGCCCAGGTCCCACCACCAAAAGGGTTAAAAACTGCATATACAGGGTTCTGCTGGTACAAGAGGCCTTCTTTCTGTTCTGAAAAAAGTTTTAGTGCCATATTGGCATTCCATTCCTTGTTGCCATCCTCACTCTATTTGCCGACAGTCAGCAAAAAACAAGACCGGGAGCTGACTGGGGCTCAGATCATGAACTCCTTATTGCAAAATTCAGACTTAAATTGAAGAAAGTAGGGAAAACCACTAGACCATTCAGGTATGACCTAAATCAAATCCCTTATGAACATTCAGTGGAAGTGACAAATAAATTCAAGGGATTATATCAGATAAACAGAGTGCCTGAAGAACTATGGATGGAGGTTTGTGACATTGCACAGGAGGCACAGATCAAGATCACCCCCAAGAAAAAGAAATGCAAAAAGGCAATTAAAAGGCAAAATGACTGTCTGAAGAAGCCTTACAAATAGCTGAGAAAAAGAGAAGCTAAAGACAAAGGAGAAAAAGATACCCATTTGAATGCAGAGTCCCAAAGAATAGCAAGGAGAGATAAGAAAGCCTTCCTCAGTAGTCAGTGCAAAGAAACAGAGAAAAACAATAGAATGGGAAAGACTAGAGATCTCTTCAAGAAAATCAGAGATACCAAGGGAACATTTCATGCGAAGATGGGCTCGATAAAGGACAGAAATGGTATAGATCTAAAAGAAGCAGAAGATATTAAGATGAGGTGTCAAGAATACACAGAAGAACTATACAAAAAAGATCTTTGTGACCCAGATATCACAATGGTGTGATCACCCACCCAGAGCCAGACATCCTGGAATGGGAAGTCAAGTGGGCCTTAGGAAGCATCACTATGAACAAAGCTTTATGAAGCTTTATGAACAAATATTTAACAGAAAGATACAAAAAAAGAAAAGAATATCTCAAAGAAAAATGTAAAGAGCTCTTGTAAAGAAGGCTATGCAATCTTGCTAAGATTTTTTAAGTGTTTGAAACAAAAGGAAAAATAGTCTACAACAAAAATATTCTACAATAGAAAGACATTATGATAAATGTTAAACCTTTCCAAATAATTTATAGGTTTAACACAATTAAGATAAAAATCTGGGAATTGTGAGTTAACTTGATGAAATTCAAGTTTCTGTAGCTGATCAAACAAATGAGAAATTAAATTTCTGAAAAAATATGATACCTGCCACTATCAAATATGAATACAGATCACAATCCTTCACTGATTATAGTGCAGTATTGACCAAAAAAAAGGTCCACAGGTAGATTAATGTGATAAAATGCTCAAGGCTCTGAAATACATACAACTTCATAAATAAGGGAATCATCGAAAAATAAATGGAATACTTAGTATTCAATAGATGATGTTGAAAGAATTGCCTAAATGTATGGGACAATCAAGTAGAGATTTTTCTTTCTCATGTGTTGCAATGAATTCCAGAGTCTAATAAAAGTAGTTTTAGAATTAAAAAAGAACTATACAGATTTTAGAAGAATATATCAAATGTTGGGGTGGGTACTTTTCTACTTGAGACTTCTATGCAAATGAAGAATTTGATTAGCCTGTATAAAAAATCTAGGAGATCAAACCAGTCAATCCTGAAGGAAATCAGTACTGAACATTCATTGGAAGGACTGATGCTGAAGTTCCAGTACTTTGGCCACATGAAGAACTGACTCACTGGAAAAGACCCTGATGCTGGGCAAGATTGAAGGCAAGAGGAGAAAGGGACGACAGAGGATGAGATGGTTAGATAGCATCACCGACTCAATGGACATGAGTTTGAGCAAGCTCTGGGAGTTGGTGATGGACAAGGAGGCCTGACATCAGTCCATGACATTGCAAAGAGTCAGACATGACTGGGTGACTGAACTGAATATAAAAAAGCTTTATGGTCTAATATACTATAGAAATTTACATATAAATCTATGAACAGGAAACGCAATGCAACGCAAACAGGAAAGCTATTGGACACAGAGTATCAGGCCCTATGTCTTGCTTCTCTGTTTAAGGGTAACACAAAATTTTTCCCTGGTGCTCTGCATTTATCTCTTGTTTTACTCTCTTTCTAGGTTTTTTTTTATGGATTTAACCCCAATTAACTTTAGCTGTTCTTTGGAAGGAATGATGCTAAAGCTGAAACTCCAGTACTTTGGCCACCTCACGCAGAAGAGTTGACTCATTGGAAAAGACTCTGATGCTGGGAGGGGTTGGGGGCAGGAGGAGAAGGGGATGACAGAGGATGAGATGTCTGGATAGCATCACCGACTCAATGGACATTAGTTTGAGTGAACTCCGGGAGATGGTGATGGACAGGGAGGCCTGGCGTGCTGCGATTCATGGGGTCGCAAAGAGTCAGACACGACTGAGCGACTGAACTGAACTTTAATGGGCTTCCTCCGTATTCTACGTAAGTATTAACTCAAGTTCCTGCAAATGACCTGCAAAACTTGAGTTTCTATTTCATATTTCTAGAAAGAAGTATATGATTTAGTTCATAAAACAGGGGCTCCTATCTCCAGATCTTCCTCTCCTCACCCAGCCTATTGTTTTCTCCATCCAAAAGTCTTATCTTGTCTGTCACTGTAGTTCTGCTAATTAAAACTTCTGTGTTTGTATTTACAAACCAGATTAGACTAAAAAGGGCTGTTTGAAAAAATAGAAATTTGAAAAACCTTCAGCTTAATTCATTTTCAACTCCTGAGCCTGAGCTGAATTATAATCAGTGTTTTGAATCACAGCCATAATTGTAATTTAAAGGTAATCATTTTTAAGGAATACATTTGTTCCTTCTTGTCCTCTATGATCTATTTCACATAAGCTTATTTAGAAGCAAAAGAGGATTTGGTAGACATCAATTTTGTAACTGTTCATTTTAGAACAGTTAGAATTTTAGAGTTAGAATCAAAGAAACAAGAAAACAAAAACACAGTTGCCACTCTGATCTTTTATCCCTCTCTCACCCCTGTTGTGATCACTGACCAGCGTTCTGGTCAGTCTCCATTGGTTTTACACCTTCCTCTGCATCCTCACATCCTGTATTCCCTGGTGACATTAACAGTAAAATGGACTACCCACTCAGTGTCCTGGATGTCACTCTGATTCTTGACCTCCTTGTGCCCAGCGCTTCTTTCCCTTCCACCTAAGCCTCCAATATCGTGGTCACAGGCTGGCTCTTAGTCATGTGTCAGTGCCCTATCTCTAAAATTACAAATCCTAGTGGGGGACTTTAACACTCCACTTTCATCAAAGGATGTATCATCCAGACAGAAAATTAATAAGGAAACACAGGCCCTAAATGACACTTTGACCAGATGAACTTAATATTTATAGAGCATTCCATCCAAAAACAGCTGACGACACATTCTTCTCAAGTACACACAGAGCATTCTACAAGATTGACTGCATGCCAGGCCACAAGGTGAGCCTTGGTAAATTTAAGAAAGTTGAAATCACATTAAGCATCTTTTTTTTTTATCACAATGCTATGAGATTAGAAATAAACTACAAGGAAAAAAAACTATAAATACACAGACAGGTGGCAGCTAAACAATATGCTAGTAAACCACCAATGGATCATGAAGAAGTCAAAGAGGAAATTAAAAAGTAATACCTAGAGACAAATGAAAATGAAATCTCAACGGTCCAAAACCTATGGGATACAGCAAAAAGCACTTCTAAGAGGGACGTTTATAGCAATACAATCATACCTCAACAAGAAAAATCTCAAACAACCTCACCTTACAGCTAAAACAACTAGAAAAAGAACAAAACAAAATCTAAAGTTAGTAGAAGGAAAGAAATCATGAAGATCAGAGCAGAAATAACTAGAGACAAAGAAAACAGTTCCAAAGATCAATGAAATTAAAAGCTTTGAAAAAATGAAGAAAAATTGATTAGCCAGACTCATCAAGAAAAAAAGGGAGAGGACTCGAATCAATAAAATTAGAAATGAAAAGGGCGAAATTACAAC
The DNA here is from genome assembly GCF_029378745.1 of Bos indicus. Taxonomy (NCBI): domain Eukaryota; kingdom Metazoa; phylum Chordata; class Mammalia; order Artiodactyla; family Bovidae; genus Bos; species Bos indicus. The sequence continues at coordinate 23,736,285 of NC_091783.1, forward strand.
TGACTCCACAGAAATATAAAGGATCATAAGAAACTTATCAGCATCCGTATGCCAATAAAATGGATAACCTGGAAGAAATGGACAAATTCTTAGAAAGGTATAGTCTCCCAAGACTGAACCATGAAGAAATAGAAAATATGAGCAGACCAATCACGAGTACTGAAATTGAAACTAATTTAAAAACTGCCAACAAATAAAAGTCCAGGACCTTATAGCTTTGCAAGTGATTTTTATCAAATACTTAGAGAAGACTTAACACCCATCCTTCTGAAACTCTTCCAAAACATTATAGAGGAAGGAAAACTTCTAAATTCAATTCTGTGAGGCCACCATCACCCTGATACCAAAACCAAAGACAATACAAAAAAATTTACAGATCAGTATCACTGATGAACATAGACACAAAAATCCTCAATTAAATACTAGCAATCTGAATTCAACAATACATTAAAAAATAATCATACAACACGATCAAGTGGGATTCATCCCAGAGATGTAGATTTTTCAATATCTGCAAATCAATGTGATACACATCAAACTGAAGAATTAAAAACCGTATGATTATCTCAATAAATGTAGTAAAAGCTTTTGGCAAGATTCAGCAACCATTTATGATAAAAAAAAAAAAACTCTATAAAGTGGGCATAGAGGGGACATAACTCAATATAATAAAGACCATCAATGACAAACCTACAGCTAACTTTATACTCAGTGGTGAAAAACTGATAGCACTTCCGCTAAGATCAGGAACAAGACAAGGATGACCACTCTCACCACTTTTATTCAACATGGTTTTAGAACTCCTAGTTACAGCAATCAAAGAAAAGGAAGCAAAGGGAATCCAAATGGGAAAAGAAGTTAAACTGTCACTGCAGATGACATGATACTACATACAGGATCCTGAAAATGCTACCAGAAAATTACTAAACCTCATCAATAAATTTAGTAAAGTTGCAGGTTACAAAATTAATACACAGAAATCTGTTGCCTTTCTATGCACTAACAATGAGAGATCAGAAAGAGAAATTTGAGAAACAATTTCATTTACCATCACATCAAAAAGAATAAAATGCCTACCAATAAGCCTATCCAAGTAAACTAAAGAACTGTAATCTGAAAATTATATGACAATAATGAAAGAAATCAAAGAAGACACAAACAAATGAAAGATATACCATGTCTGTGGATCACAAGAATCAATACTGTCAAAATGACTATACTCAGATCAGTCGCTCAGTCATGTCCGACCCTTTGCGACCCCATGAATCACAGCACGCCAGGCCTCCCTGTCCATCACCAACTCCCGGAGTTCACTCAGACTCACGTCCATGGAGTCAGTGACGCCATCCAGCCATCTCATCCTCTGTCGTCCCCTTCTCCTCTTGCCCCCAATCCCTCCCAGCATCAGAGTATTTTCCAATGAGTCAACTCTTCACATGAGGTGGCCAAAGTACTGGACTTTCAGCTTTAGCATCATTCCTTCCAAAGAAATCCCAGGGCTGATCTCCTTCAGAATGGACTGGGTTGGATCTCCTTGCAGTCCTAGGGACTCTCAACAGTCTTCTCCAACACCACAGTTCAAAAGCATCAATTCTTCAGTGCTCAGCCTTCTTCACAGTCCAACTCTTATATCCATACATGACCACAGGAAAAACCATAGCCTTGACTCGATGAACCTTTGTTGGCAAAGTAATGTCTCTGCTTTTGAATATGCTATCTAGGTTGGTCATAACTTTCCTTCCAAGGAGTAAGCGTCTTTTAATTTCATGGCTGCAGTCACCATCTGCAGTGATTTTGGAGCCCAGAAAAATAAAGTCTGACACTGTTTCCACTGTTTCCCCATCTATTTCCCATGAAGTGATAGGACTGGATGCCATGATCTTCGTTTTCTGAATGTTGAGCTTTAAGCCAACTTTTTCACTCTCCACTTTCATCAAGAGGCTTTTGAGTTCCTCTTCACTTTCTGCCAAAAGGGTGGTGTCATCTGTATATCTGAGGTTATTGATATTTCTCCCGGCAATCTTGATTCCAGCTTGTGTTTCTTCCAGTCCAGCATTTCTCATGATGTACTCTGCATAGAAGTTAAATAAGCAGGGTGACAATATACAGCCTTGATGTACTCCTTTTCCTATTTGGAACCAGTCTGTTGTTCCATGTCCAGTTCTAACTGTTGCTTCATGACCTGCATACAAATTTCTCAAGAGGCAGGTCAGGTGGTCTGGTATTCCCATCTCTTTCAGAATTTTCCACAGTTTATTGTGATCCACACAGTCAAAGGCTTTGGCATAGTCAATAAAGCAGAAATGTTTTTCTGGAACTCTCTTGCTTTTTCCATGATCAAATGTAATTTACAAATTTAATGCAGTCCCTATCAAATTTCCAATAGCATTTTCCACAGAACTAGAACAAAAAATCTTAAAATTTGTATGGAGATGCAAAAGACTCCAAATAGTCAAAGCAATCCTGAGAAGGAAAAATGGAGCTAGAGGAATCAGGCTCCCTGACTTTAGATTATACTACAAAGCTACAGTCATCAAATAGTACAGTACTGGCACAAAAATAGGAATACAGATCAATAGAATAGGATAGAAAACCCAGAAACAAACCCATGCACCTATGGTTGATCTGTAACAAAGGAGGCAAGACTATACAATGTTGGAAAGACAGTCTCTTCAACAAATGATTGCGGGAAAACTGTACAGGTACACGTGAACACCAAACACAAAAATAAGCTCAAAATGGATTACAGACCTAATATAAGACCAGACATTATAAAACTCCTAGAGGAAAATATAGGCAGAACACTCTGACATGAAGCACAACAATCTTTTTTCTGTCCATCTTCCAGAATAATGAAAATAAAACAAATGGGACCTACTTAAACTCCAAAGCTTTTGCACAGAAAAGAAACAAAATGAAAAGCAACCCATAAATTGGCAGAAAACATTTGCAGATGATTTGACTAACAAAGGACTGGTCTAAAATTTACAAACAGCTCACGATGCTTAACACCATCCAAACAAATAACTGAATCAATAAATGGGCAGAAGAGCTAAATCAACATTTCTCAAACAAGAAATACAAATGACTGAGAGGCACATAAAAAGAGGTTCAACATCGCTAATTACTAGAGAAATGCAAATCAAAACTACAATATCACCTTACACCAGCCAGAATGGCTATCAGCAAAAAAAAATCCACAAGCAATAAATGCTGGAGAGGGTGTGGACAGAAAGGAACCCTCTTACACTGTTGGTGGGAATATAAATTGGTACAGCCATTATTGAGAACAGTATGGAGGTTCCTTAAAAACTAAAATGGAGTTGCTATATGACCCTGCAATACCTCTTCTGGGCATATATCTGGAGGAAAATATGATCTGAAAGGATACATGGACCCCCAATGTTATTGCAGCACTGTTTACAACAGCCAAGACATGGAAACGATCGAAATGTCCATCAACAGAGGAATGGATAAAGATGTGGTGTGTATACACAATGGGATACTAGTCATTCAAAAGAATGAAATAAGGCCATTTGCAGCAACATGGATAGACCTAGAGATTATTATACTGAGTGAAGTCAAGTCAGACAGTAAAGGAGAAATATATGACATCCTGTATAGGTGAAATCTAAACTGAAATGATACAAATGAACTTATAAAAGCAGCAGACTCACAGACTTAGAGGATGAACTTATTGTTGCCAGAGGGATGGACAGGGGGAAGGGATAGGTAGGGAGTTTGATATGGACATGTACATACTGCTATCTTTAAAATGGATAACCAACAAGGACCTACCATATAGCACAGGGAGCTTTGCTCAGTGTTATGTGGCACTTTGGATGGGAGGGGAGTTTGGGGAGAATGGATATATGTATATGTATAGCTGAGTCCCTTTGCTGTCTACCTGAAACCATCACAACATGGTTAATCAGTTATATCCCAAGATGAAATACATTTTTTAGAAAATAAAATAACAAATGCAAGTATCCCCACCCCCTCACCAATTTCCTGTCTTTTCAACAAGTCACCACCCACTATTTACCCCACCCAATATTCTTCTCCCAAACTACAGCCTTGACTTGAACTTGGAACTTCCAGGTCCTTGACCTCTTTCCTTGTTTCCAAACCTCCATACTTTCCCTTTTATATTACGTGGCTAAGAATCCCTCAGGGATCATTTGAATAAATTTTTGCCAATAGTTCAATAACTCAGTTCACTGGCCCATCATCTTTTTTTGTCATAGCCGTTGAGCAAAACCCCAACCCTAGATGAACATAGATGTAATTTCTTTTGTGATCGCATCAGTGAAGCCAGGAGCTTGCAGAGCAAGTCACATTCAAGGGAATACCAGCTTCACAACAAATTCATGAATGCTGGTTTCAAAGGGCACTCAAAACTGCAAAGATAAACATTTATATTATGAGCTCACTCTCCTCTTCTCCACGATGACTATTTTCAAAACTTTTCATAGTTAAAAAAAAGTCCAGCTTCCATATTTATATATTGATTCTCATTCTCTCTATACCGATCCCCATTTCTCTCTTCAGTTTTCCAATTCTGTCTCCAATTCCCTAATGGAATGTACTTTTTTCATCATACTTGTCATAGCTATAAACCACTGGAACACATTTATGCTCATTACAAATTATATGAATTATGAGAAGAGATCAAGGTACAGGAGTTGGAGCCCATGGGGTACACCTCCCTCCATGAACACACCAAAAATGCATCTATATGTTGACCAATTCTCACTGAAAACTGGACCAACAGAAGGATTCCTGCACAACAAAGGTTGTAGGAAAGATTCATACAAAATTGATCAGAAATAAAAAAGTGATCAGATCAGACCTGGATCCTGGAAGAGGACTCAGGGGGAAAAGGAGGTTAGATGATTGGAGAGCCTCTCTGGTGAGTGAGCAGTTTCAGTCACATATTATGTGCCCCAGATCTGGGGTTTGACACAAGAAGATGAGCACTCCTAGCTGGTTAGAGCACCTGTGAGACTAGAAGCAGGGCTGTGAGAAGTCTAGACTCTGCTTGTGAGGAGCGCATGGCCACCCTTGCTTGCTTCCTAAGCAAGAAAACTGCATTCTCAGCGGAGAACTGGGTGGTGGCTGGCTGGCTTCTCACGGTTGTCCTGGTGCATGTCCCAACCTGAGCCTAGTGAATGCTCCAACCCTGCTGGTTTCACCATGTAGCTCCACACTGGGGTTTGCACTGCCAAGGCCAAGGTGAGACATCACAGAGATCTGTGGCACAGAGGTGGCTCACACCCAAACTGGCATCTGAGCAGGACAGGAGCAACCATTGTTGGTGCTCACACAGGCAGAGCATCCAAAGCAGTCCAGGTCTCAGAGCAGGGCCAGATGGCCACAGCCCACACCCCAACCCATACTAAGAGCCCCGTGAGGAACAGCTCCACACCAGGGCAAGGGTGCCAGGGCTGCGAGAGGGAAGAGACGCGCCTAAGGAGAGCAGAGCCAGCTCACACCAGTCTCAGGACCTCTGCTGTAGCAATGCGGGACTGGACCCTGCCCAGAGAGGGCAGTCCAGCCACTGAGCAGAGGGCAATCCTTGGCTCATACTTGTTTCTGATTCTGGCCGCTCCAGCTCCAGCTTCAGGTCCCACCAAGGTGAGAGCTGACAGCTCATCATAAGGAAAGACATGACTTGTGTTCACATCAAATTCAGCGCTCTCACCAAAGCCACTGGGCACATGCAGGCTGTACAGGGGTGCTCCCACATAAGGATACCCCTTTAACAGTAACAGGTAAGCGTTTCCCTATTTTCATAGAGACAGTGAATGTTAAGCACAATGAGAAGAGCAAGGAATTCATCTTATTTGAAAGGACAAGAAAAAACAACCCTGAAACAACTAATAAAACAAATAATTTATCAGGAAATAATTCAAAACATTGTTTCCTACCATAGTGGCAGGAAACTAGAAATCAATTACAGGAAGAAAAAATAGGAAAAGCACAAACGCACAGAGAATAAATACCATGCTACTAAAAAAAAATAGGTCAAAAATGAAATCAAAGATGAAATCACAAAATACCTCAAGGTAAGTGAAAATGGAAACACAACTTATCAAAGTATATTGGACACAGCAAAAGCAGTTCTAAGAGGGACACTTGCAGCAATATTGGTCTACCCCAAGAAATAAAAATCTCTAACAACCTAACCTACCATCTAAAGAAATTAAAAAAAAGAAGAAAGCCCAAAGTCAGCAGAAGCAAAAATAAATAGTGAACATAAGAAAGGAAATAAAATTGAGATTAAACAATAGGATGAGTCCGTGAAACAAAGAGATGGGTTGTTTTTTTAAAAAGACTTTTAAAAAATGATAAACCTTTAGCTAGGCTTTTCAAGGAGAAAAGAGAACTCAAAATAAGAAATGAAAGAGGATAAATAACCACAGATACCACAGAGATACAAATAATTATAGGAGAATATCAAGAACAGTTATATATCCAAAAAACTGAACAGACTAGAAGAAATAGTCAAATATCTAGAAAAGCAAACAATATGCCAAACCTGTATCAGGAAGAAATAGATAAGCTGAGCAGACCAATCACCGGTACTGAAATCAAATTTGTAATTTAAATGCTCCCAGCCAAAAAATGTCCAGGACTGGACTGCTTCACAGGGGAATTCTACCAAATGTATAAAGAAGAGCTAAAACCTTTTCTTCTCAAATTGTTCCAAGAGACTGTAGAGGATGGAACACTCCCAAATTCAGACCATTCCCCTGATAGCAAAACCAGACAAAGACACTACAAAAAAAGAAAATTACACGCCAATATATGTGATATATAAAGATGCACAAATACTCCACAAAACACTAGCAAACCAAGTTCAACAGTTTACAAAAAGGATCACACACCATGACCAAGAGGTATGTCTTCCAGGGATGCAAACTTGACTCAGTATTCACAAAATCAATTTGATACACCACACTGGAAGGATAAAATCATGAGAATTAAAAATAAAAAGCATATGAACTTGTCAATAAACACAGATAAAGGCCAAAATTCAACATCCACTCATGATTTAAAACTCTCAGACTTGGTATAGAGGATGATATCCCAACATAATAAAGTCCATTTGGGAAAAACCCACAGCTAACATCACAGTCAACAGTGAAAAGCTGAACCCTTTCTTCTAAAATCAGAAAGAAGACAAGGATTCCCACTTTCTCTATTTGTATTTAATGTAGTCCTAGCCACAGAAATCAGATAAATAAAAAATGTCCAAGTTAGAAGGGAAAACTAAAACTGCCACTATTTGAAGATGACATGATCCTATATATGAAAAAATTCCTAGTCGCCACCAGAAAACTATTAGAGTTAATAAATGAACTAAGTTGCAGGATACAAGATTAACATATAGAAATTACTTTATATAATAATTATGAACTATCAGAAAGAGGAAGCAAGAAAATGATCACTCTTATAATGTATCAAAAAGAATAAATACCTAAGAATAAACTTAACCAAGGAGACAATAGATCTATATTCTGAAAACTATAAAATCTTGAAGGAATTTGAAAATGACACAAGGAAATGTAAAGATATCCCATGTTCTTGTATTGAATTTAAATTGCTAAAATACCCATACTATTGAAAGAAATCTACAGGTTCAATGCATCTCTATCAAAACACCCATGGCATTTTTCACAGAGAAAAAAATCCTAAAATTTATATGGAAGCACAAAGACCCCAAATTCCCAAACCAAACTTGCGAAAAGAACAAGGCTGGAGGTTTGCTCCCTAAATTCAGACTGTACCAAAAATTATATTAATCAAAATAGTATGGCACTGACAAAACAATAAAAAACAGACCCATTGATCAATGGAACAAAATAGAGAATCCAGAATCCATGCACTTAAAGTCAATAAATCTACAACAAAGGAGGTAAGAATATGCAATGAAGAAATACAATCTCTTTAGTAAGTGGTGCTCAGAAACCTGGCCAGCGGCAGGTAAAAAAAAAAAAAAAAAAAAAAAATTCCTCATACCACATACAAAAATAAATTCAAAAAACAACTAAAGTCCTAAATGTAAAACCTGAGACCATAAAATTCCTGGAAGAGAACATAGGCAGAACACTCTGTAATAATATTTTCTGAATGTCTCCTAAGGCAAAATAAATAAAAGTGAAAGAAAAGCTAAAACAAATAGGACCTAAATAAACTCACAAACTTTTGTGAAGCAAATGAAGCCATTAATAAAAGGGCCTAAGAAATGGGAGAAATGGGAACCTAAGAAATGGGAGAAAAATATTTGGAAATTATATGACCAATAAAGTGTTTGTACCCAAAATATATAAACAGCTCATACAACTCAATATCAAAAACAAACAAAAAAACTAATTAAAAAAACAGGCAGAGGCTCTAAATAGACATTTTTCCAATGAAAACATACAGATGGGCAACAGGCACATGAAAAGATGCTCAACATTGTTAATCAGAGAAATACAGATCAAAACAACGAGAAAACACCTCACACCTGTTAGAACAGCTATCATCAAAAAGGCCACAAGTAACAGTTGCTGGTGAGGATGTGGAGAAAAAGGAACCCTCCTACACTGTTGGTGGGAATGTAAATTGGTGCAGCCACTATGGAAAAGAGTACGGAGGTTCCTCCAAAAACTCATAGTAGAGCCACCATATGATCCAGCAGTTCCACTCCTGGGTATATACCCAGAGAAAATGAAGAAACTAATTCTAAAGGAAACATGCTTCCCATGCTCATTCATTATAATAGCCAAGATATAGAAGCAATATAAGTGGGCATCAACAGATGTATAAAGAAGTCATGATACATACATAATGGAATAATATTCAGACAAAAAAGAATGAAATTCTACTATTTGCAACAACATAGATGGACCTATAAAATATACTTAGTGAAATAAGTTAGACACAGAAAGATATATATATATACTATTATCAGTTATGTGTGAAATCTAAAATAAAACAAATGAGTTTTATTAATAACAAAACTGAAACAGACTCACTGGTATAGAGAACAAACTACAGGTTAGCAGTGACTAGAGGGAAGGAGGGGAGGAGCAAGCTAGATTCAAACAACCATGCATCTAGTAAATAAGCAACAGGATACATTGTACAGCACAGGGAAATATAGCCATTATTTTGTAATAATTTTAAATACAGTATGGAATTCCCTGGTGACTCAAATGGTAAAGAATCTGCCTGCAATGCAGAGCGTGTTCGATCCCTGGGTTGGGAAGATCCCCTGGAGAAGGGAATGGCAACCCACTCCAGTATTCTTGTCTAGAGAATTTCATGGACAGAGGAGCCTGGCGGGCTGCTGTCCATAGGGTCCCAAAGAGTTGGACACGAATAAGAACTAACATTTTTCACTTTAAATCTAGTATAATCTATAAAAATATTGAATTAGTGTGTTGTACATCTGAGTGACTAAACAACATCTGAAATTAAAATATTGTAAATCAACTTCAATAAATTATATGAATTATTACAAACTACATTCTATTAATTATATGAATAATTTATAATCATTCTGTGAGAATTTTTACAATAAAAATCTACTCATTAGATTGTAAGGGCAAGGCCACATACAACTGTTTACCATTCCATCTCTACCAACTGTTGTAGCACCTGACAATAGGAAATATTCCAAAAATTTATATTGGTAGAATAAACAAACACATACACTTCATTATACACATTAAATCACTTAAAAATAGCTTTAAATTACCTGCATGCCAAGAGTTGTGCTCATACTTAACTGTCTTCTGTATATGTCTAGTATTTGTATGGACTGCAATTCCCTTTTAGCACATTCTTTGGGTGAATTGTTTTGAATTGTCACTGCATTCATGTACTTTTTAATTGTCAGTTATTTTTTTCCATCTCTTGCCTTGTATTGAGAAAATATCAAAAAGTACATTTTTACCTTGACTAAATTCTACATGTATGATTTTAAACATTTTCTGGACATTGATATATGTTATGCACTGTGCTCATTGCTGGGAAGTGACTTGAGATGGATGCAAAATAAGACATAAGATCTACGACCTAGGATTTCCCTGGTGGTCTAGTGGTTAGAAATCCACCTGCCAATGAAGGAGACATGGGTTCGATCACTGGTCTGGGAAGGTTTTCTATGCCAGAGGGCAGCAAAGCCTGTGCACTACAACTACGATAAACGACTGAAGTGTGTGCACCCTCGAACCTGTGCTTTACAAGAGAAGTCACGGCAATGAGAAGCCTGAGCGCAGAAACAAGGCCCAGTGCAGCCACAAACAAAGCAAACAGAACCCTACCGCCTGGTATTACAATCTTGTGATATGGTTCAAATTTTACAAAGTTTTCATTGTTAGGATTAGCTTTCCACTCCAATAACATAAAACACAAAATAACAGAGGTTCAAATAGGATAGAAATTCATTATCTTCTCCTTAAATGCAAGCAGTACATAACTATGGGAGCTCCCTGATAATTAAGATTACAGTCTCTTTTCCTCACAGCCCCCCTATGGCAGCTACTGTTCCAGCCACTGCATCTACATTCCTAATAGTAACAAGAAAGGGAAAAGGGCACACTTCTCTCCTTTTATGACATTACATGGATCTTTAAAACATCAATTCTATTCGTTGTTCTTTGATAAAACTTAGCCACAAAGCTGCTCTTGGTTGCAGTGGTGGTTGGGAAATGGACCATTTAAAAATTTACAAGTTCTAAGCCTGAGGGAGAAGGTGGGAATGGATACAGGAAGAATTCTTGACCACAGCAAGAAATTCTGGGAAAAAAAAAAAAAAAAGCATGATCAGTAATAAACTAGATGTATAAACAAATGTAATGAGTGAACATAGCAGAGAGAAAGCGATTCTTACTGACATGAGACCTAGTTCTCAATATGTGAAAAATATATAAATAGAAAAAAAGGTCAAGGAGGGAGAAATCAAGGTATGAAGTCCAAAAAATATTGAGTAGTGAGGGGAGGCATGAGGAGTCCAGAGTGGTTAGATCATGGGGATAGAAAGTAATGGAAATATAAAGATGAAAAGGTGGATTAAGATACTGAAAGAGCTATGAACGACAGACTGAACACATTTGGTATTGATCAACATTCAATAAACTTTAACAATTTGTTATTTTTATTCCTGTTTAGCTATTAAAAAATTTTTTTAAGTCATTCCTCCACTAAATCTGGAGCTCTGTAACCAGTACTTTAGATGCCAGATCTTGCAGCTAGTGGAGATTGGGGCTTTGCTAGTGTCCCAGGTAGGAGAAGGCAATGGCACCCCACTCCAGTACTCTTGCCTGGAGAATCCCATGGATGTAGGAGCCTGGTGGGCTGCAGTCCACGGGGTCTCGAAGAGTCGGACATGACTGAGTGACTTCACTTCACTTTTCACTTTCATGTATTGGAGAAGGAAATGGCAACCCACTCCAGTGTTCTTGCCTGGAGAATCCCATGGACAGAGGAGCCTGTTAGGCTACAGAGTTGGACATGACTAACTACTAAACTACTAACTACTACAGGTATAATATCCCATATCATCATTGTTACTTTATAACAGAAAGGAAGTCTTAGAATAGAAATGTTATTACTACTCTGGCTCATGCTCTCTGGTTGAGATTACATCCCTCAGAGGCACAGACACCAGTGAGAACCTGTGTAATAAATCTGAATGTGCTCTTAAGATGAACTAACTTCTTAAACAGGGCCATTGATTTCCCCACATCAATTCAGATCCAAGAGCCCCCAGCCTCTCCAGCCAGAGGAGGACCATGCCCCCTATTCTCTAGGTATTAGTAGCAGAAGAGGGTGCAATTGCGGGGAGAGGGTAAGATCAACAGCTGCTCCTTGTCAGCTGAGAAGATCCACTTGGGAAGCAGACACCTGAGCAAGGGCTCAGGTTCAAGCATCATCATAATGACTGACATGTGTTTTTAGGAGAGCAGTGGGGATGAGGTGTTTCTTCCTGATGCATGAATATCTGGAACTGGGGTTTTTGTTGTGGCTCTGTCATTGGGGTGAGCTCAGACTGGAGAGGAGAAGGCAATGGCACCCCACTCCAGTACTCTTGCCTGGAAAATCCCATGGATGGAGGAGCCTGGTATGCTGCAGTCCATGGGGTCACAAAGAGTCAGACATGACTGAGCGAATTTGCTTTCACTTTTCACTTTCATGCATTGGAGAAGGAAATGGCAACCCACTCCAGTGTGGTTGGAGAATCTCAGGAACGGGGGAGCCTGGTGGGCTGCCGTCTATGGGGTCACACAGAGTCGGACACGACTGAAGTTACTTAGCAGCAGCAGACTGGAAAAGTGTAAACAGAACACTCACGCCTCTGATATCCATGCTGCCAGTCATTTTTTCAATCCTTGTAATTACAACACATGACTAATGCTGGCTTCACTTTCTGACTCATTCTGTAATGAAGACATTTGACCATATTTTGCCCAGATTTGTGGAAATGGTGTGAAGTCACCTGACCTCCGGAACAGCTTTACTGCGTTACCCAAGAGAGAAAGATGATGCTGTTATAGGAACGGTAAAAAGCTTTGTTTATAAGGAACAGTGGGACAGAGACATTTCCAGCATGGAGAATGGAAGGCCACTGAGATGTGCATCATGTAAACGAGGTCCGTCCATGAGGAAGTTGGATTTTTTCATTTTATTTTTTATATGCAGTGGAAATTTTCAGTGTTCAATAAAATCCTGAGCCTGGCTTTTAAAAATTCATTTAAACACATACATGTCTTATCAAGCTTTCTGATGAGAAGGTAATTCTCTACCAGGAGAGGGATCCAGGTGTAACCCAGCTTTCACCAGGCTGCATCAGCCTGTGGGTATGAGAGGTCATATTAAGATCATGCTAAGCCAATAGCTGCCTCACCCTAGGACCTCACTGACCACCCCCAGGCGCCTCACTTGTTTCTGGGGACCCCAGGATGTCTCCCATGTGCTCATGGAATGGACAGTTTTCCATCATACATCCCAATTTCACATGCTGGCTGGCACTCATTCTCTGAGACAGCAGCATTTCCACGCTCTGTGGCAAGCTCTGCAGCTGGAATATGCAGAATATTCCAGTGCAAAGGGTGGGCACTCCTTTGCCTTCATTCTCCATTGTCCCAGATCCATGCTACATTCCACATAGAATTAGGAGTCTGGGGTTCTCCACAACTTCTGCTGCACTATTTTTGTGCAACGGAAGCAACACAATGTATACCAAAATGTCCTTGTTAAAGATAGGAAGCAACCTAAGTGCCCATCAATGAAGATGTTGTCTATATATATTTACATACCTATATATACACATATATATAATGAAATATTGCTCAGCCATAAAAAATGAAATCTTGGCACTTGTGATAATATTGATGGGCCTAGTACTGTATGATTTCATTTATATGTGGAATCTTAAAAAAATGATTAAACGTAATAAAGCAGGAGCAGAGTTAATAGATACAGAAAACAAAGAAGTGGGTTTCAGAGGGGAGGGAATATAGGGAAGAAAGAGGTGAGGGAGATTAAGTACAAAACAGGTGTCAGTTGCAGAATAAATGTCACATATGAAATACAGTGTGGGGAATACAGTCCATAACTGTAATATCCTTTGCATGGTGGCTTGTCCTACATTGTGTAACAGGAACTAACATGGTGTTGTAGGTCAATTATACTTTTAAAACAAACAAACTCTTTGAAAGACAGATCAGGTTAGTGGGTACCAGAGCCAGCGGTGGGGTGGAGGAGGGGGGAGGGGAATCAGATGAAAGCAGTCATAAAATACTATCTTTCAGTTATAAGATAAACAAATACTAGGGATATAATGTCCAATACGATATTAACCCAGCTGTATGTCACATGCAGATGCTCTTAAGAGAGTAAATCCTAAAAGTCCTCATTACAAGGAAAAATACTTTTTCTACTTTTTAAATTTTGTGTATCTATATGAGACCATGAATGTTCAATAAGCTTATAGTGATAATCATTCCATGATGGAACTCAACTCATCATACTGTACAACATAAACTTAAGAGAGCTGTATGTCAATTATATCTCAATGAAACTAGAAAAAATAAATTTACCTTTTCTGATTTCACTATCAGAAAAAAATAAAGAGTGACAGTCACCCAGGGTTCTTCTCCTAGAGCTCCAGCAACCACTGGAGGACTTATACTATAGCCTCTTATAATGAGCCCCTCACAGAGTTATTTCCTGTGTCTTGGGTGCAACTTTCCAATGATCTCAGTATTTTCACCTATTGCATCAGAATTATGTCAGATTCTGCCTGAGGGTTCAGGGGGAAAAAATCTACACAGGAATCTGGGCTGCAAACCATCATAGCTTACATCTAATATTTCATGCCCTTTTACCGCACACAAGCAAAAAAAAAAAAGAACCCTCATCTCTCCCCACCACACCCCAGCTCTTGCCAAGAACTCTCACACTTTCCTTCCACCTACTAACCAGCTAAAAATGATTTAAGAAAAATTCACACAACTCAGTAACACTAGGGTAATGCAAATTAAAACCACATGGGATACCATGACACGCCAATTCTAATTTCAAAATAACTAAAATTGTAGGGGGGCGGGGGAAGCTAAAATACCACGTTCTGGTGAGGATGTGAAACAACTAGAATTCTCATACACTGCTGGTGGGAAAGCAGAATGGCACAGCTACTCCGGAGACAGTTTGGTGGTTTTGGATAACATTGAGCATACATTACCATAGGAGGCGGCAACCCCATTCCCAGGTATTTGACCAAAGAGAATAAAAATTTACATTCACTCCCAAACCCATGTGTGAATATCCATTGAAGCTTTATTCATAATTGCCAAAATCTGGAAACCCATATGCATAAATTCAAGAATGGATAAACTCTCAGCAGTATATGAACAGAATACACTCAGCATTAAAAAGCACCATATTATTGGTTCCCAAGACAACATGGGTGGCTCTTAAATGCATTTTGCTAAGTAAAATAAGCCAGATCCAAAAGGCTGCATATTGTACGATTCCCTTCATGTGACACGGAGAACTTTAAGGATGAAAACAAAAGTTTTACAACTAGGTTGTCAGGGATCAGGGGTTCGAGTTGACTGTGCAAAGAGGCAGCTCATAGAATTTTAATAGGGTAATGGAACTCTTCTATATCATATATTCGTCAAACCCATAGAAAATGACTTTAACCACATATACTTTTTAATAGAAATTTTAGTTCTTCATGAGAGCAACTTGGAAATTGCCACTCTGACCTAATGATGAGTAAAAATCTGACCAGACTGAAAAACCAACAATTCTTGGGTTCCTAAGCATGGTTTGCAAAAGAGACTGATGAGGCTACAGAGAAAAACAACTTACCTGGGCAGAGACCAAGGAGTAGAATCCACGGTTGGAACCAGCACTGGAGAAGGAGAACCAGGACTGAGACTGGTGAATTGCAGGAGGCTCAGAGTGGAACGAGTCTGAGAGTCACAAAATCCAGAGGGACCGAGTCAGAGGGCCCCTTGCAACATGTGACATTCACTCCAGGAGCTCAACCACATTCCCACAGCATGTAGCTGAGAAAAATCTCCTTGGACATCGGAGAAGGGAGCAGTACAGGAGCCATTTTGAAATAAACCAGAGCAGGCTGTTCTTCTTAAATAGCCTCTCATCAGGAGAAACTAATTAACCACAGCCTAACGAAGGAAAATACCCAATTCCAGCCCACTCAAGACCACCTGCTTCCCTGTCCCAAAGAAGGGGGAGGGATAAACTGAGAAACACTTGTGAAGCTCCCAATCCATAGGCACAAGCCCACTAAAGCAATGGTTCCCAGCCTTTTTGGCAGCAGGGACCAGTTTCACGGAAGTTAGCTTTTCCACGGACGGGGCAGAGGGGTAGGTTTGGGGATGATTCAAATACTTACATTTATTGTGCACTTTATTTCTACTATTGTATCAGCTCCATCTCAGATCAGTAGGCATTAGATCCTGGAAGTTGGGCTGCTGCTGCTGCTGCTGCTAAGTGGCTTCAGTCGTGTCCGACTCTGTGCAACCCCATGGACAGCAGCCTACCAGGCTCTCCCATCCCTGGGATTCTCCAGGCAAGAACACTGGAGTGGGTTGCCATTTCCTTCTCCAATACACGAAAGTGAAAAGTGAAAGTGAACTCAGTCGTGTCTGACTCTTCACGACCCCATGGACTGCAGCCTACCAGGCTCCTCCATCCATGGGATTTTCCAGGCAAGAGTACTGGAGTGGGTTACCATTGCCTTCTCTGGGAAGTTGGGCACCCCTGCCCTAAAAGACTGAGACAGAATCATGGGACTTGGAATATTTCCCTTCCCCCCCTCACCTCAAAACCACATCATTAAAAGCTTATTTATAACAGTTTCATATACATTATACATCGAGTCCAGCTACTAAGAAAATATTATTTAACCAAAAGGCTAAAATCACAATTTGGAGAGACAAGAGTAGCATCAGGATTAGACATGGCCAGGATGTTGGGATTATCAGATTGGGAATTTTTTTATAATTGTGATTAGTATTCTAAGGGCTCTAAAGGATAAAATATAGACAACATGCAAAAACAGATGCACAATATAAGCAGAGCAATAGCAATCCTAAGAAAAAAATGAAAGCAAAAATAATTGCTTATGAGCTATATGGGCTTACCTGGTGGCTCAGACAGTAAAGAATCCTCCTGCAGTGCAGGAGACCTGGGTCTGATCTTTGGATTGGGAAGATCCCCTGGAGAAGAGAATGGCAACCCACTCCAGTATTCTTGTCTAAAGAATCCCATGGACAGAGGTGCCCTGTGGGCTACAGTCCCACCAGGATAATTATTGATTGTTAAAATTAAATAAAAATCAATAATAGGTAATTAGGTAATCTTAAAATATGGGCTGCTTAAACAATGAACTTCTAAATAACACATAGATCAAAGATGATATTTCAAGAAAAGCATTTCTGAAAATGAAGCCACAATTCATCAAAATTTATAAGATGCAATAAAAGCAATGCTTAGAGGGAAATTTATAGCATTGAATGTATACATTCAAAAAGAAGAAAGATCCAAAATTAATCATCTAAGTTTCTACCTTAAGAAAGTAGATTAAGAACAGCAAATTAAATCCAAAGGAAGCAAAAGAAAAGAAATAATAAGAATTAATGCAGAGAATTCCCTGCCAGTCCAGTGGATAGGACTTGGCACTTTCACTACCAAGGCCAGGTTTCGATCCCTGGTCAGGGAATTAACATCCTGCAAGCCAGGTGGCATGGTTGGAAAAAAAAGAATTAATACAAAAGTGATGAAATTGATATGAATAGAGAAATCCAGCAGTATCAAAAGCTGGTTCTTTGTAAAATGAATAAGCCTTTAGGAAGGCTAAGAACAAAGAGAGGATACAAATTACTAACACCAATAATACTAATACCAAAAAGAGAACATATCACTTCTGATCGTATGGAAATTCAAAGGATAATGAACGAATACTATGATCAGCTCTGCAACTGCAAATCTGATAATCCAGATAAAACGGATCAATTCCTTGAAAGACACAAGCTGCCAAAGCTCACACAAGAAGAAATAATCTGAATAGCTCTATATCTATTAAATAAATCTGTATAATACTTAATAATAACATGATTGCACTAAGGGAATGGTAAAGAAAAGAACTAGCCTACTAATGTAGGAAAACAATACTTTTATCAGATGCAGATAGGCTAAAGACAGAAAGATTTGTATAAGGCTATTGTACTTTAGTTATTTAGCATCTTGTTTCTCATAGGGATATGAGTTAAAAATTCTGAGGATATTTTATGTGTTTACTAGGGTTGTTCAAACAGGCAAATATATTGCTAGATAATGAGAGCCAGGCTTCTCCCTGTTGTAGAAAGAAGTTAAAAATAAGAAAAAGGAGGGAAAAATAAAAAGGGAAAGACTAGAGGGATTCATGTTCTACTAAGACTGGAAATCAAAGGTATCATTTTTTTACAACCATATAGATACATAAAGGAATACAGATGTGTTTGCACACATAGACTAGATACATACATATATTCCAACCTCTGTTCAATGAGATTTAGAAGTAATGACAATCTACTATCAATGAACATGTCTAGGAGTCAAGACCTTGGTTTATAAATATTGTTTTCAAAAAAAAAAAAAAAAAAAACAACTAGGGCTCTTTAGAAAAGTGGTTGATTCCAGAGATGAAGCAAGAAAAATCTGATGAGACTGGGGCATTGTGTAGTACCTGAAAGTAAATAACTTATCAGACAGGATGTGGACATGATAAACAGCACAGGAGCCAACCCAAAAGAGCTCCCAGTGGCCAAAGTTGGAGCGATTTAAGCAAACACTAAATAACTATAGTATCAGATTATAACACACAAAATAAGTACCCAAAAGTCTCTACTGACAAATATAAATCAGTGGATAAATTATGAATGTATGGAAAAGAATTCTTTCCAGAATTTTCATTAATTAGTGTTGAAAGAATAAGAGATAATCACCATTAGAATGCCCCAGTGATAATTTTGTTCCAGACAAGATCCATCAATGAGGCAAAATTTGAAAAGAAAGAATATTTGTATTGTGGCTTCCCTGATGGCTCAACTGGTAAAGAACCTGCTGGAAATATAGACCTGGATTCCATCCTGGGTCGGGAAGATCCTCTGGTCAAGGAATGGCAACCCACTCCAATAATCTTACCTGGGAAATCCCATGGACAGAGGAGCCTGGCAGGCTACAGTTCATGGGGTTGCAAGAGTCAGACATGACTTAGAAAGTAAATCACAACCAAATGGGGAAGCGTGAGGTGTGATACAACCTTGATCTAGGGATCAAGGTTAACATCACTACTGATAAGCCATTTCAAACTCATATGCCCTGTGGTGTGATGAAGCACTGAGAAAGTTACATCACCTGTGTGGTATTCCTGCCAAAAATGGATGACTTGAATATAATCATCAGAAAACATCAAACTCATATTGTATCTACATTCTATTAAAGACTGACCAATATTCTTCAATATGCAGGAAAAATTGAGAGATAGTTACTGATTTGAGACAACTAAGTAGATGTAACAACTAAGTGGAATATGAGATTGGATACTGGAGGAAAAAAAGTATGTTACTGAATAAACTGGTGAATCCAAATTAAGACTTTAGTTAACAGCATTATACCAATGTTCACTTCTTGGTTTTAATAGCTGTACTATAGTTATGTAAGATAACATCAGGGAAAACTGGTTGAAGAATAAACTGGAACTCTGCATTATTTTGTAACTTTAAGTCTAGAATTATTTCAAAATATAAAGTTTAAAAAAATCTTTTTAAAAATATGAGTATTCATGGAAAATATGGGCCCAATGAATAAACCCCCAAAATATGCTATACCCCAGCTCAATCTCAAAGACATACAATGTATTACCAAAATAAACATATTACAACTGTATTACAGTTGTATAGGAAATGACATCCTGCCTCACAGCATAAAGACATATGTTTTATATTTGTGTAACTGAAGGCTAATTCCTGGAGTTTCCTTAACACGAAAGAAAAATCTGCCCCAAATGTATGTTAAAAGTGCTATTTCTAGAAAAGAGATGAACCACTAGCAACTTATAAAATGACAGTTTGTTTTCCAAGTCTTCTCATCAAGTTTCCAAATCTTCATTTGTGGATTTCTCCAGGGCAACCTGTTAATAATATGAGACTTCACTATATGCTGTGTAATATTGTGTTCAAAAAAGACTGTTTTCTGTGTGGGTGAGTATAGAGCCTTATGATATCTCTGCAATAAAAATGAGATTTTACAAGTGCTGAAGCCTCCATTTCAAAACTTGAATAGGATGATACTTAACAAAATTCACCTACCTAAATTGAGGGCAATAAAATTTCAATCAAGAATATTCTCTGACTTTGGACTCACCTCATTTCATTTGATTGTGAATAGAATAGATTTCCTTTCTCAATAATCCCTTGCCTTCTAATACTTGATTATTCTTAGAGAGGCAACAAGGGCCAATGACCATATTTGGTCCATGATAGCTGTTTTTTTACATTAAGGATCATTTTTTTTTTTTTCACTGCCAGTTCAAGTTAGAAACATGCTTATCAACAGTTTACTGGAACAATCAATCAAGACGTTTCCTTCCTTGGTGTTCAGTTTATCCCCGGCAGCCTGGTCCCTTTTTCTGTTTGAAATAATGTGTCTTCTGGTTTCAACACAGTACTAGAGACTGAATCAGAGATTTGGAGCGCATTATACGTTTGGAGCAAGTAGAAGAATATAAGAATGTGAACGTGTTTGTTATTCTGTTTTCCACCATTCTGGAACCATTTCCCCCTTTTCTGCCTTATTCTGTGCAGACTTGGGGGGATCCAGTAATTTCTGGCTTTCATGTGGGTTTGGCTAATATGGGTCACGGGAAGAGGTCAAAAGGTAGGAAGAGAGGTCATGGTATTTTCTGTTGTCTTTCTACCTGCCCTATAACACTTCCTACAGTGACTGCTTTCTCTGTGTTCTAGATGTGAATTTGCCTTCACTTTCCCATGTACTACTGCCAAACTATCATACTTGGAAAGGCTGAATGCATTATTTATTGCCATAGTAACCCACACAATATCATCTTTGACCTTGGGATATTTTATAGCAAAAGAAGTTTAACAGTATAATTGCCTTGAATTTTACTTGTCTTACCATGGACCCCATCATCCAGAAGCAGCTACTGTTTGGGGGGAGAGTTCTGGAGATATTCTTTTTCAGGTGGAGAAAACTCCTTCCTAGTCCTAATTTGCTCAGAATTTTCAATATAATAGGTGCTGAATTTTTTAACTTTTCCCCTCTAACTCTTGATATAATCATTTGACTTTTCTTTTTAGACTGTTGATATAGTGCTTCAATCACGTCCGACTCTGCGCGACCCCATGGATGGCAGCCCACCAGGCTCTCCCATCCCTGGAATTCTCCAGGCAAGAACACTGGAGTGGGTTGCCATTGCCTTCTCCAATGCAGGAAAGTGAAAAGTGAAAATGAGGTCGCTCAGCTGTGTCTGACTCTTCACGACCCCATGGACTGCAGCCTACCAGGCTCCTCCATCCATGGGATTTTCCAGGCAAGAGTACTCGAGTGGGGTGCCATTACCTTCTCCAAGCATATAAACAGGCAGTGTATAAAAAAGGTTTATACACCACTATCAGGTGTGATTCCAATGGCATCTAATTTCATGAGAGATACTGGTCTGTGATTTTCCTTTCTGGCAATGTCTTTGTCTGTTTAGGGTATTGTGGTTATTCTGGCCTCACAGAATGAGTTAGGAAATATCCCACTTGCTTCTGACTTAATTTCTTCCTTAAATGTGGTAGAATCCATGAGGGTATCCATATGGGTCTGGTGCTTTCTATTATAATGGGTTATGCATTACAGATTAAAAATTTTTGGCTGGTACAGACCTCACATAGGTTATCAAATTTGTGGATAGAGTTATTCATAGTGCCTTAATGTTCATGGAATCATAATGATGGTCCTTCTTTCATTTTTGATATTAGGAATTTATGTCATCTCTCTCAGTAAACTTGGATAGAAGATAATAAATTTTATGAATATTTTCAAATAACCAACTCTTGAATTCATTGATTTTTCTCTATTCTCTATTTTTAAATCATTGATTTCTGCTTTTATGTTTATTACTTATTTTCTTATGCTTGCTTTAGATTTAATTTGGTCTTTGTCTGGTTTCCTATGATGGAAGCTTAGATATTTGATTTTAGGTATTTGTTCTTTTCTAAAATATGTATTTAAAGTCATAAATTTCCCTCCATGTATTATGCTTTTGCTACATCTCACACATTTTGATATGTATTTTCTTTTTATTTAGTTCAAAATATTTTAAAATTTCTCTTGAGACTTCTTGACTCATGGTATTCAGAAGTATACTCTCCAAATATCTGCGGTTTTCTTATCTATCTTTTACTCCCTGGTGGCTCAGTCAGTAAAGAGTCTGCCCTCAATGTGGGAAACCTAGGTTTGATCCCTGGGTCAGGAAGATCCCCTGGAGAAGGAAATGGAAACCCACTCCAGTATTCTTGCCTGGAGAATTCCATGGACAGAGGAACCTGTGGGCTACAGTCCATGGGGTCACCAAGAGTCAGACACAACTGAGTAAAACCAATCTAGTTTGAATGTCATGTGGTCCAAAAATGTTCAGACATTATTGTCTCAAATATTTATCTTCTGTTTTCTCTTTCTTCTCCTGGAAGTCCCATTGTATGTAGTACATCTTTGTAATTGTCCCAGATTCTTGAATATTCTCTTGTTAGTTTTTTTTTTAACTTTTTTTTCTGTGCATTTCTCTTTTGCAGATTTCCATTGACATTTCTTCACGATCAGAGAACTTTTTTTTAGTAAGTCTATGAATGAGTCCATCAAAAGCATTCTTTATTTCCTTGCAGTGCTGTTTTTATTGCTAGCATTTCCCTTTGATTCTTTCCCAGTGTTTCCATTGCTTTGCTTCCATCCCGCATATGTTCTTGCAGCTTGCCCACTCCTCCAGTAGAGCCCTTATAGTGTTTATGATAGTTGTTTTAAATTTCTGGTCTAATAATTCCAATATCTATGCCATATCTGAGTCTGATTCTGGTGCTTGCTCTCTCTTCAAACAGTGTGTTTTTGCCTTTTAGTATGTCTTGTTTTGAAAGACAGATCTGATGTGCTATGTTAAAGGATCTGAGTGAAACAATTTTTAGTGCAGGCTGTTATATTTATAGGATTAGGAGTTAGTCTGTGTTTACTCTTTGTTATAACTGTGAGTGTCAGAGGCCAACGTTTCCTCTCGTGTCCTTGTCTCTGCGCTGTCTTTGGTTTTTCCCAGAGACTTCCTCTTAAATAAAGTCCGAGTTGTGCAGTTCTTTCCACTGTATTTTCCTGTTACTACACAGGAGTCCTGTTGATGTAATGCAAGATGTGGGGAGAGGATAGCATCGTCTTAGAGTTAGGTCTCCGGCTCTTAAGGAGCTGTAACCCTGGTCTGTAACCGTAGAGGGGTCTCAAATTAGATGTTTCCCTTGTCTCAGGTTCATTAGTCTGGTAAAACACCAGTTGGTTAGGCTCAGGTAAAATAGTTTCCCTTAATGATAGGCTTTGTTAAGAACAGAATGGTCTGGACATATTTCAGTATGGCTACTTTCCCCCTTTCCTTACCATAAACAGGGGAATTTTTTCCCTCATCTTTACTGTGAGAACCTGGAGGGTTTCTGGAGGCAAGACTCATGAATATATTAGGCCCTCTGAGGCTAGGCCCCCTGGAGTTTTTCTCTCACCTTTGCCTATCCCGACCTCTAGCAATTTGTTAACTGCAGTTTAGGTTCTTCTCCTCTGATACTTAAATCTGAGGATGTTTCTTCTCCTGGGCTTCTGCTCTAATATCTGTGATACTCTGTATCCACCTGTCTGTATCTTCAGTTTCAGAGTCAACAGTGTGTCTTGCGACTTCAAATCTCTCACAAATCTAAGAAGCATTACTGAGTTTCAATGTGTCCAGCTTCTGTTGAGAAGGCAGTGATGATTCCAAGCTTCTTACATGCTAGACCACAGACCAGAAGTTCTCAGCATGTTATTTCTAGTTCTGAAAAAATACAAACACATACATTTCCATTACCTGGAGAGTGAATAAATACATTGTATTATATTTATATAATGATATTAAAGCAATAAAAATTAAAAACTAATGAACCAGAAATTTCCATCCCAACATCGATGAACATAAACATTTTGCTGAGGGAAAACATCAAATTGATTTTGACTCTATTTATATGAAGTTTAGAGACATACAGAAAAAGACAATGTGGTGTTTAAGCACACATAAATAATAAAAAGTAGAAATAAAGTACAAAGAAATGCAAAGGAATGGTAAACTCCAAATTCAAGTTTGGAATTATTGGAGGAGGAGAGGGGTCAGGGAGGGACTGGGGTATGCTCATGGAGAGTTTATATAGAGAATTTCCACAATATTAGCAATATGTCATTTATTAAACTGGACAGTGATTTTTAAGCAGTAATCCTTTTATCTTTTATCTTAAATAATACAAAATAAATGAATACCTGGACTTGGTAATACTATATAATTTAAGGTGAATGAAGTAGAATTATGTATACCGATTTGGAAAGATCCCCAAAACATCTTTTAAAAAGTAAGTCCAGGGTTCCCTGGTGGTCCACTGGTTAAGAATCCACCTGGCAATGCAGGAGACACAAGTTTGATCCCTGGTCCTTGAAGATCCCGCACGCCACAGAGCAACTTAACCTGAGCGCCACAATTACGGAACCTGTGCTCTAGAGCGCCCACAAGTGGCAACTATTGAAACCAGCACACCCAGAGCTCTGCAACAAAAGAAGCCCCCAGTGAGAAGCCTGCCACTGCAACAGAGACCCAGCCACCAAAAACATATAAATGAGTCCTTAAAAAATGAATCATAAAACACTGTGAATGAAATGTGTATGTTCGAAAATAAGTATATGTGAATATAACATCAGATCAGATCAGTCGCTCAGTCGTGTCTGACTCTTTGCGACCCCATGAATCGCACCACGCCAGGCCTCCCTGTCCATCACCAACTCCCGGAGTTCACTCAGACTCACGTCCATCAAGTCAGTGATGCCATCCAGCCATCTCATCCTCTGTCGTCCCCTTCTCCTCCTGCCCCCAATCCCTCCCAGCATCAGAGTCTTTTCCAATGAATCAACTCTTCACATGAGGTGGCCAAAGTACTGGACTTTCAGCTTTAGCATCATTCCTTCCAAAGAAATCCCAGGGCTAATCTCCTTCAGAATGGACTGGTTGGATCTCCTTGCAGTCCAAGGGACTCTCAAGAGTCTTCTCCAACACCACAGTTCAAAGGCATCAATTCTTTGGTGCTTAGCCTTCTTCACAATCCAACTCTCACATCCATACATGACCACAGGAAAAACCATAGCCTTGACTAGACGGACGTTTGTTGGCAAAGTAATGTCTCTGCTTTTGCATATGCTATCTAGTTTGGTCATAACTTTCTTTCCAAGGAGTAAGCGTCTTTTAATTTCATGGCTGCAGTCACCATCTGTAGTGATTTTGGAGCCCAGAAAAATAAAGTCTGACACTGTTTCCACTGTTTCCCCATCTATTTCCCATGAAGTGATGGGACTGGATGCCATGATCTTCGTTTTCTGAATGTTGAGCTTTAAGCCAACTTTTTCACTCTCCACTTTCACTTTCATCAAGAGGCTTTTGAGTTCCTCTTCACTTTCTGCCAAAAGGGTGGTATCATCTGCATATCTGAGGTTATTGATATTTCTCCCGGCAATCTTGATTCCAGCTTGTGTTTCTTCCAGTCCAGCATTTCTCATGATGTACTCTGCATATAAGTTAAATAAACAGGGTGACAATATACAGCCTTGACGTACTCCTTTTCCTATTTGGAACCAGTCTGTTGTTCCATGTCCAGTTCTAACTGTTACTTCCTGACCTGCATACAAATTTCTCAAGAGGCAGATCAGGTGGTCTGGTATTCCCATTTTTGAAGAATTTTCCACAGTTCATTGTGATCCACACAGTCAAAGGCTTTGGCATAGTCAATAAAGCAGAAATAGACGTTTTTCTGGAACTCTCTTGCTTTTTCCATGATCCAGCGGATGTTGGCAATTTAATCTCTGGTTCCTCTGCCTTTTCTGAAACCAGCTTGAACATCAGGAATATAACATATATGAAGGTTTACACAGCAAACTTTAAGTGATGGCTACTGCAGAGGTGTTAAGTGTTAGTTGTTCAGTCTTGTATTGACTCTTTGCGACCTCCTCTGTCCATGGAATTCTCCCAACAAGAATACTGGACTGGGTTGCCATTTCCTGCTCCAGGGGATGTTCCCAATCCAGAAGTTGAACCCGGGTCTCCTGCATTGCAAGCAGATTCTTTACCATCTAAGCTACCTCAGAGGGGACAACTTCAAGTTGGAGGAAAAGGAACAAAGGAAAAAAATTCATGTTAGACTTTGCCTATTTATGTATTGTTTGAGCACTTTACCAAAAAATGTATTTAATACTTATGTAATAGAACAAAATAGCACTGTTTCTCTCTCCTAAAATGCTTAAATTCTATGTATGTTAATAAGTAAGAGGAAGAAGCTAATGAGGAGGAATGATAAAGCAAACAGGATAACAAAAAGACTCAAAGTTCTAAGCTGAAGAGCTGAAATTTTGAAATTTGGAATCCCCTCTTCCTTTAAAGTTCATTATAGTAGACTAGAAGGAAATGGCAACCCACTCCAGAATTCTTGCCTGGAGAATCCCAGGGATGGCGGAGCCTGGTGGGCTGCCGTCTATGGGGTTGCACAGAGTTGGACACAACTGAAGCGACTTAGCAGCAGCAGCAGCAGTCAAGGTAGAGAGGATTCAAGAATCTGTGGGCAGTAAATAGAGTAATGGATGAGATGATGGTTCAGCAAACCAGGGACATGAATTCTCAAAAAAAAAAAAAAGAAATTCCTAGAATAACATAATACCTTTATGAAAAGCCTCTTGGTTTTTTGTTTTCTATGTATGTTTATAAGTTAGAATCATGGATATGACCCAATGAACACTTCATTCAAAGTGAATCCCAAAAGAGGGTATCTGCCATCTGAAAAATGCTTGCTTCCTTTGTCATTGGTTAATAAATCTCAGCGAATCAAAAAGCAGAGACATCACCTGCTGACAAAGGTCCATGTAGTCAAAGCTATGGTTTTTCCAGTAATCATGTACAAATGTGAGAGTTGGACCATAAAGAAGGCTGAGTGCCAAAGAATTGATGCATCTTAATTGTGGTGCTGGAGAAAACTCCTGATAGTCCCTTGAACAGCAAGGAGATCAAACCAGTCAATCCGAAAGGAAATTGACCCTGAATATTCATTGGAAGTACTGAGGCTGAAGTTCCAATACTTTGGCCACCTGATGTGAAGAACTGATTCATTGGAAAAGACCCTGATGCTGGGAAAGACGGAGGGCAGGAGGAGAAGGGGATGACGGGATAAGATAATTGGGTGGCATCACCAAGTCGATGGACATGAGTCTGAGCAAACTCTTGGAGACAGTGAAGGACAGGAAAGCCTGGTGTGCTGCAGTCCCTGGGGCTGCAAATAGTTGGACGTGACTTAGTGACTGAAAACAACAATAAATCTCAAAGAAGAATTTATTCCATATCTTGGATTCATCTAGGAAAAGGACAGAGATTGCCTAGGATAGCTGATTATGCTCTTGAATGGTTGCTTAATATTTAAAGTTTTACAAGAGTTTAATATTCACATTTTAGAGATAGAAATTTTAGCTGTAAAATTTTGACCCGGTGTTGTTAAAATTGAAAGGTCGCAAAAATATAAACTCGATGGAAGAATATTATTTATCATACCTTCAACATTTCAAAATTAAAATGGTTAGGTTAGAATATTTGTATTTGGTGACCATTGTTGTTCAAGTCATGTCCAACTCTTTGCCATCTCATGGACTGCAGTACAACCAGGCCTCCCTATCCCTCACTATCTCCCAGAGTTTGCTGAAATTCATGTCCACTGAATTGGTGATACCATCCAACCATCTCATCTGGTGATCACAGACTCAAAGTAAATTAAGTGCAGGGCAAGAAACAAGTCAGAAGCAAGGAAAAGGTTCTATTTCCATTTGTAAAAGCTTTGTCTCCTGCCATGTCTTAGTTATAATACTGAAAAAAATAACATCATCTTCAAGAGATATTCAATGGGAACTGCAAATTAGTTTGGTGTGTGTTTCTGCTAGGGAACTAAATCATTTTTGTTTCATCTCCCCAAAAACAAAACATTCAACCTTCATGAGGGATACAAAACATTGTATTGATATTTTTAGTCTGTAGAATATATTTGTTACAGAGAGTAGAGTATTTTCATCAAAATTGAAAATGAATTGACCAGTCTTTTGTCTCAAGAAATAAATTATTTGGGATATTCTGTTAGAAAAATACTCAGAATGCTGGGTCTAGTTTTCGCCTATAGATTACAAATAATATACAAGAGTGCCTCTAGCAGATCAGAATTACATTTCAATAAAGAGTTCTCTGATAATCACAAACAAAATCATCAGCTGTGTATATTGGCATAATTTTAATTATTTCTTTCTTTTGTAAATCAGAACTATTTTGGTAACCTGGGTGGTAATTTCTTTATGATGAGGAAATGTCTCCTAATTGGCTAGTCTTTTCCACCCATGCCCACAGGTCTTCAATCCTTAACATCATTCTTTTGTATGATAATCACTTTTCTTAGCATCGACTTCCTTTAGTTACTGACTATCTGACATGGAAAATCCATAAATATTAAGAGATTAACAACTTAATATAAATTCAGATTTCATCTTCTTTGATTATTGCATTAGGAAAACCCAATTATGAGATTTTACATTTGCAATATGGAGTTTTCACATTTTAACCTAAGAAGGAGATAAAATTTACTTTATGGAGGTCAGAAGGTAAACAAAAAAGAAAAGGACTGTGTATTGTGGGTTTTGTAGAGCTAATTTCTTCAAAAACATTATCTGTTAAAATGGGATAAAATCTAATTTTAATTGTTAATCATGAGAGAGAGCAATATTTACTAAGAGCCAGGCTCTATTTTAAAAATTTTAGTTACGCTATCTATCTATTGAGTCCTTTCAGTGGACATATGACATATAATATATCATTTCATTTTACTAAAGGCAAAACCTATAAACAAGGAACATAGGTCACCCACGACACACAGCTGGAACTGTCTGGCTCAAGGTAGCCCTTGTTATCTTACCATCATTGCCTGCAACGTCCTACTCACAACCTACTCGCATCAAAGGCGAGTGCAGCATCCAGCTCACATCCAGGATTGTTATTTACACTGAAGTCCTTCTAAAACCTAAAGTGAATGACGAACAATTTCCTCTTTATTTCTAGTATGTGTAAATAGAACCTTAAGCATTTTACAAGAATAGATTTTTGCATATTTTCTATATTTTCTTTACAATCTTTTTGTTTCCCATATCATTCATCATTATTCTTCTTCCTGTGTCCCTACCAAAAAAATGACTTTCACTCTTTCATGTTGCTTTCTACAAAAACATGATCCTGCTTTCCCATAAGACACACTGCCCCATATCTCTGTCTGATTATGTTAAATTCTCATAGAATCCATGATGGGACATATCTTTTGATTGTCACAAGAGGGAATTTTCTTTCCTGTATGAAAATCTGCTTCTCCTTCACATATTTTTACTCTTTTCTTCCTATGTTTAATGATGCCAAAAGGTCAGGTCTGTGTTACAGAAAATGTCTATTTGCCACCTGGGACTTCTACTGATTTAAAAAATCAGCTTCTCTGCATGATTTAAAAGAATTTTTGATGCAGGTAACATAGATTCTTGAAACTTGGAAGTAGAGCCATATTTTTTCTCAAGTATAATAACCTCTAGATTATTCTGTGACAGTTGTAAAATGTTACCTTAATCACAATGGTGAGCATTAATGAAGGTTCGTGCCATATGAAAAGGGAAGTTGAAGGTCATATGAAATTCGATATATTTAATAAAAATAACTTTGCGTTTCACAATTAAATCATATGGTTATGAGATATTTCCTTGAAAGATGGGGAGGAGAGTATCAAAGATTCACATTTCATCCAAAAACCTTTTTCACCAAAAGTAATATATCATTATTGACTGGTTCTCTACAACAATAAGTGCCAAGACATGGTCAGTTTCCACATTGGTGAATATGAACCAGCAAGGGTGCTCTCAGAATGAACTTTATCTACTGAAAAGAAATTTCAACTAGATTTCAATTAAAGAAAAGAAAGAAAAATCACAATTTCTCTAGTGCTTTATACTTGATTATCCTACGTGTTTTTATATATTGCTATTTAATTGAAATTCCCTCAATAGTTTCTAGCAGAAAGTGTTGACATTAACTCCATTTTCACAGATGAGGGAACAGAGTCTTAAAATGCTGGACTTAGTTGGCAAATAGCCAAACTGGGGTTCAACTCACGGCTCTAGCCAACTTTCAGCTGCTCTTAAGGAAACACACGTGAGCTTCATTAAGAACTGACATGAAAGAGCCAGTCATGAATCGTGTGCATGCAAACCAGAAACGCCTTTGCTTCCCAAATAATCACTCTCTCTTTACTGATCCTTCACATTTCAGTGCTAGGGCTTTGTTTGTTTGTTTCCCTTGAGCTAATATTTATTATTTGCTCCTAAAAGACAAACGTTTTAGGGACAGGCAACAGAATATTCTATATCAATCACTGATGCTTTAATATGAATAAATTCTTAAGTTCCTTTCTGGAAAGGTAACATTTGGGGCTTAATTTATTTTATTAAAAAAGTTTTTAAAGCAAACAACTTTTTATTGAAATACAGTTGATTTACAATGCTGCATTAGTTTCAGGTATACAGCAAAGCGGAGAAGGCGATGGCACCCCACTCCAGTACTCATGCCTGGAAAATCCCATGGATGGAGGAGCCTGATAGGCTGCAGGCCATGGGGTCTCGAAGAGTCGGAGACGACTGAGCAACTTCACTTTCACTTTTCACTTTCATGCATTGGAGAAGGAAATGGCAACCCACTCCAGTGTTCTTGCCTGGAGAATCCCAGGGACAGGGGAGCCTGGTGGACTGCCGTCTATGGGGTCGCACAGAGTCGGACACAACTGAAGCGACTTAGCAGCAGCAGCAGCATACAGCAAAGGGATTCAATTACATCTAGAGTTTATCACCCTAAATCAGAAAGAGAAAGACAAGTATCATATAGACATCTCTTACATGTGGAAACTTAAAAAAAAAAAAATGATGCAAGTGAATTTATCTACAAAACAGAAATAGACTCACAGACATGGGAAACAGCTTATGGTTAACAGAGAGGGAAGGCAGAGGGATAATTTAGAAGTTTAGGTTTAACAGATACATGCTGTGTATATTAATAAAATAAATAAATACCTACTGAATAGTACAGGGAACTATATTCAATGTTTTGTAATAACATATAAAGGAAAGGCAACTTTTAATGGAATAACATATAAAGGAAGGCAACTTTTAATGGAAACTTTTAATGTGTATAAAGGGCAGATTGAAGACACAATTCAAATACCACAAACTGTTAGCTCTGTATAGCTAGTCAGTGGGCAGAATATTAGGCACTCTTTCAAAGGAAAATTAGAATCACATAAAACATATCTCTAAGATAACATCATTAGACTTCTAAGATAACATCATTAGATTTCCTTATGAGTTTATTGAGTTTCCACAGCTCTAAAATTGATGGAAGAATTTTTTCCTGGTAGATGGCTAAGACTTATCAAGCATATTTTGGACGGAAATCTATAAGTGCCTCTTGAGTTCATCTGAGGAGGTTTTATTTACCAAAGAGAAAGCAGTTATAATCTAATCTTTGGAAAATCTCTAGATTTCTATTTCTTCCACAAGAAGTTTTCCATTATATAAAAGAAAACTGGAGACCCTAAGTCACATATATGTTCCAAAAAAAAAAAAAAATTCCAAAAACTGTAGTAATTCTTTTATTTATTTCTATGATGAATATTAGGTACTTTTCCTATGTGAACTATGCCAAGAAGGAAAAAACTAACTAAAATGGAAGTGAAAAGTTTTTCAGCATGGAGAGAGAATAGTTTGATAGTATTTATTGTTTCATAAATCACTTTGGTAATGATAATTAATGATTAACATATGATGTCTCTAGATAATACCTTTTTTCCATTTGGGGTATTTTCTATGCTCTCCAAACACAACTGATAAAGGTAAAGTCATAAAATCTTCATAATATCCAAAATATGCTTGTTTCTAAAGTGGCGAGCAAGAAAGTGCTTACATATCATATCTCTTCAGCCCGTGGTGGAGGGCACTGTAGCTGTTTCCTGCTTTGTCAGCTAAACCCACAAAAGATTAAATACATAACAGCCAGTTAGTACCAATCTGTCTTGGAGGCTGGCAGGTGTTTCCATGAAATTTTGCCCCACCTGTCACAGCACACAGGGAAGGCAGCACCTGGCAACCTTATAAACAGCTCCCTCTTTAATTGCTTTGAAACAACACAAGCAGCAGCTGCCGCTGCCAACATTGTTAAGCAAACAACAGGTTTTGCACCTGCTGGAGCAAAAGTCTGACCTTACTATTGGCCAATCAGGGGACACCCAGGTAACTCGGGCAGCCTGTCCTAATGCTGTGGCCCAGGAGATTAGTTACTGTCAGTCAGGATGGCTTCTTTCCCTCAGAGGTGTAATATTTGCTCCCTGGTTGCCTCTGGAGGGTATTTAATTCACCACCCCCTCCCCCATCCCTCCCTTTTATACAGAAATCGAGATAATTAAATTTATCTTATAAGCAGTTCCTTTTTGCTCTTCCCCCTCCCCTTCTCTTCCTCATTTTGAGGATGGTAACAGCAACAACAAAGATGACTTAGCTCTGATTTTCCATTTTCTGCATGATCAACAATACCTATTGGAGATCCAGAATGGAAGATACATGTGTGTGCTTAACCGCTCAGTTGTGTCTGACTCTTTGTAACCCAAGGACTGTATGCTGCTCCTGCTGCTAAGTCTCTTCAGTCATGTCAGATTCTGTGCGACCCCATAAATGGAAGCCCACCAGGCTTCCCCGTCCCTGGGATTCTCCAGGCAAGAGTACTGGAGTGGGTTGCCATTTCCTTCTTCAATGCGTGAAAGTGAAAAGTGAAAAGGAAGTCGCTCAGTCGTGTCCGACTCTTAGCGATCCCATGGACTGTAGCCAACCAGGCTCCGCCGTCCACAGGATTTTCCAAGCAAGAGTACTGGAGTGGGGTGCCATTGCCTTCTCTGAAGTACTGTATTCAGTTCAGTTCAGTCCCTCAGTCGTGTCTGACTCTTTGCAACCCCATGAATCGCAGCACACCAGGCCTCCCTGTCCATCACCAACTCCTGGAGTTCACTCAGACTCACGTCCATTGAGTCAGTGATGCCATCCAGCCATCTCATCCTCTGTCGTCCCCTTCTCCTCCTGCCCCCAATCCCTCCCAGCATCAGAGTCTTTTCCAATGAGTCAACTCTTTGCATGAGGTGGCCAAAGTACTGGACTTTCAGCTTTAGCATCATTCCTTCCAATGAAATCCCAGGGCTGATCTCCTTCAGAATGGACTGGTTGGATCTCCTTGCAGTCCAAGGGACTCTCAAGAGTCTTCTCCAACACCACAGTTCAAAGGCATCAATTCTTCAGCGCTCAGCTTTCTTCACAGTCCAACTCTCACATCCATACATGACCACTGGAAAAACCATAGCCTTGACTAGACAGACCTTTGTAGGCAAAGTAATGTCTCTATATAGGAGTGGGCAAATAAACATGCTACGGACTGGTGACTCAGTGATCCATGCTTTCAGCCTCCATGACCAGAAAACTAAGGCTAAAACAACATATATTTGTATATAAGTAATCCTACCAGCATTTTCAAAAAAGATACTTTTCAGTATTTGATGTCTTTGTATAGATGTCCTTTTATTAATGAAGTGAGAGCAGGCAGTTCAGCTTTTATCTGAGCAAGAGCAAAGTCACATTTAACTTTGCCTCCCACTTGACAGCCCTCCCCACTCTGCTTCCCTGATGTCTCAGATGGTAAAGAACTTTCCTGCAATGTGGGAGACCTGGGTTTGATCCCTGGGTCAGGAAGATCCCCTGGAGAAGGACATGGAAACCCACTCCAGTATTCTTGACTGGAGAATTCCATGGACAGAGGAACCTGTGGGCTACAGTCCATGGGATCACAAAGAGTCAGACATGACTGAGCAACTAACACTTTCACTTTCCCCCATGCATATCTACACATACATGATTCTGATATTTGTAGCAAGATCATTCAAAGGCTCAATAAGAAACACAGTTCAGGCTTCAGGTACACAGCCCAGAGAAATGGCACACAACGGGACAATGGATAAATACAACCCCAAGGTGGACAAGAGAATGTTCTCCTCCTTGTTCACATCTTCTACAAGCTATAGACATCTCTCCGTGTTGGACTTGACTGATCACACATGCCCATCACTACTCCTAGGTGGGAAAAGACAAACTATGCAAGGCTAATTCAAAGAGAAAATTATTTGATACTCTCAAAGCTAGCACATGACCATGAACTGGTATGTATTTATTTGTACATAGTTTAATCCCCAGAACAAGTCTCCTTGAGATCTGACTATTCCTAAAACTGGTAAAAGAAAGGACTTAGGTTTATCTGAGTTAATACATTTTCAGCAAGAAAAACACACAGTAATATCAGCTGAGCCTTGATAAGGAGAGAGAGGAAAAAAAGAGTATTGTAAATCATAGGTAGAAATATACTAGACCATGCAATGTTTTAGGTTCTTTCATTTTCATCACAAAGATAGAAAATTCAACCACGTAGGACAAAGACTGGATGAGCCTGAAGGCAAATGATCAAAAGTCTGTTTCAGATCCGAAAGGCAAAAGAATATTTTGCCTATGACTTGTTTATACCATTTTGATCAAAAAGGATAATGTAATTGTGAACTACTCCAAGCTTAAAGGATATTTCCAATGAGGTAAGTTAATTATTTATTACTATTGACTTGGGAGAACATTTCTGCAAAATCCAAGTATACTTCTTTTTCTCCTTTTACATTTCTAAGAATTCTAAACAACTCCCCAACATTGTTATTAAAGAAAATAATTTTTATAACATGAAGCAGCTGGTCAGTGTGCTATATGAAACACATATATTTTAAATAAATTAACATATAAGTTACACTCCACATTCATAGTAAATGAAACATGCGTGTGTGCTTAACCCTACGGACCATAGCCCACCAGGCTCCCCTGTTCATGGGACTCTCCAGGCAAGAATACTGGAGGGGGTTGCCATGCCCTCCTCCAGGGGATCTTCCCCACCCACAGATGAAACCTGCATCTCTTATGTCTCCTGCATTGGCAGGTGGGTTGTTTCCCACTAGTGCCACCTGGGAAGCCCAAATGAAGAATATAAGAATGTAAATTTTCACGTTTAAACTTTCTCTGGGGTTACACTAACCACTAAAAGACTGTGGTGTGTGTGCTAAGTCGCTTCAGTCCTGTCTGACTCTGTGGGACCCTATGGACTATAGCCTCCAGGCTCCTCTGTCCAAGGGATTCTCCAAGGAAGAATACTGGAGTGGGTTGCCATGCCCTCCTACAGGGGATCTCCCCCACCCAGGGATCAAACCCACATCTCTTATATCTCCTACATTGACAGGCAGGTGCTTTACCACTAGCGCCACCTGGGAAGCCCCCACTAGCAGTGTACAAATGGAGAGAAATACAATCAGAAATCTATGAAGAAATCTCTAGAGTACTCTTAATCCAATCTGTTGAAGTTCAAAAGAACAATTAAAGAATTACAGCCAAGATCTGTATGTTATATAAATGAAGTATAAAGAAAACAGTGGGCTTTCCTGGTGGTTCAGTGCTAAAGAACTTGCCAATGCAGGAAACGTGAGTTCGATCCCTGGGCTGAGATCCTCTGGAGAAGGAAATGGCAATCTACTCCAGTATTCTTACCTGGGAAATTCCATGGACAGAGGAGCCTGGAGGGCTACAGTCCACGGAGTCGCAAAGAGTCAGACACAATTTAGTGACTAAACAACAACGACGACACAGTGGGAAAAAAATACTCTTTTTCTCTTATCCTATCCTTCCTTTTACATCTGTAGGAACATCAAAAGGAAAACATATATAAGATGCAAAGGGGAAAATTCCATGAACTGGATTATAATAGGACAGGAGTAGCAGTATTTATTCCCCCAAATTATGGAGGAGTATTTTGCCAACAAAGGTCCGTCTAGTCAAGGCTATGGTTTTTCCAGTGGTCATGTATGGATGTGAGAGTTGGACTGTGAAGAAAGCTGAGCGCTGAAGAATTGATGCTTTTGAACTGTGATGTTGGAGAAGACTCTTGAGAGTCCCTTGGACTGCAAGGAGATCCAACCAGTCCATTCTGAAGGAGATCAGCCCTGGGATTTCATTGGAAGGAATGATGCTAAAGCTGAAAGTCCAGTACTTTGGCCACCTCATGCAAAGAGTTGACTCATTGGAAAAGACTCTGATGCTGGGAGTGATTGGGGGCAGGAGGAGAAGTGGACAACAGAGGATGAGATGGCTGTATGGCAATCACCAACTCGATGGACATGAGTTTGAGTGAACTCTGGGAGTTGGTGATGGACAGGGAGGCCTGGTGTGCTGTGATTCATGGGGTTGCAAAGAGTCGGACACAACTGAGTGACTGAACTGAACTGAACTGAACTGATTTGAGATATATACATGCAGTGGAACAATGAAAACAAATTTTTCATGAATATGAAAGGGGCTATGAGGACACCTGAAACCCAGAGTTTTGGGGTCTTGATATGTTAATCTGACAACACTATTTGGCCTGAGCTTCAGAGTTTTCATCTATACAAAGGAAATAATAACAAACTGATATTAAAGGATTTATGGTATGAAATAACTGATAGAGATGACAAGGAGTGCTGTATGCTTATCTGTTCATCTCTATAGTGTGCCGATTTTTTAAAACATAGGTGTGGCTGCTGCTGCTGCTGCTAAGTCGCTTGTCGTATCCGATTCTGTGCGACCCCATAGACAGCAGCCCACCAGGCTCCCCAGTCCCTGGGATTCTCCAGGCAAGAACACTGGAGTGGGTTGCCATTTCCTTCTCCAATGCATGAAAGTGAAAAGTGAAAGTGAAGTCGCTCACTCGTGTCCGACTCTTAGCAACCCCATGGACTGCAGCCTGCCAGGCTCCTCCGTCCATGGGATTTTCCAGGTAAGAGTACTGGAGTGGGGTGCCATTGCCTTCTCCAACAGTTACATGAGTTTTAACAAACACATACACTTCTCTGCCTCCTCAATCAAGATACAGAATACTTCCATCAGCCAAAAAAAGTATCTTGTTTCAACCATTCCTGTCTCCCTTCCCACTGCCAACAGACACCACCACCTAAATTCTGCAACTACACTTGAAAATTAAAGTGAAAGTCACTCAGTCGTGTCCGACCCTTTGTGACCCCATGGACTATATAGCCCATGGAACTCTCCAGGCCAGAATACTGCAGTGGGTAGCCTTTCCCTTCTCTAGGGTATCTTCCCAACCCAGGAATCAGCCCAGGTTTCACACATTGCAGGCAAATTCTTTACTGGCTGAACCACAAGGGAAGACCAGCTACACTTAGTTTCATCTATTAAGAAGTTCATATAAATGGAAGCATACAGTATATATTCTTTTATCAGGCTGCTCCATCCAATACAGTTGAGATATTTATCCATGTGATTGGGTAGATCACTAGGTCATTCACCATTATTGCCACCTATATCCCATTCCATTGTATTAATATGTGATCAATTGTTTATTTACTCACCTGTTAACAGATATTTGGATTGCTCTCAATTTTTTTGGCTACAATGAATAGAATAAATTTATTACAATAAATATTTAAATACAGATATCTGTGGACTGCGTTTTCATTTGGTGTTAACTTTATTAGTATAAAGTTATTTATAGCTTTTATAATATTCCCTATTTTCTGTTTTCTTTCTTTAATTAAGTGCTATTATGATATCTCTCTCTCTATCAGCTCATTAGCTATACACTTAGGTTGATTTGCGTGCTTGCTTTTTTGTGGATGAGCTAGGGTTTAGCCTTCCAAGGTGTCTACTCCAGTGGAATAAGTCAAAAGAGTTCTTTTTAACTTCTCTCTGGGCCATCCCTCAATCCCCAACCCCCTATTAAAGGTAACAATTCTCTACATTTTCCCTGTTCAAATTTTTCTGTGGTTTCTCTCTTCTGATTGAATCTCGATTAATAGAGAATTGTCTTCACAAAGACGCTTTAGGTAAGGTAGCCAGAAATCAGACTTGGTTTACTGTTCTGTTGAGTTCAGTTTCTAGATCTGAGTTCAGCTTGATTCAGTTGAGCTGGTCTGGAGTGAGGTTGTGGCTTTAATTCCTCTAACAGGATGTTCGAATTAGAAGTTTACTAACTCTCTTTGCTCTTCAACCCCAATTCTCATATGGCTGCAACACTGATATACAGGATCTCATCAGAAGGTGAATTGAGTGAGAGTTTAGTTATGACTTTGATTAGACTCAGTTCATCTCTGGTTTCAACTGCTTTGACTTAGAGTTCACTGTTTCCCTACAACAGAACCCTGGGACTGAATCACAAAACAAGAGTTTCTCACAGTTCTGCATTTCTGTGAAACCATAAGATTGTGAGACTACAAGACTTCAAAATTTAGGACTGCAGAGCGGACACCAGCAGAGATCTCTTTATGCTTTCCAGACTCACCCCCAGCTTCTCCTTACTTATTAAAATTCTCATATAAGAGAAAAAATTGATAGAAAAAGTTGTTTTCTGCTTTTGAGGCCCCTACAGTTTCAAATTCAGCATCCAGCATGCTAATGCATACTGGTGGTAGTGGTTTAGTTGCTAAGTGACTCTTAGCCTGCGGGCTCCTCTGTCCATGGGATTCTAGAGGCAAGAATACTGGAGTGGGTTGCCATTTCCTTCTCCAGGGGATCTTCCCTACCCAGGAATTGAACCCAGGTCTCCTGGACTGCAGGTAGATTCTTTACCAACTGAGCTATGAGGGAAGCCAGTGCATGGCCTTGTTCAAAGGTAACTGTTTTCTGCTTGTCTAAACAAAATACTGCAGGCTTGAATCTCTATTAGTCCTGCCACCACCTCCAACAACTGGTCTCAGAGGGCTCATCTCTCTGGAGTTTAGGGTCTTTGTTTTTTAGATGTTTTCGTATCCATAGGTCTTCATTAACTTTAAAGACATGTATGGTTTTTTTATTGCTGTTGTTGCTGTCTGGTATCTTTTAGTTGCAGTGGGAGTAAAGATTCCATATGAAGATTACTTATAGTGTATAGATATATACAATGTTCATGCCCAAGCACATAAAAATACCTTTATAAGGTAAGAGTCAGATACTAACATTCATAAACATTAATTTTTAAAAACCAAAAGCTACAAATGTCTCCCTTAAAATCACTCACTTCTTTTTAAGCATTTATACTATGAAGTAATATTTTCACTGATTTCAGACCTCAAAGGCAATCATTATTAACATTTTGGTGAATGATATTTTCCCACTGGAATTTTTTTTTTTTTTTGCTACCTTCATACAGACATTGTCATATGTACATATAATCACATCTATATTTTTATAAAAATAGATCAATACAACATGCATTACCCTATAACTCATTTGTCACCCTTGCAGATCAAAATATATAGGTTTCTGGGTTTTTAACTGCTACAGAGAACACCATTGCACAAGCCATAATTTATATTAACAGCTCTCTATTGATAATCATTCATGTCCCTTCCATTTTCACTGCACTTATCATTTTTATAATTACATCATTTAAGCACTCCTTAAAAATGACTTCTAGAACATAAAATATAGATTTTAATAAATTAGAAAGGAAGTTTCATAAGTTAAGAAAAAAGATGAAGCTATTGCATTTGACTTAATGGTTTACTTTCATGCTTTCTACCCAGCAGCTATGCATATGAATGCAGTAACCTCTGTTTATATGCTTGAAATGAAGCTTTCTTTTTGGCCAAGATTTTTGGTTTCTGAAATATTTAATCCATAACCTTACATGCCTAAATGTTTCAGTGAAGTGCAGTAGAAAGAACAGGAGCTTGATTAACCATATGTGGCCGTGAACCCCAGAGGCTGTATGTAATCCTCTGAGGGCATAAGGAGGCCAAAAGACAATTTGGCACTTTACATTTGCTGGGGGATTAAATGGGAATCTTTGCTGGGGATTTAGACACTTTATAGGTAATACACTAAGTAATTTGCAGCAACTATTGTTGTCATTTTGGAAATGTTGATCATAATGGAAAGAGGATGAGGACTAGAAAAAAAATTAAATTTAAAAAATCAATGATTAACAGCTAATATAGGACTGGAGATAAAAATCAGTGTAATAATACATAAAAAGGAATACATCTTCAGGTAATGAAGAGCCAGTTCTACTTTTACATTTCTGAGGAGGTTAAAATCAATACCAAGGAAATTGAATTGAAATAATATGTAATCAGTTCTCTTCTTGATGGGGAAAACCATTAAGAAAAACTCTTAGATAAGGAGAAAAAGTTTGTAGGGGTGTGGGAGGGAAAATGTTCAAAAGAGGAGGGTAAACCTTTTTGTTTCATAGGTAGAAAAAGCTGATAACCAGCAAAATAGTAGACCATTTTAAAATAAGTGATGATATCCTTATGTACAGGGGTAATTTTGTTTCCTAAATGCCAAAAAAAGGGAATATCTCAGTTTTACTGGTCAATTAAGACAAAGAAGACAAAACCAAGCAAACAAATGGCATTTTACTCTTTGTATGACATAGCAT
Organism: Bos indicus; assembly: GCF_029378745.1. Lineage (NCBI taxonomy): Eukaryota > Metazoa > Chordata > Mammalia > Artiodactyla > Bovidae > Bos > Bos indicus. Next base: position 23,776,744 of record NC_091783.1, read on the forward strand.
AAATCCATCTTTAAATTCATTCAAAGAAATTTTCTGCCAAAATCACTCCTGCTTGGTGATGGCACTGCAACTCTTTTCCTAAAAAGAGCAGAATTATAATGACTACAGACATACTGCTGCTGTTTTGTTGCTAAGTCATGTCTGACTCTGTGACCCCTTGGACTACAACCCACCAGGCTCCTCTGTCCACGGGATTTCCCAGGTAAGAATTCTGGAGTGGGTTGCTACTTCCTTCTCCAGGGGATCTTCCTGACCCAAGGATCAAACCCATGGCTCCTGTTGTGTCTCCTGCATCACAAGAGATGCAGGAGATGCATCACAGGAGATTCTTTACTGCTGAGCCACCAGGGAAGCCAGAGTCATACAATTTTCTAAAATAAGGCCACGTGGTACCACTCCTCTGCATACCATACAACAAGGAGAGACAGGAGAAAGCCTGAATAATCCATCGCAGGTGAAACATCCAAGACTTTCAGCTCTCCACTTCTGCCCCTTGTAGCTTCTGCTCCTCAAATGTCCCCATCAAGCCTGGAGGGACAGAAATCCATTGAGTCCTGAGCAAAGACTGACAGTTCCTTTCTACTATTCTCTGCATTGCAGAGAGTGTCAGCTCTGATTCCCATTTCAAGAACAGGCTAATCAGTTGCACAGTGAGCCAACAAACTGAGCTGTGGGGGGGAAAAAAAGACGTGGGTGACAGTTTCTCTCAGCTGCTTTAGTGGGAGCAGAAGAAGTGTATCAAATCCAGAGTTCTAGTCTCAGATTTCCCCTTGCATGTCCAGATGGAAACAGAGAACAGGGGATGAAAAGATTCACCAGCCTAATGAGCTGGCAGTGTGGTCACGGCCACTGTGAGCAAATGTCATGATTTCTCCCACTCAGCCCTGTTCTGTGACTGGAAGACTCAGTAACCACTGCTCAGTGACCTATCACATGGTTATCAAACTTCTCTGTATGTAAGGAATAAGTAAATCATCTATAACCATAGAAATATGGGCTAACACATTAAAAAAAAATCTGCTTCCTGCAAGCGTTACTCCACATATCTCCTCTTCTTTTCTTTGACTGGAGGATAATTACTTTACCATATTGCGATGGGTTTTGCCATACATCAACATGAATCGACCACAGGTATATATATTCTCTCTTTATTTTGTACCCTACCCCCCAGTAGGTTTTTGATAACCCATGAACAGGAGCTTTTAATCAAGCTAGACTTTAATGAGATTTCCTTGGGAGCCCTGTCTTACAGCACCTGGGAAACTTTTAAAACAAAGCAGAGAACTGCACATTACCTTTACATATGTTAAGTTTTATGTCTACTAAGTAGGTTAGGGAGGAAAGCCTATAATGAGGATAATTACATAGAAAAAAAGAGACACGTGCACAATCAGTAAAGGTAACTTGTTAACTCAGTAACTTGTCTATATCAAAGTTATAAAAAGAATGAAAGGGAAAGAGTTATTTTTCATTATGTGTCAAAGGCAATCCTAACAAAAATTACCGTATTTACAAAAAGAAAAAAAAGTTAGGAATCATTGTGCTAAGCATGAGGGAAGGTCAGGAGCCCCAGAACTCTCTGCTTAAAGACTTTCAAATGAATAAGTGTATATTGTTTTCATTTTTTCTTTTTAATTATAAAATATTAACAGCTATAGAACTTTTTTAACCCACTCCAGTACTCTTGCCTGGAAAATCCCATGGACGGAGGAGCCTGGTGGGCTGCAGTCCATGGGGTCGCTTGGAGTTGGACACGACTGAGCGACTTCACTTTCTTTTTTCACTTTCATGCATTGGAGAAGGAAATGGCAACCCACTCCAGTGTTCTTGCCTGGAGAATCCCAGGGACGGGGGAGCCTGGTGGGCTGCCGTCTACGGGGTCGCACAGAGTCGGACATGACTGAAGTGACTTAGCAGCAGCAGCAGCATAGAACTTTTTTAGTTGGTTTATTTGTTCATTCAACAAATTAACCTACATTTCCTAAGAGTGAATGTGTGTGTGTGTGTGTGTGTGTGTATATCCAGTATTATGCTAAGAACTGGGAATCCAGGGCTAAGACATGCCCTGCCCTTTAGGAGTTCACAGCCTAGGAAAGAAACTGAGACTAGCAGCCCTAGTGAGTTCCAAGCATCAGTTGATGAACATTATAATTTCTGAAACAGAAATGGAATAAGTGACATACTGGGAAGAAAGAGGCTATGTCCTACAATGGAGTCAGGCAAAAGAAAAAGAACAAGGGGAGAATGAGGCTCTTCTTTTTGGCCCTGAGTGGTTCCTGGGATGAGAAGGCGCTAACGTGCAGAGGTTGCTGGAGAGACAAGGTTGTCATGACCTTCCCTCCTTTGAGCTAAAGTTCTAGGAGATGCACAGTTGGAAACGTTGAAAGCAAAGCCAGAAGAAGAAAGGCTTTTAACATTGATTTTTTGGGACTCTGAGAGAGACTTGTCTCTCAGATTGGCCATAAAGGATGCGCAGATGGAGATTAAATAAACTGCATTGCCATAACTGTGGAGATCTTCAGTTTCAGCAAGATTACAGTGGGGCTATGTCAGCAGAGATGACTATTAGAGCCAGAAGAGAAAAGGCCATTGACCTGCTAGCCACAGACCTCAACTGCTGACTCCTCCTGAGCATGCAGTAACCAGGTACGAAAGCAACACTTCTGGGTAGATCCAAGAAATCACCGAGCAGAACAAGAACCTAGGAACACATGGAAGGGCTCCCTCCCACCCTCCACTACAAGATCATATCTATCCCTTCTCTCAGATGCCCAGAAACTGTCTTAGAGAAGAACACGGGAAGGAGAAGGGAAACCTGAGACAGAGACAATTCCTTCAAAGAGGATATTACTAGACTTGTGTGTTCACTTCTGATGTGTAAAGAACGAGGAAGATCTAACTCCCACCCATACAACACCAAGAGCATGTTGCTCAATGAGATGCTGAGCAAACTAAAAATCATTGATTTTTTTCTTAGATCTACAAGAGAACTGACATCATAGAGCGAACCACTACCCTGATATCTTGACAGGAAAGTGAATACAGAGAAACAGTCAAGATCTGCTTCTTTGAAAAGGAAGCTGCTAGAGCTATAATTGTAGAAATACTTAAATGTAATTTAAACAACTTGATGGATGCTGATTGTAGGCTAGTTTGAAAGTGATAAACTTCTGGCACCATGGTCGTGGGTGGAACCCACACTTCTGTGGGTTTTATACCAACAAACCATATGCTAATAGTGGATAGCCAAGAAAAATCACCTCCTATATCTTAAAAGAGGGAAATAAAAGTATTCATTTTGAAATAATCCCAATGAGTTCTTCATAAAAAAGATCTACTAGGACAATTCAGTTCAGTTCAGTTCAGTTGAGTCGCTCAGTCGTGTCCGACTCTTTGCGACCCCATGAATCGCAGCACGCCAGGCCTCCCTGTCCATCACCAACTCCCGGAGTTCACCCAGACTCACATCCATCAAGTCAGTGATGCCATCCAGCCATCTCATCCTCTGTCGTCCCCTTCTCCTCTTGCCCCCAATCCCTCTCAGCATCAGAGTCTTTTCCAATGAGTCAACTCTTCGCATGAGGTGGCCAAAGTACTGGAGTTTCAGCTTTAGCATCATTCCTTCCAAAGAAATCCCAGGGCTGATCTCCTTCAGAATGGACTGGTTGGATCTCCTTGAAGTCCAAGGGACTCTCAAGAGTCTTCTCCAACACCACAGTTCAAAAGCATCAATTCTTCGGCGCTCAGCCTTCTTCACAATCCAACTCTCACATCCATACATGACCACAGGAAAAACCATAGCCTTGACTAGACGAACCTTTGTTGGCAAAGTAATGTCTCTGCTTTTGCATATGCTATCTAGGTTGGTCATAACTTTCCTTCCAAGGAGTAAGCGTCTTTTAATTTCATGGCTGCAGTCACCATCTGCAGTGATTTTGGAGCCCAGAAAAATAAAGTCTGACTCTGTTTCCACTGTTTCCCCATCTATTTCCCACGAAGTGATGGGACCGAATGCCATGATCTTCGTTTTCTGAATGTTGAGCTTTAAGTCAACTTGTTCACTTTCCACTTTCACTTTCATCAAGAGGCTTTTGAGTTCCTCTTCACTTTCTGCCATAAGGGTGGTGTCATCTGCATATCTGAGGTTATTGATATTTCTCCCGGCAATCTTGATTCCAGCTTGTGCTTCTTCTAGTCCAGCGTTTCTCATGATGTACTCTGCATATAAGTTAAATAAGCAGGGTGACAATATACAGCCTTGACGTACTTCTTTTCCTATTTGGAACCAGTCTGTTGTTCCATGTCCAGTTCTAACTGTTGCTTCCTGACCTGCATACAAATTTCTCAAGAGGCAGATCAGGTGGTCTGGTATTCCCATCTCTTTCAGAATTTTCCATAGTTTATTGTGATCCACACAAAGTCTTTGGCATAGTCAATAAAGCAGAAATAGATGTTTTTCTGGAATTCTACACAATTAAAATTACACAATTCTAGCCACCTCTAGGCTTTCTGTCTCACCTAAGGGGAGGGGAAGCTAAGAAACAGTGAAAGTTATGTTCCAGGGACTCAGGTCCACTAAAAAACGGGGATTTAATTATAAGATTTTAGAAGGTTTCTTCACCCTTACTCCTTACCACTAGGTCAGTGGGGCTCTAGTTTAATAACAGTGTATTAGTGTTGAAGTACTGTAAGGAATAAAATTTATTTAAGGAGTTCAAGAGAAACCCAAAGACAACAGGCAAGAAGAAAACAAGGATACTAGAAGAATCTTATGCATGCAGTACCTACAGATACAGAAAACATTAAACACAGTCTAACTCCTAACCAGATTAACACCAAATCTCACACCAAATATCTTCCTCTTTTTAAATCATAGTTCCTATTGCCTGAAATTGAATCAGTTGATTCGGAACCTTCTAAAAATGAAAATACCAAGCCCACAAATTTCACTGGTAATTTTACCAGTAATTTAAGAGAGAAATGATTCCAATTCTCTATAATATCTTTCAGGAAATAGAAGCAGAGGGGACACTTCCCAACTCATTTCAAGAGTTCAGCATCATCCTAACACCAAAATCAATTAAATACAATGCAATAATGGAAAACTACAGACCAATATCTCTCATCAGCACAGATGAAAAATTCCTTAACAAAATGTTAGCAAGTTTCACATAACAATGTAAAAAACCATAAATAACAGTCAAATGAGACTTATCCCAGGCATACATATCTGGTTTAACATTCAAAAATCCATTAATATAATCCACCAAAGTATACACTCGTATCAATGGATGCAGAAAAAGCATTTGATAAAAAGCATTTGTCAAAATTCAGCACCCATTCATGAAAAAAATCTCTCAGCAAACTAGAAATGAAGGAACTTACCCAAATTGATGAAGAACTTCTACATAAAACCTACAACTAACATAATACTTAGGATATGAGGTTACTACATAAAGATATTTGCTTTTCTATATGCTGTGCTGTGCTTAGTCGCTCAGTCATGTCTGAGTCTTTGGGAGCCAACGAACTGCAGCCACTAGGCTCCACTGTCCATGGGGATTCTCCAGGCAAGAATACTGGAGTGGGTTGCTATGCTTTCCTCCAGGGGATCTTCCCAACCCAGGGATCAAACCCAGGTCTCCCACATTATAGGCGGATTCTTTACAGACTGAGCCACCAGGAAGCTTTTCTATATACATTCAACAAATAATTTGAATTTAGAATTTAAAACACAGTACCATTCACGATAGAATTAAAATCAACAAAACACTTAAGTCCAAATCTAACAAAACATGACTAGGATCTATATGCAGAACATGAAACTCTGATTTTAAAAATCAAACAGTATGTAATAAATGGAGAGACATTCCATGTGCATGGACTGGAATGTTTAATATTATTGCCAATCCTACTCACTTTGATTTATAGATTTAATACAAGTTCAATCATGATCCCAGAATGCTATTTTGTAGATATTCATAAACTAATTCTAAAGTTTATACGGATCCAGAAGAGCCAACACATCACTAAGGAAGAAGAACAAAGCCATAGGACCCATACAAGAACTACAGTAACCAAGTCAGCATGGGGTTCATGAAAGAATAGATACACTAATCAGTGGACTAGAATAAAGAGTCTAGAAACAGACCCACACAAATATAGTCAACTGATCTTTGGCAAAGAAACAAGGGAAAGTAAGTAGAGAAAGGACAGTCTTCTCAAAAACTTATGCTGGAATTGTATGTTCACATGCGAAACATAAAACTAGTCATAGACCTTATACCTCTCACAAGATCAATCACATACCTAAGTGCAAAAAAGCAAAATGATGAAAGATCTAGAAGAAACACAGAAGAATATCTATATGACCTTTGGTGTGCAGGTGAATTTTCATACACAACACTAAAGCATGATTAATAAAAGAAAAAAGTTTGATTTATTAAAATAAAAACATTTCTACTCTACAGCATTGTAAGAGAATTAAGCCACCCGTAGTTTGGGAGAAAATATTTTCGTAACAAAGTTGATACTGTCCATGTATTAAAAACATACAAACAACTCAAACTTCAATAATAAATAAACAACTCAACTAAAAAGTGGACAAATGATCTGAACAGATATATAAGAGAAATTCCTACAGAAGGGGATTCTATAAAAATCCTTACCAATATTCCTCAAACTAGAAAAGTCTAGGAAACTGTAACAGCCAACAGGAGCCTAAGAAGATACAGTGACTAACTGTAATGTCATATCTTAAATGGGATTCTGGAGCAGAAAAAGACATTAGGTAAAACTAAAGAAATGTCAATAAACTAGGGACTTCAGTTAATAATCATGTATCAGTATTGTTACTAATTGTAATAAATACACCATAGTAATGTAAGGTGTTATTAATAATAGACAAAACAACACAGGGTATATGCAAACTCTTTCTACTGTCTCAATTTTTATGTAAGTGTAAAACTATTCTAAAAAATAGTCAATCATTTTTTTTGAAATGAAGGCATTACTTCAGTTCAGTTCAGTTCAGTTCAGTCACTCAGTCGTGTCCGACTCTTTGCGACCCCACAAATCACAGCACTCCAGGCCTCCCTGTCCATCACCAACTCCTGGAGTTAACTCAAACTCACGTCCATCGAGTCAGTGATGCCATCCAGCGATATCATCCTCTGTTGTCCTCTTCTCCTCCTGCCCCCAATCCCTCTCAGCATCAGGGTCTTTTCCAATGAGTCAACTCTTCGCATGAAGTGGCCAAAGTATTGGAGTTTCAGCTTCAGCATCAGTCCTTCCAATGAACACCCAGGACTGATCTCCTTTAGGACGGGCTGGTTGGATCTCCTTGCAGTCCAAGGGACTCTCAAGAGTCTTCTCCAACACCACAGTCCAAAAACATCCATTCTTCGGTGCTCAGCTTTCTTCACAGTCCAACTCTCACATCCATACATGACCACAGGAAAAACCATAGCCTTGACTAGAGGGACCTTTGTTGGCAAAGTAATGTCTCTGCTTTCGAATATGCTATCTAGGTTGGTCATAACTTTTCCTCCAAGGAGTAAGTGTCTTTTAATTTCATGGCTGCAGTCACCATCTGCAGTGATTTTGGAGCCCCCCAAAATAGTGTCTGACACTGTTTCCACTGTTTCCCCATCTATTTCCCATGAAATGATGGGACCAGATGCCATGATCTTAGTTTCCTGAATATTGAGCTTTAAGCCAACTTTTTAACTCTCCCTTTATTAACTTTAATAATTGGATCAGAACGAGGTTACCATATTTTACTAAATTTAATTTCCAAATCTCCCTAATGCAATCCTCAGCTAGAATGTAAGATGACACATTTTCTTTGCACTCCTGAATATAATGTGTGTAAATTAGATAAAGAAATTAAGAATTAGAGAAGTAAAGATCACACAGCTACTAATGACAGAGCTGTGACTCAAACCTCAGATTTCAGACTCAGAATCCAAGTTCTTTCCACTTTACATATAAAAAAGCACTCTGGGAAGTTACCCCAAAAATAAAACACAGTTTTCTTTCAAACAAGCTACACCTTGCTTATGAAAAGCACACTTGAATCTGAGAAATAGTAACATTCCAAGAGTCTGAGAAAGCCAGGCAATATACTTCAGGAAGATGGTACAAAGATAGTCAGTGTCGACACAGACATGTAAGATGGATATTGAAGACAATAAGTCAAATTCATGTCTGTATGGTTCAAAGAACCAAACTCAAGAATAAAATGAGAACAAAGTGAATTCAATCATTCACATCAAAGAATCTTTCTCGCTGTGTTTTTTATGAGCTTTGTCTGGAGTCGTCTGGTTTCTGTGGATCAAAAGCTTAAAGGCCTCACCTGTAATCTAATTTGTTAAGGTTTGTTACTATTTTATAATCTAGAGGATGAGAAAATGTAATCAGTTCACTTTACAACATTCAAATTTTTTTTTAACATTGCCGCAGTTAATTATCCAAAATCTAAAATACTCTTTTCAAATACTGACCATTGGTACTACTTATTTCCACAGCAAGATTCAGAAAAGTAGAGAAGACAAAACTTTCAATTGTGTATTAGTATTTATGAAGGCAAGTGTTATACAATTAGCCAAAATCTTGTTTAGTGATTTTTTGAGCAAATTCAAAAGTTAGCTGGAGGATATTATGAATATAATAATATCAATTCTGTGAATGAAGTACAGTAAACTTCATATGAATATGTAATATATGAGCCTACGTATATTTAAACAAAGATGATACAAGGTATTTAGAATAGCACATACTTGTTCAATGATGGACATTACATTGCAAGAAATATATAATTCTGATTTCTACAAGAAGAGATAAATGACATAATTCTAGTTGAATCAATATAAGGGCTGATTACAAGTTGGAAAATAAAGCTAAGAGACTTCACTTTTAACCAGCAGGAAACATTTGATTTTCAAGTAAACTATTCTTGAATGAAAAGGCTAATAGAAAATAATATTAATTTTTCTGGAGTTGAGCTGTAGGAGTTGCTTGTATATTTTTGAGATTAGTTGTTTGTCGGTTGCTTCATTTGCTATTATTTTCTCCCATTCTGAAGGCTGTCTTTTCACCTTGCTAATAGCTTCCTTTGATGTGCAGAAGCTTTTAAGTTTAATTAGGTCCCATTTGTTTATTTTTGCTTTTATTTCCAATATTCTGGGAGGTGGGTCATAGAGGATCCTGCTGTGATGTATGTCAGAGAGTGTTTTGCCTATGTTCTCCTCTAGGAGTCTTATAGTTTCTGGTCTTACGTTGAGATCTTTAATCCATTTTGAGTTTATTTTTGTATATGGTGTTAGAAAGTGTTCTAGTTTCATTCTTTTACAAGTGGTTGACCAGATTTCCCAGCACCACTTGTTAAAGAGATTGTCTTTAATCCATTGTATATTCTTGCCTCCTTTGTCAAAGATAAGGTGTCCATATGTGCATGGATTTATCTCTGGGCTTTCTATTTTGTTCCATTGATCTATATTTCTGTCTTTGTGCCAGTACCATACTGTCTTGATAACTGTGGCTTTGTAGTAGAGCCTGAAGTCAGGTAGGTTGATTCCTCCAGTTCCATTTTTCTTTCTCAAGATCGCTTTGGCTATTTGAGGTTTTTTGTATTTCTATACAAATTGTGAAATTATTTGTTCTAGTTCTGTGAAGAATACTGTTGGTAGCTTGATAGGGATTGCATTGAATCTATAAATTGCTTTGGGTAGTATACTCATTTTCACTATATTGATTCTTCCAATCCATGAACATGGTATATTTCTCCATCTATTAGTGTCCTCTTTGATTTCTTTCACCAGTGTTTTATAGTTTTCTATATATAGGTCTTTAGTTTCTTTAGGTAGATACATTCCTAAGTATTTTATTCTTTTTGTTGCAATGGTGAATGCAATTGTTTCCTTAATTTCTCTTTCTGTTTTCTCATTATTAGTGTATAGGAATGCAAGGGATTTCTGTGTGTTGATTTTATATCCTGCAACTTTACTATAATCGTTGATTAGTTCTAGTAATTTTCTGGTGGAGTCTTTAGGGTTTTCTATGTAGAGGATCATGTCATCTGCAAATAGTGAGAGTTTTACTTCTTCTTTTCCAATTTGGATTCCTTTTATTTCTTTTTCTGCTCTGATTGCTGTGGCCAAAACTTCCAAAACTATGTTGAATAGTAATGGTGAAAGTGGGCACCCTTGTCTTGTTCCTGACTTTAGAGGAAATGCTTTCAATTTTTCACCATTGAGGATAATGTTTGCTGTGGGTTTGTCATATATAGCTTTTATTATGTTGAGGTATATTCCTTCTATTCCTGCTTCCTGGAGAGTTTTTATCATAAATGGGTGTTGAATTTTGTCAAAGGCTTTCTCTGCATCTATTGAGATAATCATATGGTTTTTGTTTTTCAATTTGTTAATGTGGTGTATTACATTGATTGATTTGCGGATATTGAAGAATCCTTGCATCCCTGGGATAAAGCCCACTTGGTCATGGTGTATGATCTTTTTAATGTGTTGTTGGATTCTGATTGCTAAAATTTTGTTTAGGATTTTTGCATCTATATTCATCAGTGATATTGGCCTGTAGTTTTCTTTTTTTGTGGGATCTTTGTCAGGTTTTGGTATTAGGGTGATGGTGGCCTCATAGAATGAGTTTGGAAGTTTGGAAACGACAGGATGGCTGTGAAAGCACTGGTGTTAGGCTTCGCAGCAGACCCACCATGGCCAATAAGGAGGGACTGCAGTCCAGGAGAGCCTCTCACAGACCACTGGAATGTAACTGTGAGAGAGCTAAAACCAAGGTCCCTTACAAAGTACCAGAGATTTGAGGCAGATGCCATAGAATTTAGGAAGTACCCAGCAGCTCTAGAGGAAATAAATTGCTGAGTTCCAGCTACAAGAAAAAGTGAAATATTGCATTATCATGATGGATTAGAACATGAGATCTCTTTCTTGAACTACTAAAGTTATACCAGCAAACAAGAAAATATGACATTGTAAAGTTGTGAATTAAAAGTTGTAAAATAGCAAAAAAAAAAAAAAAAAATGGGCCAAAGATCTAAATGGACATTTCTCCAAAGAAGACATACAGATGGCTAACAAACACATGAAAAGATGCTCAACATCACTCATTATCAGAGAAATGCAAATCAAGGCCACTATGAGATACCATTTCACACCAGTCAGAATGGCTGTGATCCAAAAGTCTACAAATAATAAATGCTGGAGAGGGTGTGGAGAAAAGGGAACCCTCTTACACTATTGGTGGGAATGCAAACTAGTACAGCCACTATGGAGAACAGTGTGGAGATTCCTTAAAAAACTGGAAATAGAACTGCCTTATGATCCAGCAATCCCACTGCTGGGCATACACACTGAGGAAACCAGAAGGGAAAGAGACATGTGTACCCCAATGTTCATCGCAGCACTGTTTATAATAGCCAGGACATGGAAGCAACCTAGATGTCCATCAGCAGATGAATGGATAAGAAAGCAGTGGTACATATACACAATGGAGTATTACTCAGCCATTAAAAAGAATACATTTGAATCAGTTCTAATGAGGTGGATGAAACTGGAGCCTATTATACAGAGTGAAGTAAGCCAGAAGGAAAAACACCAATACAGTATACTAACGCATATATATGGAATTTAGAAAGATGGTAACGATAACCCTGTATACGAGACAGCAAAAGAGACACTGATGTATAGAACAGGCTTATGGACTCTGTGGGAGAGGGAGAGGGTGGGAAGATTTGGGAGAATGGCATTGAAACATGTGAAATGTCATGTATGAAACGAGATGCCAGTCCAGGTTCAATGCACGATGCTGGATGCTTGGGGCTGGTGCACTGGGACGACCCAGAGGGATGGTATGGGGAGGGAGGAGGGAGGAGGGTTCAGGATGGGGAACACATGAGAAATAAAGGAATAAAAATTTAGAAATTAAAAAAAAAATAAAAATAAAAAAAAATAAAATGAAGACTCTGACTCAGTAAGTCAGGAGTGAGATAAATACTCTAACAAGCTCCTGTGTGTACAAAGTCACTTCAGTCATGTCTGACTCTTTGTGACACCATGGATTGTAGCCCACCAGGCTCCTCTGTGTATGTGGATTCTCCAGGCAAGAATACTGAAGTGGGTTGCCATGCCCTCCTCCAGGGAATCTTGGAGGATCTGACCCAGGGATTGAACCCATTTCTCCTATGGTTCCTGCATTGCAGGTGGATTCTTTACCACTGAGCCACCAGGGAAGACGACAAGCTCCCAGGTGATGCCAATGCTGCTGGTCCACAGCCCCTGCTCGCCACAAGAGAAAAGCCCACGCAGCAATGAAGACCCAGCACAACCAAAAATAAATAAATAAGAAAACGGCAAAAAAAAAAAAAAAAAAAAGAGAGAGAGAAAAGTAACATGAAAGAAATCAGGAAGACCCACTCTGTAGGTCCCAAAAGAAACTAAATGCGTTCTTTTTCGGATCCCTTTCCTGTGTGCTTTCTCAGCCAAGTGGTAGAAGGCTGACCTTGTTTACTACCAACATACTTCTGCTTTCTTTTTGCAGAGAGAGCAGTAAAGGAAGATAGACCTCAGAGAATGCCAGCTTCCTCACGGTTTCTGAAAACAGACTCTGAGACTAAGCAAGTATTCATCCTGGCAGAGATGTCACCTTACAGAGACAAAAATTGAGCTTGTTATCAAACAGCCAACCCCACTCTTGGGTGTAGGTGTCTAGGTGTCAAGCTGAAAGGGAAGACAGATGCAGGTCTGCCCCCACACACACGGCCGAGAACTGCTCTGGAAAATTCCATGGCGACAGGTCGTTGCCCCCCCCCCCAAAAAAAAAGAAAATAATATTAATTACATGAAAACTCATAGAGTGGATCTTAATTTGTCAAAAATGTTTTATGCCCGTACTCGAGTAGCCTATGGGGCAAACAGTCAGTCAAATAAATTAAAAAGGTAAAATGGAAGAGACAGAACCCTGAAGCTGAAAGTAAATTGAAAAAGCAAAGGAAAGGGGAAAAATCATTTACCAATGTGGGAAACCATGAATTGAGCTCACTTTATATATTTGGAAAGTCTCAGCCCATACATGTTTCCCCCAAATCCAACAAACCATCCTCCTCAATGTAAGCTTACCTGTCAGAGGTATTTTATATGATGGTTTTCATTGTCCAGTTTTCTCCAAGAATTACTAACTTCTAAAGGGATTAATAGAGTTATACTACATATCAGGATATAATAAAAGCATATGACAATCACATACTCTAAATCTCTATACCATGCGTATCAGAATCACTTGATTTGCCTAATGTATGTACAAATTCTTGCATTTTATTGCTGATACACTAATTTTGATGGCTGAGACCCAAAATCTATCTTTTCAGTGAGCATCCAAGTTGATTGTCGCCACAATAATACTTAAGAACTTTGCTTCAAGCGAATAGAATTATGGCATAAGATACATAACTACCAAATTAGGAACTAAAAGTGGAAATAAGACATGGAAGTTTAATGCCCTAACACCTGGATTTGTTTGTTTACAAAGTTAAATGAGGATGTATCTAGGAATATCACAATATAAATTAAGTAATAGTAATATAGATCAAACCCCAGACAGATTTCAGTACTCAGTACTGATTGAAGATAGTCTGGTGTTAAAAATAGTCCTTTTTTCTCTTTCTAAAGAAAAAATGAACCAACCTCACATTTGAGCTAACTTTAAGAAAATACAAAAGCACAATATCTATGTTATATAACTGATTGTTACCCTTTTATTCTTATCCTAAGCCATTCTTCGAGCTTTGTCTTTGGTAATGATAATTATGCAGAGGAAACCAGAGCAGGGAAGGGGAAGAGAGAGACGTGACTGGGCAAGGTAACTGTCCACAGGTTGTCAGCAGGTATTCAGTCTTATAAAGTCAGAGAAGAAAACACTTTAATGGGTCTCGATGTATATCCTATACTATTTACTATATTGTTTACATTGATAGTTTTATCAGTAACATAAATGCATAGCAACTGTTACTCTCCTGAAACTAAGAAGATAAATTTTATGTAAGTGATTTTCAAACAGTTCAGAAATACAATTTAAACAAAAATGCTAAGGTATTTCACACATTCCTTCCTTCCTCTGTGCCAGGTCTTTGTTGCAGCACTTGATATCTCCGATCTTCACTGTGGCATGTGGATCTTGCTTGTCACTGTGACATGTGGGATCTTTAGATGTGCATGTGGGATCTTTAGATGTGCATGTGGGATCTAGTTCCCTGACTAGGGATCAAACCAAACCTCCTACACAGAGTCTTAGCCACTGGACTACCAGGGAAGTACCTTACATATTCTTAACAATATAAGTCACTTATGAGTATAAACTGGTCAAAAAAATGGCAATCAAAACTTATCTCTTTTAGGTTTGTAAGGAGTCAACTTTCCAAAAAAACAGAAATTTAAAAAAAGATCTCCATATATGTCTTTGAGGTCACAGTGGTCCAAAGTGATAAGTCTGTCAGAACAATTCAAACCAAAAGGGTGCCTTAAAGACCAGAACCCTGGGACACCCATACACAACAGAAAATCAAGGGAAAATCATGCCCATCCCTCTAAACTTATAACGGCTGCTTGGGCCAAAAAAAGACCTATGCACGAATGAAAGCTTCAAGATGTAAATCTTTACAACTGACCAATCCATGCTCTACCCTTGAAAACCTCCAAAGCCACTCCCCTGATTTAGAATTAATGACCCATAGGTAATAGTCATGAGTATGATTTTCACAATCACTATCAGATAAGATCAGATCACTCACTCAGTCGTGTCTGACTCTCTGCAACCCCATGAATCGCAGCACGCCAGGCCTCCCTGTCCATCACCAACTCCTGGAGTTCACTGAGACTCACGTCCATCGAGTCAGCGATGCCATCCAGCCATCTCATCCTCTGTTGTCCCCTGCTCCTCTTGCCCACAATCCCTCCCAGAATCAGAGTCTTTTCCAATGAGTCAACCCTTTGCATGAGGTGGCCAAAGTACTGGACTTTCAGCTTTAGCATCATTCCTTCCAAAGAAATCCCAGGGCTGATCTTCAGAATGGACTGGTTGGATCTCCTTGCAGTCCAAGGGACTCTCAAGAGTCTTCTCCAACACCACAGTTCAAAAGCATCAATTCTTCGGCACTCAGCCTTCTTCACAGTCCAACTCTCACATCCATACATGACCACAGGAAAAACCACAGCCTTGACTAGACGAACCTTTGTTGGCAAAGTAATGTCTCTGCTTTTGCATATGCTATCTAGGTTGGTCATAACTTTCCTTCCAAGGAGTACGCGTCTTTTAATTTCATGGCTGCAGTCACCATCTGCAGTGATTTTGGAGCCCAGAAAAATAAAGTCTGACACTGTTTCCACTGTTTCCCCATCTATTTCCCATGAAGTGATGGGACTGGATGCCATGATCTTCGTTTTCTGAATGTTGAGCTTTAAGCCAACTTTTTCACTCTCCACTTTCACTTTCATCAAGAGGCTTCTGAGTTCCTCTTCACTTTCTGCCATAAGGGTGGTGTCATCTGCATATCTGAGGTTATTGATATTTCTCCCGGCAATCTTGATTCCAGCTTGTGTTTCTTCCAGTCCAGCATTTCTCATGATGTACTCCGCATATAAGTTAAATAAACAGGGTGACAATATACAGCCTTGACGTACTCCTTTTCCTATTTGGAACCAGTCTGTTGTTCCATGTCCAGTTCTAACTGTTGCTTCCTGACCTGCATACAAATTTCTCAAGAGGCAGATCAGGTGGTCTGGTATTCCCATCTCTTGAAGAATTTTCCACAGTTTATTGTGATCCACACAGTCAAAGGCTTTGGCATAGTCGATAAAGGAGAAATAGATGTTTTTCTGGAACTCTCTTGCTTTTTCCATGATCCAGCAGATGTTGGCAATTTGATCTCTGGTTCCTCTGCCTTTTCTAAAACCAGCTTGAACATCAGGAAGTTCACGGTTCACATATTGCTGAAGCCTGGCTTGGAGAATTTTGAGCATTACTTTACTAGCGTGTGAGATAAGTGCAATTGTGTGGTAGTTTGAACATTCTTTGGCATTGCCTTTCTTTGGGATTGGAATGAAAACTGACCTTTTCCAGTCCTGTGGCCACTGCTGAGTTTTCCAAATTTGCTGGCATATAGAGTGCAACACTTTCACAGCATCATCTTTCAGGATTTGGAATAGCTCAACTGGAATTCTATCACCTCCACTAGCTTTTTTGTAGTGATGCTTTCTAAGGCCCATTTGACTTCACATTCCAGGAGGGTTTTCCAATCTGCCTTGTTCAGAGCAAACACTATGGTTCAATTAGAATTTGAAATACGCTATTATTCCATACAAGTGCTTTTCTATTCATTGTCCTTTAGCTTCTAAATTCCTTTTTTAAATTAGTTTTTATGGGAATATAGTTGCTTTATAATGTGTTAGTTTCTATTGTACAGCAAAATAAATCAGCTACACATATATACAGTGGAATATGGCCCAGTCTTAAAAAGGAACAAAATTGGGTCCTTTGGAGAGACATGGATGGACCCAGACAGTGTCATACAGGGCAAACTAAGTTACTTTTTGACATTGCCCTTTCATAAGCTGGGTTTAGTATTGGCCTCAACTTTGTGAATTAACTTTCAGGCAAAAGATGTCTCTGCTTTACATTTGTTGACTTAGTTCTAATTGGGCCCCTAATTGCCTGGCTTTGTGTGGAGGCCTCTCAACATTTCCCCTTTTCTTGCATTCATGTCTTTTGGGGGGGAAATAACCTTTTTACAACTCTGAAGGCAATTTCAGGTTGCTTTTCTCTCTTCTCAAAGAAATACAATAAGGAATCACTAGACCAGTACTTACTATATTTTCCTCCACTTCACAATAAGTATTTCATAGATTAAAAAAAAATACATTTACTGTTATGTACATTCACTGTAATGATTAAAAATGGAGAGAGGTAGAAAGGTAGTTTTCTCCTTTTATTCCACCTGCATCATGTAACCAATATTATTTTGGTGTTTCATTCTCCATTTTTCTCCCAAGGCTTTTACTAACCTATGTAACACTGATTTACATATCTGACATTTATATTATTTCTCATTTGATATTTTAGATGTGGCTTGTTTTCTGTAATTTCTTCGCACTGGAACTGGAACTTATTCAGTACTGTCTTCTTAGTTTCCCTTCATTCTTTTTCACACGTTTTCATTTATATCATATTCTGGGGACCTTGTTCCAGCTCTCAGCAGACCTGCCAGTCCTGTTTTATTTAGCTGAACCCTTACTGAATCGCAGATGGCCATCCTCTGGTGATGTCCAAATGTAATTCAGTCTCACCCTCAACTTTTCTCTGAGAGTTAAAAGTGACTGGACCCAGTTCAGTGAGTAGGTGATAATTGTTACTGGGTGGCAATTGTCCCTTGCATGGGACTCATAGAATGTTAGCTTAAAAAGGACTCTGTTACAGCCAGAAAAAGATTCTAGAATTTGTGAAGCAAACAGTTATTAGCATGTTACTTAATGTGGATTCAAAACATCTTAGTGCTGATCTATTGAAAAAAAATTTTATTACTTGATATTATGGTTTAGTCGGTCATTTTCAGAGCTAGAAAATCACTGCTTCTTTGAGACGGGCTAATTTTTACCTACAAATATAGAGTAACTTTACTGGTCAATTAGACAGGTGAACAAAATAAAACAGACTGGGCAGCCACTGGGTGGCAGCAGAAATTTGATAAATATACTTTCTTATTGTTTTATTGTATCTTTTACTAAATAAATTTTGATAAAATTCATATAATTTGCCTCTCTAATGCAAATAAACATATTCAACTATGAGAAGAGAAAACTTTAAAACATTAAACCTTATGACCCATTATTGTTTGAATATAAAAATTTAACATTACTCAGGATATATGGATGGATATATGTTGTGTTCTTTTTGTAGATGGATATATATTGTTTTCCTAATAATTAAACATTGGCATTACTTTTAATAGCTTTAAAAATCTGCTAACAGAAGTTTTACATATTCAAAGAAAAAAATGTTGAAAAATTCAGAAAAGAGAAAGAATAAAATTACTCAGAATCTCCAAACCTAAATCAACCGTTGATAGTCACTTACTATTATTGATTTGATCCTTTTCAATATATGGTAGTTGGTTTTTTCAGTAATAATAATATCTATTCTTACATTACACTTTAAACTGCTGTCTTTTTTTTTCATTTAATATAGTATGAATTTTTTTCAACTTTTGCAATGTTATATTTAGTTAGTGAACATATTCCCTCATATGCTAGGATAATTTATAACCAATTCCTTATGTCAACTACTTACCAATTTTTCTAATATTTACTCATATTGATAGTGAAGTTAAGTGAAAGTTGCTCAGTCATGTCCGACTCTTTGCAACCCCATGGTCTATACAGTCCATGGAATTCTCCAGGCCAGAATATTGGAGTGGGTAGCCATTTCCTTCTCCAGGGGATCTTCCTATCCCAGGGATCGAACCCAGGTCTCCCACATTGCAGATGGATTCTTTACCAGTTGAGCCACAAAGGAAGCCCCAAAATACCTGGCTTGGGTACCCTATCCCTTCTCCAGGGGGGGTCTTCCCAACCTAGAAATTGAACTGGGGTCTCTTTCATTGCAGGCGGATTCTTTACCAACTGAGCTATCAGGGAAACCCCTGCTGCTGCTGCTGCTAAGTCGCTTCAGTCGTGTCCGACTCTGTGTGACCCCAGAGACGGCAGCCCACCCATCCCTGTGATTCTCCAGGCAAGAACATTGGAGTGGGTTGCCATTTCCTTCTCCAATAGGGAAACCCCTAACTGTTGCTAATTTTGAAAGCTAGATACCTGATGATTCTCAGCCTTCCAATGTGAGATAATAAATTAGTAATTTATACAGTGAGAGATCCTGGTGCAAGGTGATCAGAAAGTCTGATCAGAATTATTTGGATGGGTTCTAAATCAGAAGTCCATGGCAAGACCCAGACTTCTGAAGTTTTTAACAAGCTACTGGAGCTATTTAAATGCATACTAGCATCATTCATACTCTAAATAAAACTATATAGTTAGAGGGCCTCAGTAATACTGCTAACAGGAAATGCACAAGCTTGGAGGCTTTTACATTTCACTTGTTTCCAGTTCTTCCTATATTAAATGGAAATGATCCTAAGGTTAGCGTGAAGTCAGTTGAATTCTGGTATTTATCAAGAGCCCATTTCCAATTAAAATGCAGGGTTTGGAGACTCTGTGGGGAAGAATATGCCTCTTTGAATACCAGAGGTCATGTATCTTGAGTGCAATATGCAACAAACATTATGCTAAGCAGTTTATATGTATTGTTATCTCTGATAACAAATTTTCCAGGTTACATGGATAAGCTCAAATAAAGGTTCAGATGGATTAAGTACCTTAACTCAGGTTATACTGTTTGTCAATATCAAATGTCTGAATTCAGAGAAGTCATTCTGGTTTCCATGACCTGTATTCCTTCATCTCTAGGACCCTGTCAGTCTATGTACACGGAAAGGTGCCTGTACAGGCAGGCAGGTAAAGTTTCTTCCTGGTTCAATAAAAGGTTGAAAGTGAAAGTCGCTCAGTAGTGTTCAACTCTCTGTGACCCCATGGACTATGTAATCCATGGAATTCTCCAGGCCAGAATACTGAAGTGGGTAGCCTTTCCCTTCTCTGGGGATCTTCCCAACCCAGGGTTCAAACCCAAGTATCCCGCATTGCAGGTGGATTCTTTATCAACTGAGCTATCAGAGAAGGTCTTGCATGGTTACTGCATGCAAAAAAAAAAAAAAAATAATAATAATAAAAATAAAAGGTACTGCATGGTTATTGCTCTGTCTCCTCCCCATGCTGTTTTCAAATGACAAATGAATACTTCAGAGCTGATGACTGAGAGGCAAAAATCATTCTTTCGACTTTTTGTGAGCCTTTGCGTTTTAGATAGAAGTATCATCAATTACAGGTCAGAAAGTAGTGTGCATATAAGGTGTTCCAGCAGACAAAAACATATCCCTGCTGATGGGGTTTCTTTAAAATTTACATCTACTCATAACAGGATGGGGGCTGAGACAGAGGAGCTAATTCTGGAGTAGTTCATGCGCATTGACACATACTCAGAACTTCACTTTTACAATGGGTGTGGCCTTTGGACACAGAGGGTCCTTTCCAGGTGACCTAATTTACCTTTCCTAGTGGCTGAGATGGTAAAGAATCTCCTTGCACTGAGGGGGACCTGGGTTTGATCCCTGGGTTGGGAAGATCCCCTGGAGAAGGGAATGACTATCCACTCCAGTATTCTTGCCTGGAGAATCCTCAAGGACAGAGCAGCCTGGCAGGCTGGGGTTGCAAAGAGTCAGGCATGACTGAGCGACTTCACTTTCTACCTTCTCTACAGTCCAGCTCTCACAACCATACGTAACCACTGGGAAGACCATAGCCTTGACTATACAGACCTTTGTTGGCAGAGTAATGTCTCTACTTTTCAACACACTGCCTAGGTTGGTCACAGCTTTCCTGCCAAGAAGCAAATGTCTTCTGACTTCATGGCTGCAGTCACCATCTGCAGTGATTTTAGAGCCCATGAAGAGGAAATCTCACTACTTCCTTCTTTTACCCCTCTATTTGACATGAAGTAATGGGACCAGATGCCATGAACTTAGTTTTTTCTAATATTTTGTTTTAAGCCAGCTCTTTCTTAGCTCTTACTGGTAGTATTAGACCTAGCAAGGCACTAGATGATATGATATAAGATGCCATTTTAATATCTTGCTTGGAAAATAGATAAGACAATTTTTAAAGAAGTCTACTAACATGGGCAAAGGGAAAATATTTTAATAATTTACTGAGAAAGTTATACTTTCTTCTCAAGTTGGACCTTTGGAAATAGCTGATCCCATCACGATGAAGAGTCTTGATAAATGGAAGGCCTAGAAGTTCATTATTCTGCCATTTATAAGAGCTTCCTCTTCTTTGGGAGCTATTCAGAGAGTTAGGATATCTACATGTAAATTATCTACCACAGCACAGAGACCTGGGGTGTTACATTGGCTTTTGCCTACACTTTGAAGGCTCTCCATCAAATGAACGCCCACGTGGCACCCTCCTGCACCCTCATACCTGCTTCAGTTCTCCACTCCACTATGGCCTTTGTATTAGCTTAGGACACCACAGTGATAGACCAGGGACTGATGGCTTAAACAACAAAAATTTGTTTCTTACAGTTCTGAAGGCAGGGAAGTCCAAGGTCAAGGTGTTGGTGGATTCGGTTTCTGGCTGAGACCTCAATTCTTGTCCTGCAGATGCCTCCTTCCTGCTGTGTCCTTACATGGCAGACAGAGAGACAGACAACTCTAACCTTTTCTTACATGAATACTAATCTTACAGTATCAGGCCCCACCTTTATGACCCCCTTAAACACTAATTATCTCTTTATATGACCTATCTCCAAATATAATCATAATTAGGGTGAGAGTTTCAACATATACATTTGAGGGGATGCAATTCAGTCCCTGGCACTTTCTCAGTGAGGCCTTACCTGGGAAGTAAAAGTGAAAGTCACTCAGTCGTGTCTGACTCTTTGCGACCCCATGGACTATACAGATCATGGAATTCTCCAGGCCAGAATACTGGAGTGGGTAGCCTTTCCCTCCTCCAGGGCATCTTCCCAATCCAGGGATTGAACCCAGGCCTCCTGTGTCACAGGTGGATTCTTTACCAGCTGAACACAAGGGAAGCCCGAGGCCTTCCCTAGGAACCTATCTACATTTATGACCTCTATGCTATAATACTCCTTATGTCCTTATTAGGCTTTGTTTTCCTTCATGGCACTTTCTACTTTCAAACATACTGTATATATGTTCAACTCTTTGCTACCTGTCTCTCCACACCAAAATAAACATTCAGGGATTTGGGGATGTGTATTCATTTAGATACTTGTAGCAGCCACGACAGAGCCTGGCACTGAGAAAGCCAGTACAGACACGGCTGTGGCCACGGGTGGACTATTCTCTCAGATGCACAATGGGGCCTGTTAGAGATGCCAAAGCAGATGAGATACTACAACCGGCTTTTCAGTAGGGGTCAGTCCAGTGATAAATGTAGGGCTCACTGTAGATGAATGAAGATCTCTAACTGTAAACTTTAATGCAGGACATGACCAAGAAGGAAAGGAGAAATCTGTGTTGTGCACACTCTAAAGGGAGCCATCTGCTTCTCACAGGGGATCTAACCTCTTTGGATTTGCATAAATCTATTTGCTAAACTAGGGCTTAGGAAATCAGATTTCCCATTATTAAAGTTATCATTCTTATTAAATTTATGTTATATTTATATCAAATCTCTGTGCTGAAATACGTTTTAAATATCCATCCTTGCAGGTAAATTATACACATTAATAGCCCCACAACAACAGTTAAGGAAATGACCATGTATAAGAATAGCCAAATGCCTGGTGCAGATTTTCTTTTCTGATAAATTAGTTTGATATTCATTTCTTAAAATAAAAGAATGATTTACTTGATCTGAGCCAGAGAGCTTTTTAAGTCATCCTGAATTTTATTAAGCTTGCAGAGCTATTTGTGTGTGTATGTGTTTTATTGGAGTATAATTGCTTTACAATGTTGTGTTAGTTTCTGCTGTACAGCAAAGTGAATCAGCTCTATGTAGACATATATCCCCTCCCTCTTGAACCCTCCCCCCCTCCGACCCATCCAGGTCATCAGGGAGTGAAGAGCTGAGCTCCCCCTGGCACATGCACATTAACGTGTGTAAAATAGCTAGCTAGAGGGAAGCAAAGGTATTTTTTAAGCATCAGCTCATTCACGTGAATGTAGAACTGTAGGGAAAATAATCTCTAACTTCATTTTCCTCCTGAAGTCTGAAGAATGTTATTGACATGACTATTATTATGACTGTGAACCCAGAATGCAGTGAGATGCTGATTTACCTTCGCTGGTGAATCATGCAGGGAACGGAACCACAAACCTGAAGCAAACCAGACCATCTGTGCTGTTTTCTCCAGATGAGTCGAATTTGGTGACCAATCATTCTCCAAACAAAGGGCGTCTCTTTCTTTTCATCTTTCTCTTTTAAGTGAGAACGGGTAATTTCTCCAATACAAGATGCACAAATGTAGTTTGCTTCTCATACTACATTGCCTAAATATTTTGACTCTGCACCTAGATAAATTAGCCAATAAATTATGACTTCAAAGATTTTGCTCTTTGAAACTTCAATTCTCTCATTATTCCTCCCATCCACATCCATGCTGTTCTGGGAAATAAGATGCTTCCTGGAAAGTTACATTTGAATGACGTTTTCTAAGGAAATTCCTTCTATCTTACGACAATGCTGAGGCACAAAACACTAAAAAAATGCTTGGTAACTTTATATTTCTTGGAGAATCAAGTCATAAGTAAGAACTTTTGTCTCCTATAATTCAATAGCCGGTATAGCAATGTGGATCAATCAAACGTTCATTCATTGAATGTTGGATGGGGCTTGGAACTGGAAATGCCCAGTTGTTAGAATCCCCTTACAAGTATTGTGGGTCAAGGAGGAAGCTCTGCTCACCTTCAGTGAGATGACACACTCTTGGGTAGAAAAGGAAGTTAAAGCATCTCATTTTGGAAATAGCAAAATGCATGTGTTCACACAATCTAACCTCACAAAGAAATTGTTACTTTGATATGTCTTCAAATAGTTGCTTAATAAATACTTAAAATATTAGCTTGCCAGGGGGCTTAAAGAAACATATTTATGAGTAAGAAGTATTAAAAGACAGCTTGGCCGTAGGGGGAAGACGGTAAGTCAGACACTGAATACAGTGTGAATAATTCATTCATGTTCTTACAGCAGTGGTGTAACAGACAGGGGGACAGAGGCCACTGGGGCTCCTGAATATTTTTCTCTATATGGTGACAGTTAATCACTGATGTTACCTGGGCTGGAATGAGTGGAGCAGTAGGACTCAACCAACCAAGACTTGCTTGGAAAAATACTGGTGATGTTTATCTCTGGCACTATGTCCTGGGGTTATCTGCTGACTGCCTCTTCTGTGCTCTTTCATTTTCCCCAATGGTCAAAATAATTCTCTCTTGTGATCACCAGCAGATCAGGATGCTTTTATTCCTCAGAAGCACTGGGGGTTCCCTGACTTCAACCCAAACCTGCATCTTGCATGTGCAGGACTTGCTTTTTGTTTTCTCATCAGAACCCTACTGAATCGCATGAATAGTCAGAAGTAAAGTCATGTCCTTAAAGAAATAGCCCACATTGCAATGTATATCAGTGCACTGCTATTTTTTGTAATACTATTTGACTTTTTAATATAGGAATATGTGTTACATTCATTAAAATAAAATTAACAAGTATCACCAACATTGGCTACCACATGGTTTTAATATGTTCTAATGTTTACAAAGTCCGTTGTCAATATTACCAATATCCAAACAAGTTCCTGGAGTCATATAAAAAGGTCTTGGGGACACGGCTGTGAAATGTGTAAAGCACTGTACACCTTGCAGAGATCATTAGCAGGAGGACTGATACGGCTGAGTCCTGTCCAAGAGAAACCACTGGGATGCTGACACGGAAGAGCGTGTCCTCTTTCCCAGTGGGATGGCCCTGAGGCTTTGTCATTTATGAGCAATGGATGCCCTTGTGGAGGTTTCTTTCTTGTCCAGTTGCAATCTTAAATGGCCGCATCCACTCAGTTTACTTTCCCCACTGCACCTTGTACATGTCTTGGCTACACTCTTGCCATAATAAAATTACTGATCATCTTTCCCACTAGCCCATACTTTTTAAAGATTTTGGGATCCTCTGTTTTCCCTTAGTAGCCTCAGTGCTCAGCAGTATAGGTAGCAGCCATTGTGTTTCATAGATAAATACGAGGATATGCTTTGGTGAAGAGAATTTATAAAATCTTCATATTCAGACCATGAAGGCTAAAGATTTGAAAAAGATTTATTACTAAGAGAATCATAAGTAGAAAACTGAAACTGCAGAGTGTGGTGTCTTCAATTACTCCAAGTTTTTGCCAAGGAAAGCTTTTTGGACAAGAAAGATCCCATGGGTTTCCAACCTCCTGGGTACAGAGAATAGACTGTCGGATGGTTGTCAGAGGTTGGTAGAGGGAGGTGGGTGAAATCGGTGAAAGGCACAAAATTCCAGTTAGAAGATAAACACCCATTCCAGACTTCTTGCCTGGAAAATTCCATGGTCAGAGGAGCCTGGTGAGCTACAGTCCACGGGGTTGCAAAGAATCGGACGTGACTGAGCACACACATACAAGCCTCGTGGATCCAAGGTACAACATGTGACCATACTTAACAGCACTGAATAGCATGGTTTAAAGATGATTAGAGAGTAGGTCTTCAAAGTCCTTATCAAAAGAAAAAAATTGTAACTATGTATTATGATGGGTATTAACTCTATTTCCTGTGATGATCAATTTAAAATATATTCAAATATCAAATCATTAACTAAATATAAATACAAATTCAAATATTAAATCATTAACCTGGAACTAGTGTGTTATATACCAATTACACCTCAAAAACAAAAAAAACCATTTCAATGTCAGAAGATGAACAAAAAGAAGCTGTTACCAATCTCACACTGCTTTTCTCTTGGTCAAAAAGTATCTTGTAGGCTCCAACTGACCCTCTAACAATGAAGAAATTACAGACATGAAGATCAGAGATAATGAGCTATCCATAAAGTCCTACTCTAAATGTAGTTTGGAAAATGTTTTCGAATTATTGAATTTTTTAAGATGCCAACTCATTTCCCATAGCTCTGTTTTCCCTGCAAATATAAAGACTGTTTTACCAAAAATAAAGCCAAAAAACCTATGTGATACAAAAAAAGTCTACATTGAGTTCACATGTTAAAGCAAGAGGAGGTATAAAAGCTATCAGTGACTTCTATTTAGAAGCATCAAGGAGAACTTCCCCACTAAGCCTTTCAATTTCTCATTATGAGATTTAAATTCATCAATTGGCAAATGAATTTTATATTACAGGAAGAAATGTTTTTAAAATTTCTATATAAATGGACATGCATTAAATGCTACTGCTTCTTCATAGAAAAAGAACATCCAGGAGAAACTCCTATGGTTCCTACAGTCACTGCTGCTGCTGCTGCTGCTAATCACTTGAGTCGTGTCCGACTCTGTGTGACCCCATAGACGGCAGCCCACCAGGCTCCCCCGTCCCTGGGATTCTCCAGGCAAGAAGAGGCCAACCTTTTCCATCAAAAGCCAAATGAATCAAGGAAATAAAACCATAGCTCTGCACTACCTCCACATTCTCTCTCCATTAAAAGAATGAGGATTTGAAAATTAGCAGTTTTCTGAAATAAAACCGTAATATGAAACCATAGATACATTTGGATCAAAGGTGAAACCTACTTTACATGTACCATTTAACTAGCTTATGAGAAATCAAGACACTGTGTAAGTACCCAGAAAAAGAAATGATCTTACTTATCTCAAGTGTCCAGGACCTTCTGTTGAAGCAGCAGGTGTTCCCTCCTTTAGACAAATTGCTGTTTATGGAGGGCGTCCACCAAACACGGTACTGTAAACAGCAAAAGGGGGAAATGCCTGGACTTTTTGTTGTGTTTGGGTTAAAGCTCACCTTTGAACCATCTCTAAATAATTTCCTTAAAAAAAAAAAAAAACACACAGATTGTAGGTGGAAATTTTAGCTAACTAAAAAACAAACTTCCCCATAAACGCAATGGATATATGAAGTATAAATGCTAACTATTGATAAAAGCAGATTCAGGGAGTCCCTTTGTTCACAGAACTTATCTTCAGCCAATCTTCATCGATTTGTTGTAATAGGACCATCTCTTTTTGTCTGGTATCAGTTTGGATTGCCTATGCTTTGCAGAATTGCTATGCTGCAGATATATTCACTATATATCTGCAGAATTGCAGATATATTCACTATCAGCATTACTGATAGGTATAAAAATGGAATATTAATATAGCTGAAAAATATAAAATATAAATATAATTATAAATAATATATATAATAATTTATATAATTATAAATATATTTTAAATAAAATAGCAGAAAAAAAATCAACCTTTGCTTTGTAAATCCGGGGACCCTCCTCCAGTTGGTGAGAATGTATGTAATTTATTGACTAGCAACTGGAGAAAAGTTTCTGCAGATAACAAGACTGCGTTCATTGGCCAACCTAGACCTCCAGATTAGCTGTGACACTGGAGGACTCCAACTTCTGATTTCTGTTTCACTGTGGATAATGACGTATGCTTTGAACTTGAAGTAATAAGTTCATGCCAACTGCACCCTGTCTTCAAAGAAATTCACGGTGACACACTTTCTAGGAATGATGTTCAACTGTATCCTGCAGGAAGAAGTCCAAAACTCTTGTAACAACTACTCTCCTGGCGAGGTTCTTTCTAAATAATATTTAAGAGCTTGTTGAATCACTGGGTAGATCATTTGTTCTCAGATAAGGTCATGATAGATACAAATATGTGCCTTAGGTCCTAAGAGCAACTGTTACTCCAATTAGGTCACATTAATATATTAAGAATAAATATTTATATGAAAATTGCTTAATATACCTATTATGAGAATAAGTGAATTAAAACATAATCAGGTAAGTTTCAAGAAATGTCACCTTAGAGAATGCTTGGTGGTTCAATTTTCCGTGATGAATTTTGGAATAGACGATGCCTGGGGAGTAACGCAATGAAAACAATAAAAGAAAAATTCCACAATGCTAAATAAAATTAAGAAAACATTCTGTAACACTGTAATAGAAAAAATAGGACGAATAAGGAGTGCCAGTATTATAGTGAAAATAATTTAGTGTCAATTACAAGTATTTATCTTCCATCGCCTTACTTGAATGAGCTGTATTTTCATTACTATAATCATTTAATCTATGAGAAGGAAGAAGCATGTTTTTATTTTCCTCCAAAAGTAAACATCCTTTTTCGCCATCTGGTGGCTAAGGACCGCATTTTCTGTGTAGATGAAAACAGCCGAACTCAGATTTAACCAGCTAATTATGTTTAATGCTTTCAGCTTCATCTTACTGTAAAGATATGCATATTTCCTTAACCAATGTAAATACAACTGAGGCAATTTTGTTTTAATGGTTCAGAGCATTTTATTCATATTAATCTATCTGTAATATTTAATGCAAGAGAAGGAAAACTAACCAGCAATTATTTTAGAAAAGAATTTTGAGAGGTAATTCATTTTGAAAGTTAAATATGGTAGTAACAATTTGTTTGACTTACCTGTCTTTTGGTATAAAGAATTAACAATATTTGTATGAAAACAAGAAGATTCAAATATATTTTTAAATAAGCATAATAGATATGGTTAATTTCAAAGAGGAAACCTTTGTAGTAATAGTTACAACTGTATGTTGAGAATTCACCATGCCAATGAGGGTAGAAATTTTAAGAGTATACGGTTTGTTCTCCTTATAAACTTTTTGTTAAGTAAAATTTTCAATGTATTTATTAGTACATTTTATGTGTATGTATATTAACCACCTCATTTCATTAAAAATTTAAAATTCATATTAAAAATTAGAAATGACAATAATTTAAGGTTGAATTTCTTTATTTTCTCCCAGAATATTTTAATATTGAAACCCAAATCATTACTTTAGAGAAAGGGAAAAACAGAAACATGAAAAGACAAACATTTCATTTAACTTATGGTATCGTGAGCAGTCACTTTTTTAGGCAACACTTTTTTCTTTGTAGAAAAGAAATAAAAAACAAACAGCACCATTAAAGAATGCATGATCCCTGAATTCTAAACAAAACACTGCCTAAAAATTGTTTCAATGCTTGTTGCACTCCGTCACATTTAGTCAGGTATCAAAGCAAGCATAACAGTATTAAATTGTAGCAGTCTTACTGATTCAACTGCTCCCCCTTCTGAGGATTTTACACACCTTTTCTGAGTTTTTCCTGTGGGAATAATATATTCTTTGGTAGAGGGCTGAAGGAGGGTTGGACTTTGCTGTATGCTGATATAAAATGTCTGTGTACGTTCCGGGCCTTTGCCCCCAAATCTGTATTTGTCATGCATGTTATGTTTGGGTTGCTTCACATTTTGCTGTTACACTGTAAGAGTAATACCGCCTTTTAAAAAAGGCATTAAATGGCTAATGTCAAACAGATGTAAACATTCAGAATACTGACCAAAGGGGAAAAAAGGGAAAAAAAATACACACATACACATTAAAAAAGTATACTGAAAATATGAGTCAGATTAGGTTTCCATGAAGCCAGGGGGAAAAATACAGCAGTACAAGAAAAATTATGGCAACCAAGTAAAGCACTTTCTTTGAAACATTCATGAACAGTACAAATACAACAAAGTTTTTTCTACAGTCTAAATTATTCTGCAACTATCAAAGAGAGTACAAAGCGAAATAGTATGTGCTATAAAAAAAAGCAGCTCCTTTAAATTATAGTAAAAATGCTTTTCGTTCGCTTTACAGTGACAAAGCATGAGGACTGAAGACAAGATTTTTTTTCTATTCAGTGACATTTTGGCTACATCGGCCCCTGACAGTCTGGTGAGTTCCTTTTCTAGGACTCTTCACATTGTTCTCTAGAAACATGGACAGTGACTCTGGGCTCTGTGTATTCGGTGGGCTCACTCCCTCCAGGCTGCTAGCCCGGTGCTGGCCTCCACACTACAGAGCAGATACGACCCTTAACTCGGCTTCAGTTTCTGTCACCTGGGATTTGACCAGACCCAGGAGGAACTGGGAAACCAAGGCCACAGTAACTTCCCCTTTAGAAATTGTGCGAGTGTTTGTAAAGGCCACGGGGCTGTAGCGTCTTGGATCCTTACTCTCGGCTGCCCTGCAAAGCACCATACGCACCAGCTTATGTCCATTTTGAACGAGTAAGACTCTCCAGCTCTAGAAGTCAACTAAACCTTCCACAGCGCATCCCCAAAACACATACCACCACAAAGTCTTTATAGCAACGAGGCTCAACCTCATGGGTTTGTTTTCAAGTTTGTTCCTTCAAACTAGACCTTAGCAGGGAAATAGTCTATGTAACTATGGTGCTCAGGTCTCCAATATTTCTGCTATTCTCACTTTGGGGAAGGAAAAATATTTTCATTCTGAAAATGACTCTTGCATGAGAACATTCATATTAACATGCCCATTAGCTACCTAAATGTCTTTATACAACTTCAGGCAGATGTATATCATATAGGAGAGGGATCAGGGAATAGCAGTTTTCTTCCACCCCTGGTTTCAAAAGTGCTACTTAGGGAAATGCAACCTTTGTGAAAATAATTTAAAAAAATTCCATGATAGATGTGCAAGCTCTGTTCCTGATATGGATATCAGAGTGTCCAATCACCAGGATAACACACATACTAAAATTTGCACATTATACCATGGTAAACATGTAGCAAATAATATACTCCATTTGCACACAGGCAGATATCAGTGGAAATCAGGACACTAAGAACTTGCTCACCTAATCCAAATATACTGGCTTTTGTATATATATTAAATGGCCATTCATAACATATCTGACCTATGTTTTACTTGTGAATTTTTCTTTCCATCTTTCGAGCGCAAAGCTTTAATTCTTTAGTAATATAAACCATATGCAAACACTGGGAATTTAAACAAGGGCAAAAAAAGAGCAAGGGCAGAGAAATATTATGCTCTTTGGAACAGAGTGATAGAATCCACATGTGATCAGCAACTGATTCTCCAAACTTACCATGTGAAAAATGAGAAAAGAGAGAAGGACACTTTTCTTTATTCCCAGTGAGTAACTTGCGGGCAATGTTTCACAATAATGGAACTGATAACGAGCTCAGTATCATATCAGCCTCAACTGTATCTCAAATGCAGAGTGCAAAGGTTCTGTAGACCAGAGTTTCAACTAGGTGTCAGTTACTAGGGTAATGTTGAATCTGCTGGTGTGGACAGTATCTGACACTGGTAGAGGAACAACTAAACTTGGAGGAAGGTGGTGGCATGCAAGTATCTATGTTTTAGGGGTGCCCCTATGTGAGCGTGCCCTTCCAAACCAACATCAGAGCCAAGCAGACCATAGAGACCCACTGATGAGGATACCACTCAAAGCCCCTGGTGCAGAGTGAACTAAGGATCCGCTGGAACTAATGCTGCCTTTCTTGGGAAGGGCTGGTTAAGTGCATTGCTAATATTCTCAGCCATTAATTCTGTTAATTTTAATGTGAAAAACAGAAATGACAGCAACTGAAGCACTGAACCTCAGCCACGGAGGTAGGCCTTATTTGCTTTGATTTCTTCCTAGGTATCTTTCACTATCAGCAATTTGTTAGTAAAAATGACATCTCTATCACTTAATAAAATTTGGCAACATCAAAGTCATAAATATGGAGGGAAAAAAATATGCCATGGTTGACTACTATAAAAAAAAAAATTGCAAGTTTTTTTTTTATCCCCAGGAATGTAATTTCCACTCATTTTAGTCGATTTTTAAGACGTAATTTAAGGGAATGTCAAAAGTTAACATTGATTAGGACGATCCCTTGTGAAAATAACTGTCATTCTTACCCTGAATACAGAAGATTCCCCCCCACGCCCAGATTTTCTACAGTCACAACCGACCAGTGGGTTAAAGGTACTCCGCATTTTGTGCTCTGTAATAGGAAGTTACAATGGACATGGTGTTTGTTCTTTCATCTTCCCACAATGTGCATGTGCTTTTGAACTTGCTTTAGGGAACAGAGCCTGCTGAAACTACAGCTGTCCTCTGGCACGAGGGTGGCCGAAGTACATGGCATGCAACTCAAATACTTGACGCCCAGACTCTCGGCTAAACACTGAGAACAGTTGTAAGATGCAGTATCCCTTTTTCAAAAGTAGTTCCACTACCCCAAATGTGAAGAATGCACTGAATTCACCTGAGGGTGGGGGGAAACCAAATCGTGGAACACCCAGAACAATTCTAAAGGACTAGTTCAGAGTCAAATGCAATTACAGAGATCGTGACTCATGAGGAAAAAACTCGTTTGGAAAAATGTCAACATTTCAGCCTTCTGGAGTCCCTTTCGCCATCAATGACACTTTTAAAAAGAAATGGCCAACCTCTGCAGAATCAGAAGTCAGAATGCAAGGATGTCATCAATAAAGGGCTATGATTATTTCCCCCCATCTCAATATCCAGTAACTGTATGAGAGTGAATAGAATGGACCGATATTTACATCATCAACCCATCTAGGTGTGTTTGCATACACAGCATTTTACTTGTTTGCTCTGAATTTTAGGGCATCTTTTTTCATACTTGCTCTTAGAAGCCACGCACAAAGCTCTGAAATCCTCTGGGCCTCTTACAGTCTCAGGTGTCAAGAGGTTTGAACCAGAATGCTGGGCAAGAGGCCCACACTGCAATTTCAGGTAGAAAAGACATTTCACTACGATGTGTGTACCATGTCCAATGCAGATCCAGGTAATCTGCCCATCTCCGAAAAGAGTCAAAAGGGAGGAAAGAGAATAAGGACAGTGGAGTTCATTAATGGTATACCTCCTTTAATATCTCTTGTGATATGAGTAAATACAAGGAATCATACACTTAAATCAGATTCCCTTTGCCAAACAGAATGTCATCACTTATGGTGAAGGCAGATCCAAAGGAGTCAACTGTGGGAACCCTCACTGGAATGGTTTACCTGTAGAAGAATGCATCACCACCTCAAAATTGCTTTTACTGATCTCTTTCTACATCTCCATTTCTGGTTACCATGAAGTAATTAAATTGTCCTTTTCCTTGCTACACCTGGATTTTTTTTTTTTTTAAGCAACAAATTGGGAGGGAGCGACCTGTATACACACGCTTAGAAATTTTCCAGGAGTTGCGAATGGCAACTGAATATGCAAAAGACATGCTGCTGAGCCCCTTGACTGGGATGCGATCTCGCCTCTCCCAGAAACGCCAGAAAACAATATGAGATAGAGAAAAGAGCCTCTGTTCCAAACTAAAATAAATTAGCACGGGATAGACCCCAGAGTGACGCAATGTGTTGTTGATGATGCCGTTTGGCTTTTCCATAGAGGAAAAGGGATACTGCACCTTTCACTCGGCTTTTATCGCACAACCAGGCAAGCGACACAGAGTTTAGAAGGCCCTATGCAGTCGTCGTGGCAGAAGGCCCCGCAGCCTTTGCACACAATCATGGCTTTCAGCCGGCAAGAGCATTTCAGTTCCAATTCGTCCGCGTTGCTGCTGTCGGCAAAGTTCTGAACAGGCATCTGGGCGTTCTGAGCGGGCAGGCCCGTGGTAGGACTGGAGCCACTTCCCAAAACCCCAATGGACTTTTCAATGGCAGACGTGGCCCTTCTGAAGCTTGTGCTCCCGAAGTGGATGGTTGGATAGTTTCCACAGAGCTGCTGTTGTTGCTGCACCTGCATTTTCTGAGCAGCTAATTGGGTAAAAGGCTTTTGCGGCTCGGAAAGCAAATAGGAAGAGAAATCGGCATTTTTCAGCGCAAAGGCCTTCAACTGTTCTTTCATCTCATTCTGATCGTAGGAAACTTGTTTCATGCCCAGTTCGCAGCTGCTGCTTAAACCTTCCTCAAAAGAAAGAGGTTCCGATTTTATATTGCTACATATGCCCGTGGACTGAGGCCAACTGAGTCTCTTAGTGGTTTCCATGGTAACCGGTGGTTGTTTCTGCTCGGGTGGGACTTCTGGGTTCGGATGAGACGGAGGTAGTGGAGGAGGTGGCGGTGGTGGGGGCGGTGGGGGGGGGCGGGGGCAGAGCCAAGGGGGGAGGGGGCGGAGGCGGCGGGAGATGCACCAGGGCCTTGTGTGGCATTCCGTGCGGGGTCCCCCCGACGTCATCACCTTCTTTAATCGGCACGTTGGGGGGTGCCATGTTGGCTAACCTCAGCTGGTGAGGCGCCGGGGAAAGGCCAACCTCCCCCAGTCCCTTCTGTTCAAGGTGCCTGTTGAAGGCGAATGAGCTACAGCCTGCTGAGGTCTTGGCAGAGGCCGGTAACAGAGCTGCTGGAGGAAGAGGGCCCCTGGGTGTCAGAGGCATTTGGTAAAACTGCTGTCTGTGCGAGGTCCCGGGGTCGGGATGGAAGCCCCCGTTCTTGTCGACGTGAAACAGGGTCTGCTGGAAGCTACACGAGGGGAGCAGCCGCTTCTGCTGTTTGACCTCGGGGCTGTGAGCAATCCTGCTCTGCGCAGGGTGCTTGTTCAGCCACTCCTGCTTCAGAGGCTGGCTGTGTGCCAGTGGACTCAGGCCGGAGCCGAGGACACAGGGCACTCCTTTCACGTCGGGGTCCGCCAGCAGTTTCCCCGGCTCGCATTTCACTTGCGTGTGCTCCCCCACGGTCCTGGCCACCCTCTTCTTGGGGTGGTTCTCTCGCTTCCTCATTTGGAGCGGTGCCAGGGCTCCGGCCAAGTAGCCCTTCCCATCTGGATTGGGCGAGCTGAGGGGCATTTCAACCACGTTCCTCTCTGGGGCTGCTTTACCCGCTGAGGTAGTCGGAAGAGGCAGGGGGAGCCTGTTGATCTCCAGCTTGGCTCCCAGTCTGGGCTGCGGCAACACTTTCTCCAGAGGTAGGTTGCCCTGGAGTAACTGTGTGACGAGGGGGTTGTTGGCCTCCACCGACGACAGACGGCAGCTGGAGTTCCCAGCGCTGGGCACCCTCTTCAGGTTGTCTGTGGCCAAAGAGACAGCCTCCTCCAGGGGCCCGGAGGCGGGGGCCTTCACGGTCTGCGGTGGCTGCACACTCGGGGCTGCCTCGGCGGCTGGAGCAGGCAGCTCGGAGCCGGGGAAATCTTCGGTGTCCATCCTGAAGCCTTTGTCCACGTCGTGAGGTTCGGACTTCACGGGGAGCGTGACACTTGTGATGAGATTCCGGGGCTGAAGTTCCACCACATGCGAGTAGCTGGCGTGCTCGGTCTTGATGGACTTGGGACAGCTCTGCTCCAGATAGTCCTTCTGTTTGCTGGAAGCCGGGTGGCTGGGTGGAGGCTGGCCCGTGCTCCGCATCCCGTCCTCACTCCAGCAGATCCGGCTGCCCGGGTTGTACGGATGGCTACAGGTGGTGTCAGCTTCACTCTTGAACGTGGCTGAGCCACGCGCCTGCTCGGCAAAGCTGTGACTCGGGGGAGTCCCCTCTTTTAATTTATCGGGAATGACCAGGAGTCCTTCGCGAAGACCCGGACAAGTGGCCTTCATCGTCTGACTGTCTTGCTCGGCCACGGAAGCCGTGATGAAACTGGAACTGTGATCTCCGCCTTCAAGGGCCACCGGCTCGGGCCTGCTGATGACAGACACCTGAGGGCAAGCCATGGGTGGCCCGGCTGCCTCCGTCCTCCCGGCCCGGGTCTGGAGCTCCAAGCCAGCTTCCGTGCTCTCCAGGGAAACCGTCAGAGACAGGGTGGAGGTCAACGTGGTGCTGTGGTCCACGATGACCTTACAGGGGATCGATCGGTTTATGGCTGCTGGTGTGAAGCCGCCCGGGGTTGGCTGAGGTTTCCCAGAAGGGTCTCCCCTGTTCCGAGTCCCTGAAGTTTTGTCCAGGCTTTCGGCACTTAACTTGGGAGGGCTATCATAAGAGCTGATGGTCAGCATGCTTCCAGAAAACACTGCCACGGGTGGGCGTGCCACCAGGGCGTCAGTGACCGCAACGGGGTCCCTACAGCCGAGGGCAGCTCTCACAGTGGTGCCCATGGGCACAGTGGCCGGTTCTTCACTCCCAGGCATGGCTATCTTCTCAGAAGGGTATCTGTTGTTCATTCCCGTTGGGGGCATCAAAACAGAGCTAGAGGAGAGATGGTTGGGAAAGTTGCTTCCAATCGAGGGAGCTGGCACGGAGGTGTACTGAGCAGAGACGAGGCTGCCAGCACTGCTGCTGGGTACCAGTGCCAGCTGGTCATTGTGGGGGCTGGCCGAGCCTGAGCCCTCTGAGGGGGCGGGGAGAGGTGTGCTCTCCATACATTTTGGTATAATGGCTATGCATGGGGTATCCGTTCCCTGGATGGTTTTTAACATGCTTATGTTACAAGCAGAAATTGTAGCGTTTGCACTGTCAACAGACATTAGGACGGAGGATTTATCAACAGGACTCACAAAGGGATGCTCTTTAATTGCTCCCGACAGAGCGGTGCTGCAGACAGACGCGGGGACGGGATTTTTATTAAAAAGCATGGGCACACTGCTATTTTCAGAAGAGGTAGATGAAACCATTTTCTCAGGTAAGTGTGACACGGGTGTGTTTTCGTCAGAACTATGCACAGATAAGTCCGTAGCGGTTTCTGCAAGTTTCGTCGGGTTGAGAGGCTGCTGTAGAACCGTGGTGGTGTCCCGGAGGTGCGCGGCCTTGTTGCTGGGAGATCGGCAGTTCGGGTTGACAATGATGACGCCAGGCGAGCCTTCAATTTTTGTTTCAGGGGCAGGAGAGACGACGTCTAAGCTTGGAGGCCCTTCCTTTGGGCCGAGCTGGGGAGGCCCCCGGGGCTCTTTCGGGTTCTGGAAGAGGTGGGCTCGTGCTTGATGCTTAGCAAACAGCTTGGCCTTTGTCTGCTCTTTGATGTGCGCCAGGGTCCGGGCCTTCCCGCCCTCTCCGGGGCTCCCCATGGCACCTGAGACGATGCTGGCCGCGGCCGCCACAGCTGCAGCCGCCGCCGCCTCGCGCTGGGCCCTGGCTTGCTGCGCTCGGGCCTTGATGTCTGCCAGGGTCCGGGCTCCCGTGTTCCTCCCGCTACTGACCGAGGTGCTGGAAGACGCACGAGCCTCTGGTTTGGAGACAGGTTGGCTCTTGATGATAAAGGGTGGCCCGATTTTGGAAAGCTGGATCTACAGAAAGGAGGCGGGGGGCGGGGGGGGTGGGGGTGGGGGGCAGAAATGAAAAGATAAAGTAAGCGTAAGGAGCACCGAAGAGGCGCATGTGCACATGATTCCAGAGGCGCATGCGCACGCAAGAGCAGGGAATAACCACGTTTTTAAAGGGGCCAACCCCTAAATCCAGGAATGGGCTTTTGGAGGTAAAAAAAAAAAAGCAACAATAAACGCAGCACGAATGTGAAAATTAAAAAAATTTAACCTCTGTTTTAATCTACAAAACATCAAACAGTGACTTCATTTGGCATGGAAATGAAACATATTAAAGCATCACATGAATGGAAAGGAAGCCCAGGCTTCTTCAAATGAGGTAAACTAAAAAATAGTTAAGCTTTCGACTTATCTTCCTGGCTGTCATGAAAAAGTGGGACCTTGACTCTGTTTGAATTTACTGGTCTTAATCTGACATAAAGGAGAAAGCCCCAAGGAAGGCTCAAGACTAGAATTCTCAGCTGTGATCCCAGGCTGTGTACTTCAGTTTCTCCAACAACCTCCGAAGTAAAAGACTGTAGGTTTTATGTGGTCCCATACCACCTAGCCTGTTGCTTTATACATATAATAAGCACACAATATGAGTTTGTAAATTCAGTTGTAAAATGAGCCTGGCTATTTCCGGTCTATTTCCTTCGCAGAGCTGTTATAAAGAGGGAATGAGACTGTTTTTGTGAGAATGCTCTGCCTTCCAAAGGGATTTTGTTATTAGCAGTATGTTTTATTGAAAGCAAGGGCAACTCTAGTTTTCTGCCTCCAAAATAACATGGGTTTGGCAGTTTATTTTGGAAATCCAGTGTGCTGAATTTCATACATGTCCCAACACACACTGTTCACTTACTCATGCTGAGACACGCATATGTGTGTGCTCAATCGTTAAGTCATGTCTCTTTGCAACCCCATGGAATGCAGCCTGCCAGGATCCTCTCTGTCCATGGGATTTTCTAGGCAAGAATACTGGAGTGGGCTGCTATTTCCTCCTCCGAGGGATCTTCCCAATCCAGGGATCAAACTTGCGTCTTCTGCATGGCAGGCGGATTCTTTACCACTGAGCCACCAAGGAAGCCCAAGAGATGCACAGTTGTCACCGAATTCATGCAGCCTAAGACCTAACACCTAACTGTGGTGTTGGAGAAGACTCTTGAGAGTCCCTTGGACTACAAGGAGATCCAACCAGTCCATTCTGAAGGAGATCAGCCCTGGGATTTCTTTGGAAGGAATGATGCTAAAGCTGAAACTCCAGTAGTTTGGCCACCTCGTGCGAAGAGTTGACTCATTGGAAAAGACTCTGATGCTGGGAGGGATTGAGGGCAGGAGGAGAAGGGGACAGAGGATGAGATGGCTGGATGGCATCACTGACTCCATGGACATGAGTCTCAGTGAACTCCAGGAGTTGGTGATGGCCAGGGAGGCCTGGCGTGCTGCGATTCATGGGGTCACAAAGAGTCGGACACTGAAGACCTAACAACCAATATCCCAAAGCAACGGCCTGTGATGTGCTAGCCACTGAGAATGTTCACAGAGTCACAGATTTATGGAGCTGGAAGGGATCTAGTTAAAGCCCTTAATGTACAGCTGCAAACACTGAGCCTGTGGAGATAGGCTGCTCTGGGGTCCTCTAACCAGAGCATGATGGAGACTTTCAGCCCCCTGTTCTCTTCTGTTGACATGTACTATGCTCCCTTTTATTCTGTCCTCTAGAAAAAAGATTTTTCCTAGAAAACTTACATCTCTCTTCTTAACATTTGTGCACTTACATATGTTGACATTATAAACATGTGACACATACTACAAGATCATTTCAACTTGGAATTATCCTTTAGAACTTTGGAAGGTGGAATTATTTTCCTGAGCTCTCATTTCTCATTTTCAAACATGTGCTGGTTCTCTTCTGATCTAAAGGCTCCAAAGAAAGATAAATTTAGAAAAGGATTTCAGCTTTTCAAGTACTTCCCTTCATTTAAAAAATTAGAAACATCAAGCCTAACAAACAACAAATTTGTTTTATCTAACTAATCCACGTATGTTTACATAAAGGTATATATCACTTTTAAAAACAGCTTTTGACAAAAAACAGGATACTTCAATGTATTATATACTTGTATATATGTCTATACTTAAACATATTATACTTAAAAGTATTTCCTAGGGGAAGCATGCTTATTATATTTGTCTTTCCATTGCTTCATAAATGAAAATGCATAGCAGGGTTTTAATGGGAGCTTAATGTTCATCTTTTGTATCTCCAGAATCTTATTTAATAGGGAATGATTCATTATACAGAATAACTACAATCACACCCTTAAAAGTCAACCTTAGGGAGATTAAGAGTCCCTATTATAAGTAGATGTCAGAGCAGAATAAAATAAAAAGACATGAAGAAAAACAAAGGCTGTTTGTTTATAGTTCTTTGAATCAATCTTAATTTTCAGTTCACTTAGGCAGATTCAATTATATAAAAGGTTGGTTTTCTGAGAGTTAAAATCTACCTGGGAATCAAAATAAGAAGTGTAATTAGGAATGTTTGTCTACAGGTTTTATTATTTTGTGAAGTCAAATACTTCTTTAACTATCTTGGAAATAAAATAGTAGCATTTGTATACATGTATATCTATGGCATTTTCCTCTGGGTTTGCAAAGCAATTTCATTTATTTATTCAAGAAGTATTTAATGAAGGTCTTTCACAAGCCAGGCCCTCTCTGCTGGGCAGTGTGGTGTGTGGGGAGTTCAATGTTTGTTGGCAAATGAATGAAGGGGTAATACATACCTTCATTTCTTGAGTGCATGCCTCTGACTTGATCACTACTGTCTCTAGTTCTGCTAACTTTTATAGAATGATGAATTAACCTTCAAATTTATGTAGATCTCTGTCCTACATCTTGGAGTCCCCCAAAGGCCATGTTATCTGAGTGGCCTGTGGGCTCCTCCAGGCCCAGTTCTCCCTGTTCATTTGATTTTTCCCTTAAATGCCCAGGTCTAAATATATACATGTATCTAAACTTACTGTATGAACTCAATGCAGTCTGAAAAAGAATCACTTAGTATCAGACTGGCGCTGGGAGTATTGGAGTATAAACTGTGACATTTACTCTTGAAAAATGAAATATCTGAATAGGAAAAGCCTATCTATGGAATTTTTCGTTAAAAAAAAAAATACCATACCTTGAGAGGTGGGACCCTTGGCTCCTCTCTTGGGGGTGGCTCTTTCTCAGGTGGGCTGCTGGACGAGATGTTCCGTCCAGCAGATGACTGGTCATCGTCTATCCTAGCCCTCTTCTCCTTACAAATCCCGAAGCTGTGATGCTCTGCAGTTTTCCTCTTTGATATTTCAGATTCTCTGCTTTCATTTCTTACCCCATCTGGGGACTTGGAGGGCTCTGACAACTTGGAAGAATGTGAGTTCTCCAGCCGATTCTGTGAGCTCCCCTGCTTATGCATTTTATTTCTAGAGCCTTCTGAAAATGAAGCCTTATCTACCGAGGAGACGTATTGTTTGTCCTGTAGTTTACCTGATGGGACCTCATTTCCCTTACTCTCTATCTCTTCAGAAAAGACGGGTAAGTCCAATGGTGAAGACATCCCTTTCTTTTCTGCTCTTTGCAGGACATTATGATTTTTCACTTTGATCATTTCTGTAGAAGGAAGTTCCGGAATTGAAGTGGGATAGGATTTCTCAGTTTCAACGTGTGATTTACAAGGCTGCTGATTCAGGGTGTTACTGTGTAATTCTTCTGATGAATACGCTTCAGGAGCAATTGAAGAAGAAGCCATTTTGATGGGTTCAGGAGCATCTGATAGAATCTTCTGTGGAGAGGTAACGCCCTCTCCCAAGGGCTTGGCAAGAGCAGAACCTTCGTCTTTCTGCGGGGAGGGTGGTTCTTCGGATACGGAAGTGGACTTTCTTTGTTGATGCACCATTCTTTCATTCATGGAAGAACTGGAAACTGGAGATGTTTCTGAAGGAAGTGGCAAACTGGATATAAAAGTGGTCTCGGGCGTGAGAAGCATGGAAGACACTGAAGAAGTTTCTGACGTCAAAGGTAAATCAGACATGGGTGAAGTTTCTGATGTTAAAGGTAAATTTGATACTGGGGATGCTTCCGATGTCAAAGGTAAATTGGACATCAAAGATGCTTCTGATGTCTCAGGTGAGGTGGATATTGGAGAGATTTCTGACAGCAAAGATGCATGAAGATTTTCATCAGCGGCATTTCTCTGATTATATTTGTCCACATTTTCAGTGCTGGACACCTCAGAACAAAACGTTGTCTCAAGGGAGGTTGGAGTACACGGCTCTTCTGAAGTGCATTGGTTTTCCCCTCCTGGGGATGTCAGACTGGCACAGGCTCCCTCTGGGCTCTCAGAAGAGAAGGACGTCTCAGAGACGCAGGCATTTTCAGAAAGCTGCTCATCGGGCTCGCTCTGCAGCTCCATACCCACAGCAATTCCTTCACTTGGAAATCGGCCTTCTAGGGACGATGACCCCGTTTTAATTTCTGGAGTGTTGGTCTCTAGTGCAGTTTCTGGCTCCTTATGTTCTGTGTCACTAACATGAGTCACGGATAAAGTGGAAGGAATGAGCGAGTCACAGACTTCCAGCTGATCAATGACAACCGACATCTCTTCCTGGGGAGATTCTGACTTCTCTTCCACGTTAACTTCGATAGGAGGCAAAGTTTCCAAAACATCATTCATCATAACACAAGATTCCACATGATCTTCAGGAGGTGCTAATTGTGGCTCTTCATGAGAGGTGACTGGACTTTCCGACTCCTCAGAAAATTCAGGTATTGTCTTGTGATTCTCATCCTGGCACTCACAGATGCTGGTCTCGACCTCTTCTGCAATTTCCTCCTGAATCACGGATTCTTCAGGGATCAAGATGTCCTCTGATTCTGATTCTGTCATTACATCTTTACCTACATCTACCATTGGACAGAGCGTAGCACAGAATTCAGGCTCTGGAGAAGTTGGGCTTTTCAAGCTTTTTGGCTGTTGTTCTTTCAAGGGAGTCTGTGCAGAAAGACTGGGAAGGCCAGGGGTCCCACAGGAAGAACTACTTTCAGCGCCATCAGTGTTTGGTCCAGATGTGAGCTTTACAGAGTCCTCTCTTGACATGCCCAACCTGAACAGAAATTAGAAATACTAAATTATTGTTCAACCACAAAACATGAAAGGTACAACTTGGATCTCTCACCAAATATAGCATTCATAGAAGTAAATGCATCAAATTAATTTTATTATCACTAAGTAGCATGCTTAGCCTATGTAAACTCATTTATGATGGCTTAGGTTTTCTACTCCTTTTATGTGCTCAATTGCTCAGTTGTGTCCAACTCTTTGCGACCCCATGGACTGCAGCCCGCCAGGCTCCTCTGCTCCTCTCCTCTTCAAGCAAGAATACTGGAGTGGGTTGTCATTTCCTTCTCCACAGGATCTTCCTGACCCAGGGATCAAACCTGCATCTCCTGTACTGGCAGGCAATTCTTTACCATTGAGCCACGTGGGAAGACTGCTTTTATAATCATACCTAAAATAAACTCTGCATGCATGCTCACTCAGTCATGTCTGACTCTTTGCAACTCCATGGACTTCAGACTGCCAGGCTCCTCTGTCTATGGGATTCTCCAGGTAAAAATACTGGAGTGGGTTGCCATTTCCTCCTCTAGGGGATCTTCCTGACCCAGGGACTGAATTCATGTCTCCTATGGCTCCTGCTTTGATAGGCAGATTCTGTACCACTGAGCCATCTGGGAAGCCCCAAAATAAACTTTTGGTTTTAAAAAAAAGTATTGATTTTTATTCTATAAGCAAGGAAATATCAACCTTACCAAGTATTAGTAATAAGAAAATTGCATAGTACAAAAGATTAAAAAAATATGGGCTGAAAGGCAAAAGAATATAAAAAAATCTAAACTTTTATACTCAGGAAGTAGAAATATATCCTTATAGTAGAAAATCTCATAGTCCTCAAAAGATGCAACATAACCAAATAATTAAAATAAATGGAAGATGGGTACGTTGTAAAATTCTACAACTGAAATGACTTCCAAAGATTAAGTTCTCTTAACCCAATGTAAAAGATGTCCATCACCTTATTTTAGTATCTAAATGTCTAACCTAAGATATGATGGAAATTTCTTTAAAGAATAATAAATATGGTTGGGGTCATCAAAGTTGATTCCACTAGATTACATCTGTGTGAGACAAGACATTTCAGTTCTTTCATGTAGATCTCTTACAGTAAAAATATTCCATAAAAAGATAGTATAGAATATCAAGAAATAGCCCAGGCCATAAGACAAAGTTCATCAGAATTATGATTGATAATATTGTAAATCACTATTTCCTATCATACTAAGTTACAATGTTAGCATCAGATGGTAGGGAAATATGCTGTTCTAAATGAAGTTAAATTAGAGTGCAGGCAATTACAAGGATGAGCAGGAGAGAGAATATTCCCAGAGGAAGAAACATATTTGAATGAGGAAATAGAGCTGTAACAGGAAAATACCTCAGTGAAATCTTCTTCAACCTTTTACTTAAATCCTCAGAATAAAAAGGAAGTAAGAAAGAATGTGCTTTTGGGGTATTTTTTCATTGCCTTCTTCACTAAATTTCAGAAAGCTGAGAAAGAAAGATAGAGGATACTTCCTTCATAATTAGTCTCTCTTCTTTCAACTTTCCCTATGATGGGTTCAAATTAAACCACAGTTTATATTATGCTAAGACGGAAAGAATAATATAACTACACAACAGATGAATTTAGAACAGAAAAATCAGCTGGATACAAGGTCTCCTGGGGCCAGATCAAGTAAAGATATCACTGATACTAGATTAGATAGAGAATATACAAAACCTACCCACCAGCAGCCAAATTTCAGCTAGATGAGTCACAAGGATATTATTAAATATATACTATAATTTTGGGTTAGCATATTCATAACATCTACATAAGTAATTAAAACAAATTTAAGACAGTACTGTATCAAAAATCCTAAAGGAAATCAACCCTGAATATTCACTGGAAGGACTGATGCTGAAGCTAAAGCTCCCATACTTTGGCCACCTGATGTGAAGAGCTAACTCACTGGAAAAGAACCTGATGCTAGGAAAAACTGAGGGCAAAAGAAGAAAGGGGTAGCAGAGGATGAGATGGTTGGATGGCATCACTGACTCAATGGACACAAGTTTGAGCAAACTCCAGGAGATGCTGAAGGACAGGGAAGCATGGCGTGCTGCAGTCCACGAGGTAGCAAAGAGTCAGACACGACTTAGCGACTGAACAACAACCCTGGATTAAAGGCAGAGTAAGCCAGTACGAACCAAAATAAAGGTCACAAAGAGCAGAAAACTAAATCAGACAGATCTTAACTAAAGGGGAGTTTCAGTGGTAACATTCTTGGGAGAACTCAGAGCAATGAGAAGGCACATGGTCTCAGTCAACTGAAAATTATCTGATGGGAGGAAAATATCCCTCCTGTATTGAGGGAATATAGGTAATCTCAGAGTAAGAAAATTAGAAGGGCAGTCAATGAAATGTCCAAAATGCACCAGTCATCCAGTATGTAATCAAAGATCAGAAAAGATAAGCAAGAAGTCCAGGGAGGTAATGGGACAGAAACTCTATGGATAAACTATAACAAGGAAAGGGTCAATTAAATCAAAGAACTGTTGGATTCAGAACTCAGTGACACTGCTGGGGAGTCATGTTTATGCACAGCATTGTAGCTATCACCTTCCAGGGCAGGAGCCCCCAAATTTCATGCCAAAAATTGTAGATGTGTGAATTTTTCTGAGAAGGATTTGCAGGATTAAGACACTGAGCAAATTACTTAACCATACTGTGTACGCCTGGGGAAATCAGTTTCACTGCCTCTCCGTTTCCTAATCCCCCTTTAAAAAAAAAAAAGAGTAATAATGGTATCCACCTTATAGGACAGTTGAGAAGATTAAGTGAAACAATATTTGCAAAGCTCTTAGAAACC
This sequence comes from Bos indicus, assembly GCF_029378745.1. Classification (NCBI taxonomy): domain Eukaryota; kingdom Metazoa; phylum Chordata; class Mammalia; order Artiodactyla; family Bovidae; genus Bos; species Bos indicus. The sequence continues at coordinate 23,821,670 of NC_091783.1, forward strand.
TATTAGAGCCTGAATATGCTCAGTGATTGTCTGCTGACTGAGGAAAAGTCTCTGTGTGGTCTTACATCATGGGCTGTCTGACAGTGTGTGTGGTACAAAGACAATGGTTGATGCAGACTGAGCTGATAGAAGAACAAGCCCAACACACGATCAAAACTAAGGACAGGTTCTTTGGAGGTGACTGTCTTGCTTATGCTTCTTCCATTACTGACAAGAGTGTTCCCAACACTCCCTTTGTCAGAAAAGACAGGAAGGCAGGGTTCTTAATCTTGCTGGACATCAGCGTGATAGAGAAGCATCTAAAAATACAGATTCCAGGGTTCAACTCCTGGAGATCCCCAATCAGTATGCCTAGGGTGTGTGTCCTAAATCGGTATCTAATCTGTTTTTTAATGTAATTAGTTTATTTATGGTTGCACTGGGTCCTTGCTGCTGTGTGCGGGCTCTCTCCAGTTTTGGCAAGTGGGGGCTACTCTTTGTTATGGGGCCTGGACTTCCTACTGTGGTGGCTTCTCTTGTTGTGGAGACAGGCTCCAGGTGCATGGGCTTCGTTAGTTGTAGCACGTGGACTCAACAGTTGTAGCACAAGGGCTTAGTTGCCCTGCGGCATGTGGAATCTTCCCAGCCTAGGGATTGAACCTGTGTCCCTTGCGTTGGCAGGCAGATTCTTAACCACTGGACCACCAGAAAAGTCTTGTATCTAGTTTTGAAAGCTGCAATGAGGACTGTGATGCCAGCAGGCTTGAGTAATAGTGCTAGTAATAATATAAGAAGGCTGATAACTAGCCTGCCACAATTTTAATTTTTGAGAAAGGAGATTACAGCCTTTTAGTTTTGCTTAAATATGTATATGCATCTGAGGTCTCAGGGCAGCAACTGAAAAGGAGCCTTCCTCCTCTTGAGGATGGCTACTTAGGACAATTCACCAGGGATGAGGCACACTCATGTGAGACTCCCTCTGACATTTTTCCTCATTTACAGGGGAGTTTTGTGAAATTAGATCAAACGGTACAAGCTGTATCGCCTACAATCACCTTAGTGTCTTCTATACAAAACACCACTTTCAAGCATCAGTTATGTTTGTGAGAATTAAAGCACAGATTCTTCTACCTAAGATGATTTAAAGTGAGTGAAAGTCGCTCAGTCAGTCATGTCCGACTCTTTGTGACCCCATGGACTGTATATGCAGTCCATGGAATTCTCCAGGTCAGAATACTGGAGTGTGTTGCCATTCCCTTCTCCAGGGGATCTTCCCAACCCAGATCTCCCGCATTGCAGGTGGGATTCTTTACCAGCTGAGCCGTGAGGGAAGCCCAAGATGATCTAAAGTTACTGTCAACTGTCAGCTCTTAAATCCCTCTTTTTTTCTTACAAATCTGATTGTCTGTGAGACTCCAATTCTGCTCAAGGAGAATGTGTCCCTGTTAACTGGGAGGCAAAGGAGAGAATGCTTTCAATTTAGTTCAGTCACTACCACGCTTATCTACATCTGGTATTATCTTTTAAAACACACACAAATCAAAATAATAAATCAAAAAGTGGTTATACCCTCCTACACTGTTGATGAGAATGTAAATTGGTTCAGCTACTATGGAAAACAGCATGAAGAGTCCTCAAAAAAATAAAAATACCATTGTCATATAAGGCAATAATCCCACTCCTGGGCAAAGATTCAGACAAAACTATAATTCAGAAAGATACATGCACCCCAATGTTCACAGCAGCACTGCTGAAAATAGCCAAGATGTGAAAACAACCTGAATGTCCACTGACAGATGAGCAGATAAAGAAGATTCGGTGCATAAACACAATGGAATACTGCTGCTGCTGCTAAGTCGCTTCAGTCGTGTCCGACTCTGTGCGACCCCATAGACGGCAGCCCACCAGGCTCCCCCATCCCTGGGATTCTCCAGGCAAGAACACTGGAGTGGGTTGCCACTGCCTTCTCCAATGCATGAAAATAAAAAGTGAAAGTGAAGTCACTCAGTCGTGTCCGACTCTTAGCGACCCCATGGACTGCAGCCCACCAGGCTCCTCCGTCCATGGGATTTTCCAGACAAGAGAACTGGAGTAGGGTGCCACTGCCTTCTCTGCAATGGAATACTACTCGGTCATAAAACCTAATGGAATAATATCATTTGCAGCAACATGGATGGACCTAGAAATTACCACCCTAAAAGTTAAGTCGGAGAAGGCAACGGCACCCCACTCCAGTACTCTTGCCTGGAAAATCCCAGGACGGGGGAGCCTGGTAGGCTGCCGTCTATGGGGTCGCACAGAGTCGGACACGACTGAAGCGACTTAGCAGCAAAAGTTAAGTCAGACGTTTACAGTATGTCATCACTTATATGTGGAATCTAAAATATGACACAAATGAACTTGTCTACAAAAGAGACACAGACACAGATAACAGACTTGTGGCTGCCAAGGGGTAGGAGAGAGATGGACTGGGATTTGACATTAGCAGATGCAAAGCATTATATACAGGATGGATATAACAAGGTCTTACTGTATCACATGGTGGTGGTTTAGTTGCTAAGTGTGTACAACCCTTGAGATTCCATGGACTGTAGCCCTCCAGGCTCCTCTGTCCATGGGATTCTCCAGGCAAGAATACTGGAGTGGGTTGCCATTTCCTTCTCCAGGGGATCTTCCCAACCCAGGGATCGAACTTCGGTTTCCTACATGCAAGCAGTTTCCTGGCTTGCAGGTGGATTCTTTACTGACTGAGTCACCAGGGAAGTCCATATATCACATGGATGGAGCTATATTCAACACCCTATGATAATCCATAATGGAAAAGAATATAAAAAAGAATGTATAATATATATTTCTTATACATACATACACTGAATCACCCTTGTAGAGCAGAAATTATTACAACACTGCAAATCAACTATCCTTGAGTAAAATAAAGTTTTTTTTTTTTTAAAGTGGTTATAGAGAAAGAGGAAAATGGACAGAGCAATAGATAGTACTTCAGGCTTTCCTTAAAATAAGGACTAAACAAACGTATACTCAGAGTCAACATTTTTGGAAAAATGTGAGAAATAAATATGTGTCTAAGGCTGCTTATCTCTAATGATTCATTAATGAAAATACTTAGACTAAAAAAATAGCATATTTTTACTAAAATCCAGTTAAGAAAGACAAAATTGACTTCTCTGGAATTCATGTGCTATTTTCAGTCCAAAATGAATTTTCATGGACAAGTTATAAACCATTGAAAATGCATTTAAAAAAAATTTAAGTGCTGATGTGTCACTATAATTTTACCTGCAATTTCTTACACTGAGGGACTATTGCCTTTTATCACAGGTTTATTAAGTTTTACGGCACATGAGTGTGCTGTGTGAACAAAGAGAATTACATTTTCATTTCCTTCTAAGAGAAATGACAAAAAAAAAAATGCTCTAGTACTTACTTTTCTCCATAAAACCTTTCAAAGAATTTTTCTTTCCAAGGTTCTGTTTTCTTTTCCTTCTCAATTTCTTGCCTTATCCGCAATTGCATTTCTGGAGTAAACTCTCCTAGAAAGAAAATGCTTAGATATTGAGGAAAAGCTGTCATATCTTTTGCCAATTAATAAAGAGAATATGTAACTAATTTGAGTAAACGTTTATAAATACTGAAAAGTAACAGGTTGAGTGCTAATGATATTTCTACGGCTTCTCCTTTTATGAACATCACTCCGTCACTTAGTCGCAGACAGACTTGAAAGCTTTAGTAAATGTACTGTGTACTAGAGGCGGTAAATGAAACTGTGTATATTCAGTGTCCTTGATGAAACCAGTCTGGTGAACGCAAAAGCACACCATTGAGTATAATAATACAAGGTGGAACGCCCTATAGAAGCCATAAGTAAGAATATTCATAAATGTAGGGAAAGTACTTAACTCTGCCTAAATCGATTAAGAAAGACCATCTACAGAAACTGAGTCTTAAGTTAGCCTTTGAAAGATGACCACGCTTTCATAAAGTCATTAGCTCACAACGCACAGAGATATGAATATATATATTTATGTTCTTTTAAGAGGCCAATTGTGAGTAAAATACAGGATGAAATGGAATAGGAAAGATAGGCTGTGGTCAATTAACCAATACATGTTTTAAAGAGAGCCCTGAATGTTTTTCTGTAAGAGACTGAGGGAGGTCCTGGTGGTGTTCGGGGAGGGAGAAAAATGGCCAAATAAGCAACTTAGAAACTGGCAGGCAGGCTACTAGGTAGCACAGACGAGAGAAGGAGATTACAGTCAGGCCAACATCTTGAGAACGTTGAAGAACATGCAGATTCAAAAACACAAGTTCCTAACCAGATGGACCTGGGGAGAAGGGAGAGGATCAAAGATATCATTACGGTTTCTGAGTTAAGAGCTGTGAGAAAAGGGATGATCTTAGCAGATAGAAGGCAGAAGAAATGGTAGACATTTAAAAGGAATAGAATTTAATGCTGGCATTTAGGTTTTAAGGGGCTTGATGCTAGGAAGATCCTGCAGACTTGTGGAACGGAGCACTGAGCACTGGGAAAGAGTAGCTGAAGACAATTTTGGACGTTTTCAGCTTATGGGCCACAGCTGGAATCCTGGTGCTGAATAAGGCTGCTCAGAGTACATGAAGAGTTATAAAAGCGAAGAACAGGGAAGAGAATGGTGGAGGCATCACTATTACCAGCAGGTGAAAGAACAGGAGCTCCTGAAGGAAGCCGAGAGAAGGCTGTCAGAAAGGTACCCGGGACGCAACCTAAGATATATTATGAATGTCTAGTGGAAATGGCTTCAGCCGCTCTGGTGAAAGAAAAAGCACACAGTTGACTATAATAATGTAGAAAACCCTGTAAAAGCCACAATAAAAAATGTAGTAAAAGTACAGAGAGGGAAAGCACTTAATTCTGCCTAAAGCAATTAGGGAAGACCATGCATAGAAGCTGATTCTCGAGTTAGCTTCTGAAAAGTGACCAAGCTTTCATAAAGTAATTAGCTCACAAGGCACAGAGATATGAATATGTACTGCATGGGGTGGAAAACAAGTGAGATACTGGAGAAGCAACATGAAAGGCAGGACAGAGGAAAGGAAACTGGACTTTACAATCAGAAAGCAATTCATATTCTCTAGAAAGAACTGTTTCCATTGTGTAAGACTGGGCCACTCCCAGCCGTAACAATGTGCGCGGGGAAGGGAGTAAAAATGTGACACTGGATATTTTCTAGTCTTTCAAGAAGACTGGTGACTAAAGGAAGGATAAGGCAAAGTGTGCCTTCAGGGGAGGACAATATTAAAAGAAGATTCTTCAGAGTCTTAGGCCTTAAGAAAATATATAATATATCAAACATATAATTAAAATGATTATTCCAAAGAATATCTTGCTATATCAAACTGTTATCATGTTCTAGATAATGCTATGCTTTCTTCAAAAATCCTGGACATCAAAATTGCCAAGAATAATAAGAGAATTAATGAAGTCATTTGAAATAGGATGTGAGTTTTAATTCAAGTATACTTCAGTGGGGGAAATGACTTGGGAATCAGAGAAGAGTGCAAATCTCAGAACAGTATGTGTACTCAGATCTGTCAAATAATAATGGAAAATAGAAATTTACCTTCTGCCAGTCGCTGTTTCCAGCCTTGTGCTGCATATGCAAAGAATTCATTATTTAGAGCTGAAGTACTGAGGCGTAAAATTCCATCACTTCCCATCTAGGAAATAAGCCGACAAAAACAAGATTCCATCAAGAATAATTCAAAGCAAAAGTACGCAGGAAAGAAGCGAAAACTGAGGGTACGTGTGAGAGAGAGAGAAAATGAGAGACAGAAACAGCAGGGCAGGAGGCAGGGAGGAAAGGAAGGAATTTAACAAAAGATGAATCTCCTAGTAGGAAAACTGCACTGTTTACAGTGACTATTACAATGACTCTATAGCAATTTAGGAATAAATTTAGCAATGTATTAGGCATTTCCATTATCAGTGGTGAGTACAACAAATGTATGCGGTTTAATCAAAGAAGTTTTCTATCTTTATCATTTTAATGTGCTTTAAGTGGTACTGAATTAAAAATCAAGATATGCGCACACCTTTAGATTGAGTTTTTTAAAATTAAATTTTCTGAATTTTTTGTGAAAGCTAAAGAAATCTAGTCTGATCACTTGGATTCTTCCACTGTCTGAGGTTTAGACAACAGAAAGTTCTGGAGCATATTAAAACACACCCACACTCTCATACATACCTCTCTCTCTCTTCTTCTCACCTCTCTGGTTGCACACACAAAACAGGTATACAAAGTTTAAAAGCAGTATATGCTATATGCTACTAATGTTTCCCTCAAATATTTTTAAAATTCATGAATAGAAGAGATTCAGAGAAGCATCACCAAACTGGATGCTTTTTTTAACTTTCCAACTATTTACAACATCTTTTCTGGGTATATATTCTGCCTGCTGAGACGGGATAAAAAGAACTAGTGTGTCCTTGGCTGACTGTAAGTAGCTGTGGAGTGAAGAGAGAACATATAAAAAGTTAAACAATGCCAAAAATTAGGTGAGTGGGAATTAAAAAGGACAAAAAAAAGTTAGGGAAGATATCTAGGTGGACCTGAGTAGTTGAGAAGAACTTGATGCCAGAGGTGAAATGGGTTAGGGTCTTGGGAGATTAACAGGATTGGGACAGGATGGTTTTATATAAAGCATACAGTACAGAGTGTAGACTGGGTTGTGGACACAGGATGTCACAATCAGCAACTGGACGGTTCATGAAGAGGTGAAGATGTTTTAGTCTGCTACTCAAAGGCTTGGCAAACTGTAGCTCCAGTTATATTTTCAAAGATTTCTTTTTATTCTCACAAACACACTCATATCCTAAGCTCTAAGAAGTCTCTGCCATCTGAAAACACACTCAGATTTCTTATCCCCATGTTTTCATTCGTTTTTTTTTTTTTTTTTTTGTCTTCTTTTCACTCCATTTTCACCCAAAGAAATGCTGTCCCTCTTTTAAAATTTAACTCAAACCATGACTTCATGAACGTGTCAGCTGAACCATCATTCAGGAGCAAAGGAGAAAACTGAGTCGAAAACTAAATCTTATACTGCTGCTGCTGAGTCGCGTCAGTTGTGTCCGACTCTGTGCGACCCCACAGACGGCAGCCCACCAGGCTCCCCCATCCCTGAGATTCTCCAGGCAAGAACACTGGAGTGGGTTGCCATTTCCTTCTCCAATGCATGAAAGTGAAAAGTGAAAGTGAAGTCGCTCAGTCATGTCTGACCCTCAGTGACCCCATGGACTGCAGCCTTCCAGGTTCCTCCATCCATGGGATTTTCCAGGCAAGAGTACTGGAGTGGGGTGCCATTGCCTTCTCTGAAATCTTATACTACCTACTCTAAATGTAATCTCTTGTTGTCATTCAGTCGTTCAGTCGTGTATGACTCTTTGCAACCCTATGGACTGTAGCACCAGGCTCTTCTGTCCTTCACTGTCTTGGAGTTTGTGCAAATGCATGTCCATGGAGTCAGTGATGCCATCCAAATATCTCATCCTCTGGTACCCCCTTTTCCTCCTGACCTAAATGGAATAATGGTCAAAAAATCCAGAGAAGAGAGGCACTGAACAGATGTGACATAAGCTGAATGCTGCCATCACGACAGCCACAGATTAGAGATCTTGAATTTCCTTACCTAAGATACTGATAACCACACTAAAATATTTAATCCACTTGGAAAATTTACAAGACTGTTCACTCATGGATTCACCATTTCCTCCTAATGATTTCATCTTATTGCATGCGTGCATGTTCAGTTGCTTCAGTCATGTCTGACTCTTGCGAGCCCATGGACTGTAGCCCCCTGGCTCCTTTGTTCATGGAATTCTCCAGGCAAGGATACTGTAGTGGGTTGCCACTTCCTTCTCTAGGAGATCTTCCCGACCCAGGGATCGAACCAGCATCTTCTGTGTCTCTTGCATTGGCAAGTGGGTTCTTTACCACTCACGCCACCTGGGAAGCCCAGATACTTATCAAGTCACTTACATGAACCTGTGTATCTGGCACTCGTCTGGGTGCAGGCAATACAGCTGCAGTAGAAGGAAAAGCCTCCTCATTTTCAAATACACTCCACATATAGCAGATGCTTCTGGTCCTTGTATCTCTCCCACCCACCTGGGCTCAGCACAGTTGTGATGTCTGGTGACACTGCCACGCCAGTCCCCACCTCAGCATCTCACCACAGCCCCAAAATGGGAGTGGATAAACTGGACAATTCTAGGACACCACCTTTTGGGATGCGGTTATGAACTGAAGCAAAGGAGGCCACTTGGTGCTGTGTCCCCAACAGTTAGAACAAGTAGGTGGAAGGCAAGTGCCCGGGAGAAAAATGAAGTAGTTTACTGTGAGGTGCATTTATGGAAGGCATGATGAACAAAGGTAGATTTTCTACATTTGAGCACACGCATGTGCTGAACAATTTGGAGTCCATGCACAATGCCTGTTATATTGCAGGTACTCAACAAATGTTTATTACACTCTCCTTGGTTTGTGTAAGTGAAAGATGTAACACTGAACTCCAGTAGCTGACATGCAGGATTTTAATTTAGTATATTTTGCCAGGCCAGGGGACATGATGAGTTATTAACTGACATTTCAGCATAATTTTAAGACACAAAGAAATACCAGACCCAGATTAGCTCTGACAGAGTATCAAGATTTCAGCACATGAAAATGCACGATAGTGTGAAATGACCACATTCAAGAATATGGAAGCTAGCCCTGGAGGAAACTGTTTTTCTTTTAAAACAGAAAAATAATATTAATGGCCAGGCTTCCAGCCTGTATGAGACAGCACAATTAAACATGAGGGCTGAATTCGAGTTAGGAAATACGTGCCAATAAAACTTTTGAAATACACAATTAATTTTATGGCCTTTAAGAAATACTGTCCAAAAGACATGGCATTTAAATGAGCTGGAACAATAAACATTTCTGAAAGGTTTATTTATTTATCACTGAGCTATAAATTCTTGTTTTTTTCTGATTACCCACAATAGAAACATTCATTCTATGTAACTCAATGAAAAATCTAAAGAAGTTGTTGATAAGTTATGTTTTGTTTTTAATTAGAAGGAGAAAAACTGTGTGTGCTCATTGCTATGGAGAAAAATAAGTGTGAGGAAGAAAATCTTATTTGTGGAGAGATCCTTTCACAAAGATTTAAGTCTTAATTGGTGAGTATATCACTTGCTTTTGGGGTTGATTACATTAACATACATTTTATGGGATGTCTATCAGTGGAATGCAAAGGATTAAAAAGATGTTGCTACTTACAAGCCATCCAATGTTTGATGTTCAATTAATATTGTTCTATATGAGAATATATCTTGGGTTAATAATAATGCTTTGCACATCTAATAGATTATTTATCCCTTTTTCTAATTTGGGATTTCCTGCAAGTGCTTTGGGCTTTCCAGGTGGTGCTGGTGGTAAAGAACCCGCCTGCCAGTGCAGGAGACGTGAGAGATGAAGGTTTGATCCCTGGGTCGGGAAGATCCCCTGGAGGAGGGCACCGTAACCCACTGCAGTATTCTTGCCTGCAGAATCCCATGGATGGAGGCACCTGGAGGGCTACAGTCCACAGGGTGGCAAAGAGTTGGACATGACTGAAGCGACTTAGCACGCAAGTGATTTGGCATGGATGGCAGGTGGGCTGCTTAGATGAATAGTGACAAATGGGCTGCAGAGTCAGAAAGTGGCTAAATCCTAACGCGGCATCTAGACAGACCAAGCAGTTTGGAATTTATTCTACAGGTAGTGGGGAGGGAGCCATTCGAAACAAAGTCAAAACAAAATGAAAACATTCATGCTGAGTGTGTGCGGGGAAGCAGACTGTCAATCTGTTGATGTAGATGGTGTGTCCAGGATGGGCCTCTCTGCTCGTTGCTGATCAAGGACACCGGAGCCGACACTTGAATGAGTGAAGGAGAAGCCACCAGCGTTGGGGGAGGGTGTGCTCAGTGGATGGATGTACTTGCAGCGGCCCTCAGGTGGGGCTTGCGAGGAGGCCCTAAGAGCTGGAGAGACCTTAATAGTGGGAGGAACAGGGGTTCAAAACCCAGAATCATACTGGGCCTGGCAGCCCAATGAAAAGACTGGCTTGTCCCTCCTGAGTGAGCTGGACAGCCTCTGGGGGATTTGGGCCCAACAATGAAAAGCTCTGACATTTCAAATGGAGAGCTCTGACTGCTGTGTTTAAAAAAGACTTCAGAGCTGCCCAAGAGCAATATAGATACCGGGTCACATCTGTGATTTTAATTTTTCTAATAATCACACTGAAAGAAGTAAAAACATGAAACTCATTCTAATAACACAGTTTTAATCTGACCTATCCAAGATGTTGTTTCAATATATAATCAGTATGATATTGTTAATGAGCTATTTCTCATTCTCTCTGTATACTAATTCTTTGATGTCCACTATGTATTTTTAGAACATATCTTAGTTTAGATAACCCATATTTCTAAAGCTCCACAGTCACTGCTGGCTAGCAGCTACTGTTGTGGAGAGCACAGTTTTAGAAGACAAGAGACTCACCAGGGACATGAGGATGTAGTTATTGAGATAATCCAGATGGTAGCTGCACTAGGTTGACAGGTACAGAGGTGGTCAGAAAGGTTGGGTTCTAATTATATTTGGAAGGTTGAGCCAGTAGTACTTGATGATGGACTGGATGTGTGGTATGAGAGAAAGTGAGCAGGCAAGAATGACGCCAAAGACTTCTGGCCTTGGCAATTAAAATTATGAATTGCTATTTATTACAATGGAAAAAAATGGAAGGAGGTTTAGTTTGGAACCAATTAAGGTTGAGATGCTGATTATAAATCCAAATTGAGGTCTTTTACCTATCATTCTGCATATAGTATGAAGAATGCCCTGGACAAATGCAGGGACTTCTGTCAAGAAGTGACAAGAGAAGACCAAGGAACAAATGATGAAAAGTGTTGAGGCTACTCGGCAGCAGGAGTAAAGATGGATGACATGCACGAGAAGTCTGGGAATCAGAAATGATGGGGCTGGGTGAGCACGTGTTGGGTGGTGAATGAGCTAAAGGCTTGAAAGATGATTCCCAAGAAGAAGGCTTGGCTAATTTGGTGGATGCTGGAAAGAGGCATTAGGACAGGTAAAGCACAAGGGGGGAGTGGTGTCTTAGACAAAGAAATGATGGGATTTTCTTTGAATATGCCAATATAAGGGTATGGAGAAGGCAATCAAGTAAAGGTGATCTAATCAATACTGGAAACTCAGGGAAGAAGCCCACTGGTGAGGAAGGAATCAGGCATAGAAAATTTGTCATTAGTAGTAAAGAAAGTGTAATTGAAAACATGGATATGAATGAGAACACCCAGGAAGAGCTAACCAAAAGAGAAGATGGCATAAAGCAGAGCCCTGAGGAACACCAACACAGAAGGAATGGGCAGAAGTAAATCCTGCCAGGAAGACCGAGAAAAATCAGTCACAGGTGGAAAGAAAATCAAAGCAGATGGCATCACAGCTGAAAGAAAAGAGTATCCAGAAGATGAGCTGTAGTGTGTATGTACTAATATCTACCAAGCCATATGGGATTACTCGGGTCAACACTGTGTATAGTACACTATACTAGCTGTTATGTCCGATAAAACAATCAACAGGGTCTTTAGAGCAAGGACAACCTAGTCAGTGAGACACCAACCAGGAATCTAATGCAACAGCAAAAGAGGAATGAGCAGACAGACTATAAGCAATTATTACTGACCCTCTTATACCTTGGAACAAGCATTCAGTGCTCTTGTATTCTACACTCCAGGAAGAACTAGAGTTGGGGAATTCATCCTCTCTAAACGGTAAGTTTTCATTTTTTACCTTACCATTAAGTAGGATTCAGACGGCTCAGGAGACTCTCTGTAAGTATGGCTCAAGTTTTATCCACAAGAGAAAATGTAAGTATAAAGTTAGATATAAAAAATGAAAGAGGGCTGCTGAGAGAGATGGATTAGTAAGGGAGAAAGAATCAACGGTATACTAAAGACAATTTGGCCAATAATTTTTGAATGCTATTTCTTAAACTGCATTAAGACAACATTTTCTAAACTGTGCTTTGCAAAACAGGGATTTTTCAAACGAGGAATTACAATTTTAATGGATAATCTATCTAAAAGGAAATTGATTCTACTATCCAATAAATATAGCCTATACTTACTAAATATTATAGAATGATTTTCTTTACTGCATGTATTCTTGAATATGTTAGGATTTATTTTAAAGCATCATGCAGTATTTCCCAAACTTTTAAACCTTGCAATCCTCTTCTAGAAGAATTATCACTATCTCATGGAACAAAAACAAGTGTTCTCCAAAATACAGTTTGGGAGATGATGTATTGGGTTGGCCAAAAAGTTCATTCAGGTTTTTCTATAATACTATCTTATGGGGAAAAAAAAATACCATCGTAAGGGAAAAATGGAATGAACTTTTCGCCAACTCAATATTAAAAGTTGTTAAAGTGTCACTGTCAGCAGCAGTCAAATGAGATAAACCTACCACAGTGAATTTGCACACACTAGGTACTAAATCCTTGTTAAGCAAAATGAACGAAAATTTCTGAGATCTGGACATGGGACAATTTTCTACCCATTGCAAAAATCAAATATTCATAAAAAATAAAGTAAAAACAGTAAAGGATGATGCTATAAGTCTTAACAACCTCAATTTCAAAGCCCACTGCAAGAAACAATTATTTCACGTTACTTTTAAAAGTTATATCAAAGTATGTGCATGCGTGCTCAGTTGCTTCAGTCATATTGGACTCTTTATGACCCTGTGAACTTGTAGCCCACCGGGATTCCGTGGGATTCTCCAGGCAAGAATACTGGAGTGGGTTACCATGCCCTCCCCCAGGGGATTTTCCTGACCCAGGTATCAAACCCACGTCTTCTGCGTCTCCTGCTTGCAGGTGGATTCTTTACCACTGAGCCACCAGGAAAGCCCATATCAAAGTATAAGTGCATATAACAACTTTTCTTTAAATACACAGAAACTGTCATTATAAAACTGTAATCAAGACTATCAGGAACTATACGGATGTCAAAGAAAAAAGTGCAACAACATTTTCATTTTCCTCCACCTAATTTTTTAAAAATGTGCATGGAATTAAGCTAATGTGAACAAAAAGAAATCTCAGAAATATTACCAAAGAAATCAACATTTGGATGGAAAAGCAGAAGGCTTTTTTGTCATCACTGTCATGTGAGTGAAGTCACTCAGTCGTGTCCGACTCTTTGCGACCCCGTGGACTGTAGCCTACCAGGCTTCTCCGTCCATGGGATTCTCCAGGCAAGAATACTGGAGTGGGTTACCATTTCCTTCTCCAGGGGATCTTCCCGACCCAGGGATTGAACCCAGGTCTCCCGCATTGGAGGCAGACGCTTTAACCTCTGAGCCAGCAGGGAAGCCCTATTACTGTCATAATGGGTCATTAAAACTGGTTTTATTATAAAAGCCTCTCTTCTGAGTCAAGCTGATTCCTTTTCTTCCTACTACTTGGTTCCTCAGGAAATCCCTGCTGAACGCTACAATGGAAACCACAAGATAAGAAGTTGAGCAGGGAAGAATTTGGGAGGTGGAAGATCCACTCTACTGAGGGTGATGGCAGGTGTATCTGTTAACTAGAATAAAGCTCCTGAGGCAGACATGTGGGTAACATTTAATTATTAAATGAGATGTGCAAGTATGTAAACTTCCAAGGGGTTTGAAAACAAAAGAAGATTATAAGATGACAAAATAACAGCTAGTCTTGTGGGAGTAGATTCTCACCTTCTCATTAAAAAATACATGTAAACATGTATGTGGATCAGGAAGATTCCCTGGGGAAGGGAATAGCTACCCACTCCAGTGTTCTTGCCTGGAGAATTTCAGAGGAGCCTGGCAGGGTACAGTCCATGGAGTCGCAAAGAGCTGGATGTGCCTGAGCAACTAACACTTCCACTTTTTTTTTCACATACCTATATAATCATGTATAACTATGTGTGTGTAATAAAGTTTTCTTCATTTTCTTTATCTGGAAACACGCTTTAACAATCCGATGACTTAGCTAAGATAAGCACTGCCTTTGGAATGGAATCTCTTGGACCTCTCAAGAGAACTGTTCACCAGACACCTCCCCAAGCCTCCAAGTCGACAGAGGAGGTCTTCAATTAAGAGGTTAGGAAAGCCATGCCCCAGGGTAAGACCTGCTGGCAATCAATTTCTCAGGTCCCAATTAATGAGCAAAAGGAATTCCCTAGAAATAAGAGAAAAAGATTTTCTCATAATTGCTGCTACGAATTTCAGCATTTACAATCCGAAGATCCACACTTGAGGGATATGTATGATATTAAAAATATATGAAAACAGCATTTTGATATTGATTCTTAAAAGACTTCAATTATTGAGTTTTAATTACTTTACTTACATGAGATTTACCTTAATCTTATATACAGTAATTAAAAGCAGATATCATTTTCTAAAGACATTGTTTTATACATTTACATTCTGCCACTTTTTCTAAGAATCACCCTATTTTAAATTGCAAAGGGAGGAATCTCTCTGTTCAAAGTGCTATAACGTCTCTCATGCTTCAGCATCTTGCTCAGAAGATACATAGCCTGTGGTGAAATAGGTAAAAATAGTGAAATACAGACATCTGAAGACAGAAGTCAAGTCACGGACAGATCCTTTAATCACCCTTTCAAAATTAGAGAAGTATGTTTTGATCTTTATGGTTCATCTTTTTCATTAAACTTTGTGAACAACCCCCTGGCCACATCCTGGGACGATCTGACAGGCCTTGATGAGAAATGACTTTTTTGATCCAAAGGCAGATAAACAAAATTTGAACATGTTTTAGCAAATATGAGAATGTGTGTATATCTTAAAAGACATTCTCTCTTATAATTATATTTTCATCAATGTTCCCTCTGTAGGAGGGAAATGAAAAAGCAAACTTCCAATGCAACCATATAATACTAAAGTTTTATGTAGTGAAAAAAGTTCATGTTCTTGTACAGATAAAACAAGGTTCTGTTATAATGAAGTGGGAATCAATGAATCACTGTTTCTGCCTGTAATACACAGAACAGCTGTGTTTAATTGACTATCTATTAGTCACTCATTTCTTTAACAAATATTTCATAAGCAGCCACTACTTGCCAGGGACTGTAAAATGGACAGATAGCTTCTGCTGCCATAAGAGCTTTATTAATATCTAGGATAGGACAGAAAAAAAATAATGTTCATTATAATGGTACAATAAGTACCCAGAGGAGGAAAAGATGCTAGAACAACTTCCAGACCTGGCTAACTAGTATGCCTTTAGTTTCCCCTTTTATAGCCTGTTAAAATCTATGCCTGAAGTCTATTCCTCTCCCCAGTTAAACAATGGCCCAGCCCACTCTTCAGAGAAGGCAATGTCACCCCACTCCAGTACTCTTGCCTGGAAAATCCCATGGACAGAGGAGCCTGGAAGGCTGCAGTCCATGGGGTCGCTGAGGGTCAGAAACAACTGAGTGACTTCACTTTGACTTTCACTTTCATGCATTGGAGAAGGAAATGGCAACCCACTCCAGTGTTCTTGCCTGGAGAATCCCAGGGACGAGGGAGCCTGGTGGGCTGCTGTCTATAGGGTCGCAGAGAATCAGACACAACTGAAGTGACTTAGCAGCAGCAGCAGCCCACTATTGTTCAGTTATAGCTATATTTATAATAATAAGTATAATTAATTTAGTACCTACGTAGGTAAGTGGTAAAACAGGATTTGATGGCTCAAATGAATATATGTTTATTCTACCATGGGGCTTCCTTAAATTAACATGCAGGCATTTTTTCTTCTACTCAAAACCTTTATGTGCTAGGTGTTGGGGGAAAAAACAACAATAAACAAAAAGATAGGTCCTGTCCTGAAACGTTATAATGAAAAATTGTGCAACATGTACAATGACAGAATGTTCCAGGTCCATGTATGTAGGAAGGACTCTCTGAGATACTAATTTCTAGGTAGTGATGTATGTGAGGGCAGGGATGAGTAAGCCCCGTAAAAGGTGAAGGATAGCTCAGTTGGTAAATCATCCGCCTGCAAGGCAGGAGACCTGGGTTTGATCCCTGGGTTGGGAAGATCCCTTGGAGAAGGGAAAGCAACCCACTCCAGTATTCTGGCCTGGAGAATTCCACAGACTGTACAGCCCATGGGGTCACATAGAGGCGGACATGACTGAGCAACATGCACTTTCACTTGCATCAAAACTCTGAAAAGAGAAGTAAAGGATATGGTTTGAAGAGAAATGGGGTTGAGAGTGTGGTAGCTGAAGGATTATGTAGCATCAAGATTTGTTGTTGTTTGTGCATATTTCCTTTTTTTAAAATGGATATTCTTAGCTGAGAAAGATCCACCTCTACAGGGTTTAATTTATTTGCTTGTAAACTAAGGATAACAAACTATTAACTTCACAGAGTTTTTGTGAGGATTAAATCCCTAAATATGTATAAAATGCTTTGACTAGGGCTCATTTAGGGAAAGAGCTCAAGAAGTTCAGCTATATAATAACTCCTAGTAGATGTGACAGACACACCCCAGGGCACCCCTGATGTGCCTCTGTGTGTGTGTGTGTGTGTGTGTGTGTGTGTGTGCGCGCGCGCACGCTGTGTATCTGTGTGCTGGTGTCATTGTTTAAGTCATGTCTAACTCTTCGCAACCCCATGGACTGTAGCATGCCAGGCTCCTTTGTCCATGGGACTCTCCAGGCAAGAATACTGGAGTGGGTAGCCATTCCCTTCTCCAGGGGATCTTCCCAACCCAAGGATCAAACCTGCATCTCCTGCACTGCAGGCACATTATTCACCACTGAACCACCAGGAAAGCCCTTGTGTATCTGTGTTCAGGTGATTAGAAGAGAGAATACAAGACTCCAAGCAGCATTATCAAGGAAGATGGATTAAAAAGAAACAACAGACTAATCTCCATGGGGACAGGGATTTGCATTCCATGATAGGGTAGGTACTTAATAAATACTTGTTTATTTTGTTGTGGTTCAGCTGTATCACTATTTGATGCATCTATTAACCTTACCCAGTCTTTCAATGGCAGTGCCAAAAAGATGCTTTCGTTAGGGGTGAAAAAAAACAACAACTGATTTTATAAGGAACATACAGAGAGCAGGAACTAACTTTAGGTACTGTTTCTGATGTAAAGTCACAAAGAGGAAAACAAAGCAGACAATGGATTTTAGCTTTCACCCAAGGGGTTATCAACACCAGGATTATGTTACTGTAACACAAGCTCCCAAAGTGAGACCAATGTATATTTTCAAATTAAATCAATCAGTTGTGCAGCAAAACAGAAAATGGAAGGAATACTCTGGTAGGCTTTAAATCCTTCCAGAGTAGAATGTAGAGGTTACTGTAATAAATTAAAACAAAAAACATTATAACAAACTTCTGATGTTTGAAAGATGCTCTGTGGCATTCTCCTTAGGTAAGTCACCTAGCATATCAAAGTGGAAAGAGGGCTGAATTTACAGTCAGTAAATCAGGCAGCTCATCCCAGTTTTGCATTTCCTATCGGTCTGAAGATGCTCCAGGTTCTTAACAGCTTCCAGCCTCTGTCTCATTACTCAATGGAAAAGTAAACAAACTCGCAAAGCTGTTCCATGAATTAGAAATAACAAATGGAAAGAACTCAACCACTTTCTAGTGAGTGAGATTTTAAAAGATAATATTTATGAAAAGCGACGTTTTAAGAAATCACTATCTAATAATGCTGCTGCTGCTGCTGCTGCTGCTAAGTCATTTCAGTCGTGTCCAACTCTGTGTGGCCCCATAGAGGGCAGCCCACCAGGCTCTCCGTACCTGGGATTCTCCAGGCAAGAACACTGGAGTGGGTTGCCATTTCCTTCTCCAATGTATGAAAGTGAAAAGTGAAAGTGAAGTCGCTTAGTCGTGTCCGACCCTCAGTGACCCCACGGACTGCAGCCTTCCAGGCTCCTCCGTCCATGGGATTTTCCACACAAGAGTACTGGAGTGGGGTGACATTGCCTTCTCCACTATCTAATAATATTAGGCATCATTTACTGAGTAGTTAGGCTATGATCTTTTAAACCTGGGAATTCTTAAGTATGTTCTTTTTCAGTTGACGTCCCTTGAACACATACACCACTGATACCAAATAAGCAACATTTGGAGGCAGTTACCTGCTTTTGAAATTAGGTGTCATAACTGGAGAGCTGCGTACCACGTAGATATTGTTGTCTTAGTGTTGGCTTGTCACCTGAACTCTGCTGTTCCCTTCTGAGTCATCAGTCCCTTAACCTTGAGCAATATTAGTCCTGCTACCCACGCCAAAGCTGGCTGGCCCAGAGATCAGCGTCAAAGACAAAGCTGTCACAGAGAGACATTCTATGAATTGAGATAACCAATTAATTACCTCCTCCCTGTTTCACAGAAAGAATAAAGTCTGAAAAACCGTAAGAGATGTCCTGAGAAGAACCAAGATATACCAGATCATCTAACAAAAGAATGGAGAGGTCTATACATTTAACTCCTTCCTCCTCCCCTGTAATTACTTAAAATCCTCCCCACCAACTCATCAGATCTCTTTTTCTTGCAACCTGAGCCAGGGCAGATGAATACAACTAGAAAGTATTACACTGAGTAATCTATTAAACATTTTCTACTTTGAAGAGCATGCGCAATTCATTGGAGAAAGAAATTCCATCTGCAAAGAGAGCCAACGACCATGAAAAAGCTTAACTGCAGTGCAAATGAATAACGAGCCAGCAGTTCAACTTACACAGCACATTGTAAGGGGAGACTTTCATAAAGATAAGACTCTAAATCAACTTGTAAATTTTTATAACAAAATGCCAAACATGCCACTTAAATCAAACCAACACCGAGCACCTAAGTGAAAATCCTAAGACACACAAGTCTCCCTTTGTCAGTAACGGAGGATGCCTGTCCATCCCAGATAGCTAAATTACTTCTGTCAGATGGTGGCACGCCTAACCTCCATTCCTTTACTTCCTCGTTTCCCCAGTACATTCTATGATAGGAATCCTTGAGATATTATTCCCAGGGAAATAAATAATTTTATGGTTAATTAACTTTATCTACACAAAGTTCAACAAGTTCCTTCTCTGCAGAGCTTTGGAGCCTTTACTATGCCAATGAGTGTGGCCTTTCTCAAACTCCTGAAAGCTCAGAACGTGGCTCCCCATGGAATATTCTGGGGGAATGAGGCTGTGAAGATTGTGTTCATGACAGGAAAGGTTGCCTTATGGTATCTAAAGTACAGCAAGTCAGAGCATTGACAGAGTCAGAGTCTGGCATACAGAGTGACGCAAGTCAGAAGGAGAGAAACAAACATCTGATATTAATGCATATATGTGGAGTCTAGAAAAATGGTACAGATGAACCTATTTCCAAGGCAGGCATGAAACCCAGATGTAGAGAATGGACATATGGACATGGGGCGGGGACGGGATGGGGCTGGTGGGGAGGGGAGGTGGGATGGAGTGAGAGATTGGGATTGACGTGTACCATGGATAAAACAGATAACTAGTGGGAAGCACGGGAAGCCTAGCTCGGTGCTCTGTGAGGACCCAGAGGGGTGGGACTGGATAGGGGGAGGTTAGATAGGTCCAAGAGGGAGGCGATACATGTACACATAGAGCTGATTCACTTCATTGTACAGCAGAAACTAACACAACATTGCAAAGCAATTATACTCCAGAAACAAAAAACCACTGTTCGTTTTGTGAAAAATAAATAAAAAAACCCCACACACATACCGGAAAAAAAAAAAGGATTATAGACTGAGACTCTATTACTCTATCCCTCAATTGACTGGTCTTTGAAATTCCAATTCAGTGAACTCTCAGCCTGTTGTCAAAGACCAGAATAAAAGAGGCCTTTGTGAACCACGTCCTGGTCATTCTTACAAAATTGCCATTGAAACATAATTCACACACTATCAGGTATTCCCTACATGTAAACCAATTATTCTGTTTTTTTAAAAAATGAAGTCCGTGTGACTTTTTGTGCTTGTACTCAGCTCCAGAGTATGGCCACCATGAACAGACTCATTGGCATTGGAAAGCAGGAATAAAAAAAATAAGTAACACACTGAGACCTCACTTGACCTTCACGTCTATCGACCTGAGTCACTCGCTACTGTGGGCTGTGCTGATGGGAGAGGAGGGAAAGAGGACCCCTATGCCAAGTGGAATAACCCCACACCTTCATTTGAGCTCACTGTACTTCAAGCCAGCACTCAACTTGCTTCCAGGTAAGGAACATTACCAATGGTAAGTTTTAACTAAACTTGCCACCACAAAATGAACAAGAGGCTTGGAAAGGTCCCTTCCAAGAAATGAATTCAACATTAGTAAGCAAGTTTAAGCAAAAAGAAACAGAGTGGAGCTGCCAGGAGTGCTTCTAGTATAAATCCACCATGGATCACATAAAAAGAGGGCTTCCCTTGTGGCTTAGCTGGCAAATAATCCACCTGCAATGTGGGAGACCTGGGTTTGATCCTTGGGTCGGGAAGATCCCCTGGAGAATGGAAAGGCTACCCACTCCAGTATTCTGGCCTGGAGAATTCCATGGATTCTATAGTCCATGGGGCCGCAAAGAGTCGGAGATGACTGAGCAACTTTCACTCACTCACACAGAAAGAAGGACCAGGATAAGGAGGATGGGGAATGGGGGAGACTGGAGGGAGATGTGGGGAGATGCATACACTGTGGGTCTAGAGAATACCACCAACTCAGGAAATAACTTGTGGTCTAAAGCCGAGTGAAAGGAAACTTGGACAGAATAAAAAGGATGCTTGCTTCTCAAGGGAAATATGGGAGCAATAATTGGCCTGTTTTAGAGTTAGAACTAACCATATGTCCTTAGGCAAGTTACTGGAACCATATGAAACTCATTTACAAGGTCTGTAAAATGAAGTGATTAAAATAGAAGACCTTGAATGTTTCTTCCAGACCCAATGTTCTCTGACATCGGAAGAGGGAAGGAACAAAGAATGACAGTGATTCCTGAGATCAAACCCAAAGGCATGCCTGTTAATGAAATTAGGGTAAAATGAAGCAAGGAAGAAAGTAGATGCAGACAAGCTCAAGGAGTGGCCTGAGTCCATGGGCTGTGGCCACCTGCACTCAAGGTCATCTGAGTCCCTGAATGTCACTGCCCTAAAACCTGTGAATAGATCCCCCTGAGATTTAAGAACTAGAGAATGTGTGTGTGTGTATGTGTATGGGCAGGGTTACCTCTGAAGAACTGCAAGAACAAGAGACAAGGATGACGTCCAGGAGAAAAGCTTTCTAAGAATAAGAAACGCCATTTGAAGTGTGTGGGTTGGGGTGGGGCAATGGGGAGATCCTTTCACATTTATGGGAACATTCTTGGCCTACCGGGGGCAGAGTGGAAAGATGCAGAGGTCCAGCAACGCACCCACAGTCACATGATGCAGAAATGCCCTGCAGTTCATATGCCGTAGGGCTTCCCAGGTGGCACAGTGGTACAGGATCTGCCTGCCAATGCAGAAGTTGCAAGCAACACAGGTTCAATTCCTGAGTCGGGAAGACCCCGTAGAGTAGGAAATGGCACCCAACTCCAGTATTCTTGCCTGGAAAATCCCATGGACAGAGGAGTCTGGCGGGCTACAGTCCATGGGTCTGCAAAGAGTCAGACATGACTGAGTGCACACACGCGCACACGCACACACACACACACACATCATATGCATTACAAATGACTCAATGGATGTGCATGCAAGGAAAGTACCTGCTATGCTGGTCCAAGGCTAGAATATAAAACCACCTTTTTGAATGGGTTTTGGTATCTACTGATTTTCTTTCTTGGCATCCACCTAACATATTTTGAAAGACAACTGCAATTTGCTGCATTCAGAACTTTTATGAAGGTCACTCACAGAAAAATGCATCACTGAAGTTACCTCCAGACCTCTACCAACAGTCTGGTATGGTGTTCATCAGTCTCCAACTGCAGCATAGCACTCCCAGTCATTCCACATATACGTGCATCATTCTACTCCCCAGTAAGCCTACCCAGATGCTCATGCCTGACCATTTACATGCCAGAACATGTAACATTTGACTAATAGTAATCTCTGCTTATTTCTCTTGTATAATTATATAATTCGTATAGTATTTAAAACTACATGTATAGGAAAATTGTCTTTTCTGTGATTTTTGTTTTAAGGCAGTAAAAGGGCTTTACAAAATGTACATTTTAAAATAGGGTCACTGCTTCTGAAGACTTTCCATCATTGGTTTTAAAAGTTTTGGGTTCACAATGCCTTTTCTACATTACATAGTAACTATGAAAGAAGCTGGGCTTCCCCAGTAGCTCAGCTGGGAAAGAATCCACCTGCAATGCAGGAGACTCCAGTTGGATTCCTGGTTTGGGAAGATCCTCTGGAGAAGGGACAGGCTACCCACTCCAGTATTCCTGGGCTTCCCTGGTGGCTCAGATGGTAAAGAATTTGCCTGCAATTCAAGAGACCTCCATCATGCAGAATACTCCAGTATTCCTTCCTGGAGAATCCCATGGACAGAGGAGCCTGATGGACTACAGCCCACGGGGTCGTAGAAGAGTTGGGACACAACTGAGCGACTAAGCACAGCACACAGCATGAAAGAAGCTGCGGGTGCAAACTGCATGGAAAGCTGCTAATCCCCAAGCATTCATCCTGTCCTTCATTCCTTCATAATTACAAACATTTCCTCTGAGGCTGAGTAGCAGCAGAGACGATATTTTCCAGACTCTCCTGCAGTTAGGTGTGGCTATGAGACTAAGTTCTCCACAAAGGAAGGTGAGCAAACGTAATCTGTGTATCTTGTACATTATTTCTATAAGCTTGCCGTGCACAACCCTTGAACTAGAACGCAGATGTGGTAATTTCAACCTCTGGGAACGAACAGCTCTGAGGGGTAGAACTGTGTCCAGTCTCCACAGACCAACTCTCTACTTGTGCACTATTGATGTGAGAGGGAAAAAAAAAAAAACTGCTACCATATTTAAGCTGCCCTATTCTGGAACTCTCTAACACAGCAGCATAGCCTCTACCTTGACTATCACACCCTGAATAAAGAAACAAAAGCACAAACATGCAACGTAACGCACACAATTCCAGGACTCCCACAGACCCCTGAAGCATTCCTTGGTGCTCTGAACCAAATATTTTGTAGTAGTTTTAATGGCTCTTATGAAATGTCTCTTAGGTTGCTAAGTTTTATATAGCTTAGTTTTAATGTCTCTTAGGTAGCCAAAATGTCTCTTAGGAAAATCAGCTTTGAAAACATCGGATGAGCATTTGTTGTGGAATAGTCACAAGAAAACTCATTTTGTCACTGAGTATTGCAATTGACAGGTGAACCAGGAAAGCATTCTCAAACAGGAAAGCATGGTAAATGACTGGCTTTTTCCCCAATAACCAAAATTCTCTCATATCTCTTCTCTGTATGTTCAGGACTGCAAGCCAGTACTGAATGTCAAGCTCACTTGGGTGTGCTAATATTAAGTATCAGAAGCAATAATCATTTACACTTGAAGATGATAATATAGCTCTTCTTTAAATGAGAGAAATCACTAACATATATAGCTCATACTCTGTGTCATTATAAAGGGTAAATTACTAAAGTAAATATCTTGCAGTAAGTATGTAAAGTAGAAATCAGACAGCCAAAATCATACTTTATGATTAACTCCTATGAACAAATACACTTAAAAAAAAAAAAGAATTTAGTAAAATTATAGCCACTGAATCATCAACAATTGTTCTCAGTGTTTTCCAAAACAACATTATCTATTTCCCCTTTAATTTTATATCTCTTCTTAGAAAGCAAATAGTATTGCCTGAAGAAGAATATTTTGTCCATAAACTAAAAAGTGTAAGAATATGCTAAACTAATTAATTTCATATAGTATGAAAATATAGGACAATAAGGATTGTATATTTTATGACTGTATCACTGTTTTTCCAGCAACTACAGGAATGGGTAGAATTTTAATCTTTTTGACAGAAGTTTTGTATTACTTAACGACATACAAGTGATGATACCAAAAACGTGAAAACATAGGAAACCGGAGAGGAATTTTTAGGGAAGCAATACTGTAAACATTCAAGAGATATCTGCAAGAGATACGCACAGACCCCACCCCCACACCAAGCAGAGTGATGTGACCACACCATATGCTCTCTCCCACGGGACACGCATGACCTACATGCGAACAGTCAACTGAACCTCCAAACTGTCTTCATGGTAGAAAAGCAGGAATGCTTTTAAAATTCCAAGTTACTTAAAAATCAGTTACCAGTGGCACAATTCATTATCGTAATAACTGAAAAATGTTTCCATCTAATTAAATAATAACCATATACTGACAAGTCAACAGTCAGCCATTTGGGAATTCAGATAGCCCAAAATATATGGTTCTGACCTCATAAACAGGAATCAAATGAAGTTATATAAATATTGTACACAATTAGGTCAGGGGAGCTGAACTAAATTTTGAAAGAAAATTATGTCTGTTTTGAAAAGCAGTTTGAGGCATATGGCATCAAATCAAATATTAAATGGGAAGAATGTTCACCTAATTTGCATATAAAGGCAAAAAGGGGAGCAAATGTGAATGCCATCAACATCAGAAATTTAAAAAAAAATTATTTCCCCCAAATGGATAGAGAAATTATGGCAATAAAATAAATTCAAACATCTGCTTACAAAATAAAATGTAATTTAGTTAATGTAGAAATCAAGAAAAACCATGATATCTACATTGATTCTAAAATGACAAAATTGCTCTCTTGGGCTAAAATATAGGAAACAGAATAGAAAATCTAAATGACATAATAAATCTGGTAAAATGAAAAAGGCGAGAACATCTTTAAACAACATCAGAAAAAGAATACAAAGCTATGTATAAGAGCGTTTTATATATAAATTTATTCCATCATAAACTGTTATAAACATTTTATAAAATAAAGTCTTGGTAAAATATTTTTTCCAGAAACAATCAATCATACAAAACTTCCCAAACATTCAATAAAAAAATAAAACTGAAAGTGCCATATGGAAAAAAAAAAAAGCAAGTGTGATATGGTCAGGTAAACTGAAAAATCTATATATTTCATTAAATGGTGACTAAGGACAATAATTTAATGCAGAAATCATCTTATGTTTGAATGAAAAAATTGTTAAATTTTTTTCACCAATAGATCCATATCTAAACAAGTAGGGAATTATAAATTACATATTCAAATCAAGGACAGAAACTCAAGGAAAACTTATATTGGTTGGAATCGATACCATTTAAGAAAGGTAACTATAGAGATATGTCTTTGACAAGATAAACAGGGAGAGTCTACTTTTTATTTCTTTGAATATATATATTCAGAAGTTCATAGGCATCCTTTTCCAAGTGAACTATGATCAAGCGAAAGAGGAAACTCAAACTACAAAAAAAAAAAAGTTAATTATGAACAACTCTCTCTAGCCAACACATTCTAACTGTGAAACCATGTGGACCCAATTTTTTTATTCTGACACTAAAGCTAATTACAGTTCCCTAGCTGATCTTAATGAGTTACCAATGAAACAAGGTACAACAAGAAGAGGAAAATACCACGTTTTATCCATATCAAAAGCTATGACTCAGCTTTTAGGACAGATCTACCAAACTCATGATACTGTAGATGAGGGTAGTGGTGGGAGTTGAATGACCAGAAAATGGTAATGAGAAGGAAAAGCTAAAGAATTCTCCTTGCACGTATGACAGAACAGACTGGCTACTGCAAAGCCAAATTATGGAAAGAAAAAATGTGTTTTTTAAAAAAATTTTTACCACCTTTCATTGAAAGGTAGCATATATAGAAAATGAACAAATTATAAGTATATAGCCTGATCCATTTTCACAAATTAAACACTTCTGTGTTATCAGTATCCAGTTTAAGAAAGAGGACAGTTACAGCTAACAGAAGTTCTACCTTCCTGGTACTAATCCCCAAGGATAACAGAACACAACAGATTAGTTGCATCTGGCTTGACCTTTATGGAGACTGACGACATAGTACCATATACTTTTGTACTCAGCACATATGCTCAGTATTCTTGTGAGATTCATCCACATTGTGATGAATGCTCGCCTCTGTTGTGAGCAGAGGTACTTCATCCATTCTCACAGTGGTGAATTCAAACACTGAAATAACACCCAGCAATTTATTTATCCATTCTCTTGTTCACAGGTATCTCAGTAGTTTCCAGGTTTTGGATCTTTCTAGGTGCTGAAACAGTATGACTACAATCATTTCTGTTCATGTCTTTTGGTAAACATATGTATGATCCCACTGGGTATAAACAGAGGAATTTAAAGGCTGGATCAATTTTAATAAGTATTGTCAGACCATTTCTCAAAGTCGTTGAAAACTCCTACCAAAGTAAGAGTTCCATGTACTTCTCTTTCTCACCAGTATTTGTTATCATCTATAAACAATTCTGAAAAACTTTTTATGTTTATTTGCTTATAATACTAACCATCTTCCTGGATGTGTAGTTGTATTTCATCTTGGTTTCATTTACCTCATGAATAAGGATGCTGAGAACCTTTTCATATGTTTACTGACTTTTTATACCATACTTTTGAAGTGCCAGCTCAAGCTTTTTTGTTCTTAAATTAATAAAAATTATTAGCATTAACAAGGAAATTAAACAAAATTGTTGGATAACAATCCATAGAGGTCAATGTTATCACTAAATGCCAGCACCAAATAGAAAATGACACCACCTTCATGGCAGAAAGCAAAGAGGAACTAAAGAGCTTCTTGATGACGGTGAAAGAGGAGAGTGAAAAAACTGGCTTAAAGCTCGACATTCAAAAAACGAAGATCATCTTATCTACTCCCATCACTTCATGGCAAATAGATGGGGAAACAATGGAAACAGTGACAGACTTTATTTTCTGGGGCTCCAAAACCACTGCAGATGGTAACTTCAGCCATGAAATTAAAAGACACTTGCTCCTTGGAAGAAAAGCTATGAAAAACCTGGTCAGTGTATTAAAAACCAGAGACATTACTTTGCCAACAAAGGTCTATCTAGTCAAAGCTATGGTTTTTCCAGTGGTCATGTATGAATGTGAGGGCTGGACCACAAAGAAGGCTGAGCACCAAAGAATTAATGCTTTGGAACTGTGGTGTTGGAGAAGACTCTTGAGAGTCCCTTTGACTGCAAGATCAAACCTGTCAATCCTAAAGGAAATCAATCCTGAATATTCATTGAAAGGACTGATGCTGAAGCTGAAGCTCCAATACTTTGGCCACCTGATGCGAAGAGCCGACTCGTTAGAAAAGACCCTGATGCTGGGAAAGATTGAAGGCAGGAGGAGAAGGGGACAACAGAGGGTGAGATGGCATCACTGACTCAATGAACATGAATTTGAGTAAGCTCCAGAAGATGGTGATAGACAGGGAAGCCTGGTGTGCTGCAATCCATGGGGTCACAAAGAGTCGGACATGATGAAGCGACTGAACAATAACAACAAACAGCAGCATGAATACTACTTTGGAATAAACAAATCCAAATGAAAAATGTGAGATCCTCTATACCATAGGTTTTCAACCTCTTGTTGTTCAGTTGCTATGTCATGTCTGACTCTCTGTGACCCCGTGGACTACAGCACACCAGGCTTCCCTGTCCTTCAGTATCTCCTGCAGTTTGCTCAAAATAATGTCCACTGAGTCAGTGATGCCGTCTAACCATCTCATCCTCTGTCACCCCCTTCTCCTCCTGCCCTCAATATTTCCCAACATCATGGTCTTTTCCAAAGAGTCGGCTCTTCCCATTAGCTGACCAAAGTATTGGAGCTTCAGCTTCAGCATCAGTCCCTCCAATGAATATTCAGAGTTGACTTCCTTTAGGATTGACTGGTTTGATCTCCTTGCTGTCCAAGGGACTCTCAAGAGTCTCCTCCAGCACCACAATTCAAAAGCATCAGTTCTTCAGCACCCAGCCTTCTTTTATGTTCCAACTCTAGCCTCTGACTACTAGAAAAATCAAAACTTTGACTATACCTCTTAGCCTTTGAGCCTTTGACTCAACCTCTTAGCCTTGAGATAGTCCTCCCCCTGGCGACATTCTGCAACATCAAGAGAATATTTTTCATTGTTAGTACTAAAGGTGTGGGATCCTCCTGACCTCTAGTGGGTAGAGAGCTGGTGTGCTGGCAAACGTCTTACTGTGCACAGGACAGCCCTCCCCCCAGCCCGGCCCCCACTCCCCACCCCCAACAGAAGACTATCATACAACATATCATTAGTGCCAACTGACAAACCCTGCTGTACACTGAAAACTATAAAACATTTGAAAAGTTAAAGGATACGTCAACAGGGAGTGGGGTATACATCGTTTAATGGATTAGAAGACTTTAACAAAGTATAGACGTCAGAAAGGCATGAAGAAATTCTTTGGGCTGATGAGTATGTTCATTATCTGAACTGCAGTACTGGTTTCAGGGATGAATATGATATCAACTTGTACATGTTCAAGGTGTGCAGTTTATTTCATGCCAACCATACTTCAATAGAGCTGTTAAAATATTTGTAATTCTCCAAACTAACATAATTTTTTTAAAAAACTGAATTTAAGAGGCATTATACATCTATAAAAAAACTGCATCTGTAATTAAAGTTTTCCACAAGGAGTTTTCCATGTCCAGCTAACTCTGTAAGTGAATTTTTCCAAATAGTTTGGAAAAAAAAATATCCTATTCAAACTTTCTCATCAAATAAGGTATTTACTAAATAATTTTAAGAGGCAAGCATCACTTTTAGTAGGAAAACCTGACAAAGACATTACCAGAAAGGAATTACTACAAGTCAATTTCTCCGTCGATCATAAATATAAAAATCCTAAGCAAACTACAAACAAATTGCATTTATATGTATGTATGTATGTGCATGTGTATTGTTTATTCTAGGAATACAATTTTTTATAATGTCTGAAAAGCAATTTGTTATTTATCACATTAATATAATAAAAGGAAAAATCATCTTAATAGATGCATAAAATATCATTTATGATTAAAACTCATAAAACTAGGAATGAAACTTCCTTAATATGATTAAAAAAAAAACCTTCTCCTTTAAAAGAATCTGCAATATGCTTCCTGCATAAAGGTGAACCCCTTCATGGATCACAGTCTCGTGGTTGTGAAAGGGCTTGTGTAACTCAATGAATTAACTATGAGCTGTGCAGGGCTATCCAAGATGGGTGGGTCATAGTGAAGAGTTCTGGCAAAACATGGTCCCCTGCAGGAGGGAATGGCAAACAGATATGACTTCACAACCGAACAACAATAAACGCAAAACCATAAAATCTTTATCCCTGAGACTGAAAACAAAATACAGATGGCAGCTAACACTACTTGTATGTTAAACTGCACTGAAGGTATTATCCAGTACCATAATGTAATAATTTTTAAAAAGTAAAACTGCAATTAGTATAGAAAATATAACTGTATATTCAGAGAATCAAAAAAACTATATACACTTTTTAGAATTAATAAGTGATTTAGTAGATTCACCAAGAAAAATCAACACATGAAATTTACAGTGAATAGTCAGCAGCTATGGAGGAATTAATCTACTGAAAGATGTCTAAGACCTCTCCTAAGGAAACTGCCAAATTATCGAGAGAAGTTAGAGAGGACCTAAACCAATGGAAGGTCAAACTATTATTCACTGATTAGAAAACTGAATACGCAAACTTTTAATTCTTCCCTAAATTAGTCTATATATTAGTCTATAAATGCATTCCTAACCAAAATCCACGGCAGAAAGTGAAGAGGAACTAAAAAGCCTCTTGATGAAAGTGAAAGAGGAGACTGAAAAAGTTGGCTTAAAGCTCAACATTCAGAAAACGAAGATCATGGCATCTGGCATCTGGTCCCATCACTTCATGAGAAATAGATGGGGAAACAGTGGAAACAGTGTCAGATTTTTTTTTTTTTTTTTTGGCTCCAAAATCACTGCAGATGGTAACTGCAGCCATGAAATTAAAAGATGCTTACTCCTTGGAAGGAAAGTTATGACCAACCTAGAGAGCATATTGAAAAGCAGAGACATTACTTTGCCAACAAAGGTCTGTCTAGTCAAGGCTATGGTTTTTCCAGTGGTCATGTATGGATGTGAAAGTTGAACTGTGAAGAAAGCTGAGCACCAAAGAATTGATGCTTTTGAACTGTAGTGTTGGAGAAGACTCTTGAGAGTCCCTTGGACTGCAAGGAGATCCAACCAGTCCATCCTAAAGGAGATCAGTCCTAGGTGTTCACTGGAAGGACTGATGCTAAAGCTGAAACTCCAATACTTTGGCCACCTCATGCGAAGAGTTGACTCACTGGAAAAGACCCTGATGCTGGAAGGGATTGGGGACAGGAGGAGAAGGGGAGGAAAGAGGATGAGATGGCTGGATAGCATCACTGACTCGATGGACGTGAGTCTGAGTGAACTCCGGGAGTTGGTGATGGACAGGGAGGCCTGGCATGCTGTGATTCATGGGGTCGCAAAGAATCAGACACGACTGAGTGACTGAACTGAACTAAACTGAACTAAACCAAAATCCAAGTATTTTTATGAAAATTGATACTATTCCCAAATCACTATGGAAATACAAAGGGCCTCTGAAAGGAAAGAGAAAAAAAAGTTGGTGGATTGCCTCTATCAGACTTCAAGCTACCAATCATCAAAATAAGATGGTCTGGATGCAAAAATAGATAAAAGGACCAATGTAAAAGAACAGCATCTATGAAAGAAGCAAAGATTTCTGGTCAAGAAGCTTTTGACAAAGGTGACATTACAGTTCAATGGGGGAAAGAATGCCTTTTCAGTAAACTATGTTTGGCAAACTGGGTATCATTTAAACAAAAAATCTGTATCTCATATTACACTCTTATTTAACCCCAATGATTTGTAGACGTAGATCTAAAGGTATCATTTTAGGACATTTCTCATCACCACACAAAAAGGTTTAACACAGTAATAAAAGTCAACAATTTGGGGTACGTTAAAGTTAAGAACTTCTCTTCATCAAAGAACACCATTTAGAGAATCAAAAGACAAGCCACAATGTGAGAGAAGACATCAGCAAGTACCAGCACAAATCAACAAGGAAGAGATGACTAGAGTGGATTAAAGACTCTGAACTGGTAAGTGACCAAACAGGCTATCCAAATATCCAAAAGCATAAAATATTGTTCAGCCTCATCAGTCATCACAGTAATACAAATTAAAACCACAATATAAAATTATAAACACTGACAATTTCCAGTCTTGATAAGTATGTGGAATAGACTGAATATGCACATACTCCTGATAGATCTGGGGTAACCACTTTGGGAAGTTGTTTAATACTATTTTAAAAAATTGAATATATAAAAATTCTATGATCCGTCAATTAGACCCATAGAAATATACTCCAAAGACTTTTGTACTCAGGTAAACCAAAAATCACAGATACCAAAGTGT
Organism: Bos indicus; assembly: GCF_029378745.1. NCBI lineage: Eukaryota > Metazoa > Chordata > Mammalia > Artiodactyla > Bovidae > Bos > Bos indicus. Next base: position 23,853,251 of record NC_091783.1, read on the forward strand.
TCAGAGCAGTACTACTCAAAACAGCCCAAACTGAAAACAACCCAAATGTTAATCAAAAGATTCAGTAAGAAAACAATGATGTAATCACACAAAGAAATGCTAAACAGCACAAGAATAAACTAACTACTGTCCCACACAACAAAATGTATGAATCTCTCTCACAGCATATTTACCTTAAAAAAAAAGAAGTATACATGGAATGACTACATTTACAAAGTGGACTGTGACACAAATCAGGATAGTGGTTCCTCTGCAGGAGTGTTAAGAAGGCCAAACAGGGTTCCAAAATGGTAGGATATGCTTCATCTTTGTAAGAAAGACTGCATGCCAGTTTTACGGATGTGCGTCTCAAAACTCCATGAAATATACAAATATCAGATGGACATTCATTTGTCTGCATGTTGTGTGCCAATAAAATGTTTGTTTACATGTAAACATGAAGTAAATATGTTTTCCTGTCTCATTTTAAGAGACAGCTGACCCGGAGGACAGCAAGTAAGAGCAATGTGGTAGTTGAGACAGACCGAGCATTGATAAAATCAGAAACTGCCACGGTAAATTTGGGGGCTTTCCTAAAATAACGTAAGTTTAACATTTTCTGCAATTATCTATAGTTTGGCATATGTTTTATAAAAGCTAGACAAAAAAACTTGATTTTGCTGCTAAATATGTTTTACATAAAGTAAAAGCTTACAGTACTTTGCTGACTACATTATTAAATTTAAATAAAACTATCAAGCACATTTGGTATAACAAAAGCATTTTCAGTTAAATTTCAAAAATTGCAGCTTTTCTCGAGTTTTGAAAGCGGATCTGTGTAAAATTGGTGAAATGGTATTTTCCAATACTTTTTCTTCCCCAATGAAATACTGTGACATTCAAAATACAATAAATGTTAGCATCATTATTGCTATAAAGTTATTTTGTCTTTCGTAACATTAAGTGTAGGGGTATGCATTTTAAGATAACCATAAGGCAAAAATTTTCCTTATTTTTAAGAATCAAACATGTATCAATATATGGAAATATATCAATAATAAATATCTCTAAGCTATTAAACATATCAAATAAAATCTGTGCATCAATAAGAGCTTAGTCAATTCTGCTGAATAGTTTTTTCTGGCTTCTTTCTTTTCCTTTCAATAGAATCTCTGAACAGATAAAACAAGTATCAGATGAATAATTTAAATAAGAACACAGAGCACAAAAAGTAGCATTCTGGAAACAATCCAAGAGGCAATTAAAGAAAACGGGGAAACTGAACCACCTGAAGTATTTCCTCAGCCCTCCATGAATGCCTTCATTCTGTCTTTCACTCACCATTTATTTAACGATATTGTTATGTACCAAACACCAGACTTAAATAACCAAAACTCTGGCACTGAAACATCAATTATTAAGAACAAATCTGCAAAGGATTGATGCAAAATTACAATAGGCAAGAAAAAGAAATGAAACATATATTCCATGAGTCATTCTCACCTCTGAACATATTTCTATGGCACACTTCTGTTTTGGACCTTACTATTTTCGAAGATTCTTCCACCTTGTACAGTCCTTGTAACTTTACCCCATTGCTTACCAAACAGGATGCTTAGAATCAGGCTCCATATTTATGAGTATGGACCATTTTCAGTAGTCACTGAAAATCGGATATAGAGAACGGACTTGTGGTCACAGCAGGGGAAGGCGAGTGTGGGACACACGGAGAGAGAAGCACTGAAATATACACATTACCATGTGGAAAACAGACAGCTAGTGGGGAGATGCTGGACAGCACAGGGAGCTCAGCCAGGTGCCCTGTGACACCGAGAGGGGCAGGATGGAGTCAATGGGAGAGAGGGAATATATGTATACTTACAGCTGATTCACAGTGTTGAACAGCAGAAACCAACACAATACTACAAAGCAATTATTTTCCAATTAAAAATAAATTTTAAAAAAATTTAAAAAAAAGATCTGGTATAAATTATCTCATTCTCCAAAGCAAATAGACACAAACACCTCAAAATTATGGAAAATAATGACAAAGATACAATCAAAAGAAACATTCTCCTTTTTTTAAGGGAAAAGTACTTTAAACAATTACTATGGTTAAATACTATAGATATTAATAATGTAAACTGACAAGCTGTGTTTTTTTTTTTGGTAATCTTATACTTTAGTACAATCCTCTCTTTATAAGCTTCTGTAAAATAAAAGAGCTTAGCAAAACTGCAACTTTTCTCTTTGAAGTCTTTATGTGAAATATAATCTAAGATGACAGGAAAACTATAAAGCAGTTTTTCTGAGGTGTTTTTACCCACAGACATATTAATTTAAATTTCATTTAAAAATACTTATTGAGTGCCTACCACATTATAGCACAAATCAAAATAGCCATGCATTATTAATATGTCACTTTTAGAAAAAGGATGGCTTACTCAATAAATGGTTTTAGTATACTTGGTAATCCAGCAGAGGAAAACAATTTGAACTAATATTTATTACCATCTATAAAAGTTACACTTAAATCCAAATGCAGTGGAGTTCCATTTTCAGAATGCTTGTGAAAGGAACTCTGTGAACCTGTCCCCACTGAAACAATTATAATAGAAAAATTATTCTAAAAAAAATATACAACCATTTAAATTTTCTGGAATTTGTCTTAAGGGAATATACCAAGTGAAGAAAGAGTCATCCAAAAAATCTACTAAATCTTGGTAACCACAGCAAGAGTCTGTGTCAGTTAAAATCCAAACCATTGCCTCCACCCAGCAGGTTCCTGTGATGGAAGCTCCTCCCTAGGTAGCTGTGGCCAAGACGAGGGGATCCCCTCTCTCCTCAGTGCCCAGAAAAGGAGTTCAGTAATGGGAAGGACATTGGGAAGGACAGCCAACAGCATATCTCATCCCCTTCTAGCCCTGAAATGCAGGGGCTAGATTCCTGGCAAGTACAATCAAGAGGTCAAGGGTTCCTTCCTCTATCATACTCCGGACAGTAGCTCTATCCCAGGTGAGGAAGGCCAGGAATATTGGACCTTAAACGTTCTTACTCAAGCCCACCTGCAGGGTGGAGGTTCCATTCCAGCAGAGACAATATGAGAAAACCAGAGACTAGCACTCCCACCAATCTTTGCTTCTAAAGCAGGAGTGTCACTCCTGTCCCCAGATCTGGAACAGGGGCTCTGGATATTTTCCAAGGTCAAGAGGGACTCGATAAGAACAGAGATCTTCTAAAGTCTCCCCCACGAAGGCTGACTGTACTTAAAACAGAGAGCAGGGACTTTCAAGCTGAAAGTGCTCTTGAAACAAATGGAGATTTTGCTGGTGGCCAATTAAAAGGAGACTGGTAGCTTTTTCTTAGAGCAACAAGCTACATTTATCAGCAAACCAGGGAAAGAGACAGGTAAGAGGTGCCCTCTTTGAGTTTAAACAAACCTCAAAAAGCAGCCCTAAAACCATCCCTAAAAGGGCTCTAATTTAATTGGATCAGACTGTGGAGAAATTTATGCCCCAGGGCCTTGTTAAAAACATAAAGCAATTAGGTAGCAATTAATAGAGCTTAAGGGCTGAGTGTAATACTAAATGAAACTGTAAAATCCTTTAGCACAGACATTATATCTACCCAATAATCTTATCCCCCTTACTCACCAAGGAAACAGAACACTTAGAAAGAGGCTAACAATGTGCATGAATGGCAAACATAATTTTATTATGATGACTGAAAACCTAATATAAATTGATTCCCATTCCCCAAAGCAAATATAAACAAACTTCTCAAGATTATAATAAATAATGATGAAGTTACAATCAAAAGAACTATCCTCCTTATTTAATGAGAAAAAGTATTTTAAACACTTATTAGATTCAGTGCAGATAATTATAATGGTTTTGCAGAGAGACCAGGGAAAGGGACAAAGAACTCCAGCATGACTGTGTTCATGGCCAAGGCTGTGCTCTTTAAGAAGAAACAGCAGAGACTTCACACTGCAGGAAAAATCAATTTCACTAAAATAATCCAGCCAAGTCTCTAATCAAATTAACAAGAAAACAACAACACAAACAATCCCTAGAGAAGGGCTGGAAGTGGAATCAGTATACAAATGCTGCAAGATATAACTAACAATGTATAGAGAGGGAGAGAGGGAGGGAGGGGGGCTACAGAGAGAGACAAAGAAACAGGAAAGTGTGACCCATAGGCTGGAAAACAACCAGGCAAGAAAAGTGCTTGTGAGAAGCACTGATGTTAGATTTAAGACAAAAGGCTTCAAAGCAGCCATTATAACTGCCTTTAAATAATTAAACAAAATTATGCTTAAATAAGTTGAGGAAGGTATGCTGACAATGTTTCATCAAATAGAAAATATCAATAAAGAGATAACAACTATGAGAAAGAACCAAGTGAAAATTCTGGAATTAAAAGTAAAATAAAATGAAAATCGCACTAGAGGGGCTCAACAGTTAATTGAACGGGCAGAAGAAAGAATCAGCAAACTCGAAGATAGAGCGATGGAAATTACGCATTCTGAAGAACACAGAGAAAAAAAGGATGAAATGAATGAACAGAGCCTCAGAGAAATGTGGGGCACAATTAAGTGTACAAATGAATAGGTAATAGCAGTAACACAAAGAGAGGAGAGAGAGAGAAGAGAGCAGAAAACGGTCAAAGGCACAATGGCCAAACATCCCAAACCGAATGGAAAATGATTTACAAATTGAAGACGCTCAACGTACTTCAAGTAAGATCAATGTAAAGCGATGCACACTCAGACACATCATAGTAAAAATGCTGGAAACCAAAGAGAAAATTCTGAAATAAACAAGAGAGAAAAGACTGATTATGTACCAAGAAAGCATAATAACATTCATTAAAAATAATAAAATAGGGACCTCCCTGGAGGTCCACTGGTTAAGACTCCATGCTTCCACTGTAGGGGCCCAGGTTTGATCCCTGGTTGGGGAGCTAAGATTCCCACTTACCATATGGCAGTGGTCAAAATAAAATAAAATAATACAATAGTAAGGGGTACATTTAACAAAAGAAATGCAAAACTTATACTCTGAAAACAAAAAAAAATTTTTTTTAATTGAAAGAAATCAAAGAAGATATAAATAAATGAAAAGACATCCTAAGTTATGGATAAAAGAACTTAATACTGTTAAGCTGGCAATAGTCTCAAAAGTGATCTACAGATTTGACAATTCCTATCAAAATTACAACTGGCTTCGTTACAGAATTTGACAGGCTGATCCTAAATTCATTTGGAAATTCAGGGTCCCAGAACAGATTAAAAAAAACCTTGGAAAAAAAACTGCAGGACTTACATTTTTAAAAATCTAAAGGAAAAAAAATTTTAATATTAAAAGACTAGACTAATTTGGAGTATATTAGTATAATATTGACATAGGCAATATATTCTTAAGCTAGACTTGAAAAAATCAAATTTTCTATAGAGCTAAGGGTAGCTTAAAAAACACTATGGGCATTTGGAGAAAACCACAAAAATCCTCCCAAATTCTATCACAATAGATAGAACAAGAGCAATAGCACAATATTGCTCTATCACAACAGCACTTAATCATATATTATGCTGACCCAGCTTCCTCTTGCAAACTTGTTGACATACTCCTACAAGGACCATTCCTGGACTTATACCTCTTTACCTGCACCCAGTCCATTGTTGCACCACCATCAAAAAAGCAAGAGAGTTCCAGAAAAACATCTATTTCTGCTTTATTGACTATGCCAAAGCCTTTGACTGTGTGGATCACAATAAACTGTGGAAAATTCTGAAAGAGATGGGAATACCAGACCACCTGATCTGCCTCTTGAGAAACCTGTATGCAGGTCAGGAAGCAACAGTTAGAACTGGACATGGAACAACAGACTGGTTCCAAATAGGAAAAGGAGTACGTCAAGGCTGTATATTGCCACTCTGCTTATTTAACTTCTATGCAGAGTACATCATGAGAAAAGCTGGGCTGGAAGAAACACAAGCTGGAATCAAGATTGCCGGGAGAAATATCAATAACCTCAGATATGCAGATGACACCACCCTTATGGCAGAAAGTGAAGAGGAACTCAAAAGCCTCTTGATGAAAGTGAAAGAGGAGAGTGAAAAAGTTGGCTTAAAGCTCAACATTCAGAAAACTAAGATCATGGCATCTGGTCCCATCACTTCATGGGAAATAGATGGGGAAACAGTGGAAACAGTGTCAGACTTTATTTTGGGGGGCTCCAAAATCATTGCAGATGGTGACTGCAGCCATGAAATTAAAAGACACTTACTCCTTGGAAGGAAAGTTATGACCAACCTAGACAGCATATTAAAAAGCAGAGACATTACTTTGTCAACAAAGGTCCATCTAGTCAAGGCTATGGTCTTTCCAGTAGTCATGTATGGATGTGAAAGTTGGACTATAAAGAAAGCTGAGCACAGAAGAACTGATGCTTTTGAACTGTGGTGTTGGAGAAGACTCTTGAGGGTCCCTTGGACTGCAAGGAGATTCAACCAGTCCATCCTAAAGGAGATCAGTCCTGGGTGTTCATTGGAAGGACTGATGTTGAAGCTGAAACTCCAATATTTTGGCCACCTGATGGTAAGAGCTGACTCATTTGAAAAGACCCTGATGTTAGGAAAGACTGAAAGCAGGAGAAGAAGGGGACGCCAGAGAATGAGATGATTAGATGGCATCACCAACTCAATGGACATGAGTTTGGGTAAACTCCAGGAGTTGGTGATGGACAGGGAGGCCTGGCGTGCTGTGGTTCATGGAGTCACAAAGAGTCGGACATGACTGAGTGAGTGAACTGAACTGAACTGAGTCCACTGTTCTTTCATCATCCCCCTTGTTGTCAACTTTACATTTTCTGGCTCATCATGTTCAGATGATTTTGCCCTTCTCATCTTCTGGATACACCCATATGACAAAAGCCCAATCTATGGTAGAAAGCCCTTGCTATTCTATAGCCAGTACAGCTGGTATATTTTAGAAAAATCTAAGCAGACAGGTTTGATAAGGCAGTCTTCAACTCTGGGACACATCTCTCTCAAGCTTGTCTATTCTGCTGCTTTCAATGAACTCACTTTCTCACTCTTCAGTGACTATTTCAACTTCCATTCAATCCTCCCACAGATGAAAAAATTTCAGACACAGTCTCACCTCTCTCCTTAAGTTATGCTGTTCCAGTTAACCTTATGACTATTTATACATCAAAACAAATTTCTTAAATGATACATGCCTGTCTCTATTTTTTCCCTTCCTTTTTTCAATTTAATCCTTACCCTCTTCCAATCTGGCTTTCTTCCCTATCAAATAAAGGAACTGCGTCTAAAAAGTACACTGATGAGAAAAAAGGAATTACAATTATCATTGTTCATGATATGATTATCTGAAAAATTCAAGAGTACAAAATGAAAAACAATTAAAATACATAAAAAATTGAGTAAGATGGCTAAGGGAAAAAAAATAGTTTTCACATACACAACAATTCTGTTACAGGAGAAAAGACTCCATTTACAATAGCAATTTTTAAGAGAACAATGGCCTCAAGGTACTCAGTAAGAAATTCTAAGATCTTAAAATCTTTCAACAGGAAATTCTAAGATCTAAGAAATTCTAGGGCTTTCCAGGTGGTGCTGGTGGTAAAGAACCCACCTGCCAATGCAGGGGATGTAAGAAATGTGGGTTCGATCCCTGGGTTGGGAAGATCCCCTGGAGGTGGGAATGGCAATCCACTCCAGTACTCTTGTCTGGAGAATCCCATGGACACAGGATCCTGGCAGGCAACAGTCCAAAGGGCTGCAAAGAGTCGGACATGACTGAGGTGACTTAGCACAGAGATTCACACAAGAAATTCTAAGACTTATAGGAATGGAAAAACGAAGCAGTCTCTCCAAATTCTCTCCTTTCATTCTCTTTCAAAGCCACTCCCCAGCGGTTTTTCCTTCCTACTATTCCTTCAAAATTGTTCTTGTGAGGATCACCAGTGAAATACATATGTGAAGTCCGATGGGGATCTATCCATCATCATCTCTTCGATACTTATGTTAATATAATTCACTCACTCCTTAAATATTTACTCTCGATTTCAGTGATACAAACACTTGGTTTTCCTCTATGTCACTTCATTGGCTATTATTTTCAGTTTTATTTGCAAGCTTAATTTCTTACTCAGCCATGAAGACATGGAAATCTTAAGCCTAAGCCTTAGCCCTCTTCTCATTCTACCCTTTAGTACATGTCATTCATATCCATGGCCTTAACATCTATAGGTTGGTGGTTCCCAATTTTTTTTTTTATATACCTTCTGCTTAGAACTCTCAGAGAAGGCAATGGCACCCCACTCCAGTTCTCTTGCCTGGAGAATCCCATGGACGGAGGAGGCTGGTAGGCTCCAGTTCATGGGGTCGCTAAGAGTCAGGCACAACTGAGCGACTTCACTTTCACTTTTCACTTTCATGCATTGGAGAAGGAAATGGCAACCCACTCCAGTATTCTTGCCTGGAGAATCCCAGGGACAGAGGAGCCTAGTGGGCTTCCGTCTATGGGGTCGCACCGAGTCGGACACGACTGAAGCGACTTAGCAGCAGCAGCAGCTTAGAACTCTAACCTTCAAACCGACAGAGCCAATTTTTAAATTCAAAATTTCCCTCCAGACTTCTCAAAGGCCCCTCAGATGCAACATGTCCAAAACCAAAAACATGATTTTCTTCCAGTTTTACTTACCCCCAGTGAATGGTACCAACGATCCACCCACTGAGGATGGGCTAACAAGACACTGAAGCTGAGCTATCAGAGGAGACCAAGGCAGTTACAGTTCACATGAAGAGAATCAGAGAACCAAAGAAGAGAACCAGAGCACCTCAGAGAGAAAATATAGAGTTCTCCTTGGACAAAATAATCAGGGGCTTGGCAAGAACTACTCACAAAGTCTGTTCTCACCAAGAGATTGCAAAAACACAGACCTCAGTCACGGGGAAGAATCTGCCACAGACTGAACACTTCTGATTTGGCTTAAAATATGTTAGGGTTCCAATATCAAGCTGTTTACAGATACAGGCATATCTCATTTTGTTGTGTTTCTCCACTCATCAGATACTCTGTTTCTGCAAAGGGAAGGTTTGTGGCAACCATGCAGTAGCAGTCTATCAGAGCCATTTTTCTGACAGTATTTGCTCACTTTGCTTCCCTGGCTTATATTTGGGGAATTCTCATAATACTTCAACTTTTTATTACTATTATTACATTTGTTACGGCGATCTGTGTTTAGTGATCTTGATGGCACTACTGAAATTGTGGCAGGGGACCATCAACTATACCCATGTAAGATGTCAAACTTAATGCAGCACTTACTATAGTGCTGGTCCAGAACAGATGCCATAACTACACCAAGCTCACTTCTCTGCCTGCTCATAAGCTTCCTCTCTCTTCTTCAAAAATATATTCCCAGTGGCTTCCTATACATTCCCTCCAATTTTCGTTTCTCCTACCAGACTATAAACTCAGTGAAGGCAGATACAGGGCAATCTCATGTAACTGGGTATCCCCCATGACTAGCACCCTACACATAGCTCACCGTTAAAATTCAATTAATATTTGTAAATATAACTAATTTCTTCTGAATCATCTTTAGCTTGCTAATTGATACTGCTGAAATCATTTTTCTCCTGTTTCTGTATGACACAGAAGGCCTTGTTCTCTGAATTGTCACACTGGTCACCTTATTGAGCTCTCTCTTCATCCTAAGACAGAGAGGTCTGTAGGTGTTAGATCATTACTGGATATTGAGATAGTCTTTTCAGAAACTCAACTGCACCTTGTTCAAGTCTTTCAGATCCAGATAAGGGATGAGGAAAAAGTGCATGCTCACCCTACTGATGGTTCCTCAAGTAAAGGTTTGTACTTATGGGGAGTAACAATTGATGCTTTAAAAAGAATCTATTAACCACATGTTTAAGGATACATCACTGAGTCTAGGCCTCCCTTTAGCTGGCAAAACAGCCAGTCGTTGGGACCCAGAAAGCCAGCTAACCCCTTAGGCAAGCATGAACTGGAAATATGTTCTTCAGTGGGAATGTCCACAGTTGAAAGATTAAATCCTAGAGGAATTTCCAGAGAAGAGAAGCCAGGTAGAGATTTGCTCCTCCTCCCAAAGGCTCCACGCTTGCTTCTGGCCCTGACAACACAGCCCAGTTCCATCTAAGGTAAATCTACAGTCTCTTTCAGTCAAACCCCATACCAGTTCTCTGCTGCAGGCAGTCATTTTCATTCTGGTCACCTCTGACCTCCATATGGGTTTTCCAGGTGGTGTAGTGGTAAAGAATCCAACTGCCAATGCAGGAGGGGCAAGAGAAGCAGGTTAGGTCCTTAGGTTGGGAATGTCCCCTGGAACAGGAAATGGCACTTCGCTCTAGTATCTTGCCTGGGAAATCCCATGGACAGAAGAGCCTGGCAGGTCACAGTCCATGGGCTCACTAACAGTCGGACACGGCAGCACGCACATATGTGACTCCATCTAGTCTCATCTTCATTGTCTCCAGCAGAAACTTCTCACAGTTTCTGGAATCTGGATGGCATTCTTCATCCAGGTTCCAGGACTGGTAAAGAAATATAATGATGGGTAAAAGCCAGTCCCCTTTTAATGGGAATTTTAGAAGCAGGAAGTAAATTAAAATGCAGACTTATACTGCCAGCTTAATCCAGAAGCTCAAACATAATTAGACCGTTCCCATCCTGCTTATAATTGATTCTTTACTCCCTTACAGTGATCTTTAATAAATTTGACAAATATAATGAAAATATTTTCTCAGGCAATTTTATTTTTTGATTAGGGCTTAATAACTGCTGTGAGTTCTAAAGGTGAAATCTGTTCTCTTCTTCTCTTGAGCCTAATTTAAGAGTAAGTCACTGTATGACACCTTTCCTACTCGTCCACAGTGACCTTGGCATTACAATACCCCTTATTAAAAGCAGAGGCACTAATATGTAACCTGCCATGTGCATGACTCTCTTTCTCAAATCTAGTTCTTTGTATGATAAGACAAGTTATTCAAGTTCCTCGTTCTCCATTCCTGTATAAGCTGGTAGTTAGGAATTGAGCATACATGCATTATTCAATAATTTATATAAAAAAGGTAATTATGAAAATATCAGATGACAATATTAAATATTTATCAATCTGATATGCCAGAGGCCATTGATCATACAGGGCCAAGGATACCCCCTCATGCCTTGAGGGCGGCCACTTAGAATCGAATATAAAGGAGAAAAGAAGTGGTTTAACACACAGAATGGGACGTTGTCCAGGTTAAATGAGTTTGTGCTCTTCAATTAATCATCTCACACACAGGATGGAAGGAGGCTCCATTTGTTGGATTGCCTATTACATGCAATTACTTGTACATCTGTAACTCAATCCACTTTAAACATTATTTGATACACACTGAAGCAGATCCTGATAAACAGAAATTGATGTTAACTATCCAGTTAGCTAAGAAATGAATAATATCGAGATGAAATCACTTCCCTCCATGAGCATAAAGCTCAAACGGCCAGAATAGAAATATGCAGGCATGGTCTGCATGGATCTCTCTGACTGTGTATGATTTACAATCACCAGTAAGTGAGTCAGGAGAGAAGGAATATTGGATTTCCTAAGTACCTTAAGATATCCTTTCAGGAGCAGGGAAAAAGCCAAAGTGTCAGTTCCATTAAAATAATTACATCTCAAGTACGCACTTTTACCTCAAGGCTTAAGATATGAGTATTTCTTTAATATCTTTAATATGTTCAAATTTTTATAATCTGTTAGGCAAATTGACATTTCATTATATATGCTATTTGTAGAATAAAATAACAGTATAATTTTAAAATCAATATATACAGTACATAGAGCAATCTCTAAGAGGAGCCTGAGTTATTGCAAATGTATGAGCTATTCCCATGAAGGAAAAAGATGGAAAGCCCTTTCCCATTTGCATTTATAAAGGCTGCGTGACTTCTTTAAATATATACACTGATGCCAACAGAGCCATCAGAAATCAATAAATCACATTCTCGAATGCTGTAAAATATCTGACACACGCATTCATTTTCCCAGTCCAAAATTCTCTGCAAAAGGGACTGTGTAAATGTTCCATTTTGGTTTAATGACATTCTCCACAGTTAAAATTATGTGCATTATTGCCAGCGAGTTCAAAAGCCTGAAGAGCACAAAGCTAGATCGGGTTTTAAAGAGCCTACATAGTACATATCCTTCAGTGGCCCATCATTCAATAGACATAAGTACACAGAACCAAATGGGGAGTTAGGTAAGAATGGATTGAAATACTGCAATTACCATTTGGACAAAAAAAATAATAGGCATAATTTATTTAGAAGCAGCTGGGGGAAAGTCCTGTAAGTATTTGGAGAGATAGTCTGATAGCCTGATGCCACAGAATGGAGGCAAAGATGAGCATCACTTAAAAATGATACAGATGACAGAAATGACAACCATCTATTCATCAGTGATGTTCAATCTGAAAGTGTAATAAAAACCTAAATACGACTCCACTTTAGTTGACATTTATTCTACCAGCTGCCATATATTTTAAAAAGGTCATAGAAGTGCCCTACGTGGATGTCATTTATAAAGTACAAATTCTTAAAGAATTTGTACTTTATAAATCCCTTCTTAAAGAAAGAAGGGATCTGTTATGTACAATCAAGAAGGTTCTAAAAATTCTCCAAGCACATCTTGCAGAGAGCTAAGCAAAAAAGCCATGTCTGAAATAAACCCAAGCACTGAATTTAATAAGCCAGCATGGGGACTGAACAAGAACTAGCTAGCTACAGTTCTACCTGTTCCCCGGCACTAAACAGTGCTGCCCTGGCCCGCCCCTTCTTTCCTCTTTCTTTTTTTTTTTTTTTGCAATTTTATTTACTTATTTTTGGCTGTGCTGGATCTCCGTTGCTGTGCGGGCTTTTCTCTAGCTGCAGCAAGCAAGGCTTACTCTCCAGTTGTGGTGTGCGGGCTTCTCATTGCAGTGACTTCTCTTGTGGAGCACAGGCTCCAGGGCGCGGGGGCTTCAGTATTGCAGGTTCCAGAGCACAGCCTCCACAGCTGTGGCGCACAGGCTTAGCTGCTCCGCGGGCTGTGGGGTCCTCCCGGACCAGGGACTAAACCACGGCTCTTGCGTTAGCAAGTGGATTCCCCACCACTGAGCCACCAGGGAAGCCCCATTTCTTTCTTTGTGTTTATCTCTGAACCAAAATGCTGTGGCCAAGGAGATGACAGTTGACTCCTGTGTTTTCCCAAACCGGATTATACTGAAAGTGTGTTATTCTGAGACTGTTCTTTCAACAACATGTCTTTCTTAACCTTTAACCCACATTATCCTTTCCCTGAGACCTCCACCCACACCAGCCCCCCTGACCTAACTATTCTCCCTATGGAGCCTGGACTCCATAATCAGTTGCCCCAACAAGCATCTCACAAGTCTGCTAAAATCTTTCAGCTCCTTTTTAAATCTTCAACAGCTCTGGCAAAACTCAACTGCTGGCTCCAAGCTAAACGGACCACTATCTAGCAGTGTTGAGTGGAAAACACAGAAGTCGACCAAGGATGTCTGCCACCATCTACACTCAAATAGGGCCCCCATGTTGGTCAGCAAGCACTTTTCTCCAGGATGAATTCACAGGACGATCCATCCAGCTGCTTTCCAAAGCTCTTTCAGTCAGTCAGTTCAGTCGCTCAGTCGTGTCCGACTCTTCACGACCCCATGAATTGCAGCACGCCAGGCCTCCCTATCCATCACCAACTCCCGGAGTTCACCCAGACTCACGTCCATCGAGTCAGTGATGCCATCCAGCCATCTCGTCCTCTGTCGTCCCCTTCTCCTCCTGCCCCCAATCTCTCCCAGCATCAGAGTCTTTTCCAATGAGTCAACTCTTCGCATGAGGTAGTCAAAGTACTGGAGTTTCAGCTTTAGCATCATTCCTTCCAAAGAAATCCCAGGGCTGATCTCCTTCAGAATGGACTGGTTGGGTCTCCTTGCAGGCCAAGGGACTCTCAAGAGTCTTCTCCAACACCACAGTTTAAAAGCATCAATTCTTCAGCGTTCAGCTCTCACATCCATACATGACCACAGGAAAAACCATAGCCTTGACTAGACGGACCTTTGTTGGCAAAGTAATGTCTCTGCTTTTGAATATGCTATCTAGGTTGGTCATAACTTTCCTTCCAAGGAGTAAGCGTCTTTTAACCAAAGCTCTTTAACTCTCAAGAAATCCCGAATCCTCTAGTTTCTCAGTAGACAAACCACCACCCAGCTGAAAACCACTCAATTTACACCATACAGTCTCACAGTCACGTTCAACTCTCTGGCAACCCTATGGACTGTAGGCCACCAGGCTCCTCTGTCCATGGAATTCTCCAGGCAAAAGTACTGGAGTGGGTAGCCATTCATTCCCCTCTGGCGGAATCTTCTTGATCCAGGAACAGAACTCGGGTCTCCTGCATTGCAGGCAGATTCTTTACCATCTGAGCCACCAGGGAAGCACTGTACCCTTTACTTTCAGTTATTTCTTCACTCCATACTTCATGATCATCTTCTCTCTGAGCTCAGAAATTAGCTCTCTCTTTTTTCCCCTTAAACCAGCTTCTTCAACAAGAAGTCTATCCCTTTCCATCTATTCTAAGACTTGGGGCCATAAATCAAATCCTCACTCTTCTATCTTCAATTTCTTCTGTGAACTGCCTCAATTTTTAGGACAAAATCATGTTTAAGTCCACCCCAGCTTTAAAAATACAGCAATACTTTGCTATTCTCAACTGCACAATAAATAGTACCTAAAAGGAATGTTCTATTTCTCCTTCTCCCTCAAATCCAATTACCAAGTCATGATGATTTTATTTCTAATGTCTGTATTGGGCAGAAGGCCCCCCCACCTCCTGAATTCATAGGTTGAAGCCCTAATTGAAGCCCTAACCATATACTTGGAGACAGGGCCTTCAGAAAGGTAAATGCATGTGTGCTAAGTGGCTTCAGTCGTGTCTGACTCTTTGCAACGCTATGGACTGTAGATCTCCTGGCTCCTCTGTCCATGGGGTTCTCCAGGCA
This sequence comes from Bos indicus, assembly GCF_029378745.1. Taxonomy (NCBI): domain Eukaryota; kingdom Metazoa; phylum Chordata; class Mammalia; order Artiodactyla; family Bovidae; genus Bos; species Bos indicus. The sequence goes on from NC_091783.1 coordinate 23,868,339, forward strand.
AGAATACTGGAGTGGGTGGCCATGCCCTCCTCCAGGGGATCTTCCCAACCCAGGGATTGAACCCATGTCTCTTATCTCTCCTGCATTGGCAGGCAGGTTCTTTACCACTAGTGCCACCTGGGAAGCCCCCTTCAAAGAGGTAATGAGGGTTAAATCAGGTCATACTGGTGGGGCCCTAATGCAGAATGAGGGATGTCTTTATAAGAAGAGAAAGTGACATCACAGATTGGGGGATGCTATGCAAAGAAAAGGATAAGTCAAGGCACATATAAAAGGAAGCTATCTACAAGCCAAAAGAGCAGAGAGGCCCAGGGAGACTCTAAGAATGCCAGCACCTTGATCTTGGACTTGCAGCCTCCAGAACTGGGAGAAAACAAATTGCTATTTTTAAGTCACCTAGTCTCTGGTATTTTGTTAACAGCAGCCCTAGCAAACTAATACACTGTCTTCTGAATAAGGCCCCTCCTTTCCATTCTACAATACAGTGGCTTTGGCTAAAATTCTTATTTATCAGACATGTTAAACTAGCCTTTTAAGTGGCTTCCCAGGCTATAGTCATTCATTCGTTCAGAAAACATTTACTGAGCACTCACTCCAGGCCTGGAAAATCCCATGGATGGAGGAGCCTAGTAGGCTGCAGTCCATGGGGTCGTGAAGAGTCGGACAGGACTGAGTGACGTCACTTTCACTTTTCGCTTTTATGCATTGGAGAAGGAAATGGCAACCCACTCCAGTGTTCTTGCCTGGAGAATCCCAGGGACGGGGGAGCCTGGTGGGCTGCCATCTATGGGGTCGCACAGAGTCAGACACGACTGAAGCGACTTAGCAGCAGCAGCAGCAGCACTCCAGACCAGGCACAGTGAGGAGGAGAAATAGAGCCACTTTGCCCTGGGGCTGTTAATTTCCATGGGGAAAGACAAAAGAACAAATACGTAAACAAGTTAGTCACAGACTTTAAAGTGCAGGAAAGGAAACACAGAAAACTTAGAAAACAACCAGAGATAGTACTTTAGATGGGAGGAGAGAGAAGAAAAGCCCTTGTGAGGAGCTGATGTTGAGACTTGGTGGAGAATGAGGTGGCCTTACCAAACGATGCTGGGAAAGCATTTCTGGCAGAGCTGAGGGACAACAAAAGGCTGAGGCATCAGGCACAGGAGGGAAGACAGTGGCTACGTGGTACCCTGATGGAGAGCACGGGATCTCCCCTCTACTGTGCTTCGCTCCTCCAATAGAGCTTTCTCTGTAACACAAATCTAACAACAGCACGCTCCAAATGTACAATCTTGGTATGTTTTACATTGCTTACTGACCTATGAGGCCTTTTTTAAAAGCTCACTCCACCTACCTTTCTAGCCTCAACTTTCTCCCCTCAGCTGTCTCAAATTACGTGTGGACAGACACCATATGCTTCTCTGTCTGTCCTGGCCGCAAGGGAGCATGATGTAGGAGAACATCACCTTGGGGGTGGACAAATCTGTGTTCATATTCTGGTGTCCATGTTTTTATTTGGAAGAGGCTGGGTAAGACCTTTTCTTTCCTTATCCTCAGTTTCCAGGTATATAAGACAGGAACACAGACTCTTCGAGAACTGCTGTCAGGACTAGTAACCATCTCTGTGGGAGGCCTGGCACTGCAGGCAATCAGTATTATTACTGGTAAGCATGGTTTCCTTTGCTAGGAATGCCCGCCTTACTTCTTAACCTGGGAAACTTCCTCCATCATTTTTGACCTTGTTCAGCAATACCTTCTCTTGAACTCTTCTCTAACTCCCACAGACAGGATATAACCACCTCCTCTATGTTCCCTTGGGACTTCACTGGTAGCTTAGCTGGTAAAGAATCCACTTGCAATGCAGGAGACTCCCATTCGATTTCTGTGTTGGGATGGTTCCCTGGAGAAGGGATAGGTTACCCACTTCCAGTATTCTTGGGCTTCCCGATGGCTCAGGGGTAAAGAATCCACCTGCAATGCAGGAGACCTGGGTTCAATCCCCGGGTTGGGAAAAGCCCGTTGAGGAGGGCATGTCAACCCACTCCAATATTCTTGCCTGGAGAATCCCCATGGGCAGAAGAGCCTGGTGGGCTACAGTCCATGGGGCCTCAAAGAGTCAGACATGACTGAATGACTAAGCGCAGCAAATGTCCCCTTAGCACAATGCATATGCTACCACCACAGCATTGTTCTCACCTACAGGCTTTTCTCTCTCTCTTCTCTAACCATTACTTCTCTCAGGATATGAACTGTAAGTATTAACATCTGTATCATCAATGCTTTCCCAGGCAGCACTAGTAGTAAAGAACTACCTGCCAATGCAGGAGACATAGAGATGCGGGTTTGATGCCAGGGTCAGAAAGATTCCCTGGAGGACAGCATGGCAACCCACTCCAGTACTCTTGCCTAGAGAATCCCAGGGACAGAGGAGCCTGGTGGGCTACAGTCCACAGGGTCACAAAGAACTGGACACAACTGAAGCGACTTAGCATGCACGCACAGGTTACATAAACGTTGGTTGAATGAATGGACCATATATCCTTCCCCAAACCACTAGAATTGGCTTTCCATCCATATCATTCTACTTCCTCAAAGGGTGTGTCAGTCAGGAACCCAGCAGGCACAGGTGACTCATTCAAGTTAGCATTCTTCAAAGACAGCAGATTAAACGGACTATTTATAAAGATGTGGGCAGGATGCAGCCAAACCACGGAGGATAGTGCAATAAGCCAGAGCGAATGATGCGGGCAAGTATTTGACCTGAAGGGTGAGGGGAGAAGGGAGTGATTGGAACTTGGAGAGGGATGTGTGGCACAGGCTTTCTGATAGAAGCTGGTCAATGGATGTGGCCTCTATTGTCCATGAAGGGCAGGTGAGGGGCTCAGTCTCACTCTGCTTCCTCCCCTGCTGGGGCATCCCAACAGCTGAAACCAATTAAGAGTCCAGGAGCCTTCTCATCCTCCTCCTGAGTGATTCAGGCCAGAAGCATATATTAACATGGGCCTCTGAGAGAAGTTGTGGAGGGACTCATGATGGTGCAGAGTGGGATCACGCAGCCCAGTGGGGTAAGGTGAGTGACTGTATGGAGGGGAGACCTGGAGAGAGGAGACACAGCAGGTTGGGGGCCACCTTCACAGAAGGGGCCCAATGAGCAGTGTGAGGGAGGGGTCAAGCAGGAAGGGAAAGGTTCAGGGGAGGTGGGGAGGTGGGCAGTCATGGAGAGTGAGAGCCTCAGGCTGGCAAGGAGGCCATTCCCATGGGGAGGTAAAGTGGCCAAGATGGAAGACTGACTGACTTCCAGGAGGTTCAAGGACTATTTAGAAATATTGAGAGTAACAGAACACTGTTAGTGTTGGACAGCTATATAAAGGGACAAAGCTAGGATAAACCAGGAGGCATTAGGTTAGTTTATAAGCATTAGTGTGAATTCACAGTTTACAAGCTATAGAGATGCATGTAGAAATAAATGTAAATGGAAACTGTTTTACAGTTATGGACTGTGAATAGGCTCATACTCTTTCTCCTGTAAGATGTGCCTTGTCACCAAGACACAGAAGGTCGTCACACACACAAACATGCACATACATGTATGAATGCACGCATTCCTGCATATACAGACCTGCATATATTTCATAAGTCTGTCCCAGATCTGGGAGCAGCCATACCTCAACAGCAAAGAACATAGGTATAGTGAGATCTTGATTTCTAAATACTACCTTCCAGTAAAGGGAACTAAGGTTCCTTGGAGAAGGGATGCATTCCAGGGCTGGGGCAGGCAAAGTATAAGATGAGACTGGAACAATTCCATGTGTTTCAAAGTAATGAGATATTCAAAGAGTGATGGAGACACTTTAGAAGACAGAGGAACCAGCTTGAACAGGCTCCTAGTGACCAAATGTGGACAGCTGAGCATAATAACCTGCTAAAAAACTAGGGAACAATGAAGAAACCACAGAGATAGGAGTAAGTAGAAAACTGACAGGCTGAAGAGGAACAGGATTAAAAGGAAGTCCTTACAAAATACTATTTAATTACAAAGAAAAAATAAGTAATGTTACCCTGGAGAAGCCTTGGGGGATACATTTTAATAGAATGTTCAAGTGATCAACATCAGTATCAGGAGAAATCAAATTTGTGCCAGCTCATAGGTGCAAGGAGAACACATCATCATTTGTCATATTCCTCCTCCTGATAAAATCTGAATCTGATCACTAGGAAACATCACACAAACTAACATTGGCTTATAATCTTCAAAAGTGTCAAAATCACAAAGTCAAGGGAAGACTGAAGAACTATTCCAGAATGAAGGAGACTAAAAAGATATGACAACTAAATACAATGACAGATTTGATACTAAAAGGATCTTGTTACTAAAAGTGACATTACTGGGACAGGTGGCTAAACGTGAATAGAGTCTAAGAATTACACAGTAAGAATCATAAATGCCAGTTTTCTGATCTTGATTGGCTACACTGTGCTTATGTAAGAGGATGCCCTTGCTTGCAGGAAAAACAAAACAAAACAAAACAAAAACAGGCTTAAAGTTGTAATATATTAGGGACAGGGGGTCTGATGGATAATGAGGCTTGAAACTTCTCTACTATATTTTTAAGTCTTCTAATAGTTTGTTATTATTTCAAAGCCATGGTTTTTCCAGTAATCATGTATGGATGTGAGAGCTGAGGACCATAAAGAAGGCTGAGTACAAAATAATTGATGCTTTTGAATTGTGGTGCTGGAGAAGATTCTTGAGAGTCCCTTGGACTGCAAGGAGATCAAACCAGTCAATCCTAAATGAAATCAATTCTGAATATTCATTGGAAGGATCGATGCTGAAGCTGAAGCTCCAATATCTGGCCAGCTGACACAAAGAACTCACTCATGGAAAAAGACCCTGATGCTGGGAAGACTGAAAGCAGCAAAGCAGGCAACAGAGAATGAGACGATTGGATGGCATCACTCACTCAACGGACATGAGTTTGAGCAGACTCTTGGAGATGGTGAAGGGCAGGGAAGCCTGGTATGCTGCAGCCCCAGGGTGACACAGAATTGGACACGACTTAGCGACTGAACAACAACAGCAAAATTAAAAACAAAGGAAGACAGAGGCATTGTTCTTGCTGATGCAGTAGTCCATATATACATTAGTCTCTACAGACAGCCTCCTGGAGCAAAGCAGAGAAAAGGAGGCAGAGGTTGGATCTAAAGGAATGAAGGAAAGATGTCCCCCTTACTCCCTGTGACCTCCTAAAGTCCATTTGACACTGCTGCCCGCACATAATCTCCTCATTGATGATCTCACAGATTTGCTATTTTCTATCTATTCCCTGGCTGCCCCCCACACCCTTTGTAATATGCACTTCCTCACAAATATATGTCTTTTTCTGGAATGATTATATCTCACAGTATCATCAAATCCCATAGCTGACACTATAATCTATGTAGATTGTAATCATTAATTACATTTTCTCCAGTTAAAAAACTTGATCACATAATCATTTCTGGACATTTCCTGTAATAGAAGCATCTCAACCCAACATGTTAGAAATAAAACTCCATACCTACCCCATTACAGGGAACAACAATAGTTGACGTCCCCCTCAAACCCCCACTGCACAGCCTCTAACAGAACTTCCTAAAAACCAAATTTCTAAAGTATTCCTGAATTCCTCACAGTGCACCATTTTACTTTTGGAGATGATGAGCACTCTAAAGTTCAAGATTAGGCCTGGCTGCTTTAAACCAATTTGAATATTCCATTTCCCCCCAGCTGGAGTCATTGTTTAAGTGGACAGGTGATCCATACAGTACCATTCATGTGACTCTTAGGTCTTGTTTTTGAAATACTAGAAGTATCAATATGTAATAGGAAGGAAAGGGGCAGGGCACAACTTTTGAAGGAATGACACAGTCCAAGGACACAACATAAACCAATTAAAATCAAATGGGTCCAAGATGGCAGACAAGCAGACTTTGACTAGACTTTGATCCTCAATCAGCAAGCTAAATGACACACCCAGAGGCTTCAGGACAGTTCCAAAACACTATCAAAAGACCACGGAGTGGGCCTAATTCCTGGAAATCTCCATCCCTTCCCCAAAATAGTTGGAATAACCCTCCCACTCATTAGCATATGAAATTACCCAGCCCATAAAAACCAACCACAGCACATTTCAAGGCCGCCAGATTCTGCCCTCTGTGATGGCTCATACTCTCTCCAGACTCACCCTCTGCAGTGGCCCTTACTCTCTCTGTGGAGTGTGCTTCTCCCTAAATCTGAAAAAAATCCACGTATTACCTATCCCTTTGTCTATCACTAAATTCTTTCTGTGATGAGGCATCAAGAACCTGAGGTCCATTATGTCCTGAAACCAGTACCGTGGGTTTGGGCTGGAAGACAATGGCACCCCACTCCAGTACTCTTGCCTGGAAACTCCCATGGATGGAGGAGCCTGGTGGGCTGCAGTCCATGGGGTCGATAAGGGTCAGACACGACTGAGCGACTTCACTTTCACTTTTCACTTTCATACACTAGAGAAGGAAATGGCAACCCACTCCAGTACTCTTGCCTGGAGAATCCCAGGGACGGGGGATCCTGGTGGGCTGCCGTCTATGGCGTCGCACAGAGTTGGACACGAGTGAAGCGACTTAGCAGCAGCAGCAAGACCTGACCACGTGGGTTTATGTCTCACCCTGGATTTTGGCTGGGTTGGAGTCCTAGCATATGGGTTCAAGTCCCAATCTGAGGTAAACACAAACAGCTTCAAATATGTTCCCTAAGAATGTGAACCAACAGAAAAACACCCAGTTTTTAAAAATTCAGGTAGCCATCTTACCACAAAGGGATTCAGGTTTAGAATAGTGCCAACTACAAGGGAAAAGATTTTTTAAATGAATTCTTTAAACACAGTTAAACTGGTCGGTGATAACTGAATCCTTGGACTAACAACTAGAAGCCTACTCCAACCTCCATCTTACAATTACCTGAGCCAATAAATCCCCTTTATATTTAAGTAAGTTTGAGTTCAGTTTTCTGTTAATTGCAGCATAACATGTGTGAGGTAAAATTAAAATAAACTAGATGTGACAAAGTTATAAAACAACTAGGAATATGTAAAATATGTAATCTAAGATAAACAGCCCTCTAGAAAAAGAAAGGAAAAGTACAAACATGGAAAAAAAAATACCAGAAAGGCTGGCTTAATGGTAAATGGGGAACCCAGCCTCCCTTATTTTAAAGGTGTCATAATGAATTACACTTTGGCTTCACATGGCCCAGAATAGGAGAGCCTGTAGGACTGCTTCAGGGGAGAACTCGGGCAGTAACCTGGGCAGTCAACAGAAGAAGACAAGAAAGCTGAGAATTTCAAATTTTGTAAAAATATGTGAAATCAGGCTTTCATACAAGTGAAATTTCACATAATTGCACTACCTTCCACTGACTCAAGTAAATCTGTGTAATCTGATTCACATCTCCATGCCTTTCCTACTCCTTCTGGCCTAGAAAATGGTGATGTTCACCTCCTTTTGGATTTTTATAAACTTAACAGAAATAGAGCAGTTTTGGAAGCTTGTTGCATTCAGTTGCCTGTTCCTTGCTGCTGGGAGAGAGGGCTGAGCTCAGCTCCAGCAGAGCAGAGACACAGTTCTCAATTTCTCAATGTCGAATGTGGATGGGGCCACAGAGTCTTCCTGTCCTCCCAAATAACCCTAGATAGTATCTCCAGTTGCCTCCAGACCTTCTACAAACCCATCCCACAGGCAGTGTCATTTACTCCCACTCTTCAGGGTTGAAATATGCAGGGAGCAGTCCTTTCATTTCTTCTCCAAGGCCTAATGTCTTAGGTCAGACTCTTAAACTCTCTTTTTTTAAATTAATTTATTTTTTATTGAAGGATAATTGCTTTATAGAATTTTGTTTTTTTGTAAAACCTCAACATCAATCAGCCATAGATGTACATATATCCCCTCCCTTCCGAACCTCCCTCCAATTTCCCTCCCCACCCCACCCCTCTAGGTTGATACAGAGCCCCTGTTTGAGTTTCCTGAGCCACACTGCAAATTCCCATTGGCTATCTGTTTTACGTATGGCAATGTAAGTTTCCATGTTACTTTTTCCATACATCTCACCCTCTCTCCTCCCCTCTCCCCATGTCTGTAAGTCTATTTTCTGTTTCTCCACTGCTGCCCTGTAAGTAAATTCTTCAGTACTATTTTTCCAGATTCTATATATGCATTAGAATACAATATCTTTTTCTTTCTGACCTACTTCACTCTATATAAAAGGTTTCAGGTTCATCCACCTCATTAGAACTGACTCAAATGTGTTCCTTTTTATGGCTGAGTAATATTCCATTGTGTATATGTACCACAACTTCTTTATCCATCGATCTGTCAATGGACATCTAGGTTGCTTCCATGTGCTAGCTGTTGTAAATAGTGCTGCAATGAACAATGGGATACATGTGTCTTTTTCAATTTTGGTTTCCTCAGGGTATATGCCTAGGAGTGGGATTGTTGGATCCTATGGTGGTTTTATTCCTAGTTTTTTAAGGAATCTCCATACTGTCTTCTACAGTGGCTGTATCAATGTACATTTCTACCAACAGTGCAAGAGCATTCCCTTTTCTTCACACTCTCCAGCATTTAATGTTTGTAGACTTTTTGATGATGGCCATTCTGACCCATGTGAGGTGATATCTCATTGTAGTTTTGATTTGAATTTCTCTAATAAGGAGCGATGTTGAGCATCTTTTCATGTGTTTCCTAGCTATCTGTATGTTTGTTTAGGTCTTTTTCCCATTTTTTTATTGGGTTGTTTGTTTTTCTGATATTGAGTTGTACGAGCTGCTTGTATATTTTGGAAATTAATCCTTTGTCAGTTGTTTCATTTGTTATTATTTTCTCCCATTCTGAGGGCTGTCTTTTCACTGTGTTTATAGTTTCCTTTGCTGTGCAAAAGTTTTTAAGTTTAATCAGGTCCCACGTGTTTACTTTTGTTTTTATTTCTGTTACTCTAGGAAGTGGATCATAGACGATCTTGCTTTGATTTATGTCATCCCTAAGGAGACAAAAGAACTGTACACAGAAAATTATAAGACACTAATGAAAGAAATCGGGGGCTTCCCTGGTGGCTCAGAGGTTAAAGCGTCTGCCTGGAATGCAGGAGACCCGGGTTTGATCCCTGGGTCTGGAAGATCCCCTGGAGAAGGAAATGGCAACCCACTCCAGTACTCTTGCCTGGAGAATCCCATGGAGGGAGGAGCCTGGTTGGCTACAGTCCATGGGGTCGAAAAGAGTCAGACACAACTGAGCGACTTCACTTTCACTTTCACTTCAATGAAAGAAATCAAGGACAACATATAGAGAAATATTCCGTGTTCCTGGATGGGAAGAATCAATATAGTGAAAATGAATATACTACCAAATGCAATCTACAGATTCAATGTGATCCCTATCAAATTACCAATGGTATTTTTCACAGAAGTAGAACAAAAAAATTCCACAATTCATATGGGAATTTGAAATATGGAAAATTGAAACTTCCATATGGAAATTGTGAAATATGAATTTCACAATTTCATATGGAAACACAAAAGACCCCGAACAGCCAAACCAGTCTTGAAAATGAAGAATGGAGCTGGAGGAATCAACCTTCCTGACTTTAGGTTATACTACAAAGCTACAGTCATTAAGCCAGTATGGTACTTGCACAAAAACATAAATATAGACCAATGGAACAAGGTAGAAAGCCCAGAAATAAACCCATGCACCTATGATTACCTTATTTTTGACAAAGGAGGCAAGAATATACAATGGGGCAAAGACAGCCTCTTCAATAAATGGTGCTGGGAAAACCGGACAGCTACATGTAAAAGAATGAAATCAGAACACTGCCTAACACCATACTCAAAGATAAACTCATAATGGATTAAAGACCTAAATGTAAGAAACTATAAAACTCTTAGAGGAAAACACAGGCAGAACACTAGATGACATAAATCAAAGCAGACTCTTAATCTCTTATCTCAACTACTGTCTTTATCTCTTATCCAGTCTCCCTGGGTCTTATCTTTCTGCCAGTCCAATACATTATTTACAGGGCTACTGGCTTCTAAGAGAAAATAAGGACTGACTTTATTTATTCTTTGGATCTTCTTCTCCTGCCCTAGGTCCAGGCATTAAAATATTTACTTAAATTATTTTATGTATGCTGCTTCTCATTTGAGAAATCTCTTGAGTACCCCCTGGTTTCAGAAAAAGCTAAAGAGTTGATTCTGCAACCAGGTGATCCAGGTTGTAGACCACACTGCCCTTTAGCACAGTATCCTACCATACACACAGCAGGTCTTTGTAAACGACAAGCTCTCCTTCTGTAAAATGCACTTTCTCTTGATGCTACTTCCAAAACACCTTCAAGGTGCAAGTTAAGCATCTGTTTCATCATAAAATTTTCTTCAGTACTACTTTCAAATTAAAGTTCTTCACCCTCTCTGCCTTCTGAGGACTTTCTTTATACTTCTATTTATGTGACTCTCCCTGGTCTTATACTAAATTTCCCATAGATCTATGCAGTTATCAGACTTCTTTCCTAGTAAACAGGAAGCTATATTTCAGGATAAGCTTGTCTTTCTCCTCCACCTGCTATTCCTCTGCAAGATTTATTCCTGAAGCCTCTGTATTTAGCAAAGTAATAATACACGCTCTGTAAATATTTCTTGAATACATAATTTCCCACTGAACCACCTGTTCTTTGAGGACAGATAATCATGCCTTATTCATTTATATGCCTCACAGTGACTGGAAAACACTGAGTAACAGAAACTGCTACAGGTTGGTTTAAATATTAGACTTATTCAGAGTGGCCTTCTGGGTTACTGAAATACTTGGCTAATCCTAAGACAATCTGTCATTTCTTCATTGCAAAAAGATGTGAGTATTTTATATATGCTGAATCTCATTCTAGCAACAGGAGGTAGAACTGTAAACAAGATAAACTGCACATACCTTGAAGTGGAGGGAATAGCTGTATAGCTAATAAGTTCACTGTCCCCCAAATAAATAAAGTTTTTCTAAATACCTGAACGCAATGCTCAGTCATACCAACTTGAAACCCAGGAATTATCAGCCACTTCTCCCAAAATCCTGCTTCAAGTGTTATTTGGCAAAATGTAAACTTGCTGCCCCTGGATGACAGTGATGATGGCGGCAGTGGGGACTGGTGATGGTGATTGCATCATCCTATTCCTTTTCCCTTGTAGCTCAGCTGGTAGAGAATCTGCCTGCAATGCAGCAGACCTGGGTTTGATCCCTGGGTCTGGAAGATCCCCTGGAGAAGGAAATGGCAACCCACTCTAGTACTCTTGCCTGGAGAATCCCAAGGACAGAGAAGCCAGGCAGGCTACAGTCCATGGGGTCGCAAGAGTTGGACACAACTTAGCAGCTAAACCACATTCCTTTTCAAGTTCAATGCTATTCCTCAAATTCAAGCCCTCACTTTGCCTTCTGGAACAACTAAAATGACTTTCTAACAACCCTTTCCACTTTCATGCTTCCCATCTCTAACATTCCCTTTTCAGTATTGCCAGAATAATTTTCTTAAGAAGTAGTGATCTTATTACACAGCTCTGCTCAAAAGCCCTCAATGGCTTTGCATTGCAAACACAGCAAGAACACTGTTCAGACTTCTTAGCCTTATACTCAAAGCATCTTCTAAAATCGACTTCTAATTTGTCATTCCAGACCCATTGGTATTGCTGTTCCTATAATCCAGACTCCGCTCACAATTCACTTTTGATTTTGTATATTTGAATCTTTCACATAAAACACATCTCCACCTATTTCATTCAAATTCTGCCTCTACTTCTAGGCCCAATTCAAGGATCTTGAATTTGTCTGTGATTTTTTTTCCCTTCTACATATAAAAGTTCAATTTACTTTGTGCTTTTCTCTCTATGTTCACCTGTTTCTAACTCATATTTTCATTATTTAGGAATATAGCTTCTGTATCCAACTTGAGTGTATTTAATCACTGATTGAATAAATATGTAATAGGCACTTACTGTATTTCTGTTATTCCAAAGCACCAAATATTTATTATATTCAGAATACTGAATAAATTTCAAACAAAAATGCACAAAAATCAAAACAGTATTTTTCTAAAATGAACAATAATATCCACCAAAGAGATACAAAAGAATGGTAGAAAACAGCAGCTCATCAAATTTTAAGTATGTATGAAAAAGTTGGTAAGTTAGAAGAAAAGAGAATCAAATAAAAAGCTAAGAATATTTGTTCAAAATAATATGGAAATATTGAATCAACCTTGCCCATATCAATTTATGGATGTGTCTCTAGTTTTGAGATGCAAATTTATAAACACATGCATAATATGTCCATCAACTGGGAACTACATACAGTGTCAACTCTTATTGAAATGAAAATTGCAAGGAAATGTTTCCTTAGTTACCATTTAATAATTTTTGTGAAATTTAATAAAAGTTTATGTGATGAAATATTTTTTTTCTTTTCAAAGCAAACAGCTTTAGAAGATGATTGATGCCTGCTATTATGAGTCTATATTTGTACTTCCTTATTTTAGAAGCTTTTCAAAAATACAAAAATACACTGAAAGCATTTCCAGTTCAACTAAATATAAAGATAAAACGTGATTATTTATAGGCAATCATATTCATGATGATAGACTTTCAGAAGCCAACTCCAAACATAAATTTTAAATGCTTTTTGGAAAGAGTTGAGAATGAAAACATTTACATAATTTCTTAGAAACCCTGGCTTTTTATTGCTGCACTTCAATATTCCCTCAGGGCAAAGGAGCAGCTACTTCAAAGATTTATTTGATAATGGAACCTTTGATTTCTTTGTTTTTCCTTCCCAATGTGGGTAGGTCTGTTGTTTCCACTCTATGGCAATGTGCTATATTTTAACATTTGAACTGGCTCACTAGTGATAATAAAAAATGAGTCTGTTTTGGCAGATTAAGCAAACACACCAATGCCAGCAATAAGTATATAAGTTACATAAATATACTAGACTATTACAAAACCATCCACTCAGGTATCAGTCATCTTCGATAACAGACCTGCCACTTCATAATGATATAACTGGTAACTGATATCAAATGTCTGAAACTTCTACTTACCTGCCTATCCACTTCTGGGAGCAAAAGCAGGAGGTACTGTTGAAAATGCTGAGGTAAGGAAGCAAATGTATGTTTATTTATTAATGCCCTCAAGTTAGTGTTGACAAGAATAGATCCCGGGGTTTCTATGTCAATGTCCTCAGCTTTGGTCCATTTCAAGTGTCCTGTGATAAATAAGCAAGAGGTATGAATTCACTATAGATTGGGAAAACATACACCTGTACACACACATAAAATGTATACTGAAGGTATATATATATTCAATAATGTACTTAATTGTGTCTCTTTTCAGAGTGACATTTCAGAAGAAAATCTCCAAAGCTTCTTTGCGTTTCTATCTTGCCTTAGTTGCCTTTAATTTTCATAATGTCTACTTCACTCAATACCATCTGTTTATTTAACCCAACATAGCACCAGGTCTAGATAAAGCTGATAAAGATATCTGGAATGCAGCATTAAAAATGAGTCAAAAATGCAGGATAGAGCAAAAATACAGGGAATAGATTAAGTAGTCAGGATGCACATTTATAGGAGTTTGAGAACGAAAAAACACAGCAGATCACAGAGGGGCAATATTTGAAGAGCAAATGTCTCTCCAAGTTTTAGAACTAAAAAATGACAAGAGTCCTCAGAAAAAGCAACACACCAAATCACAAAAAGGATAAATACTCATTCCTTCATCTGATGTGTTGAAACGCAAAATATCAAAAATAAAAAGAATATCTTAAAATTATTTTGAGCAAAAACAGATTACCCACAAAGAGATCAATATAAGACCCAAGAATCACATTACCAATAAATAACAGATGACAATGAAATATCTTCAAAGGGACAAAAGAAAATAAGTTTTGATCTAGAATTTAATTAATAAAAATGTCCCTCTAAATGGCAATGATAGCAATGATATAAGAATATTTTCAGTACTATCCAAAATGGAAATTCTCTCAGATATGCAGATGAGACCACACTAATGACAGAAACAGAAGAGGAACTAAAGAGCCTCTTGATGAAGGTGAAAGAATAGAGTAAAAAGCTGGCTTAAAACTCAGCATTCAAAAAAAACCTAACATGGTGACATCTGGTCCCATCACTTCATGGAAATAGATGAAGAAAAAGTGGAAACAGTAACAGATTTTATTTTCTTGGGCTCCAAAATCACTGCCAATGGTGACTGCAGCCACAAAATTAAAAGATTTTTTCTTCTTGGAAGAAAAGCTATGACAGACCTAGGCAGTGTATTAAAAAGCAGAGACATCACTTTGCTGACAAAGGTCCGTATAGTCAAAGTTATGGCTTTTCTGTAGTCATGTACAGATGTGAGAGCTGGACCATAAAGAAGGCTGAGTGCTGAAGAATTGATGCTTTCAAATTGTGGTGCTGGAGAAGATTCTTGAGAGTCCTTTGGACTGCAAGGAGATTAAACCAGTCAATCCTAAAGGAAATCAACCCTGAATATTCATTGGAAGGACTGATGCTGAAGCTGAAGCTCCAATACTTTGGCCACCTGATGCAAAGAGCCAACTCACTGCAAAAAGACCGTGATGCTGGGAAAGATTGAGCACAAGAGTACAAAGGGGTAACAGAGGATGAGAAGGCTGGATGGCATCACTCTCTCAATGGACATGAGTTTGAGCAAACTTGGGAGATAGTGAAGGATAGGGAAGCCTGGAGTACTGCAATTCATGCGGTTACAAAGAGACAGACACAACTTAGCAACTGAACAATAGTCCCTTAGAGAATCATGCTGAAAAATCACTAGTGCATGCTTTTAACAAACAAAGAAATTAACTCAAAGAAAGAATGGGTGGGTTGCAGAAGTAATAAAAAACCAGAAGATGAATAGACATGAGTAACTCCAAATAAATACTAACAGAGGAAAATAAAACTAACATGAATTAAAATGGAAAAAAGAAAAAGAAAACAGTACACAATTGCATGAGAGATGATACAGTGTGACTGAAATGAGAATGCTATATAACTCTGGCACTGTTTGAGAACAAAAGAGATACCATCTAGTTTTTAACTTTGTTAAAACTCTATAGGTAGAGTCTACAGGTGTCACTGGGAAAAATGAAAGACTTAGAACTTCCAAATAAATTCCTGGAAAGAAAACTCAATCACACGAAGTCATTAAAAAAAATTTAATTAAGTCCAACACAATAAAAAAATATACAAGTGGATTTTCATATTAGTTTTTAAAAGTAACACAATCCAATTATATGCTGCCTTACAAGAGATACACTTAAAATAACGATCAAGAAAACCAAAAACGAGGAGAAAAACTCAAAACAGCAGGAAGACATTGAACACAACAAGAAAAGCAAAACTATAATATTAACATCAGATAAAGATAAAGCTTTAAAAAAAAAAAAAAAAAAACAAACCTTTTTTGGGGTAAGAAAATAATTCCTTAGGTATAAAATGAATTCACCAGGAAAATACAATGACCTTAAGCCTGGATCCATTTAAACTGCATAACATTCAAAATTTAAAATTGAGATAATTAAAAATAGAAATTGGTACTCCATAATGCTAATGGGATATCTGGACATATTTTATCAGATAGCAGATGATGAAGAAGCTGCCTGCAATACAGGAGACTTGGGTTCAATCCCTGGGTCAGGAAAATCTCCTGAAGAAGGGAATGGCTACCTACTCCAGGATTCTTTCCTGGGAAATCTCATGGACAGAGGAGCCTGCTGGGCTACAGTCCATGGGGTCACAAAGAGCTGGACATGACTAAGTGACTAACATTGAGGTAACAGGTAAAAAACTTGTCTTAAGAATGAAGAAGACTTTAAAAACTCTATAATCAATCTTAAACCAATGAATTTAAGCACTGAACTAAAGCATTTTCTTTTAGTCAGCACTCAAGAAACAGTTTAAAAAAAATACCCAAAACAGACCTGTGAGTCTCAACAAATACTGAAAAATAATAGAAAATCTCATCTCTCTATCCACAAAGAAGTAAACTTAGATATCAATAACAGAAATGTAGCAACTCTTTGGTCTTCCCACACCCATTATATGTTTGGAAACTTGGAAGCAAACTTACAAGTAACTCATAAGTTAAAAAATTTTGTAATGGAAATTACAAAATATTTAGATTCTAAGTGACATGCCAAAATTTGTAAAAAGCAGCTAAATTGGTTATAAAGATAAATTGTGCATATTTAAGAGAAGAAAAAATACTGAAAATTCAAGAGTTGAGTGTGCAAATCAAGAAGTTAATGAATGAACTATAGAATAAAAACTGAAAAAGAAAGACTGTAAAGAAGCAGAATGGATATTCATAAATAGAAAAGAACAATTATGACCATCAAGAACAGAAAAAGGATTTTTTCATTAACAATAAAACAGGTATACCTCTAAAGAGAGATAGCTTAAATAAACATTAATAGGAATAAAAGATAGGCACATAATTTGAGGTATAGTATAGATTCAAAGGCAAATATAATGAAAATTAGATTTAAAAAAGTATGTGTGTGTGGATGCTCAGTCGTGTTAGACTGATGGCAGGCTCCTCTGTCCATGGAATTTTCCAGGCAAGAATGCTGGAGTGGGTTGCCATTTCCTTCTCAAGGGAATCATCCTGACCCAGGGATTGAACCTGCATCTCTTGCATCTCCTGCCCTGGCTGAGATAGATGTAAAAAGCATACTACTATGATTTTAGCCAATACTTTTGAACACATCCCCGGTGGCTAAGATGGTAAAGAGTCTGCCTACAATGCAGGAGACCCAGGTTCGATCCCTGGGTTGGGAAGATCCTTCGGAGAAGGATGGCAACCCACTCCAGTACTCCTCCCTGGAAAATCCCAGGGACGGAGGAGCCTGGTAGGCTACAATCCATGGGGTCACAGAGTCGGACAGGACTGAGTGACTTCACTTTCATCACAGACTCTTCAGTTAAAACTTTACGGTTCCCTGGTGGCTCAGACGCTAAAGCATCTGTCTACAATGTGGGAGACCCAGGTTCAATCCCTGGGTCGGGAAGATCTCCTGGAGAAGGAAATGGCAACCCACTCCAGTATTCTTGCCTGGAAAATCCCATGGACGGAGGAGCCTGGTAGGGTACAGTCCATGGGGTCGCAAAGAGTCGGACATGACTTCACTTTCACTTTTGAACAGATAAACTAAAATATTTCAAGTTCACAAATTTTCAAATTATATTAAAAATAGCAAGCCTCAATAAATTTGTGTAAATTCTTATAAAATAAATAAAAAACCCTCCTACTCAAAGTGTACACACATCACATATTACAAACAGCTCTGAAGACTAATTTTACCAATACATCAAGCAACTCTCCCACCACTTATATAGATATATATTTTAGAGAATAAGTAAAGAAAGCTCTTAAATTTACTTTATGAAATTAATATAACTTATTTCAAAATAAGGACATACAAGGATAATACAAGAGAGAATTTGTGGCCAATCTCACTTATAAACACAAAAATGTACAACAATTTTATCAATTAAAAAAAAAATCTAAAGGATTCCCAAAAAACTCCTGACATTTGTTAGGAGTGAAGTCAAATGTATGTTTGATTACAGATGTATGTTTGATACAGATGTATGTTTGATTAGCATCTTTATTTTTCTACATATTTAAAGTGTTTCACAGGAAAATAAAATAGACTACAAGGAGAAAGGAATTAGGAAGAAGTTATTTTTTCTCAGCAGGGGAGGCAAAGGCAAAACTTAGAGACAGAAATGCTGAAAATATAGAAAAGGAACCTGCTTAATTCTAATCCATGAGAGGAAGTTGGGGTCATTTACCAAGGGTGACTTTGGGAGGGAGTATTGGGGAAATGGGAAAATTGTAAAACCTTAGAAACATGTTACAGACAATGTGAGAAGTCAAACTTATGCTGTTGGTTACTATCTGGCATGGTTCAAAATATTTAAGAGTATCATAGGGAAAAAAAGAAAGATTCAGAGAGGTACATAGACTTTCATGACAAAATCAAAAAATAAGATCTATTTCAAAGATGTCCATTGAAGCAAAACTATGCTTTATAATTTCAGAACAAAGACAGAGCAGATGAACTTATTGCTAAATTTGTCACCACACAGGATGTTTAATCCCATTTTAATTATCCTAACATACTTATTCTTAATTGGCTTAAGAACAAGCTCATTATATCTGATCTTATCTTATAGCTGACTTATCTTATCAAAGCTGGTACCTCACCTCCCTAATCAGAGGAAGAAAAGATGCAGTTATCTTAGTGTCTAATTCCTGGACACAGGCAAATTTGGCCTTGGAATACAGAATGAAGCAGGGTAAAGGCTAACAGAGTTTTGCCAAGAGAATGCACTGATCATAGCAAACACCCTCTTCCAACAACACAAGAGAAGACTCTACACATGGACATCACCAGATGGTCAACACCGAAATCAGATTGATTATATTCTTTGCAGCCAAAGATGGAGAAGCTCTATACAGTCAGCAAAAACAAGACCAGGAGCTGACTGTGGCTCAGACCATGAACTCCTTATTGCCAAATTCAGACTTAAACTGAAGAAAGTAGGGAAAACCACTAGACCATTTAGGTATGACCTAAATCAAATCCCTTATGATTATACAGTGGAAGTGAGAAATAGATTTAAGGGACTAGACCTGATAGACAGAGTGCCTGATGAGCTATGGACGAAGGTTCATGACATTGTACAGGAGACAGGGATCAAGGCCATCCCCATGGAAAAGAAATGCAAAAAAGCAAAATGGCTGTCTGGGGAGGCCTTACAAATAGCTGTAAAAAGAAGAGAAGTGAAAAGCAAAGGAGAAAAGGAAAGATAGAAGCATCTGAATGCAGAGTTCCAAAGAATAGCAAGAAGAGATAAGAAAGCCTTCCTCAGCAATCAATGCAAAGAAATAGAGGAAAACAACAGAATGGGAAAGACTAGAGATCTCTTCAAGAAAATTAGAGATACCAAGGGTACATTTCATGCAAAGATGGGCTCGATAAAGGACAGAAATCGTATGGATCTAACAGAAGCAGAAGATATTAAGAAGAGGTGGCAAGAATACACAGAAGAACTGTACAAAAAAGGGCTTCACGACCCAGATAATCACAATGGTGTGATCACTGACCTAGAGCCAGACATCCTGGAATGTGAAGTCAAGTGGGCCTTAAAAAGCATCACTACGAACAAAGCTAGTGGAAGTGATGGAATTTCAGTTGAGCTATTTCAAATCCTGAAATATGATGCTGTGAAAGTGCCGCACTCAATGTGCCAGCAAATTTGGAAAACTCAGCAGTGACCACAGGACTGGAAAAGGTCAGTTTTCATTCCAATCCCAAAGAATGGCAATGCCAAAGAATGCTCAAACTACCGCACAATTGTACTCATCTCACATGCTAGTAAAGTAATGCTCAAAATTCTCCAAGCCAGGCTTCAGCAATACGTGACCCGTGAACTTCCAGATGCTCAAGCTGGTTTTAGAAAAGGCAGAGGAACCAGAGATCAAATTGCCAACATCTGCTGGATTATGGAAAAAGTAAGAGAGTTCCAGAAAACCATTTATGTCTGTTTTATTGACTATGCCAAAGCCTTTGACTGTGTGGATCACAATAAACTGTGGAAAATTCTGAAAGAGATGGGAATACCAGACCACCTGACCTGCCTCTTGAGAAACCTATATGCAGGTCAGGAAGCAACAGTTAGAACTAGACATGGAACAATAGACTGGTTCCAAATCAGGAAAGGAGTTCGTCAAGTCTGTATATTGTCACCCTGCTTATTTAACTTCTATGCAGAGTACATCATGAGAAACGCTGGGCTGGAGGAAGCATAAGCTAGAATCAAGAATGATGCTGGGAGAAATCTCAATAACCTCAGATATGCAGATGACACCACCCTTATGGCAGAAAGTGAAGAGGAACTCAAAAGCCTCTTGATGAAAGTGAAAAGTGGAGAGTGAAAAAGTGGGCTTAAAACTCAACATTCAGAAAACGAAGATCATGGCATCCGGTCCCATCACTTCATGGGAAATAGATGGGGCAACAGTGGAAACAGTGTCAGACTTTATTTTTTTGGGCTCCAAAATCACTGCAGATGGTGACTGCAGCCATGAAATTTAAAGACGCTTACTCCTTAGAAGAAAAGTTATGACCCACCTAGACAGCATATTCAAAAGCAGAGACATTACTTTGCCAACAAATGTCCGTCTAGTCAAGGCTATGGTTTTTGCAGTGGTCATGTATGGATGTGAGAGTTGGACTGTGAAGAAAGCTGAGCACTGAAGAATTGATGCTTTTGAACTGTGGTGTTGGAGAAGACTCTTGAGAGTCCCTTGGACTTCAAGGAGATCCAACCAGTCCATTCTGAAGGAGATCAGTCCTGGGTGTTCATTAGAAGGAATGATGCTAAAGCTGAAACTCCAGTACTTTGGCCACCTCATGCGAAGAGTTGACTCACTGGAAAAGACTCTGATGCTGGGAGGGATTGGGGGCAGGAGGAGAAGGGGACAACAGCGGATGAGATGGCTGGATGGCATCACCGACTCGATGGACCTGAGTTTGAGTGAATTCCGGGAGTTGGTGATGGACAGGGAGGCCTGGCATGCTGGCACTTCATGGGGTTGCAAAGAGTTGGACACGACTGAGCGACTGAACTGAACTGAAAGTATAAAGTAGTTGAAGTCCAGAGAAACAGAGAAGGGACAACTGTCAAACTGCCGCACTAAGTGTCTATACTACTAAAGACAACATTAGGAGTCAATAAAATCATGGGAAAGCGTCTGATCGGGGTCAGGGGAATTATTGTAACCAAAGGGAGTTTGAAGAGCATCAATCTGAGTAAAGGCGGCAGACTCTGGAGCTCTTGTTGGCTTAAAACTTCCTATTTTCCAGAAGGGAAATCCCACAGGATTAGCACATAAAATGTCCACAGGAGATACACTCAAGCAGAGGGAAGGAGCCCATCAAAGAGGCAGACCAAAGCCTTATGTTACAAGAACTGCCCAAGGAAATACAGAAAGAGTTCAAAATCAAAGAGTTCTTCATCGTCTCAAAAAAATTACAGAGGAATAGATTCTGAAAGAGTTCAGTGAAGAAAAGCAGGCTTTTGAAGAGTGAAGTCTAAAGAAAAAATAATTATCAGAGGGTAAAATCTAGCCATCTACAACCTAAATCGAGTACCTTTCACAAAATGAAGAGACTGTAAAAATTCTATCAGGGAGCATTGACTCGATTACAATACAGTACCATGAGGTTAGTGACAAACAGGGATTATGGTAAAAAAAATAGATTTTTAAATGTTAATAATCTTGATGGACTCTTTGCGACCCTATGGGCTATACAGTCCATGGAATTCTCCAGGTCAGAATACTGGAGTGGGTAGTCGCTGCCTTCTCCAGGGGATCTTCCCAACCCAGGGATTGAACCCAGGTCTGCCACATTGCAGCCAGATTCTTTACCAGCTTAGCCACCAGGGAAGCCCATTTAAAAAATAACATAACGAAAACATGGAGGTAAGTGGGATTGTAAGTGCAATTATCTCCCCCTCCTTCAAAATATATTAGCCAAAGTTTGAGTAGTTAAAAAAATTATCACTTCTATTTCAGTCTGTCACATTTTAACAGCTTTGGAGAGAACTTTCAGATATGAATACATCTTGTGGCAATGTTTAGCGATTTTGTTTTTGGTTTTACTTTCATTCTTTTTTATTATTCAGGCCAAACTTAATTAAATTTAGTATTTTTAATTAAAATGGTATAATTTGGTTTTTCTAAGATGACCTCTGACTATGGCTACACATCAGGAGATGTCAAATAGTATTTATAAAACAACAGGGAAAGTTATTGTTGATGACAGGATTTCGGGTTACTATTCAATTTTTTTACTTTCCTACATTAATTTATCTTAAAAGTACGTAACGTTTATGAAACCAGCAAAGTTGTAATTCTTCACTACGAAAAGATTAAACCTAATAAAATATACTGGAATGAATCCCAGAAGTTGGGCTCACTGAGGACATTTATTAAAATCCCCTCAGAGACATCCATTAGAAGCTTGAATTCGTTTAGCAAGCACTTTTTAAACTCCTACTGTGTGACTAGGAAGGAAGAAGCATAATTATAAATGGTATAGGTCAACGACCTCTAATTCAAGGAACTTACATTTTAGTTATGGAAATATACAAGAAATTAATACCAAAAAAGTGGTAAGAAAGATTATCATTAGTAATTTTTTGTAAATTCCATAATCCATCTCTCAGAAAACTCCATAGGTGAGGTTTTATATGTGTTTTATCCTTTGCTAAGATAAGGATATGTATGGGCTTCCCTGGTGGCTTAGTTGGTAAAAAATCTGCCTGCAAAGCAGGAGACCTGGATTTGATCTGTGGGCCTGGAAGATCCCCTGGAGAAGGAAATGGAAACCCTCTCCAGTATTATTACCTGGAAAATCCCATGGACAGAGGAGCCTGGAGGGCTACAGTCCATGGGGTCACAAGAGTCGAACATGACTTAGTGACTAAACCACCACCAAGATAATGATAAAGGACATTAAAACAACTGATTAGGCAAAAAAACCCCATATACTTCAAACTCCATTTTCAGTCAGAACCTACCTTACATCTCACTGATGTGGTTTTTCCACCTAGTTGTTTGGTGGTCTAATACCATACTGATTTTCAAGCCCTGAGATAATAAAAGGGGCCTTGTAGATACTGTTAGTTTGTTTTTGTGCATGTCAGATTAGAATTTTCTACCATGCATGATTCAGAAATGGGAGAGGGACCAGCAAGGTTTCGGTTGTTTTTTAATATAACATCATCAGAGTTTTTTAATAATAACATCATCGGATCTTTAGATCCATTTTCTTTTTCAACTGCACTCACTCAGAGTAACCCACGTCACCATGTCAGCCAGAGAGCTACTCGGAGAAATAGCCTTATAATTTTTATACAAAACCCTGGCAAAGAACAAATAAGATAAAACAGAAAAGAAAAAAGAAAAAAAACTATGTGAAAAGTAATGGGTTCCCAAGCTGAGTGCTATCAATATTTCTCATAAGAATTTCAAGATCACTATCAGAACTGGAACAGCTGAGGGATACGGAAGCTTTATTATTATTACTACTATAATACTGTCAATGCTGCTGCCATTACCACCGCCACCACCACTGTGTGCTCCTAACCCTCCCCAGAAAGCTGGCCTGTGAAGGAACCGGAGGAGGGCTGTACTGGGGTCTGTCCTTTACTGCAGGGTCCTCGGGGAAACACTGGGATTCACCGTGTCCTGGGCTACATATATTTAGATTCCAAGATCCTGTTGAAACCTATTACCTTGGACAGGGTGCCTATTCCACTACTGGACAAATTAAGTAATTGCCAAAGACCAACAGGAAGCATTCAGGGACAACTAGGAGTATTTTATGTCCTGTAAGGATAAACTGACAATGAGGATCAAACTCTAGACTTAACAGTCTGAAGTCTAATTTGGACTGGATTTAATTTCAGAATTATCAGCTGAAGGTAGAATAGACTTACAGCATTTATTTTCATTCAGAATGATTTCAACAGGCTAGGACTATGTAGTTATCTCTCCATAGAGAAGACAAAGAGGGTTAAAGCTACATTTCTAAAATTGTGTGAATTAGATGTCTCACTGGTGGGAGAGGCAGATGACTGTATCTGGCTGGCTAAGGAGTGTTGGGTGGGCTCATCTGGTTTTGCATTCACCCTGTGTCGGTTCAACAAAGAAAGACCTTCCCGAAGAAGCACAGGGTCATTCTTATTCAACTACAAGTAACTACCCTACTACGCAGAAAACTACAGGATGCCTCACTCATCAAGACAAATATACTTGCCATCCTGTTACTTATAAATAACTCGCTGAAAACGTATTCAACACCTACTAAATGAGACAGACATAATGGGTGCGGAAAGTACTACCAAGATAGATGGGAAAGTCACTGCTTCTAAGGAAGTAACAACTTCATGGCAAAGAGTGGGAAGCAAAATGTACATATATATATGACATATATATATATATATATATATAAGTAATAAAACCATCCTGATTCTAAAATGTTGCACAGCACACAGAATCTTTTACTCTGTAAGATCCCTAAGGTCACAGAACATCAGAAACATCACTTCCTACAAGAGACGTGGGATACTATCTGGAGATGGTTACATTTAAGGCCGTTTTACTTTCTTTTGACATGTTTTCACTTATCATTCTATAGTGCTGGGCATACACGGGAGGCTTAATCAGTACTACCGACTTCACCTGCACAAAAGAAGCCACTATATTCAGCTGGCTGCTGGGTTAGTCAGTCAGTCACAGTTCCTTCCTAGTAATAAACTTCAGGTAACTTTTGACAGATTTTTACATTAATTGATTTATTTTAAATCCCACCTTCTTCCTCTGTCTGATTTTACAGGATCAGCCAGAAAATCTGTTAGTTGCTAGCTCTCCTTGTGTATGTAACTAGGGTTCCTACATTTTAACGCCCATGGCAGGCTCATCATATCATGGATGCTATGCTGCTCTTCACTGGTGCCCACAGGTCTAGGCAGACTAGACATTCAGAACATATCCCCAGATAACAGTTTAGATTTTGCGAGCCAGCCAGCCCCTGGCTTAGATCTTTAGCCATGTCATTTATGGACAACCTCCTTCACCCTCTGGCCCTCAGTTTATTCAGGTGCAAAATAAAAATCATTTTATTGTATATAATTGAAGTAAATGAGATAACATGGCAAAGGATCTAGTTGTTGTTTAGTAGCTAAGTCATGTCCAACTCTTCTGCGGCCCCATGGAATATAGCCTCCCAGGCCCCTCTGTTCATGGGATTTTTCCAGGCAAGGATACTGGAGTGGGTTGCCATTTCCTTCGCCAGAGCATCTTCCCCACACAGGGATCAAACCCAGGTCTCCTGCATTGGCAGGCGAAATGTCTACCACTGAGCCACCAGGGAAGCCCCACAAAACCTAGACCACTGCATTAAATTCAGGGAGTGGGTAAGATTTTACCCTTCCATTCCTTCCTTAAAGTAGCTTCATTATTTCTAGTACTCTGTAGTCTAATAAAAAGCAGGTTAAAAAGAACTTAGTGGTCTCTCTCCTTTATCACCTTTTAAATTTGCTAGCAAACAAGCCAAAATGCCTTTACTGCTTTTTGTTAATGCGTAAGACGTTTAGTGGCATGCAGGATTCCTAGGTTATGACAATTAAAACAAAAGATCCTGACTGAAGACCCAAACATCTGACAGGATCATGAAAAGAGTACAAGCCTTGCTTACCTCCCAGCCCTGAAGGCAGCTAAGTAAAGGAATGAAGAGGTCCCCATGCCTTGAATTTTCTTAAACTCATGATATAGTGTTGACTTTCCTGAGGTTGGTAGCACACAGATTTAACAGATGGTCACTGACTTTTTAATTACTTAAGGTATCATAACGATGTTTTGGGGGGCTTTTCTTTTTAGTATATTCTTTACATATCACTCTCCCATTACACTTTTCAACTTCAGAAGCTACTTAAAATACTTTAGAAAACTCAAAAATTAGGGGGAAAATGTCAATATATATTCGGAGAAGGCAATGGCAACCCACTCAATATATATGTAGGTATGGCTATACACTAACTTACACATTTGGGGCCAGACAATAACTATAAAATGATTTAGCCTTGGAAACAATGAAAAAGATAATTATGCTATATTTAAAAAACTTAAAGCAAAAATAAATTCTGTTTTCCCAAAGATCTCTGATATAAGGCTATCTAAACCCTATTATAAAGACTTTACTGAAAATATGCTCCAGAATTTAACAAAATCTTGGTATACAGTTGGCAATCAATAAACCTTTACTCAATCAATAAATACATGGGTTAAAATCTTGCTTGAATTGTACAAACAGATAAACTCTGCAAATAAGAATTACCCTAAGTTGCCAAGAAAGTAAGTGGCAGAACCAGTAATAAAGTTCAGGTCAATAAATTTGTACTTTCTACCAACCATTTTACAAAATGTTACAATGATCATTACCCTTACTCAGAGATAAAATAACTGAGAGAAATGAAGCCATTAGGTCCAGGCATCCAGTAAGGCAGGTTTGGTCTAGAATGTTAATGTTCCACCTAGGATATATTTATTTTCCTCTTTTTCAATTTTCATATTCCTTTTCCCCCTAATGCTGCTATTGATTTCCTGATGAAAAGTTATCAGGAAGGAAGTCTTCAGAAGAAAACCTGGGGCTGACTTGCAGAACCCAATATCTGGGTCTCCCACACTTCTCAGCAATTGTACACTGTTTTTCAGACAAGCACTACTGAATATTTCAAGCAGCATAAGATGAAAAGCAAGGCAGAGTAGTTTTACTGCAGCATATTCTGACAGTGTACTCTTTAGTTCAGTGAACGCTTTATAAAAGTTGCATTTCCCCCCTCCCCCCAGGACAGTGTATTCCAATAAAGTGAAACCCAGTAGCAGCAACAAAACACGGCACGTTGGACTGAATCATGACTTGGCAGATAATTACTTGAATGCGTATTTCATTTTAAATCCCTTATCGTTAGCCTCTGCTCCGTCCAGCGATATCATTCACAAATTTAGCAACATGCTTAAAATCATTCCACTGTAATATGTTGCCTTATTTAGCACCTTCTTTGGTTTAGATAAATTGGGAAGATTTAAAATTTTCCTTGTTTAACTATTAGAAGAAAGTTCCTATTATTTCATTCAACAAGATTTAAATCTCTAAAATGAGAAATGTTATAGTCAATCGAACACTCACCTAAACCAGACTTTTTTAATCGCTTTAAGTGCTGACTTGTTTGTTTTCCAGTGGGAGATTTTTGCCCATGTTTCATTTCTTTATCTGAACTGTCTGCTTCACCATTTTTAGATTCAGATCCTAAAAGAGGAAATAGTTATTATGTCATTATGTTCCTCTTGCTGTCCTTGAAAAGAAAAATCTCAAATTGTTTTACCAACCATAGATACAATCTCCTTTTCTAAGAGTTAATACACTGCCTTTGGCCACAATCTGATTCCTCTACTGGATATAAAGAGAAAAGTCCAATAAATCAATCAAACAGAACAAAAAGCAAGAACAGATGGCCTAATAGTGGAGTCAAAAACACATTCACTGATCTGATAGCTTTTAAAAGAAACACTCAGATCTTTTGTGAAAATATATGAATACACTTCAACAATACTCTGCCACTTGGAGACGATGCAAGGCCAAGAGAGAAAGATGAAGGATGAAGAGGGAGAGATCATGCCTTTATGAATGACTTTACGTTGAAGCAGGAAGAGAAAACGCAAACATCAATCTATAATAAATAGAATGGTCCATAGCCGAAAAAGTGACAGAAGGTAAATTAAAAGAAAAGGTCAGGGCTGCACTGAGGTGAGAAGAATGCTGCCAGAACACAAAAACTAATAAACGATTCCTAGACTTTGCAGCAGAGGATGGCAAAACAAATTCACACCCACAGAAGAACGGCTTTTGATGGCATTACACATCAGCATGTGGTCCAGCATTCGAGTTCAGCATTCACACAAAAGCCAAAGCAAGAGAAACCCAGCTAGCAGTACCGCACGTTTCCTTACATCTACTGACATTAGCAAACGAAGTCCTGTGATGATGAGCAAGACGTGCTTTTGCTTTTTTTTAAGCACAAAATGCCCGGTTAGGTTTGAATCACGGAAAGAGTTAAAGGCATTAAAAAAAAAAAAATTAAATGAAACCTCAAGTGGAAATAGTATTCAGTTTCAGAGAAAATTCATGACATCTCTCTCTCAGTGAGGAACTCTCTGAGGGAGTAACTGGCCAAGCATAGAATATTTTAGCTCTTTACCTGAAGGCGAATCCGACTGCTCATCAGACACCTTTAATGGTGTCAGAACCACACGAGGGACAGTCTTGTTTACCATCATTGAGACTCCATTTCTTCTCTTCTGCTGCTGCCTCAAAGCCTACAAAAACATCATAACAAAATAGAACAGAAACATATAGTCAAAATGATTTCTCATAACTGAATTAAATGATCCACTTGTCTGTCATTAGATAGAACCTCCCAGACTTAAATTCCACAGAGTCACTCATTTGTCAAGAGTCTTCAGCATCAGCTTCCTGTCACTTTTCCCTCAAAAGCATAAAATCGGGCTTTGGCAGAGGGTAGAAACCTGAGACCACTTTCGGGAGAATTCTGAAAACCAAACAGCATGTGGAGCTTTGTGGTACCCGAGCGGTGGCTTGAGAGCCCATGGAATTGGAAACCATGACTCCCAAAGAAAAGAAATGTAAAATAAATGTTTCGCAACCAGGATAAAAATATATGTGTCTGCACTTCTCTTGCAGGTGCGTCCTCTCCAGTGGGCTGCTCAGTCAATCAAGTTAACACCGAGTGTCATCAGTATGTACAGCAGGTAAAGACTACAGTATTGATGCACTCACTCAGCCGTGGGGAGCGCTGCACAAAATCACTGAACATGGCAGGAATCATTTATTTCTGTGAAGGGAATCAGTCCTAATCTTGGAAACCTTGCAGCACTTGGCTCCTGTCTGCTTGACTTTGGGCATTAACCTTCAGAACACGAACATGATGGCGTTCTGGCAAATCCAGTGGCGGGGGGGTGAGGGGAGATTGATACGAGAATAAATTGCTCCAAATGGGAGTGCTTTGTGTTTCATAAATGAATCAGCCCTGGTGATGATAATGTAATAAAAAGACATTGAAAAGTTTTGAAATACAGCTTATCTAGCTGATCGTTTTATGCAGAAAATTACCCGTAATAAAAAGGGGCTTAAGCATACACAATTGAAGAGACATTAAATTCACAGTTCCAGGAATGCTAAAACTCCTCAAAAGGGTAAAAGGCTGACCACAGACAGTCTCCAACCTTTTTATTCCTGGTTTCTGTGTAATTTCTACCAATTTTATAACATCTCAGTTACTTGATTAATGTTCTTTGACCAATAATTGTCACCGTCTCCTGAAATGCTGTATTGACACTATAGCCCCCTGCTGACAGAAACACTATTTTATGTGCAAAGTGTTTTACCTGAATATCCAACTTGTTGACCGTAAAATTTAGAAATCAAATAATTACAGGTGTGTAAAACTAAATATCACTTAAATGAGATGAGATGAGAGTTAAAACCAGATGGGGAAGTGAATAGCTTAGGAAATCTCTTATAAATGATACTGTTGCTAATAATAATAGGGGACATTTTCTCTTCAATTCTTACATTTAAATGAGTTTATAAAGTACCAGCCACTTGGGGAGGGGGATGCGGGGGGGACAGGAGATACAAAGATGATAAAGATGCCATCCTCCTCATGATTTCATTTGCTATATAAAATATTTACAACATTTACTCTTTCATTAAGGTGTGTACACAATTGCATACATTTCTCTAGCCCTGCAATAAGAACTCCAAGCACTTTATAGACATTAACCTACAATCCAACATAAAACAATATAAGGCAAGGCAGTACCTTAAGTTACAATTAAGCCCACCTTTGCCCACTATATAAGATAAGACTTCCCAAAACAATTAAAACCTATATAAAGAGTGATCATTTTTTAGGAGTCTACATAGATTTCAAATTCTTCCTTTGGCAATCCTAATAGGTATTTTAAAAATATTCATTTAATGGCACGGTGGGGTGGTGTATTTTGGAAAATTTTGAAGTGATGATGAAAAGAAAAAAGAGATGATACAATCAGAGGCTTAGAAGCCAGAAGCACAAAGTCAAAGGTGACACGTCTTTTTATAATGTTTGTGGTAAATAATTATTAAAATAACAAAAACGCTGTCCTCAAGTCTTACAGCTAAAACTCTATTATAGAAAAATTAGCAGTTGGACAGAAATAAACCAAGATATCAATAATATGAAAAGAAAAACCCATGGCTATTTTGAATTTTAAATAGTCAAGCTGGAGCCAAGGTAGATATAAGGAATGTTAGTCAATATCAAGCCCATTTCAATGGTCTCAATGATTTTTTCTGAATATATATTTCCTACTCATAAGTTTGAATATTATTCCTTGGTACAGCGTGTTCTAAAATACTGAAATGCAACACTACGTGCTTGTAGGTGATGAAAGCTTTGTCGACTTTCTTTCTTTTTTTGCTTGTACTGTGTGGCTATGCAGAATCTTCTTGTTCGCTGTCTACCAGGGGTACAACCCACACCCCATGCAGTAGAAGCATGGAGTCCTAACCACTGCATGTCAGGGAAGTCCCAATATGCCTACCATGGAAGTGACTTTTGCTCTTTAGTTCTTCTATGTCTTTGCTAGTCTTGTTAGTAAGTGATGATGGGAAAACTGGACAGCTGCATTTAAAAAATGAAATTAGAACACTCCCTAATACCATACACAAAAATAAACTCAAATGGATTAAAGACCTAAACCTAAGGTCAGATACTATAAAACTGAGGAAAATATAGGGAGAACTGTCTCACAAAAATTGCAGCAAGATCTTTTTTGACCTACCTCCTAGATTAATGAAAATAAAAACAAAAATAAACAAATGGGACCTAATTAAACTTAAAAGCTTTTGTGCACCAAAGGAAACCATAGAAAAAATGAAACGACAACCCTCAGGATGGGAGAAAATATTTGCAAACGAAGTAACTGACAAAAGATTAATCTCCAAAATACAGAAACAGCTTATGTAGTTCAATATCAAAAAACCAAACAACCCAATGAAAAAAATGGGCTGAAGTCCTAAATAGACATTTTTCCAGAGAAGACATTCAGATGGCCAACAGGTGTATGAACAGTTGTTCCACATCACTAATTATTAGAGAAATGCAAATCAAAACTACAGTGAGGTATTATCTCACATCAGTTAGAATAGCCATCATCAAAAAATCAACAAACAGTAAATGCTGGAGAGGATGTGAAGAAAAGAGAACCCTTTCACACTGTTGGTGGGAATGTAAGGTGGTACAGCCACTGCGGAGAACAGTATGGAGGTTCCTCAAAAATCTAAAAATAGAACTACAGTAGGATCCAAAGATCCCACTCCTGGGTATATCCCTGACGAAAACCATAATTCGAAAGATACATGCACCCTAATGTCCACTGCAGCACTGTTTACAACAGCCAGCACGTGCAAGCAGCAAATGTCAACCAGCAGAGGAATGGATAAAGAAGGTGTGGTACACACATACAATGGAATATTGTGTGCATGCTCAGTCACTTAATCATGTTTGACTCTGTGCAACCCCATAGACTATAGCCCGTCAGGCTCCTCTGTCCATGAAGTTTTCCGGGCAAGAATAGTGGAGGGGGTTGCCATTTCCCACTCGAGGGGATTTTCCCAACCCAGAGATGGAACCTGCGTCTCCTGCATTAGCAGACAGATTCTTTACTACCTGGGAAGCCCAAAATGGACTATTACCCAGTCATAAAAGTGAACAAAATAGTGCCATTTGCAGAGACATGGATAAACCTGGACTCTGTCATATAAAGTCAGAAAGAGAAAACAAACATTGTATGATACAGTTTATCTGTGGAATCTAGGGAAAATGACACAGATGAACTTATTTGCAAAGCAGAAATAGAGACACAGATGTAGAGAACAAACTTACGGATACCAAGGGGAGAAAGAGGGGTGGGATGAATTGGGAGTTTGGGATTGACATATGTATACTACAGATCAGATCAGATCAGTCGCTCAGTCGTGTCCGACTCTTTGCGACCCCATGAATTGCAGCAGGCCAGGCCTCCCTGTCCATCACCACACTATTGATACTATGTATTAAAATAGATATTTAATGAGGACCTACTGCATAGCACAAGGAACTCTACTCATTGTTCTGTGGTACCTAAATGGATAGGAAACGGGATATATGTATACATGTAACTGATTTTCTTTGCTGTATAGCAGAAACATAACACCATAAAGCAATGATACTCCAATAAAAATCAATTTAAAAAAACACTGTTCTAAGTGTATTAAAAATATACACTGTTTGCCTTACCTCTGAAAAACAAGCATTATTTTCTATTCCAACTAACATTTCTAGGGTCAAATAAGCAAAAACTGGGAAGCCTTTACTATGATGCTAGTATCTAGCAGCTGAACTCAGGAGTATCGGGATTCAGCTATCAGAGAGGGCATTTTGATTACGTTTACTAGATCCATAGCCATTTTAGAGTGAGTCATTTTAGGATACCCTGAAGATTCCAATTCATTTTCTAGAAAACAAGACTTATTTGGCTGTGGACTCTAGGGATACCCTCCAAGTGGATCAGAATATGGACAGAGGAGAAAAAAACAATGCTGACTTAACTGAGGTGTCTGGGATAGTTCGGGGTGACTCGCAACAGCAGAACTCCAGAGTTTGTTATGTGCATGAGGTGGGCAGTAAAGTGGTTCGGAGTCCCCCACAGCAGGGTATACATTCTGCAAATACAGAAGCTGGCTGCTCAAGGTTTGTCTGGTTTGGTTATATAATTATATTTCTGCAACTACGTGCACATCAGCCACTCGCCACACATGCTGCATGTCTCCTGACATTTCTCTGAAACACATGCAATGCTTCCTGGACCATGCTGGCTAGGGCAAGAGGAGGACAAGGGGTAGGCTGGGGACTGCAGCAGCACATACCCACTGCAAGGGGAGTAACCGCTCAAGAGAAGAAACACAACTGGGCTTTTTGGTGAGGTTTCCTGTTTTAAACAATGTGCCTGACAAAACAAAGAGGATTCTGAGCCAAATTCAGCCAGGAGGCACCACTTTTTGATACCTACTAGACATCATTCCCAGTTTCTCAACCTCCCCAAATAAATGAGTCTGACCCACTGCCTGAGAATTATTCGAATCCCCCTCCTCTACTGGGCTGACTTACAGCAGAACAGGGGCTGCAGAGCTGTCTTAATGCCTGTGAGGTATGAGGCTGTAGAGTCAGAGAAAGACTCAACTCATGAGCTGAGTAATGCTGGGCAAATTACTTGGGTAAATGCCCCTGCAAAACAGAGACAACAGTGTTGGTAAGATATCTTAAATAGGAACACCACAGAGCTATGGTTTAATAGGCTTTGGGGGGATGGTTGATGGCCACGTGGCTTCCTCTCAGTGAGTCCTCTGTGACTATGTCTAGCACCCCCTTCACAACAGGATACTCGTGTACCCCATTATCCTTAACTTTATCCATTTATCCTTAACATCATCCATTATCCTTTTAGCTTCAGCTAAAATTCCAAGAGAACAAGAAAACTGCCTATTTTACACTAGAAATACAATAGAAGAGAAATGAAATTTACTTTGTAATTGTCTAAGCTTGGGTATCCCAACCTGGAAATATACATCCATGTAATAGATCAAGAAAATATGATTAGGAAGGCCACTTTCAATGGTCATGGAAGATTTGCTCTGCACAAGGATACCCTGAGAAGGGAGATTATCTGTTGTTGTGACAACATGAGGATAGGATGGCTACTTCTATTCCACACCACAGGTTTTAGATAGCAAGTGGTGGCCCTGTTGATCAATCTATAACATGGTTTTAATTTGTCATTGATATTATACAATAAGTCTTACTTACTATACAATAAGTCTAGATTCATTTTAAGAGGAAGATGTCAATGAGGTGCCTCCAACTACTCAACCCTTAGGTATATGTTGGAATGCTAATGGAATTATTTCATTGAACAACTTTAAATCTTAATTTCAAGTCTAGAAAGAAGCAATACTGAAACTAAATTAAAAAGCAGATAGCACATGTAAATACAGTCCACTATAAAAGCTGCCCATACATGGAATGTCCTCATGTCCAAACTACACAGAGTACATTGTATTTGCCAAGTTTAATACTTCCAGGTATCATTCAATATGAAAGAAACTTACAGGCTTACACTTGGAAATAGACTTACTTATTAAAGGAAACCAACATAACAGAGCTAAACCAGTCTAGGAAAGTAAAGATCATATCACACATCAATTACAATTTTGGCTTTAAGTGAAAAGAAAGAAATCAAAAGATGCTGAGTGAGCATGCTTTCCTCTAGAGATGTATTACAATATTCTCTCGTAAAAAGAGACAGAAAATCTTTAGATAAACATTTTATTTTAAAAGAAAAAAGCTTGGGAAAACTCTAAAAATATGGAACAATTCTCATTTCCACCTCACTGAAAAATAAAGTAAAATCTAAAGTCAGCGGCTTTTATGTTAACTTGGGATTTACATAAAGAAGTAATACCTTCTTTGTTTTCATGAGAAAGAAGAGCAACAGTGTAATTTAAGAATGCACTGGATGTGGCAAACCCTCCACTGAAAAATCTGAAAATAGCACAGGCTGCGAATGCTGAAATAATGAGAAATACACACATATGAAACAGCTGGCTGTGTCAGGCACCACCAACGTGCATTGTTGCTTGTACGCTAAATGTCAACACCCACGTTCAGAAACGCTATCGGGCAACACAACCTTTCGAATTTCACAGCATTGGTCAAACATATAAAGCGGAAGCAAAATACAAGGAATATGTCTGCTTTGTGATACAAAGGGGGAAAAGGATCTGCAACTTTATGAATAAATTCTACCATCCTAAATAATGAAGAGAGTCAAAGAAACCAATGGGAACAAGACAGAAAGGTTCTGCTGTCCATCATGTTACCTCCCATCGTAACATATCTCATCCTTTTTTAATCTTGTCTTTGACTCTGCTGTTTAGAAACTTCCAAAATTTAATCTTCCTTAATTATGCTTCCTTGAAATTCAAAATATAATCATTTCACACTTTTTAGGATCATTACAGCTAAAATATCAAGGCAGAAAGAAGACAGGGAACAAGGTAATCATCAGCAATCTGCTATTCTCCAGAGGCTTCTGATTATTATTTTGAAGATGTTATTCAGAAAAATAACTACTGAAATAACAACATATTATTCATGCAATTAAACTCCACATATGATATGAACTAATGTTCTGATGATTAGAAAGTTAAAGGGACCCAAATATCAGGAGCAATGAAAATACCCTACATCAACAGACAAGGGGCATTCTAGCTTTCACAATGTCCAGCCTATAATTACACTGCAACCAAGAGCAGTGCACAGTTAAGTACCCACTCACTGCAGCAACATGCTTTGGGTGGGGGTGGGGGCTTCAGAGCCGGGGAATTTTATCTGGCTTGTTTGGCATGAGGTTTGTTTTAGAAGAAGCAATTAAATTTTTTTTTTAATTTATTTTTGACTGTGCTGGGTGTCTTCATTGCTGTGTGGGCTTTCCTCTAGATGCAGTGGCTTCCCTCATTGCTGAGGACAAGTTTTACAGCTCGGGCTTCAGAAGTTGCGGCACGTGCACTCTAGAGCACAGGCTCAGTAGCTGTGGTGCATGGGCTTCATTATTCTGTGGCATGTGGGATCTTCTAGGACCAGAGATCGAACCCATCTCTCCTGTATTGGCAGGTGGATTTTTACCACTGAGCCACAAGGGAAGCCCGAGGTTTGTTTTAAATTATTTTTCTTCACTATGTGCTGTGCTGTGCATAGTTGCTCAGTCATGTCTGACTCTTTGCGACCCCCATGGATTGTAGCACGCCAGGCTACTCTGTCCATGGGGATTCTCCTGGCAAGAATACTGGAGTGGGTTGCCATGCCCTCCTCCAGGAGACCTTTCCAACCCAGGAACTGAACCCGGGTCTCCTAAGTATCAGGCAGATTCTTCACCAGCTGAGCTACCAGGGAAGCCATTTCTTCACTATACTTATGTGTAAAAAGCTGCTGCATATATATGGAATTTAGAAAGATGGTAACAATAACCCGGTGTACGAGACAGCAAGAGACACTGATGTATAGAACAGTCTTATGGACTCTGTGGGAGAGGGAGAGGGTGGGAAGATTTGGGAGAATGACATTGAAACATGTAAAATATCATGTAAGAAACGAGTTGCCAGTCCAGGTTCGATGCACGATACTGGATGCTTGGGGCTAGTACACTGGGATGACCCAGAGGGATGGTATGGGGAGGGAGGAGGGAGGAGGGTTCAGGATGGGGAACACATGTATACCTGTGGCGGATTCATTTTGATATTTGGCAAAACTAATACAATTATGTAAAGTTTAAAAATAAAATAAAATAAAATAAATAAATAAAACCACTGATAAAAAATAAAATAAAATAAAATAAAATGCCTGGGGCAAAAAAAAAAAAGCTGCTGGTGCTGCTGCTGCTGCTAAGTCACTTCAGAATGTCCGACTCTTTGTGACCCCATGGACTGCAGCCTACCAGGCTCCTCTGTCCGTGGGATTTTCCAGGCAAGAGTGTGTAAAAAGCTACTGGATTTTTTCTCCCACCTTCTTTTTCTAAGAATCTACACTGTGCAATATAGAGCTGAAATACAAAAGCCCTACTGACTCAAAATATACTAGTAAAATGGTAAAAGCTACTATATTTAAGTATCTACCTTTAATATGTGCTGATATTGAACACAAGCAGTCTTTTTTAGGAAGTAATATTCTTTTTTTGAAAAAATTCTTATTTTGGCTGCGCTGTGTGGCACTCGGGATCTTAGTTCTTGAACCAGGAACTGAATCCATGCCTCCTGCATTGGGAGGTGAAGTCTTAACCACTGGACTGTCAGAGAAGCCCAGAAATAATATTCTTAATGACTATGCTTTCCTTACATTATACAAATACTCGGGAACGCAGGTTTCCTTGGATAATGTCAAAAATCCATGTATCCTACTACACTGCTGCTGTTGTTTTTAGTTGCTAAGTTGTGTCTGACTCTTTTGCGACCCCATGGACTGTAGTCCACCAGGCTCCTCTGTCCATGGGATTCTCCAGGCAATGATACTGGAGTGGGTTCCCATGCTTTTCTCCAGGGGATCTTCCTGACCCAGGGATTGAACCCACATCTCCTGTACTACAGAAATTCTTTACCACTGAGGCACCTAGGAAGCATATGCTAAAAGGAACTAATAGTTGAGAGGGCAGAATCTGAAAATATGATTCTGGGTTCAAATGTCATCTTCAAGATTTACTCACTGGACAGTCCTGGGTAAGTTTTCTAGTTCCTCTGGGCTGCAGCTTCCTCATTTGAAACATATTTTAAAGGATTACTTTAAAAGATTTGTGTGAGGATTAAATGGCATAGTGCCTGCTAAATGCAGAGCATAAAAATAAATGACAAGCTAATGTAATTATTATTAGGGTTATTCGGCTGGCCCCAGGTTCTTAAGATTATGATTCATGCTGTAAGATTATGTTTTATGTGTATACACAAAACATGTTCACAACCACAGAACACATACCCATATATAACAGTATATACACTTTCAACGAATTCTACATGGTCATGACCATTCAACTATCAAAAAGAAAGCTGCAAATCTGCTAAGGCTGCTGCAATTCAAAATGCCGCATGTTCAGTCAATGTTTGAAACGCTGCCTTAAAAAACTCAGCAATTACAAGGAATCTGGCAATATTCTACAAGAACAGCTTTTCTTCTAATTGTATTTCCATTACGAATTTGATTATTAATCAAACATTAGCATATCTGCTATATATTGTGCCACACTGTCCGGGAGACTAACTTGTTACCTGATTATAAAACAGTACGTTTTAAGACATTAATAAATAGCTCTCTCAGGACATTAAGACGCTTACAGGGCTGGCTCCTTAAAACAAGGTTTAGATGCTAATCAAGCAAGTGGTACTTCCCATGGACATGTGATCTACAAAAAACAAAACAAACAAACAAAAACTACCCAGGGACTCAAAACTGTGTCATGTTTTAGTAATTGTAAAAAAAAAAAAAAAAAAAAAAACACAAATGTTCAAAGGATATGAAACCAACGTGAAGAAAGTTAAAAATAATGTGACATGACAATAAAGAGATGTGAATGAATAGCTTTGCATTCATATGGAGGATGAATTCACAGTGGACACAGCTTCTAAATCATTGTTCTTCAGAAGCATGAGTTTCGTTTATGTTTGCATCTACGTTTCTTAAACGCTCAGGTCAGCAGTCTCCCGTTTTGTATCTTTTGTTCCATCCTGGTTGGTATTTTAGTACCTACATCCAGTTTCCCACTTGAATCAGCCTTTTCCCAGGCTTCCCTACCATCATCCCTACTTTATTTCATCATGGAAACAGGGATCGCCACACTGAATTTAATTCTGTTCTCTGGCATCGAAAACATTTCACAAGAGCAAGGACACAAATAGCGAGCTCAGTATTTGACCTCTGTAGGATGAAACACTGTTTCTACCTTAAATATAATACCAGTGAATAGAAATACTGTGATTTCAGTAGCTAAGAAGGAATTAAAAAGTAACAGAATTCAGTATAAAAATGTTGTTTCTTTCTTAAAGTTTCCTAGTTTGAAACAGAGCAGTCGGTGGAGACATTCTAACTTCAAGAGATTGGATGTGAATATTAAGTAGCTTTATGTGTTGGGGAGACTTTAAAAATGTTTTTAACTTTATTTAAAAACATGGCTTCTTTTTCCTTCTTATAAATCTATCATTTAGAATGACACCTCTATTACTAGAGTCCCTTGGACTGCAAGGAGATCCAACCAGTCCATTCTGAAGGAGATCAGCGCTGGGATTTCTTTGGAAGGAATGATGCTAAAGCTAAAACTCCAGTACTTTGGCCACCTCATGCGAAGAGCTGACTCATTGGAAAAGACTCTGATGCTGGGAGGGATTGGGGGCAGGAGGAGAAGGGGACGACAGAGGATGAGATGGCTGGATGGCATCATTGACTCTATGGACGTGAGTCTCAGTGAACTCTGGGAATTGGTGATGGACAGGGAGGCCTGGCGTGCTGCGATTCATGGGGTCGCAAAGAGTCGGACACAACTGAGCGACTGATCTGATCTGATCTGATCTATTATATTACTAGACTTGGTAAGGGTCAGCAAGGGGTAAGGTGGAGGTGGCTGTCACAAAATGATGAAAATAAAAAATCAGGAAAGCAGTTAAACAAGGGCAAACCATGAATTTAGGGCTAAATATGTGAGCTCTGCATTTACTGACATTATTATAATCATGTTCCCCTCTGACCACAGCATCTCTTTCTTTTCTTCTGGACACATGCAGCATTTCTGGGGTGGTGGCTATAGTTAACATTTATTAAGCAATTATCATGGGCTACACATTCACTTTACCACCTCCTTTCAGCTTATTACCTCGCTTAATTCTTGGATCATTCCCAGGTGAAGGGTACCTTTATTTTCTACATCTTCTAGAGGAGGAGTTTAAGATTCAGAGAAGAAATGTGGCTTACCCAGAGTCACACAGTGAGTAACAAGGGTTGAAACTAGGTTATGCCTGAGTGTTAAAGAATCTGACTGCAATGCAGGAGACCCAGGTTCAATCCCTGGGTCAGGGAGATTCCCTAGAGAAGGGAATGGCTATCCACTCCAGTATACTTGCCAGGAGAATTCCATGGCCAGAGAAACCTAGCAGGCTACACTCCATGGGGTTGCAAAGAGTTGGATACGACTGAGTGACTAACACTTTCTTTCTTTCTCGAGTCCAATATTATAACCACACTTTTCACCACCATCTCTGGACAAGGACACACGGGTCAGGACTGCTTATGTAATGTGGGGATGATACTGCAAAGCTGACCTCTATTCAGCACCAAACACACTAATGGATAGTCGAGATGCAAGGAAGCCACGACTGCTATTTTTCTTATTTATAACAATGCATTTCGGTAACAAGAAAGAAATTACATTTCTTTTTGACGTCAACTATCAGATAAACACAAGACCATAAATAGAGACAGTATTTTCAAAATACGTGTATGAACAAGCAATATATTTGCTCTAAATCACACACACACACACGCACGCACACTCTTAATTAAGTTCCGTATGTTTCCAAGCACACTTTGCCTCTTCTATTTTACATCAAAGTTCTCAGCCAAGCCTCTCCTAGACTGTAGTATAAAGTCAGCATACTGGATATTAGGGGGGTGGCTGAATCTAACGCATCTCTGCTGCTTTCAGATTCCTACTTTCTTATTTATTTTGCTTTTCCTGCATAACCTTCATTATCTTAAGTAGGTAGAACTGAGAGACAAAGAAGTGCCCACGACCTTACCTGTTTGAGAGCCTTTTTGGTGTGCTGCTGAAAGGAAGACACTAACTTGCTCTGCACTGCTGTGTTAGGAAGGCTTGCATCTCGGGTGGAAGACGCCTCATCGGTTACCTGCTTCGCACACACTAGAAACAGAGAGATGATGATATTACTAATTTGAATTCCTTTTTTTTTTTTCCTGTATTCACTGTAATTAACTCACTTGGAGCGTTTCTCCAATTGAAAATGGATACCTAAAATAAAGCAAAATAGCACAGTATAAAGATGAGTATCTCAATTTGAAAGAAGGGATCGTTTAATCATTCTGTGGCCACAGTTACACTGAACCTCTCTGAGCCTCAGTTTCTTTACCCGCTAACTGATGATAATTTCAATGTCTCAGGCTACTGTACAAACATAAAAAAGAGAACGGTATCTGTCTCAAGAGGTGGGAGTCAGTAGGTAGTTTCTGGAGGTGAGTAGGCAGATTGGGCAATTCATAACATTGTGAAGAAAGAATCTACATTAATGAAATTGTTTTCAATCTACCAACCTCAGAAGCCCCTGGAGAAGGGAATGGCTACCCCCTCCAGTATTCTTGCCTGGAAAATCCATGTACAGAGGAGCCTGGTAGGCTACAGTCCATGGGGTCGCAAAGAGTCAGATACAGCTAAGCGACTAACACTTTCACTTTCAACCTCAGAGGTACTGTGAATCTTCCCTTTAAAAGCCCTCCGTCTATAGAATCTGTGCACTGGGGTGTGTGCATATCCTCTTCTATGGGCCAAAGTACATAGCATGGAGAAGGCAAAATGAGATGTGAGATGCTGAGTGTCAACTGAAGGTAATTATTTTTAAGAAAATCACGGACTCTGCAGATTACAATATAATTACCCCTTTTTACTACAGTCAAGCCTTCCAGGTGCCTCATCTATGGAAGCCAAGTTCACTGTCATTTCTACTCTGTAACACCTGTGCTGGAGCGCCAACGCTTCTTTCTGTCCTCCTCAGACACTCTGCCTGAGAGACTAGGTTTCACACTGATGTGACTCTGGCAGCAGCAGAGATAGAAGGCCTTTTCTCTGTACTCCGGGGGGGTGGGGATTTATGTGGAAAATCCACATGAGGAAGCGCTGTGATTAGTGGCAAATGGAGGCATATGTCAAAGGCAGGAGGCAAGAGGAAGTCATATGGAAGAAAATAACTTGAGAACATATTGTAAAAGCTTAAAATAAGCCTTCTTAAGGGCACCAGGGTTAACACTAATCTAAGAAAAATTTGCAAGGAACAGGAGCTCGGGACAGGTGGGTGGACGAGTTAAAAATGATTCTAGTCACATTGTAGAGTAATTTTACTCCAATAAAATCTAAAACAAACAAACAAAAATTCTAGTAAAAAATGGAGACATAGGCATGTGGCAGTGTTGACAGCACTGCTTCGGGTAGATTAAAGCTCACACTGACTAGAAATGGAAAATGTAGCCCATGAAAGAGGATGCCCAGGCAAAAGAGTGAATCGAGTTTTGTTTTAATGACAGAAAGTAATCAGGAAGACAAAATGAACACATTTTAGAAAATAACTGTTAGTTATTAATGCCAGGCATTTGACATACGTGACCTCATTTCATCTTCACAGCTTCCTTGCGAGATGGAAAAAGTGTCATCTCCACATTGGAGAGAGAAAACTACAGCTCAGAAATGGTCATTCATGTGCCCACGGTCACAGCCAGTAGAAGAGCAGACCTGGGGTCCAAGGCCAGGTCCATAATCTTCCATTTAGAATATCTGGCTTCAAAGCCAAGAACTGATACAGAAAATGTAATGTCTAAAGAACATGTTGCATCATGTTGGAAGACCTGAAACAGGAAGTTAATAAGGCCACAAAGGAACAAGATGTTGGGCTCTGATAAGAAAAAACTGAGGTCAACTGGCCCAGAAAACATTAAGGTCGAAGTAGCAAAAGGATGTGCCCAGATATCCAGGGAGAGCAATGCCTGAGTTAAAGATCAGGTAACTTTTTTCTCTTCGATACACTATGACATTTTATG
Organism: Bos indicus; assembly: GCF_029378745.1. Classification (NCBI taxonomy): domain Eukaryota; kingdom Metazoa; phylum Chordata; class Mammalia; order Artiodactyla; family Bovidae; genus Bos; species Bos indicus. Next base: position 23,910,568 of record NC_091783.1, read on the forward strand.
CTTAAAACAATCTAAATGTTTCAGTAAAGAAACATTTTATAATACTGCTTACATAAACTATGGCTTCCTGGCCTCTCTCCTTAACATCATCACTTTTTTGTACCTCTTTGCCAAAGCTGACTTATCAAGGAATATGAGAAATAACCATCAGTTTATATTCTAAAGATAAATTTATTTTTATACTGATTACATGGATGGCTTTTTTTTTTTTTTTAATATTCTGGAGTCAATAGGAAGTGTGACAAACTGGAGAGATGAGAGGAAGGTGGTGGAGACGATACACAATCCCAACGGAACAGAGCTAAATGGATGGATGTGAGCACAGCCCAAAGAAAAGTGCGCATTAGCAAATACGTTTTACTACTTTCACATTCTTAAATTAGTATCACCACCTAGAAAAATACAAACCTAATGGTAGTTTAAAAAGACAGCCAGAATGTAGCACGTGGGTTTCAGGGAATTTGTAAAAAGCATCAGAATGCTCCTGGCCTACTGGACATCAAAACGCGTTTACCAATTTTCTCAGGAAATGATTTTATTCCTAAGCGTTTCAAAGGTAAACTTCAATGCAGCAGGATCAAAAAAACAACAATTACTGAATCAGTGTGGGTGTAATCAAAACCTTATGTCTTTTATTTTCTGACTGCTACAATAAGCAGTGTACACTTAGCTGTCACTTCCTGAGGATAACAGGTATCTAAATTACAACTTGCTCCATTTGTTTCTGACCTAGGAAACCACAGGCTGTTGTGACACCTATTTCGGTGTCAGTGTATACACTGTGCGGTTGTTTAAATCCGCTACCGCGTTGTGTTAACAGCGAGTCACACGTATCTACACACAGTGTTTCCAGAAGTAAGAGTCGTCAACACACAGCCCAGAATTTCAGTTGGAGGGAATGACAATAAAACTGAAACAGCCTCAAGAAACACTGTGAAGTTTTTCCTCAATGTGATTCAATTCCCTTTAACTCCATCCTGTTTTACTTCATCTTACATTCCAGCCTAGACCCAAGTGAAGCATCATGAGAATTCCTTTACTACAGAGTCATTTTCCTCCCCGGTTCCTCTTTCTGAACTTGATCCTATTTCTCTGGGCCAAACTGGTTTCCCTGTAATTATTTATTTCTAATACAATAAATGCAGAATCTTAAAGAAAGTAAATGTAATAGAAAATAAAATATAGAAATTAGTATTCCTGTGTATTTAAAACTTGTTTCTAAGGGAAAGTTCAAGAGTAAAAATGAGTAGGACACCATATAAAGCATGCACAGCCTTCAAAGAGTGTGTGCCTGTGTGTGTGTGTACTGACTATACAGACCCCAAACACGGGCATCTAAGTGATTTATTCATTCTTTGCCATGAGGGTAGCTGAACCTAAAAACATGCCCTGTGTAGATGGAGCAGCGGGTGAACACACTCTTGCAAGATTCATATTCTGACAAAACACGCCGTTTTCACTCTTACTTTATCCTTGCAGCTTTCTTAACAGATGTGATAAATAAATAATACAGGGCTTATTTTAAACAGTTGCCTGAATATTTATCTAAGGGGCTGAGTTTGGCCTCTGAAATACAAGCCAAAAAAAAATTAATGTTCAAGAAAGGGCCAGGGGAAATCCCCTGTATGTTGAAATTACAACAGGAGCCAGGAAACTGAAGAATTAGGACAGATGTTTTAGCCAATAAATATCTAACTCTGACATGCAGCTTAGAAGCGATATCTTCTTGGCACTCAGGACAGAATAGAAACTGTTTCTCTTTTTTTCTTTCGTAACTGTGCACTGGCAGCATCACAAAATTCACGTTAGGATTTTATACCTGGAAACCCCATGAGACTGCCTGCCCTACTTGTAGCTGGACAAACTGAAGACTAGAAAAAAACTGTCTTAAAAGGTACAGGAATATTATTTCTATGTTTTGCTTGTCTGCTAAAACTAGGCAAGCTAAAAGCATAGTTGAAAGCTAATCTGCCAGTTTTTAATTCAAACAGTTAATGGGACTTTTCAGTCGCTGTTGCTCATGTACCTCTACTCTCATTCACACTCAGATTCCCAAACTCCTCCTCCAAATTATTTTACTTTGAAGGCTTGGGACCAACGGGATTACAGGTCGTCACCAATTAGCCCTCAAGGCTAAAGCAACTGCTGAGTGCGTCTCAAAAAGACTGGATGGCAGCCTCTTTTCTCCAAGTCCCAAGCTGTCCCTTCCCCTCGCTCTTCTTTTTCATTCACCATTAGACCCAACAATGTGACAAAACTGGAAAATATGGACTAAAGCTCATACTTTGTAAGCGGGGCTGCTGAGAGTCGGAAATGACTGAGCGCCGAAGCACAGCAGTGAGATGAAGGTATGGGTGACACTCCCCCCAGCCTAAGTACTAAGCCCCTGACAGGTATACAAGAGGGCTTTGAACTTAACACAAGACATGAAAACAGGAGAAAGGAGAATGGACTCCTTTTTAAAAATTTTTTTAATTTTACATTAGCATATAGCTGATTGGGAGAAGGCAATGGCACGCCACTCCAGTACTCTTGCCTGGAGAATCCCAGGGACGGGGGAGCCTGGTGGGCTGCCGTCTGTGGGGTCGCACAGAGTCAGACACGACTGAAGTGACTTAGCAGCAGCAGCATAGCTGATTAACAATGTTGTGACAGTTTCAGGTGCACAGCAGAATGGCTCAGTCACACGTATATATGCATCCATTCTCCTCTGAACACCACACACCGCCATGCTCCACCACCATCCAAGCTGCCACATAACACTGAGCAGAGTCCCCTGTGCTCTACAGTAGGACCTTGTTGGCTATCCACTTTAAATATAGCAGTGTGTATATGTCGATCCCAAACTCCCTTCCCCCGATAACCGTATGTTTGAGCAGAATGCAATCTTGACTCTGTCTTTATTTCTAGTCTCACATCTGGTCATCTTCCCAACTCCCACCTCTCTGATTCAGCCAGTCTACATCTTGTGGCATTTCCTGAACACACATAATACTCGCTGTATTTGTCTCACTTGCTCTGACCGTCCCTCTTTCATCTTTCTGCCTAGCAAACTCATCTTGACCGAACTCAAACAGGTTCCTCAAAGCTTTCCTGACTATCCCCATCTCTGAGGAAGACTAACTCTTCCCCTACCCATGCTTTCTTGGAACTCAGTGTTATGAATTCATGTCAGTCCCTGAGATACTGTTGCCTGCCTCTGCCTTATCACTCACAGGCCCAGCAACTTGAATACTTACTTCTGTGCAAAGACAGGCACAGAGCAGTTGATCCATGAATGCTAATTAAACTGTCCAATTTGATTTTTATGAAATTTGTTTCAAGTATCTATTTCTTTTCCTTAAAAAACTGGCTATGCTGGGTCTTCGTTGCTGTGCAGGTTTTCCTCTAGTTGTGGTGCCGCTGCTGCTAAGTCGCTTCAGTCGTGTCCGACTCTGTGCGACCCCATAGACAGCAGCCCACCAGGCTCCCCTGTCCCTGGGATTCTCCAGGCAAGAACACTGGAGTGGGTTGCCATTTCCTTCTCTGGTAGTTGTGATGAGTAGGGGGTTATTCTTTGTTGAAAATGCTTGGGCTTCTCGTTGCAGTGGCTTCTCTTGTTGCAAAGCACGGTCTCTAGGCAATCGAGCTTCAGTAGTTGTGGCTCTAGAGCACAGGCTCAGGAGTTGTGGTGTACGGGCTTATCTGCCCTGTAGCATGTGGAATCTTCCTGGACCAGGGATCGAATTTGTGTCCCCTGCACTGGCAGGTAGATTCTTAACCACTAGACCACTAGGGAAGTTCTAAAGTATTTCTTTCTAAAGTTAACTTTCAATTACTGTTTTTAACAAGAATTCACGGAAGGGGAAGTCAACAAAGCACAGTTTGTTTGTTTGTTTTTATTGTGGAAAAGAATACGTACACAAATGAATTTTTAAAATTTGAAAACAGAATCTTTATTAAGAGATTGCACATTATCCTAAGATAAATTAGGGAAAATATGAAAACCAAACTGAAAAAAAACATCATATGCAAGTCCGTGGGAGATCTATGTGAAGTGTGAAACCTAAAAGTGTTAGTCGCTCAATCGTGTCTGACTCTTTGGGACCCCGTGGACTGGAGCCCATCAGGCTCCTCTGTCCATGGAATTCTTCAGACAACGATACTGGAGTGGGTTGCCATTCCCTTCTCCAGGGGGTCTTCCCAACCCAGGGATCAAACCCAGGTTTCCTGCATTGTGGGCAGATTCTTTAACATCTGAGCCACCTGGGAAGCCCCACGACCTGCCACTAAATGTAGATACATTTCCTTTTGCCGTCCTTACTCATTGACATATTTCAAGAGGAAAGTCACAGTCTGGAGGTTTTGTGTGGTGAAATAAAAATAAGTATCACTGAAAAGTCAAAATTAGAAATGACAATGCTTACTTGAAATGTCAGGAGCCGTGTGGGGGCAGAACCACAAAATAGCCCAGGATGTGGGCACATGAGAGTCAACGCAACAAAGATATTTATCGTCATATGTCTCATTCATCTACACACGAAGTGACTGTCTACCTGAAGTAACCAGAGTTCAAAGGGCTAATGAAGGCAGGGAAAGGAGCATTCCTTGATTGATTTCGTTTCTTTCAGTTCTTCCTCCAACTACTTCGTTTCAATTTTCCCAACAGACACTCTCAAATCAAAAGTTTTCCATCAAAATGATCCTGTATATACTATAGGCTTAGCAGAGTTCTTCTAAACTACAAAAATTTAAATCAAATAGCACACAGTATATGAGGATTAATAATGTGGAACTATGGTGTTGGAGAAGACTCTTGAGAGTCCCTTTGACTGCAAGGAGATCCTACCAGTCCATTCTAAAGGAAATCAGTCCTGAATATTCATTGGAAGGACTGATGCTGAAGCTGAAACTCCAATACTTTGGCCACCTGATGCAAAGAGCTGACTCATTTGAAAAGCCCCTGATGCTGGGAAAGATTGAGGGCAGGAGGAGAAGGGGCGACAGAGGATAAAATGGTTGGATGGCATCACCGACTCAATGGACATGGGTTTGGGTGGCCTCCGGGAGTTGGTGATGGACAGGGAGGCCTGGCGTGCTGTGGTTCATGGGGTCGCAAAGAGCCTGACACGACTGAGAGACTGAACTGAAACTGAAACTGAATGTGGCACATTGTTAGAATTCAATTTCAAAAGAGGGCTGGATCTTAGAGGAGCTTAATTGTTTATTTATTAATCATTTATTCAATGGCAACACTTTTATTAAACACCTTCATGCCAAGGGCTGTATAAAATGCAGGGGTATAACAGTGACTAAGACCTAAGACCTGACTTTGAGCCCTTAAGTTTTCTTAAAAGTACTTTTTTCATAAAACAATGGTATAGGGCTTCCCTGGTGGCTCAGTGGTTAAAAAAAAATCCGCCTGCCAATGCAGGAGGCATGGGTTCTATCCCTGATCTGGTGAGATCCCACATGCCACAGAGCAACTGGGCCCATGCACCACAAATACCGAGCCTGTGCTCTGGAGCCGGGAACCACGAGAGGAGGAGTCACCACAAAGAGAAGCCTGCACATGGCAACTAGAGCACAGCCCCCACCCACCGCAACTAGACAAAAGCCCTCACAGCAGTGAAGACCCAGCACAGCCAAAAATAATGAATGATTTAAAAAAAAAAGGTTAGAACTATTCATTCTGCCTGAGAAAAATCAACCCTATGAAGACCTAGCAGTGATAACTACAATTTGTTTTAAAGGATCAATAAGTGGGTAATTCAAAATTATCCCCAGATTGGCAAATAACCCCAAAAGTTTATGTTTGGACTGTGCTATGTTTTATGTATCACACTTACATTTCAAATTGTGCATATCAGATACTCTGGATATAAACAGCAGCAAAATACATGCCAAAACCTGTTGAAGACGACTTAATGACAACCAGACAAAATCATCTGATCTCAACTAAATATTTCCAGGACTCCCTTTCTTTCAGGAAAAAGGCAACTCCTTAATCCTTTTTGGATCCAGACTGAGGAGAACCACTCCTCTCAGAGCAGTCCTTATTCCAAGATATGTTTAGGTATCTAGATTTAAACAATCTCCCTTGTTGCATTATAAGAAAACATCCAAAGGGTACAAGAGGTGAACAATTAAACAGAAAAATAATAGCAATAAAATCATGGAAACAGCAATTTTCCCCTAAGACTTTCAAGGGAGACAGTATCTAAATGCTGTAAGTACTGGTATTAGATAGTATTTGAACACCATGGCACCCCACTCCAGTACTCTTGCCTCCAGAATCCCATGGATGGAGGAGCCTGGTAGGCTGCAGTCCATGGGGTCGCTAAGAGTTGGACACGACTGAGCGACTTCACTTTCACTTTTCACTTTCCTGCACTGGACAAGGAAATGGCAACCCACTCCAGTGTTCTTGCCTGGAGAATCCCAGGGACAGGAGCCTGGTGGGCTGCCGTCTATGGGGTCGCACAGAGTCGGACATGACTGAAGCAACTAAGCAGTAGGAGCAGCAGCTCTATGAATAAAATACAACTAATATAACTTGGATGGTGATTTCAGTCATGAAATTAAAAGATGTTTGTTCCTTGGAAGGAAAGCTACGACGAACTTACACAGCATATTAAAAAGCAGAGACATCATTTTGCTGACCAATGTCCATATAGTCAAAGCTATGGTTTTCCCAATAGTCACGTACAGATGTGAGAGCTGCACCATGAATAAGGCTGAGCACTGCAGAACTGATGCTTCATACTGTGGGGCTGGAGAAGACTCTGAAGAGTCCCTTGGACTGCAAGGAGATCAAACCAGTCAATCCTGAAGGAAATTAACCCTGAATATTCATTAGAAAGGCTGATGTTGAAGCTCCAGTATTTTGGCCACCTGACACAAAGAGCTGATTCATTGGAAAAGACTCTGATGCTGGGGAATATTGACGACAAAAGGAGAAAGGAGTGGCAAAGATGGTTAGACAGCATCACCGATTGAATGGACATGAGTTTGAGCAAACTCCTGAAGACAGTGGAGAAGAGAGGAGGCTGGTGTGTCCATGGGGTCCCAAAGAGTCAGACACAACTAAGCAACCAAACAACAACAGTAACAAACTAAAAATTTTACTATATAGTCTGTTCTATTAGGTCAATAAGCCCTTTTCTTGGTCAGAAGAGGTCTGCAGAAAAGAGAGCAAAAATAAACTAGGAGGAAGAACGAATCAGATGATTCATGATTATACCAGTCATCTGTATCAGTAAGAACGTGCTCCACAAGATGTAATCATGCCAGACACATTAATGATTTGGGTGGCATATATCACACACTACAAATGACGGTCATCTGATATCCCAGTCCTAGATGTACTGCAACTACATTGCAATGTCCTCAAACAGTTCACAAACACATTGGTTTGTATCAGACCAGACAATGAATTTCCACTAAGTAACTAGGAAGAATAGTTTACTCACTGAAGGTATAGGAATCCCTCCTAACCAGCACTCAATTTATCACCAGGACATTTTAGTTGGATTAGTACCTCTGTATATCTAGACACGGAGAAGGCAATGGCACCCCACTCCAGTACTCTTGCCTGGAAAATCCCATGGATGGAGCAGCCTGGTGGGCTGCAGTCCATGGGGTCGATAAGAGTCGGACACGAATGAGCGACTTCACTTTCACTTTTCACTTTCATGCATTGGAGAAGGAAATGGCAACCCACTCCAGTGTTCTTGCCTGGAGAATCCCAGGGATGGGGGAGCCTGGTGGGCTGCCATCTCTAGGGTCGCACAGAGTCGGACATGACTGAAGTGACTTAGCATAGCATATCTAGACAAGAAACTCAGATAAGAGAAACAAAACCAGAAATAATAATATTTAATAGAAAAAGCATACACATCCTATAAAGTTAAGTCGCTCAGTCATGTCTGACTCTTTGAGACCCCATGGACTGTAGCCTACCAGGGTCCTCTGTCCATGGGATCTTCCAGGCAAGAATACTGGAGTGCGTTGCCATTTCCTTTTCCAACATATCCTACAGGTACCAGCCTTTAACCACCTAATCCCTCCTATCATAGAACCGATACAGAATCCCCTTAGAATTATGGAAAATAACACAATAAGCTGCTTTTTGTATGTGGGGGGTAATTAGAAGCTATTTCTCTTATACCCACAACACCTGTGATCTACATGGCAGCAAGTTCCTGAAATATCTGCTCCGAAATACAGCAACCCATCTAGAAAATGAGAAATAGAAAAAAGCAGCCAGAAAGAATATCATTAAAAGGTTGGTATAGGCCAAGGATAAGTGCTTCATTCATGGGCACTACTAATGACTTCATACTTCAACATATAAAGCATAACTCCAGTGAATAAGAAAAGGAGTTAGACAAACAGATGGTTAACTGTTTGAGAAATGGTTATACACTGTCACTTTAGAGAAAAAAGAAAGGATGGATTATCTGACATGACTGAAAAAAGTACTTCATTTTAAAAGCATGGATTCTTTGTTCCTCTCTATCAATCACAAACTATATCAATCAAGAAGAAATCTGACTCTTTGGGATGAGTAATTGGGAGAATACATTTAATTTTGGTTTTATTTGAGAGGGACTTTGCTTTTATCATGAGATCGTACTCTATTTCCAATCTTTATCTCTATATTATGAAATATTTCTCTCCTTGAACAAGAAAAGAGGGGAAAGTACACTTAAATGGGTCACTTTATCTACACTTAAAAACTTTTTTTTTTAACTCCATGACTCTTGGACTGTTAAAATTGACCAAAATCCATTTACACAAGAACAAAGTTCAGGGTTCAAGGGGAAATATGTAAGAAAAAGAGGTCCCTAATGGGTAAAAGAAATGGAAAATAGTATCTATAAGTCATGTTTGAAAGAGCTGGGATAAGTTATTTGGAGAAGTTAAGATGAAGGGGGTGGGAGTTAAGATGATGCCCAGCTGTTCTCCATCATCAGAGGTGGGGGGGGGGGGTGGGGAGGAGAAAACTGGTTTAATTAAAAGCTCCAGAGATTTCAGCATAAGGAAAAAATTCTTGACTGTAAAGGTTATCAAAAACACAGAGACACAAATATAAAGAAGACTGTGGGATTCCCATCCCTCTGGGCATTTACTATTAGAATAATGTCTACTTGAATTGACTGGTTTAAGTAAAAAAGCTGACATGAGAGAGGATCCAGGCCTGCGTGAACCTCTGAAGTCCCTCATACTTCCCCTGAACTGTGAAGGCTGTGGGCTGGGATGAAAGAAAGGAGAATGAGAAAGAGTGGGCAGAGGAAGTTTTCTATCCTGCCAATGGTCATTTCTGACTGTGAAGAGTACTCTTTTTCCTCTGTTTTTCTTCCATGTGTAACTAAAACAACATTTTCACATACTTAAGTTTCCCTGGGCCACCAATGTAGAACAGGTGTCTCTAGGAGCCAACAAAGCTGTTAACAATAATGCAGACGTTGGATAAAAGACAAATTCGCTCAACCTGAGAAAAATCAGGGGACCTGACACAGTCACTGAAAGAATTCCTTCCCTCCTACAAGATTCTCAGGAATGGCTGTCAGGGAGAGATGGATGATGAACACAAAGGCGGCTCATGTGTCATCTGATGTAAAATCACATGTGAGCAGTCACAGACAAGCTCCCGAAAAAAGCCCAGCAACTCCAGACCAATACCACCGCAAGCAGAGACACCCAATTGCTGGGCGACCTCTTCAAAAGTTACTTGAACTTCACAGCTCCAGGGTGCACACATTCTCCTTTCCCACCCCTTGAATAAAACTGCCAGGGATAAACTGTCAGTGTGACTACTCCCAGAGGGCGCCGAACCTTCATTAGTACCCTTCTCCCTTCCTCCAGGAAGCTGCTCATCTGGCTGTAATTGATGTCTCAACTGAGATCCTATCCACACACTTCAGGCCATTTTAAAGCACTTTTCACTTTTGAAAAAAAGGCCCCTCAAACTGTGGCCTCTGAGCCAACGCAAACAAAGAGTGAGCTGAATAATGTTTCATTAAGTTAACATGACTCTGCCAAGAATCATACAATCAGAAACCCGCTTATAAAACTGGCCATAAGGAATAATGAAAAGGGACCACATAAAATTCTGCGAACGCTGGAATCATTATTCACCCCGGGATCTGAGGACTAAAACATAGGATGTGTGTTCTCTATAATCTTTTTCCTTAAATAGAGACTTTGAAAATACTAATTCTCCAGCTAGAGTGCTGCTTCCTCCCTGAAAGCCATTAGGGTTAATAACAAGCCAAACCTTTTTTGATCTCTATGGATGAAAATTGTACATTCTCCAGTTTCCTTATTTTAAAAGATTAAATAGGACGGCTGCTTTGGATTTTAAACATGAAATATATTAGGGCCACAAAAACAGAAGCTCATTTTTTATCTTGTTAATAACAATTTATAAACAGAAGGGAAAGGAGGTGAAGATGATCTACTGATGGTATCATTTCTATAAAATATGTATGGTTTCCACAGCCAGCCATGTACTGTAAGTCAACTTAATATGTGTAAGCAAACTCATAATATACAAATGTATTATGTTCAGAAAGCAACTCAGACACAAACATAAGCATAAATCTCAGACTAAATAGTCCACAAAATTCTAAATATTTTCTTTGGGTGACACAGATCTATACTTATACAGACATAAATGGTCATGGGTTGTCAACAAAGATGTATATATCAAGTGATTCTCCTAAATCACTCTTTCACCTCTTGAGCTAAGCCTGTAAAATGTGAAGAGTTTACTTTCTTGAGTCTCTAATTCTTATTAACTTGAAAAACTGTTTAGGAGTCAAAGAAACCTAATGCACAGCTCTAGTTTTGTGTCTTGTTAATTCTAGAATTGAGAATATATTACCTTTGCCATAGTGTAAAAAAAACAAACCAGACTTTAAAACAAAATACCTTGGCGAAGTGTCTATCATTTAAAAACAAATCTGTTTTGCTGGCCAACGGACTGCAAGTAGAAAGCAAAAGTGTTACTGTTACTATCTTTATCTACAGATTCACACGTCACTGGCATCAAGCTACAAGACTTCTTTCTGGTTACCAGCTTTTGTAAAGCGCTTTCTTTTCAAATACTTTTCTGAGTTTCCCTTTAGTGGTGTAACACATGTCAACTAATCTCTGTTCATCTGAAATAACTCTATGGTAGCAGAGGCTCAGGACTGTCACAAGGGTATCTTACCAATTGATAGTTATTATTCACTTCAATACTATTCACTCTTTCATATCCCAAAGGAGGAATGGGAAAAGGAGAAGAGAATAAAGATTTAAAAAGCAGATGGTGGGACCCTCCTCTCCCCCTGCCCTCTCCCTCATGGCCCCCACAACCCCACACTTCCCCACCTTCCCTCTCTCATTATATTTTCAAAGCGTATTTGTACAGCTGTAAGAAGTGTGGAAATTATATCCGTTCTAACTGCTGGTTCAAACACCTATTAGAAATAGAGTAAGTAAGGAAATCATCTAAACCAGTTCAGGTTCATGGCATTTATTACTGATTTGTAAGAAATCATGTGGTAGCCCACTCCTTCATTTGGATAAGCCGGTGGTTCCTCCTTGTCAAATTCTCAAGTTTAGCATCAGAACAGAGTTGGACAACTGTTGCAAAGCTAAACTGCACCAGTGACTCCCGGGCTAAGAGTGTTCCCTAAGGTTCCAGGCAGGGTCACAGAGTGGTCAGAGCCTGGTTTTGGGGGTCACTCACATCAACCTGAGCATGCCACCCGAATGAAGCACTGAACCTCTAAGTCTGTTTTCTTACTGGTAAAAAAAAAATAATAAAAAAAAATAAAAATTAAATTAAAAATATAAACAAAATAAAAATCAAAAATAGAAAAATTCAATTAAAATACAGCAACAGAGCCTAGGAAGTCTGACTAGCTCACAGGAGTGCTGTCAGCATTGATCAGTCTACATGTACACAGTTCACAAAGGATAGGCGTTGTGAGCACTCAACATATTTTCAGTATCAAGGTTTGAAAATCTATCCTGGGGTTAACGGACTGTACACAGAAGTATATAGTATTCATATAGATAGGGAACACACTCGTTCTACAAGAAGCAATTGTGGTTTGCAATAAGATGTAAAAGTGGGCAAGTCAAGGAACACTCAAGGAAATAAGCTATTTACCATTCTTTCAGTGATTTCTCAGAGCAATTTCGTTAGTACAACTTCAAAGGAGAGACCAGGAAATCCAGTTTTGGTCCCCATTAGCTGGAGATGTGTGGGTGTGTGCTCTTTGGTGAAGTACTCATTCACATTTCAAATTAGGGGAGTTTGCTTATCCCTGTTGTGGTTTAATTATTGCCTAAGTGCTTTCACCCTGCCCTGGACCCCTTCAGAGCCACTAAAACCCTCCCACTGTTTCTTCTGAAATTTAGGATTAGTCATTAGCAAAATCGGATTGACCTGGCCCTCGCCCATGGACACTACTTCCCCTGGAACCTTCTCAGGTAGCAGCCTGTGTCTTTCCCACACATCTTGTATTGCTGGGCCTGAAAATGGGACATGTGACCTCTATGCTCCTTCCTGCTCCTTAAACGCCTCCAGCATTGTATCTCCAACAGTCGGTTGTCAACAGACTGTTCCTCCTTACTGTAATTATCTACCAACTCCTGGGTTACTCCCTTTCATCTCTGGAAGATTTTAGCTCCTAAATATCACACCCTTTCAATGCTAGTTCTATCCTAACTGTCTGTTTCAATATCCACCCAGATGATTCTCTACCATTTCATGGAAGGGCTACCACCAGCCTTTACAACATCCTTGTGCGGATAAGAAAAGACAATATTTCCTCCACGTTGACCCTGCTCCATCTCATGACAGGAAGTTGGGCAAAGGAAGGGCTGCTCAATTTCAGTCACTGACGCTCACCTTGGCCAGGAACTCTGAAGAGGGCCCACACTACCTAACCATTCGTAACAGCCTTCAACCTCCCCTCCCTCTTTCTTCTCAGCTCAGACACACCTCCCATAATCCACCCTAACCTCAAGTTCAGGGGCTTCCCTGGTGGCTCAGGGGTAAAGAATCTGCCTGCCAATGCAGGAGATGGGGATTCGATCCCTGAGTTGGGAAGATCCCTTGGAGAAGGAAATGGCAACCCACTCCAGCATTCTTGACTGGGAAATCTCATGGACAGAGGAGCTTGGCGGGCTACTGTTGGGTAGCAAAGAGTTAGACATGATTTAGCAACTGAACGACAACAACTATAACCTCAATTTCATATATCCCACTCTTACAGCACCTACCCTTCTAACTCATTTCCTCTTCAACACCAAATCAAACAATTCTTCTTCCCTAAAGAGACCTCCACCTCCTCCTTCATGCCATTCCTCACACAAATGTGCCTTTGTTCAACCTCCACAATCAGTTTAAATTCCACAGAGATGATCTTAATGCTCCACGTCATGCACCCTCAATTCCTGCGTCCCTCTCTGGCTTCATCATTCACCCCTGGAAAAACCCCAGCTCTGGTCCATTTCAACATCGTTGTCTACTCTGCACTCACAGAGTGGTCATGAACATGACCGGAGAAAAATGCACAAACACGCTGGCTGTTCTCACATTAAATTCAGGATCAGCCATCTCAGAACTGTCCTTAATGATGTCAGACCCAAGACAAACATTTTTTCTATCTTCTCCTTAGATCTACAGAGCTACCTCTCCATCTTCACCCGTGGCTGAAGAACTTATTTCCTATTTCACTAAGAAAAATGGAGCATTAGGAAGTGAACTTGTGCAGCCCCTCCCCACATACTCACCTACCTTCATTTCTATCCAGCACCCTCATTTTTCCTATTGCTTTCTTACAGCACCAGTCAATACTCCTGAAGAGTGCCAATCTCTTCATCTGTTTAATCTCCTTCCCTCTCATCCAATCACATATATGGCAACGGGACACCTTGCTCATCGAAACCTCTCAACTGGATTTCTTCCCAGCAGTATATGATTGTTCTCACATTTATCTCTCATATTCAGAAAACTTTCCTTTCTTCCACTTTCTCTTGCAGCCATTTCCCCATTTCACTCCTTCCCTTTATCTCAAAAATCCTTGAAAGAATTGACTACACTCGGGGTCTCCCAATTTCTGTTCTCCCATTCTCTTGAACATTACTCCATTCGTGCTTGTGGTCTTACCGTATGATAAAAACAGTCATTGTCAATAACCTCACAAAACTAAATCCAATGTTTTCTTCTCGGCCTTCATTTTAAGTTCACACATAGAGAGCAATTGACACATTTGAGTTACATCCTCCCCAGACACACTTTCTTCACTTTGTTTTCAGAACAGACAACATAAGTTGTCCGTCCACTTATCCTCTGTCTCATTTGCTGGTTCCTATAATCTCTCCTACCTCTTAAATTTCAAGTACCCTAAGCTCAGTCTTTGAGCCTCTCCTCTTTTCTATCTGCCTTCAATTTCTTGGTGATTTCATCCAGTTTCTTATCTTTAAACCTCATCTATAAACTGACCACTTTCAAATGTATATTTCCAGCAAAGCCTTTCCCATTAATCTAAGACAGATAAGTCCAGTTATGTAACATATTCACTTGGATGCTGAAAATTAACTTCATGTTTAATATGTCCTACGCTGAGCTCCTTTGCCAACATCCCCCACCCCAAACTCTTGCAAGTATTCCATCTAAGTTAAAGAAAATAGTTCTACTTGCTGGCACTCAAAACTCTGAAGTCATCTCCAACTCCTTTCTTTACCTCATGCTGCTGCTGCTAAGTCACTTCAGTCATGTCCGACTCTGTGTGACCCCATGGACAGCAGCCCACCAGGCTCCCCCGTCCCTGGGATTCTCCAGGTAAGAACACTGGAGTGGGTTGCCATTTCCTTCTCCGATGCATGAAAGTGAAAAGTGAAAGTGAAGTCGCTCAGTCATGTCTGACTCTTAGCGACCCCATGGACTGCAGCCTACCAGGCTCCCCCGTCCATGGGATTTTCCAGGCAAGAGTACTGGAGTGGGGTGCCACTGCCTTCTCCTCTTTATCTCATAACTACACTAATTTCAGCAGTTCCTATTGGGTCTACCCTAGAATTCAATTACTTTTCATCATATTCATTGCTACTCCTGTTATTCAAACTCCCATCATTTCTTATCTAGATTACACCAAACCTTTCTAACTTGTCTCCCCGTTTTTGTCCTTGTTCTCTTATATATGTATTTTTGTACTTAGTGATCCTACTAAGGCCTGAGATCATTGTCCTTCTAGCTCAAAACCCTGCAGTGGTTTAACATCTCACTCAAAACAAAATTTTGTGTCATGGCACTCCAAAACTTCTCTGCAACTGTATCTTACCATCTTCTCCCTTGCTCACTCTGGATTCCAACCACACTGGCCTAATGTTTCTGGAACATTCCAGGCACTCTCCTGCTTTAAGGCCTTTATAATTGCTGCTGCTTCTGTCTAGAACTCTCTCCCATCAAATGCCTGTTCCCTCATTCCCTTGGGTCTTTTCTCAGATGTACTTCTCTCTCATTCTTATCTCATTATTTAATTGATTTTGCCCCATAACACTTGTCAGCACTAAATAAGCTGTAAAGTTCACATACTTATCTTGCTTATTGTCTGTCTCTCTACCAATATAAAATCCATGAGAGGTCTCTTTTTGTTCCTCTTTTTAACTGCAACAACTATAATGTTGAGGACAGCACTCGGCACATAGCAGAAACTCAATATACATGTTGATATACATTAACAGAAAGTAGGTGGGAGAGACAGGGCGGATGCAAGTGTTCATGCAAGCATGCAGTACAGCAAGAGGACCCAATAAGATTCCCATTCAGCTACTGAAGGAGAAGGGTGTGCCCCATTCACTAGCCCTTCCAGAAACCCAGAAATTGTCATGCATGTCTGCTCTGTTCTCTTTCTAAACACAAGGACCTGGCAAAGTTCACAGCACTACCATAATAGTGGTGGGGGGGGGGGGTGGTTAGCTGAGTTTTCAAAAGGTGCAGGAGGAATAAGGACATCAAACTAAATGAAAGCTGGTCTAAAAAAAAAAAGTCTACAAAGCTGATTTCAGTCATTTTACTAAGACAAGAATCTGTGTTTCCTATAATAATTCAGCACCTTGGCTACAGGTCAGATGGCGCTGGAGCAAAATCAGCCTCTAGGGGACTATCAGAAAGACACCAGTTTAAAGGGCAGGAGTGGCTAGTCAGAATACAAAGGGACTCCTACGACCATTAATGAAATGAATGGCTTTGGGCTATTACTGAAATACGATATTTCTGCAAGGATCCTTTAAGGTTTGTTTGTTTAACGGTAATTTACTGATTTCTATGAGTCCACCAACACAGACTTTAATGACACAGTCTTCCTCTCAAATCATGATCTGGGTCCACTTGGGGGACCAGTGAGTTAGGTTAAAAAAATAGAAAAGAACAGCAGCTTTTGTGGAGCAAAGGTTTGCCAAAACTGCAGTACAGAAATTACATACACCAACAGATTATAATGCAAATGTCTTGAGAAAGTTAAAAATGAATCCACATGGACAGAATTCAAGTGGAAAATGCCCCCTTAGAATTCCAGAAGGGTTGTTCACTTTTCAAAAGCATTTCATAAGAATATAACTCATTTGGTCCCTGTTTCACTGTGAGGAATGTTAACATTAAGCTTAATTTATTAAAGACAAACCTAGGAACAAAGTTATTATAAAACTACTTGAGTTCACAGGAAAAATCAGCACAATCAGAAACCAAACATCAGCCGTCTCAAGCCTCACATAAGGATAAAACCACAGCAAACCGCAGTAAGTCTCTCACCTTGCACAAGAAATATAACGATAACACTCAGGAGTACTATGCAGGGAAATCCATACTATTAAAAAGCAAAATAAAACAAAAAGCAAACAACTGAATACTTTTCTTAGGTGCTAACCTTTAAAATTAATGATAAATGGTGGCAAAACTTAAAATTGTATCAATACTGGTAGGGAACTCAATTTAGCAAGTTATTGGAACTCTACATAACCTTTAAGAGAACAGGATTTCTATCTTGATATCTGCCACACTTACCTCCATTTCCTTCCCCATTGGCATTGGCCTCCGCCATCTCTGAGCCATCCAGTTCAGACTCACAGCCTAAATCCAAAGTTCCATCAGCTGAGCATGACGACTCCTCTTTCTATATTATTTTAAAAATAATGATTTATGGAGATGTATTAGCAACGGAAAACACTCAAAATACTTCCAGAGCCCTAAGGAATTATCAAAGTTACTTGTGATTTTAAATTGCATTACTGATTTATTTTTTATGTAAAACCACTCCTTGGAGGGGGATGGATTACTGGGAAAAGCACACTGCCATAGTTGATTTTTGGGGGAGATAACCTTTAAAATCTACACAAAAGACAAAGTTTCTTTTTGCCATATGTTGTTTCTGTTTTTCTCAATTCTACTGTCATTTTAGAAAATGGATTTACAACTTGGATGTAACCATAAATTAATCCCCAAGTAGCTACAAAAAATAATAAATAATACAAGTCATTTGATTAACCTGTATTATTTTCTGAAACACATACACAGAACAAGAGCCTGATGCTTAAGAGCTGAGAAAGAATCCCCACTTCTTTGCCAGGTATAACTTTTACCATTGAAAATAAAACAGAAGAAACTTCTCAAAGGAAATTAATGAATTTTAAACGTAACCCCTCATTTACTAAAGCTGATACTTTTTTTAATTTATAAGAAAATACACTGATTTTGCATGTTCTAAGTTATGCAGCCATTTGTATCAGCTTTTGTCCTCTGGAATTTGGCATCTTACATGGCATTTCCATTCCAGATGTAAATGGAAATTACACTAAAATCATTAAGACTTGGTTATCTGAAGCTTTTAATTTCTCTGTTCTTCTCATATGAGTAAAAGCTTTTATTAAAACTTCCCAGAGATCACTATTTCTTTCAAATCTGAATAACATTTAAAACAGCAAATTTTCAAGAGGAATGGGTACATTTCTTATTTTTATAAAAGACAGACATACAGGTGTGAAGCCGGTATATCAATGTGTAATCATCAAGTCAAATAGTTTTTTGGCAACTGTGATCATCTTAAAACTTTTGGCTGATGAACCATGGCGGTCCTCCATGTAAATTTTTAAGAATCAAGAATTTCAAGGAAGCCACAACCATTTTCCATTACTATATGTTAGAGTGAAACCACAGATATGCTTTCTTTAAAGAAGAATGTCATTGTTTATTCTTAATATGAAATCATTTTTAAGACATCTGAAAACATTTAAAAGGCAAAGGGATCATTCTATCCCTCACCCAAATCTAATTTTGTTTACCTTCACATGTCTGAATAAAGGAATGATACATAGTAATAACAGACATAATATGCAGAACAGTCCAACTTACTTTGAGAGCATAGAGGCCTGACTTCCCAGGGATTTTGAAGAATGTTCCATCCCCGATTCGCGTGTTAGTGTGAAGCATTGCATTCAGACAGGCTAATGGAGAAGTTCCACTAGAAAATAAAAGTGTGCAAAAAATGAAGCAGTCTGAGACGCAGTTTCTGGGGCAAAACCGTTCTCAGTCTCTTAGGGAAAAAAAAAAAAAAAAGACCCTCTTGCTTGCCTTTTTAAAATATCCTCCCAACCCCGAAAACATCTACATTACAATAACAGGCCAGTCCAGTTTCGCCAAAGTTAATCAGATGCATCTGTCTTATAGGCTTCAGGCAAAAAGTCTCCTGAATTGAAATTATGCTTTTATTCATAAAGCAACCAACTCTATATTTCAAAGAAACCAAAGCCCAAACGTTTATGTGGTGTTATTTTGCAAATAATACCATGAAGCCTCAGGTTTTAAATATTACAGACAAGTTGATGGTTGCACTTGAATGATCAAATAAACCAAGTTCAAGGACAGCTCCATCCTATAGGTTGAAAAGCAACAAAAGAACAATAAGAAACCAGGGAAGAACTGATTTAAAATTACAAGTATTTAAGTTACTCATGGGATTGCACTTCTCACAAGGCCAAATAAAAATCTATATCTGTGCTCCTTCAGTGACATTCTTTCCTCAGCTCTTTATTTGTCAAATAAAGAAAATATGTGTTTGGGAATCCTACCCAGCTAATGATAATATTCTGCAGTAAAAAAGTAAGTGACTGAACTGTGAAAACAGATTTTTTTTAAAGGAATTAAACAGTATTAAATATTGATTAAAATATCAAAACACATATGTACAAACATCACTGAAATGAATTCATATAATTAAAAAGATGTTTATGAAATGTATAATACATATATATTTTCTGGGATAACTTTAGAACTTCTTTTGTGTTTTGTTTGTAAACTGGTATTCCTGTATACTAGAATTTAGAGGTAGAACTGTTACTTGCATTTACTTATGTTTCCATATATACTTTACTTCCTAATATGCTATAAGATCAATATTTGGTTGAATCAATACAGATTAGAAACCCTACTCCCCATCCCATTCACCTAGTTAGGGGTTCTGGGTATATAATCCAAGATATCCTTGGACAAGAGAACCTTTGGGATATCAAGGTTTCGAAGTGAATTTCTGTGATAGAAACATATTTTTATGTGACTAAACTAAAAGTGTTCTAAAAACCAAGATTGTCCCATCTCTTGCTTACTATGACTGCTCACCAATAAAATGAAAAAAGCCAAATTTGCTGAGTTGCCACAACACACTTACTAGCCAGTCAGCATATATACACACTATGGTCATAAAGGTTTATAAGTATTCTAATAAGAACACTTTATTAATTTAGGAAACAGTTTCTCTATGCCAACACATCAGTACATTTCCATTTGGTCTGACAGGAAGCAAGCGCCCTAGTATAAGTTTGGTCACAGAACAACACAGAACAGCGAAGTACACATGGAAACAAAGCTGGGAGTTTATGTAATAGCTTTCCTCTCGAAGCTTCTGCAAGCCTACAGACCTCATTTCATTATTTTTCCTCACAAAAGATGTTCTGCTCATATGTAAAGTGAGCCAAGCATTCCTTATAAAGTAAAATACATTCATCTCCCAGAAATAGCTGTCCATGAATAAATTTCAGATAAACAAGGCTATACATGTTACGCTGAACACTGTAAAATATATTTTTTTATCATTATTCTCTTCAGAAAAAGCACAGGCAATCTGAAGCTGGGAATTATTATACCAGATTTGTGGAGCTTTAATTTGGCAAAACTGTCAGAAACACAGATTTTTCTGTAGGGACCTGGCAAGAAAATGTTACCATTACAAGTAAAATAGAATTCTGTACATATAAATGAAACAATGTAGATGGTTTTGAAATATAAAAATACTTAATACTACTAATTGTTCACATTTCAAACCTCACACACATTCTTCCTGTTCCTCTTTCCTAAGGTCCTAATACACACAATTTCAAGAACTCAGATTTAGAATTTTAGAGAATAATACAGATTTAAAGACAACTAAAAAATACTGAATAAACTTAATATCACTATAATTTACATTTTCTTTCAAAGGTACAGTAAACCAAAGATAATGGTGGAAGATAAACTGACTACTAAATAGTTGTTTAAGGCTATGCTTGTTTCAAACATAAGTGATAATACCCAGTTTCATATAAATAATAAGCTCTGTTGAATATGAATATATTATTAAACTATCCTGTTTATTAATTCAATAAATTCAAGATTTACTGTGGAAATATTTTTAAAATATATAATTTATAATCACATGACACGGATATCCAAAAGTCTCAAAGACTACTGTAATTTTCCCCAAAACAAAAAGGAAATCCACTTTATTTTAAAACTATACATTTGCATTTCAGAAGAATTAAAAATATTTTGCAATTCAATGCAAATTTTACTACTCATCCTGATTAGTCACTTAGTTTTAAACATATCAATTGCATTTCTTCATAGAAAAAAAATCAAATTAAATGGCCCATTCATTTAAAAACTGTAAAACTTTAGCACTGAAAGAGGAAGTGCTTAAGAAAGAAAGGTAACTTTCATCCACTGCATATCCATAGGAAAGTGAATTTTAAAAATCTTTCATACCCTTTACTTATTGCTATCATTCTCAACATTTCCACAGAGTCTAGAAATTGTGGACTGCTTCCCCTGAAAAAGTGAATGTCCTAAGTAACTGCCATTGAACAAGAATAAATAAAAGTCTCATTAATGTATTTCCATTATTTTAATATTCAGAAAAAATAGATTCAGCAAGTGTACCTAGACCAGCTTTAAGAAAGATATAAATATATATTTATATATCTGTATATATTAAAAAACACAATGTCTTATTGTGGGTATGAAAAAAGATGAGGCAAGTATGTGTTAAAAGTCTGTATTCTTAGAGAGCATCGACATCTTCTATGTAATATTCCTTATTTTTTAATTAAAAAATATTTGCTCACAATGCGAGTTAATTGCCTAAGTCAGAATCTGAAAGCAAAAAATTCTGGAATAGACTATGTGCCTGTGTATAGTGTATATGAAATAATAACACATCAACATTTTAATTCAAAAATCTCTAAAATTTCAAAAGTTACTTACTTTCTAAAAGGATGAATTGGAAGAATTGCGATATCCCAATTTATAAAAAGAGAAAACAAAGAAAAAAGGGAAAAAAAAGTTAGTTTTCCAGCTTAAAATGCAATTCTACATCCCACTATTTCAATAAATAAGACAGCATACAAGAAACACACCAAACTCTTAGATTTGGCTGTAAACTCTGCAGGACTGGAGTAAAAGGTAAATTCCACTTTCTTCCCTACACTTCCATAATGTTTTCATTCTGTCTACAATGCTCATATATTGATAGCGCCATATTGGGAATATAATTAGAAATAAACAATCAGGACACTATTTGCCCCCAGTTCCTTTCTTTCTGCCATGCCCTGTAACTAGGCCCTTCCCTATACACCTGCCAGGATAGATATACAGCTTCTTCTATTTGTTTGTCTTCCTCCCTAGACTGTAGGGTTGTGGAACCCTTCTGGCTTGTTTTCATTTCCCACAACCCCTGAAGCAGAACGGGGTGAAATTTGGAGGCAGGGGAGCAGGCATAATTTAAACTGTCTAGACATCAAAGAACCCCCAGAGATGCTTTGCAGAGCCCCAGTGCTGTGTGAACTACAGAAAAACCATTGCTTTATCACATCAAATTGCTGACAGAACATATAAAATTTTACTAATAGTGCACACTTGGTGCAGAGAATGGTTGGTCTATTTTAATAATTTTAAAAACCAGAGAAAATACCTGGGGAATGCAATTGGAAGGATATTTAGATACGACAAAGAAAACATCATTCCTTTCCATAGAAAAGTAATAATGCTTTACAAGGCAATAATTAAGTAATCCAAATCTTAAGCTACTTTATTTTACTAAGCATCTCTTCATAAAAATTTCAGATGAAGCTATTTCCTGAAAACATTTTTAAATCTTGCTTTGTAATTTGGGGAACATTGAAAAAAGTAATCTTAAACAATGTTAAGTCTAAAAATTCAACAGATTTAAGGAGTGATTATTAAGCAGCATTATTCATCAGTTATTGTGCTAAGTCCTATTAATACAAATTAACTGAACCAATTTTATATTCACTCTTTAAAATAAATTAATAATACTTCAAGTATTTTCAGTGTCGAGAGCCAGGAGAAAATGTCTTAATTTTAAAGAATATGTTTTTAAGAGGAAGTTATGTGGACCTCTGAGATGGAAGTAATGTTTCAGTTCTTTATACAGAATATTAGTGTTCATTATGTGGAAATTAATTGTTTACTTAGGATTTGGTCATTTCATTTTATATATGTTATACTTCCCAAAAATGTTTTTGAAAATACTGAAAAACAAATAATGTACCCTTGGCCTTATGCATGTGTTTACATATTCAATGGGCAAGTCACTACTACTGGAGAAGAGAAAACTATTTCTACCACGGACTGTGGATAAGTCCTAAACACACAGACACGCAGTTTATACCAGTTGATAAATCAGTAACCTAGATGATTAAAAACTATCCTAGAAAGTCAAAGCCAAACTAACTTTTTATTTTTTTGAAAGGCAAATATATTAAGCATTTATTGAGTACATCATTATTTTTTTACTTAATTTATTTATTTTAATTGGAGGCTAATTACTTTACAATATTGTAGTGGTTTTTGCCACACACTGACATGAATCAGCCCTGGGTGTAAATGCAAACTAACTTCTTACTCTGAGAAACAACACTGTTAGTCTGGAACCCTTGAAAATGATTGGAAAAAAAAACTTGAAAGTTAGAGTCCTACATACATATACATTATCTGAAGAAGCTGAGCACACAGAATATTAGACCAAAAAAGGACCTACAGAAAGTCTGAAATTTGATTTGGATGATGAGAACAGTATCTCAAATTTCACAGTACCTCTTGGATCACTAGTGAAAGGTTTTTAATGGGCACTGACATATGACAAATAACAAAGATTTAAGTTAGAAAATGTAAGTTTGATTCCAAGTTTTGCAGGTGTAACTGAGGCTGCGGTTAAGAATCTCACTGTAGTCAACTAGCTAAGAGACAACAGCTGAAATCTAAATTCTACTCTGATTTCAAACCCCATATAAACATGCAAAAATAAACAAGAACAACCAATTAATTCAAGAGATGAGTCATTTAAAAGGAAGATATTTTGCATATTTCTTTATAAAGAATACCTACATGCTTTTCATTATTCAATGTGTCTGTAGGGTAAAATTGGAAACATAGTCCCAAGTATTCTTTTACTAGGTATGGATATTGAAGCAAGAAATAATTACCAAGTGACATATGTTGCACAATTCTTAAATTTAGAGAAATAGTTTGAGACTCCAAACCTAAACACGCATCTCTGATTGGCTTGAACAATGTAAAATTATATTCTTTGGGGAATATAAACAGGCATTTGAACTTAGACCTTTTATCCACTTTATGGACACAATGAAGCTACCACTAGAGAGACTACAGTGATTCCTATAGTCATGTTCATTAAACAGACCTTTTGTTTTAGGAGACAAGAATTTCAAAACATCAATACAAGGACAAAAGTTTGCTCAGTATTATTTTAGAATAGTATCTATAAGGAAAATTAGAAATAGTCCTATAAAAATGTAAGCTAAAGCATATAATCTAAATTATAATTTTTAAAGACCTCAAAGTAAAATATGAGGTGAGCTGGTCATCTTTGATTATAGACATTAAGGGAAGGATATACCACATGTGTATCTGGATACCAGCAATTGTATGCATGTCGTGACAGGCTACACTAGGAAAGGCAATGCAGTACAATGAACGAGACTCTGGCTTCTGAAGCCAATTAGCCTGAGTTCAGCTGAGGATAGACCATTTACTAGCTCTATGACTTTAGACTTCATTTCTATGGGTCTCAGGCTTCACCACTACAAAATATGGATAACAAAGGTCACTATTTCATAGGGGATTATTCTGAAGATTTAATGAGTTAGAATACATAAAACACCTAGAATTGTGTCTGGCATACTCTGTGTTTAACAATTATAAATTATTATTACTATGTATAATAATAATGAGTTATTATGAAAGGAAATCAACTCTGAATATTCATTGGAATGACTGATACTGAAGCTGAAGCTCCAACACTTTGGCCACCTGATACGAACAGCAGACTCACTGGAAAGACCCTGATGCTGGCAAACACTGAGGGCAGGAAGAGAAGGGGGTGAGACAGGATGAGATGGTGGGATGGCATCATCGACTCAATGGACATGCTGCTGCTGCTGCTGCTAAGTTGCTTCAGTCGTGTCCAACTCTGTGCGACCCCACAGACAGTAGCCCACCAGGCTCCTCCATCCCTGGGATTCTCCAGGCAATAACACTGGAGTGGATTGCCATTTCCTTCTCCAATGAATGCATGTGTGCTAAGTCGCTTCAATCATGTTCGACTCTGTGTGACCCCATGGTCAGCAGTCCACCAGGCTCCTCTGTCCACAGGATTCTCTAGGCAAGAATACTGGAGTGGGTTGCCACGTCCTTCTCCGCAATGGACATAAGTTTGAGCAAACTCCAGGAGACAGTGCAGGACTGGGAAGCCTAGCATGCTGCAGTCCATGAGGTCGCAAAGAGTCAGACACAACTTAGCAACTGAACAACAATTATGATAACTACTATGCCCCAAAATAACCAACATCTAGAGACACAAAGGATGGCAAATGGAAAGAAATTAAATATTCTGTAGTTTAAAGAACTTACTCAGGTAAAATTTTGTTTAATTTCATTTTTGTTTCACTAGCAAAAATAAGTGAAGATATGCAAGTGTATATATTCCTTTCCCACAGCCTTTCTTTCACATGTGATTAATACTGAAAATAACTTACTCAGTAGAGAGAAAAGATGCTAAAAATATCTATTATTATAGATGCCATTTATTTAGCATCTCTAATGTGACTGGGCTTTCACACTATTATTTATATTCCTTACAGTCCCCATAAAATGTAAGCATGATCCCTAGTTTTACAGATGTAACCGAGGCTGAGAGGTTAAGACTCAGAGTGTAGTCAAATAACAACAAAGTGATTCAGCTGAAATCCAAATTCTACTCTGATTCCAACACCCATGCTCTTTTGACTACCCCCAATTCTCTGTCTGTAGAGTTGTTTCTTCCACTTAACTAACCTTGGATACCACAAGTGAATATATAACACTTGAGGGAAACACATAAAGGAAAGCCAGATGCCAGAAAAGAATAAGATGTTGGCTTCATCTTCATTTAATATTGTCTGTAACATTGACTCCCCTAGGGTAAATTCCAAATAATATAATGAAAGAACCAGGTTACAGAAGATGACATTGTTGGTTGTCTTGTTCAGGTAATGCTACCCTATGAAAATGAAGGAAGAAAGACCTCTGAGAGAATATGGTTAAGAATTCAGAACCATAATTGAGATGCCTCTTTGCAGAACTAGATCATTAAAGAATAACACAATCCATTAGTTGAATAAATATTTATTGAGCACATTATATATGTGAAGCTAATCTTGAAATAAATTTGCACTCTTGACAGTGCTTTGCACAGAACAGAAATGTAGGCTGGGCTGAACTGAATTCTCTGAATACATATGAAATGACAAGGGATTCAGGAGAAAAGAGCCTTGAAGCATGTGTCACAAAATGGAGAAAATCATTTGGAATTTAGATGTTATCCCTAATTTATTCTAAGGAGGCAATCATTTGTGGATTTATTCTATCACCAACTCCAGCGCAGAGGCAGCCAACCCATGGTCTTCGATGGCTCTTCAGGACTTTATACTATTTCCCTACAACTGTAGTCTCAGAGTATTTTCACTTAAGCCAAAAAAAAAAAAAAACCATATAAAATAAAACAATGGATTTCATATATTAAAGAACAGCAGTGTAAGCACAATTGGTATGATAAAACAGGTTCGTATCGAAATGTTAATTTCTGCATTCTACTTGTAGCTACTCATACTCACACTCTCTCATTTTGTTGGTAATGGCCAATACCACAGCATTTCTGAATGTGTGCTCTAGAATGTTAGTTCCAAGTGTTCCTCAAAAAAACTGTCAAAGGAGTTTCAGAAAAAAATGCATCCTCCTCTTGCAAACTCAGCAAATACATTAACAGTGTACACTAAAATCTCTGAAAAATCTTACATTAACTCCAGAAACCTCCTTAACTCAGTGTTTCCTAAGCATATATAATTTAAAAATCTTCTCCACAATAGTATGTAGCAACATCTCTGATTATAGTATGCCAAGAAAAATACTTGAGGAAATGCTGAACTATATTTATGGTTAGGGTCATGAGGAAATAGTACCTAGTGGTCATATTCCCAGGAACATTTAATTTCATTAGCAAAATGCTTAAAAATTATTTGAAAGGTATATAAAATAGTTGTTTCTCTGTGAAAAAAATAATGGAGTGTGATTATTTTTCCCTGTGTAGACTTACAAAATTGAAAAGCATCCAGGTACTTTAAACAGCGTTGAAAAATTTACAAACAGTATCCATATATAAATGAAAATACTTTATATTTGCAATATCATATTACCTAAAATGAAAGTCATCATATTCATCTCTCCCAGTGGAGAGCTTCCTCCTGACTATTTCTCTCATTCAATGAGTAAGGTCTTCCTCTTCATCACCCAGAAACGAAGCATTTCTTAGACTATTAGAATTATTCTGCCTCAACAAAGTTCATCTTTCAATTTACATTTTTTACTTCCTCACATCCTAATTCAAACAATCTTTACATCACAAGAGGACAGTTTTAGAAACCCTAGCCCTACCCCTGCCTTCAATGTCTGCCTGCTGCAGTTCCATCTACCCACTGGTGCCAGGGCCATGTTCCTATTTAAAAGACAAAAACAAATAAAACGTTGCTCAGGCTTCAGGCCTTGACATACACCAGACTGACTGACTGCTTCTTTACAATCAGTACTTTTCACTCCCTACCACAGGAAGCATAGAGTCATTAGGATCCTCTATGGTAGGATCGGCAACTCCTTCATCTCCACCTTCCCCAACTCTCAGGTTACTCCCCAACCCCGAGACTATCCTCTAATCTGATGCAGTTCAGTAAACCATGTGCCTCTGCAGTTTCCCATCTCTCTGTTTTGGCTCCTCCGGCATCCTCTGCCTGGAAATGCATCCCACTCTTTGCTCCATTTATCACTCAAAATAAAATGTTTAGCTACCACCTGTATGGTGACATCTTCCGTGATACCAGGGTGTCTCCCTCACTGTACAACAGTCTCAGCACCTTGCATATCCCTCACATTTTCTTCTCATTACAACCGTTTATGCGTCTAACTCTCCTGCCCTTAAAACTTCCAAGTTTGGGAATGCCACGGGGGACAGACACATATTTGTCTATCTTTTATTATTTGACAAGCAATCCCAAGGTACTCAGAAGGTGTTTGTTGAAATGAACGTAATCATTGCTATAAAAACTGTTGCAATCATGGATCTGTGGACACAACAACCGCACACTGAATATCCTCTATAGTCTATTTAAACTCCTGACTACAATCATGTGTGTCAAACAGCCAACATATCACACAGGCTATGTAGTAGCCATAGTATATTTGCACGCTCTGCATTCCTTTCTCCTAGGAACTTTCCTTACTTTAGTTTAGCCATCACTGAAATGGTTCTGACTTCATCAGAAAGGCTAGCCTTGGTAACTATCTGGCCAGATGGTAGGAGTTTGAGTATCTTTGGGGAAGCATATAGAAATAAAGGGAATGAGCATACATTGTTTTCAGTAGAAACATAAGCTGTAAAGGGACAAAAAACATATTAGCTAGGGACTACCTTCGCCTCAACAAGGAGGGAGCCTACCAAGAACAAAACTAACCACAGTCAAGCAGAGCAAAACAGAGGAAGAAAACATGGGGCATCACTTGGACTCCTGCATTATCTAGTCATGTTGAAGGTCAACTGGATGTCCACGTTAAATAACCCAACAAATCCCCTGCTTATTTTATTGTTGACACTTGGATAACTGAGAGGCTGACCTCATTTTTCTAAGCCTCAACGTGTTCCTCGGTAAAATGATGAGTTTAAAATAGGTGATGATGATTCATCTGAGTCAGTTCTAATGAGGTGGATAAACCTACAGCCTAGTATACAGAGTGAAGTAAGTCAGAAAGAAAAACACAAACAGTATATTAATGCACATATAATGGAATCCAGAAGGATGGTACTGACAAATCTGTTCACAGAACAGCAACGGAGATGCAGACACAGAGAACAGACATATGGACAAGGGTGGGGAGAAGAGGCAGAGGGTGAGATAAATGGAGAGAGCAGCATGGATGCAGGAATGTGAAAGTTGCTCAGTTGTATCCAACTCTTAGCAATCCCATGGACTGACTATACAGTCCATGGAATTCTCCAGGCCAGAATACTGAAATGGGTAGCCTTTCTCTTCTCCAGGGGATCCTTCCAACCCAAGGATTGAACCCAGGTCTCCCGCATTGCAGGTGGATTCTTAAGCAGCTGAGCCATAAGGGAAGCCCAAGTGAGCAGCCTATCCCTTCTCCAGCAGATCTTCCCAACCCAGGAATTGAACTGGGGTCTCCTGCATTGCAGGTGCATTCTTTACCAGCTGAGCCACAGAGGAAGCCTGCATGGATGCACATACACTAATATATGTAAATATATGGCCAATGGCAACTTGCTGGATGACTCAGGGAACACCAACTGGGCTCTGTAATAACCTAGAGGGTTGGCAATGGGTGAGAGGTAGGAGGGAGATTCAAGAGGGAGGGGACGTATGTACACATATGGTTAATTCATGTTGATGTGTGACAGAAACCAAACCAGTACTGTAAACCAATCATCAATCAATTAAAATTAAATAAATATTTTTAAAAATATGTGATGAGTTTTAAATAGCTTTAAGATGAAAGTTCTACTAATATCTTTCTGGTTAAGGCTTCAAGGGCAATTACAAATGGTTGGACAATTGACATGTCGTTCATTTTAGCCACGCCACCTGTCTCTTCGCCTCTCTTCCTACTCATTTGTCAAAGAAGGCTCCCATTCACCTCCTAAAAACTTCTAATCAACTCTTTAGTCTGTAGAAATGGTTTCTGAACTTCTATAGGCATCACAGCCTGTCCTGTGACTATAGCATTTAGTTCTGGGCTATCTAATATCTAATGACTCAAAGGCAATAAGCGCCTTAGGACGCTGGCTTCATCAAGACTCTTTGTGTCCCCCTCATAAGGGCGCTGTCAGACTTGGATGCTCAGAAAACATTCAGGGACTGGTGATAAGCTTAACATTTCATAATCTACAGAACAGAACAAAATTTGAAGCATGGCAATACCAGAAATTGGCTGAGGAGATTCAGAAATAGGAACTATGAAATACCCTAGTGAGAATATAAACTGACAGCCAATTTGAAAAGACATCTGGCAATATCTAGAGGGAAAACAAAACAAAACAGGTGTGCATGCTTTGCAAATCAGCAATCCCACTTTTTGGTACAGTCCCTAGAAAAACTCAACTCACACTCACAGTCCTTAATTTTTTTAGGAGAAAAAAAAACTGTCAGTAAATTAAATGTTCACCAGAACATAATAACTATAGACATAGATACACGTAATCTATATGTACACAGTGAAATTATAAAATTCTGAGCCACAATGGTATACAGCAAACATATAACAAAGATTAACTCTGAGTAAAAAAGGAAATCAAAGGAACTCCAGCTTCTTCTGCCAGACTTTATTTAAAAGAAATCCAAAGCAAATATGACACTACGTCTACAACTGTTAATTCCAGCCGGTGCTTGTTGATCTATGATATTTTGCTATATTTTCAAAATTTTTCAGAACAGAAAAAATAAAGACTATTGATAATTTTGTTCTTTAATGCACAGTTTATCTTCTCTCCAATTCTATTAGATCTTTCTCCCTATTTCAGCTTATATTAAGGTTTAAGCATTTTCCCCATGTAAATCCATATATACACAGAAATTATATGGAAGTGTAAAGGTACATCATTATACAGACTAAAAGTAATAAGCCACTCTCAACTTCTCCCAGCAACACCCATTGCTTCTGAAATAATGACTATTAATGATGTACCATGTTTTTTTTTCTCCCAGAGCTTTTCCTATTTTTATTCAGATATATGTGTAGATTCAATTCTATGCTTTTGTATTTTAAATTTATTTTCAACAGAAGTGAGGGCTGTTATTGCATACCAGTAGATGCATGCTTTTTTACTTAATAACCTTAATGATAAAGTTTCCCATAGATTATATTTTTTGTTCTGAATGTTGCACAGACTATTAAATGCTCTTAATAATCATGCAATGTTCCCACTGTCCTATAGAGTAGATAAGCTGTACAGTGATTTTTAAACTTCTTTATTATTTAACATGTAGCTTGCATCTGATTTTACCCATTAAAACAGTGCTGCAATGAAGAACCAATATATATGCCTCCTTGCATATGTGCTATAGATTGGACGCTTGTGTTCTCC
Source organism: Bos indicus (assembly GCF_029378745.1). Lineage (NCBI taxonomy): Eukaryota > Metazoa > Chordata > Mammalia > Artiodactyla > Bovidae > Bos > Bos indicus. Next base: position 23,941,578 of record NC_091783.1, read on the forward strand.
CCAGATTCATATGTTGAAACCTAATCCCCAGTGTGATGCTACTTGAAGGTGGGGGCCTTTGGGAAGTGATCATATCACGAAGATGGAGCCATAGCCCATGGTATCAGTGTTGTTATGACAGAGACTGTCCACGGGATTTCCCAGGCAGGAATATTCGAGCGGGTAGCCACTCTCTTCTCTAGGGGATGTTCCCATCCCAGGGATCAAACCTGGGTCTCCGGTCTGGCAGGCAGATTCTTTACCAGGGCCACCAGGGAAGTATAGCAGCCTGAACAGACTAAGACAGTAGGTATAACATAACTATTCCTCTAGGATAGAGTCCAAACAGTAGAATTACTACATCAAAAAAGCATTTTAAAAAATGTTGATAGCTATTTCCAAATTACTTTCCCCACCCGAGTCAAGGGTGGACAGTATGAATCTTTACATTTTTGCTAATCTAATCAAATGGAGGTAAAGTGGTCATTCCAGGTAGAGGGAGCAGCATGCAGGAGGCACATAGGGAAAGAACTGAACATGTCTGCAGAAACAGAATTATTTGGTATTTTCAAACAGTGAGTGGGAGGGAGAACAGGGCTGGGATCGGATTCCAAAGGCAAGGTGCACACCATGCCAGCCGCATGACACTTTTGTGTGCTTAGGTGCTCAGTCATGTCCAACTCTTTGTGACTCCATGGACTGTAGCTTCCCAGGCTCCCCTGTCCTTGGGGATTCTCCAGGCAAGAATACTGGAGTAGGTTGCCATGCCCTCCTCCAGGGGATCTTCCCAAATCAGGGATTGAACCCAGGTCTCTTGCATTGCAGGCAGATTCTTTACTGACTGAGCCACATGGGAAACCCAAGAATAGTAGAGTGGGTAGCCTATCCCTTCCCCAGGGGATCTTTCTGACCCAGGAATCGAACTGGGGTCTCCTGCATTGCAGGTAGATTCTGTATCAGGTGAGCTACCAGGGAAGCCCATGCATGACTTTTATACCTCAGTTTAAACTCTATGGCGAGGAGTTTAGACTCCATGCAGGACATGATGGAGAGCCCCAAGGGACTTTCAGGAAGGAAATGCCCTTGTCCTGCTGTACACATGAGGACAGATCCATAATGAGACACATCTACAAGAAGACACATCAGTGAGGAGCCTGCCGTCCTTGATTGAGGGAAGATAATCTGAGCTTCATCAAAACAATGATGGTAAGGAAGGGATGTAAAGAAAGACTCAAGAAATACACAAGAAGAGAATGAACTTACAGTTGCTGAGGAGAAGACTGGGAGGAAGGGATAGTTTGGGAGTTTGGGATGGACATCTACACACTGCTGTATATAAAATGTATAACCAGCAAGGATATACTTATAGCACAGGGAACTCCGCTAAATGTTATGTGGCAGTCTGGATGGGTGTGGAGTTTGGGGGGAGAATGGATACATGTATATATATGGCCGAGTCCCTTCAACGTTTACCTGAAACAATCACAACATTGTTTGCTAATCGGCTATACCCCATTAAAATAAAAGTAAAAAATTAAGAAGAGATACATGAGAAGAAATGTGGGGGACAAAAATCAGGAGGGCACAGAAACTGACTAGATGCGTATGATGAGGAAGCAGAAGCAGGTTAGAATTGCTTCAGGGGCTGGGGGTAAGCAGTGGTGTTATTAATTAAAATTGGTAACATAAAAGAGATGGTTTGAGGATAAATATGGTAAATTTAGTTCTGGACTCACTAACTTCAAGGTATGCAAGCATATGAAGTTCAGATACACACACGCATCACAGAGTTAATGGTGGGGTTAGAGACAGACACTGGGGGGCCATCACTTATAGATGGTATTTGGAAAGGTGAAAATTGAAAGGCACAGATGTGGAGTGATAAGAGAAAAATGACTGACTGGAGCTTATTACATTCCTAAGTCAGAAGACTACATGAGAAGGTATTTCTGAGATGAAAAACAGGAAAAAATAGTCCTATGAAGAATTTCATTATAATAATATGAAACGTAACTCTAACTTGAGGATATGATTATTTTAGAAGCCAGAACAAATCTCTGTAATCACAGGTAGAAACAACCTGTGAGTAGGAAATTACCTAGAGGATCTCACCAGCAGGGACTTTTCTTTTAAATATGCTTTTTTCTTTTAACAAGTAATATAAGAACATTACTAAAATATCTGTCAACTGAAGAAAAGATGAAAAAAAATCACTAAAAAATCTCAACTCCTTATAACAACTCTGAGCATTTTACAAACTTTCTACTAGTCTATGTTTCTGGTAGGCTATTTTAAAGTTATGATGTACCTAAATGTTCAATCACCACATTTTATTTTATATTATACCCTGTCCATACTACTATACAGCCATAATAAATATATTAAGTGGTTAAAAATATTCTATCAATGTGTGTCAAGCCAGTGGTTTTCAATCTAGCCGTGCATTAAAATTTTTAGGGCAATTTTTTAAACGCAAACTCTGAGGCAATTCCAAACATCTTAAATAAACATCTCTGGGTAGAGCCAAAGCATTGGCACTCTCTTTTATGTTTTTCCAAATGATTTTACTGCACAGTCAAGTTTGCGAACAACTGATATTACTGGTGAGTGTTTAAATTATGTTCTTCATTTATAATTGAAATAGAATTGATCTGAATATTTTAGTGTATATGATATACTTTTTTTTCCTTACATTCAAGAATATTTTAAGATAGGCTTGCATAAGTGGCATTATTATTTCAGGAGATATATGTTATCTAACGACCTTTTGCAAATAATGCCAACTGGCTTTTCAAATGAGTTGTTTTAGTTTATACTCTCACCAGGAGTGAGAAAGCAAAAAGCATCATTTGGAGTCAGGGTGAAGTGCTTGTACTGATTAATTTATTAGGTAAACCAAAAGACAATCTCCAGTGGCTACTTTACCTTGCATTTCTATGATTACTAGGCAGATCAAATCTTATCTACATATTTGTTTATTCCCTGGTTTTATGCACTGTAGTTCCTCTGGTCATGACCTCTGACCACAACGTTCTAAGGTCAACACCTCTTTTTGTTTTCATAATCTCTTTAATTAATACCTCTAGCTTATATTAACTAGAAATATTAACTAAAAATATTTTCTCCATTGTCACAATGTTTTTTTGATATATTGCTGCTGCTGCTAAGTCACTTCAGTCGTGTCCGACTCCGTGTGACCCCATAGATGGGAGCCCACCAGGCTCCCCCATCCCTGGGATTCTCCAGGCAAGAACACTGGAGTGGGTACAAACACATAAAATTTGATGCAGTCACATACGTTCATCTTTTCCTTTGTTTATTGTAAAGCTTCTGTAAAGAAAGTCATTCTCCTCTCAACGTGTGTATGTGCTAAGTCACTTCAGTCATGTCCAACTCTGCAACCCCATGGACCGTAGCCTGGTAAGCTCCTCTGTCTGCAGGACTCTCCAGGCAAGAATACTGGAGTGGATTACCATGCCCTCCTCCAGGGGATCTTCCTGACCCAGGGATTGAACCCGCATCTCTTATATCTCCTGCATTGTCAGGCGGGTTCTTTACCACTAGCGCCACCTGCAAAGCCTCTTCTGTCTCAAAGGTGAATTCAAATGTTAAATCTGAATTTTTCTGTTTTTTCAGTGGTATGTCTTTTCATGTTTAAATTTTCGATCATGTCTGTTTCTTCCTCAATATAAAACATAGCTAACACATTATATGTTCCATAAACACTTTTAAGATGTATAAACATTTCCTTGTCCATTACTTCATTTCTGATTCATCCTCCTACCCCTTCTCTGCAGAAGACTCTGGTACTACTCATGCGAAATTCCTTGATCAGCAGAATGTCAAAAGAACTCAACTCAGAGTTTTGCTGGCTATGGGAAAAGTTTTACCTTTAAATGTTTGATAAAGGAAATGTCTAAAAATAACTACACCAACCACTACTGTTAAGACTGGCAATCATACCACAGGACAAATGTCAATTTAACTTAGTTTTCTTCTCCCTTCCTTCCTCCCCCTCTTCTTTCTTTGACCACTTGCATTCTCAAGGCAATTTGTTCAGCAGCAGTTGTGTGGTTTGATTATAAGTATTCCCATAAAAAGATATTTAATAAATTTAGCTTTCTGCTATAAAAATTTAAGTGTTATCAAATTCAAACACCATAACGACTTCAGATAGTATGAAATACATCCACAAAATTCAGACAGAATTATAAGGTAAAAACAAACTTGAGAAAGGAGAAATACAAAGATTAGTGAATTCAAGCATCTTTCCCTTCCCCAAACTTAATATTCGACACCTAAAAATACATCTAAGAATCTGGCAGTAGGCCTAAAAGAAATTTAATACACCTAGTTCTTGTTTTAATTTCACCCTCTGGGAAATATGATTCATGAGAGACATAGCTGGGAGTAGGGACTGCAGAAAAGCAACCCAAATTAAATCTCTCCCGAACAGAGACAAAGAGTAAAATAAAAGTAACAATGGCTAGGATCAATGCAAATGTAAAAAGAGAATAAATAATACTGTTTCACACTAATGTTTGTTGAAAACTATAAAATTATACTCACATACATTATTAATAAATTCCAAAAGTAATGCTACTAATATGTTATATATGTATTACCTCTGTTTTATGGAAATAAACATCTTCCTTAGGAAAAATGCACATTTTGATGACCCAGGGGAAGAAACGTATCTTTAGACAAAACAAGATTTCCTGTACATTATTTTATAGTAATATCAATGTTCCATCTAGGCACACAGAGACTCTGCAGACAACAACTCCAGCAACAAAATGAGAGAACAATATGTAAATACAATTGGGTGGGGTGGAAAGGAAAATAATTCATGAGCCAATTCAAGAAAAATTATTTTAAACCTGAAACCCTGTTTAATCAACTAAATGGTAACTAAATAGTTATGAAAATATAAAGAACTATCTATGTTTACGTAACAATAAATGGTCTTCTGCCTTCATTCTTCAATGTTTTTTAAAAAATAAAATTTTGGATATGATGGCTTCTGGCCATGTGGCAAACATCTTATTTAAGTAAGCACAACTACTCCAAACCACTCATTTAGTTTGAATTAATATTCTTGAGGCTTTAAATACCCACTTAAACTTTCAGGCAATAGTTCTTTGATGCACCTGCCACCTAATTTCATGAAATCAATATTTCACTTAAGCTAAGTCAGGAAATCTTAAGATGTTGAATTCAATTATGACCATTACTTCATGAGCTGCTAGTAGATAAAGCATAGCACTGAAGTTGAAAATCATTACAGTTAAAGAGCTTTACCTCTTTGGAAAAGTGGGTGTTTTCTAAGGTACCATTAACATAATTAATAAGAACATATCATGTTAGGATAACAGTAACAATTTAATATTTAATATAGTGCCTTTCTATTGCCAAATGTTAGTTTATAAGCACAGAAACAATATCTCTCTGGCTATGCCTAAAATAAATCTATTGGGATGGTGGGAGGCATCTATCTACCCACAGAAAAAGGAAAACTAATAATATTGATCCAAACTTCATCCAAAGATGTAAATAAGTATTTAGTGAAACCCACATATATTACTGTTTAAGCAAAACACAATCACCACATCTTTGGTCATGTATAAGCACGATGTTATACATGAAAGGCAACAGGAAGCTGAGGTTCCACACAGAAAAGCTCACAAACACATTAAAAGGAAAAAATAAACTTTTATAAACAGTAAACGCCTGGTACTGGTTTTGAACTGCTGTCCCTCCCCAGGTAAGTACTAACTACCTGACTGGCTTCCATGCACTGACTCTTCTATTTCCTAGAGTCCAAAGTGGGGAATCATTACTTCTATTTCTAAACAGAGAATGAAAAAACATCCAGAGATAAAATTTGAAATTCTAAACCTCTCCATCCTGTAAATGGTAAACATTTGATGATCATAAAATTGCTCCTTTTGTCACCTGACTTGTTAAGTGAGTTTTAAGAAAACTCAGGAAATATTAAAAATAAATGTTATGCCTGAGCATTCCTAGGTCTCCCATTTCCTCCTTGGTTTGTTCTAATAGGCATTCTTTTTCTTCTTTTTTATTTTCCTTCAGGACTCCTTCTTCGAGTCTAACATTTGCCTGCGACTTAACACTTGACTGTGATAGAAAGTTTGAGATTTCGAGACAGCCAAACCCAGGCTCAAGTACCAGAGCTTCCACTTATAACTGTGTGAAGTTAGGGAATATATCTAACTTCTCTCAGCATCGATTTCCTCATCTGTAAAATGAAGAAGTAACACCCAACTTCTCAATGTTACTGTATGGATTAAATAAGCTAAAGGATAAAAACTGCCTGGCTCAATGCCTAATACTGACCGGTTACTGCATAAAAGTTTGTTTCTTGCCCTTTTGCCAAAATGACAATCAACAGACAGTTCTAATGATATTCACAGACACATACATCCGTGTTTGTTCTTTTCTGTTCTTTACCTATAATCTACTCTTAGACCTAATAAACTTCATGCATGTTCAACACTCAGCAAGCTTTTCATTACCATAAAGGGAAATAACTGAAATAATATTACATAAATAAATAGCAGCCAAGAGGAAGCACCACGTTTCTAAAGAACATATTCAAAATTGAAGAAACTCTAGTATATTCTCTCTAAAAACAAAATGCCTGAGCAGTTTAATGAGGAGCGGCAGAATTTATTAAAAAGTACAACCCAATTTGATTCTTAGTAAAACAGGGTTAGGAAAACGAAGTGCTCTCAGTGAAGGTAAAGGAAAACATTCACTGGGAAAAGTCAGCCATCACCCGCAACAATATTTATTAATATAGGCAGACTGCTTAAAAGAGCCCCAAGCGAAAGGGTGAACAAGTAGAGACTACAACTTCAGCAAGAAGGATCATGGAGATGCAGTCAGTGTTCACAGGGAAGAAGGCTCCAGATATATACCAGAAAGGAAAATAAAATATTTCTATCTGATGTTACAATGGGATTTTTGTGTGTAGATGAATTTGGAGTCAAAATATGGCCACAGTTTACACAAACTGTAATTCAGACAGAGAAACCAGAAAGCACAACGGGGCCTCCCAAATTTTCTCTTTCCAACAAGTCACGCTTTCTCAGTTTAGATTCTAGTCTTCACTGTCACACAGACAAAACAGAGAGAACGTAGGTAAGCGACACCGAACTGGGAACCACCCTCGTAACCTTCTTCACAGTCATTCAGATCACTGCCTGGCCTCCAGGTGGCCAGTGTCTCCTTAAACCCACTAAACATGAACCAGGGAATGAGTGACGACGACGGGGTTCCATACGGGGGACCCTCGATGTCCGTTTTCACCCAACATCACTATCTGGTACCTACCCGGAAGGAATGAACGGAACCACTCCAACGCAATCCCAGCCACTCCTGCTAGTTCAAGCATTCGGTTCAGCATCACCTCATGACCAACACGAAAGCAGCTGAGGCTCTAATATAATCATCATGGAAAGTTGTCCCAAATCCTTCATTCGAGGAAGATCCTTCATACACACCAACGCTGTCTCCAAGCCATGCCGGGGTCTGAAACCAGACTGGAAAATATTATATATGTGTATATATAGTAAAACTCCCACAAACCACTCTTCTCCTACGTCACATTTATGAACAGCTGCTTAACCCCTCCTAAACACATATGTTGCCTTCTCAAGGTGAAAATATTAACATTCAAGGAAAGATCTTTTCCACAGTAGAAGGGAAACTGAGAGTGTATGAAGACCTGGTGCTGCCTGGTAAGGTGGTTGAGGCGGTCCCAAACGGAACATACTTTGTCCTGAAGGGGAAAGAGAAAACACAATATTGGTTTCCAAGGCTAGTCTTCTAAACTTGGTATATAGGATCAAGCTCTTCCAGTATTTACAAAACAAAACAACGACGAGACATCTTGACTTTTTCAGAAGGTGGGAAAGCAATGCCGTATGAACCACTGAGGCTTTGTTTGGTATTACCAAGGTAGCTTCTTCCTCCTGAATCCCACTGTGTGGTCACCCACCACTTTTGTAATCCTACCTACCACTGCCTTGACTGCATTACCAGACTCTACTGATGCAGGAGGTCTATACTGGCTATATTTGCTCACTATGTAGACACAGCCAGCAGCCTTTGAATGAACAACAACTTTAATGGTAGCAATTATTAAAAGAAATGATCAGTGAGCCCCAAGAGGTATTATATGTTAAAGAACAAGAACAAACTAACTTTAAAAATACCAATTTTCCTTCTCACTTCTTAATGAATAGGCTTTTGTAGAAACTGACATTATATAAAGTTTTCAAAGTTTAAACAGATAATCTACTATTTTTATCTTCTTGAGACTTCTATTACAAGATTTAAGACTATTTCCTTTTCACTTGCCCCTTTCTCTCCTAAACCAATACTTAAAACTAAAACTTTCAATGCCAGTACAATATTTTACTAAGTTTCTCTATCTCCAGAGTGTGTCTAAAATAAAATTTAAAAATGGGTTAAATCACCGCAGTGTTATTTTCTATGTGCTTAGCCTAAATGATTTGAATCAAACAAATGGCTACCTGTAAGATGCTCATTATATATAATTCCATTTGAAATTAATAAAATTGTTTTCTAATCTCCATTTCATACTGTCCAGACACATCCCATCCTTGCCAGTTACTAAAATTAAAAAAATGTGGTGATATCCATCTGGTGTACTATTTCCTCTACCCACTCAGTATATACTTTGGTTCTCAAGTCAATTATTCCATTGATGTGAAATACCCAGAAACGTCGTAGACAGGCTTGGACCTGAGATTTATACCAAACATGACACTCATTATGTTTTTCTGGACACTGTCCACTAACTTCACTGTATCTCATAAAATATGACATGTCTCACATAAAGAAAATGTGGAATGGATCACCTACACAAAGGACTCAGAAAATAGTACACTGAAAGCAACAGATCCCTTGGTTGCTTAGCTCAGACATACAGTCCTCTTGGTGCTTGCTGCTGCTGCTGCTGCTGCTGCTGCTAAGTCGCTTCAGTCGTGTCTGACTCTGTGCGACCCCATAGACGGCAGCCCAACAGGCTCCCTCGTCCCTAGGATTCTCCAGGCAAGAACACTGGAGTGGGTTGCCATTTCCTTCTCCAATGCAGGAAAGTGAAAAGTGAAAGTGAAGTCGCTCAGTCGTGTCCGACTCATAGCGACCCCATGGACTGCAGCCCACCAGGCTCCTCCATCCATGGGATTTTCCAGGCAAAAGTACTGGAGTGGGGTGCCATTGCCTTCTCCGCCTCTTGGTGCTTAGCAAAATATAATGCTTTTCCTCCTAAAATTTTAAGTCCTTGTATATGATATATTGCCCCTCTTATGCATAATCTGTGGGTCTGCAAGTACAGTAAGTATAAGAGTCTTCTCAAACCATCCCATTTACAGATGTAAGATAACAATGTCTATAAGCAATATATGTTCAAGAAAATAAATATCCATTGAGATGTCTGTCATGATCTAAGGACTGTACAGGATATGCAAACATATGAGTAAGATATGTCACTAGCTGTCTTGGAATTCAAGACATAGCTTAGTTGAGAGAAAGACATATAAACTAAAAGAACTGTGATAAAGTTACATTTAAAAACCTCTCTTGTAATATAAAAGAAGGGACCATATTTCTGCCTGGAAATCGAGTGGAAAGTTTCCAGAGGAGGTGATCCACATCTTAAAAGATGAATAGCTATGAGGGTGGCAGTGATGGTAATAACAAACAGAAGCTAAGGTGTTAGCATATATGTAATTTACAAGAATATTGGAAAAAAGATTACCACTCAAAAGTAAAATATATTCTATCCTATAGTATTTAGTTTACGGACAGTAGAAATACTTCAGTATAGTGAAAAAACTCCTAGTGAAATAGGAACGTTCAGTAAATACTAACCAAGCCAAGCTATAAGATCCTTAATGACAGAAGCATACAAATAATGATGTAGATTTTTCCTAGAAATTAATAATTCCCACATACTTAAATGCAGACCTCCTCAGAGATAGCAGAGTGGTTATGTTTACTAAAGTCTCTTCTCCAAACTTTCATTTTGCATATGTGAAACATCTTAAATTCCAAACAAAATTAGGATGATAGTACAAATATACAGGACTCTGAGACACATCTTTTTTTTTCCCCAAAACATACCAATTAGATAATTAGCAGGAGGTACTGTCAGGATATGACATGTTAACGTATAAATTTGGAGAGCGGAATAGCAGAAGAAATACTACATCTATATTGTACATTCAAAACATTGAAGTGGCCCAGGTGGTCCAATTTGAGAGCAAGATACAGAAATACACCTCTTTAGTTACAAATAAGATTGTCCTCAAAGCATTTCACTTAATGAAAAACAATCTACCCACTGGTGTGTTGTAAACTGGGAAAATCCTTGATCCTAGAATCCCAAAATTAGTCACTGGCAGGCATCATACTAAAAACAATTCGGGCTTTGCTTCATCAGGTAACTGGTTTTAAATCTAATCACTGAATCTGAGTTTAAGAACACAAACTGATTAGAATCGCTTTGCTAACTTCTCATGAACTTTTAGATTAAAACTTATGTAGTAAATAATACTGCATGCAGGCAGTATTATTTAATAATACTGTTACATTCTGTAGCACTAGAGCCACCTTGGAAGCCCATTCGATAATATTATATACTTCTTAGTGAAATATAAATCTTTTAACACTGGTGTGCCAAAATATTACTGTGAAATATGGTCAAATACAAATTTACTTGATAACCCATTCCATCTTGATTAATTTTTTCAAAGTGCTACTAATGCACTAGGGTATGAAATCTCACAAATCAAACATATGATTGACAGTACATTTAAAAAATTATTTTATCCTTATTTCAGCCCTAAAATACACATAAAGATCCATAAGTTTGCCTATTTCACTGGAGAGAAAAGACAAAAAAAGAAAACAAAAAAGACTGAGTGACTTATCCAGGATAACACATTTCGTTGGAAATGGAAATAGAGCTACAATTCAAATTTCCATTCAGAAAATACCATGAGTCTATTATATGAAGGGCACAGTGGTCATGTATGGATGTGAGAGTTGGACTGTGAAGAAAGCTGAGCGCTGAAGAATTGATCCTTTTGAACTGTGGCGCTGGAGAAGACTCTTGAGAGTCCCTTGGACTGCAAGGAGATCCAACCAGTCCATTCTGAAGGAGATCAGCCCTGGGATTTCTTTGGAAGGAATGATGCTAAAGCTGAAACTCCAGTACTTTGGCCACCTCATGTGAAGAGTTGACTCACTGGAAAAGACTCTGATGCTGGGAGTGATTGGGGGCAGGAGGAGAAGGGGACGACAGAGGATGAGATGGCTGGATGGCATCACTGACTCGATGGACGTGAGTCTGAGTGAACTCCAGGGAGTTGGTGATGGACAGGGAGGCCTGGTGTGCTGCGATTCATGGGGTCGCAAAGAGTCGGACATGACTGAGCGACTGAACTGAACTGAACTGATAGGGAAGAGAAGGATCAATGGGACATAAATTCTACCATTAAGGAAACTGCAGTCCTGTTATAACAAGAGAAAATTTGAGAGTTTATTAGCTACTACGACAAAGGCATAGATGTATTAATGTTATAAATAAACAACAAGGATAAAATGATGAATTAAAGCTAAAGAACTCTTCACTGAGGAGGTGGTATATGACATGTGATTTGGGCTCTGGAGGCAGGGGGCAGAGGACAAGAAAGAGTGAAGTTCACAACAGGCTGTCTAGAGTCAGAATTGAAAATATATGTTAATATCTGCATAAAGTCAAATATATAGGTAATTTTTTCAAACGTCACAAGTTACAACATATACTTAACTAAACCAAGTCTAAGCAGGAGATTTGATTAAAAATAGATACAACAAAGGCTGATAGTTGTTCCCTCCAAATTACCTTTCCCGACAGCTAAGACTCCCACATTTTAGCTGGGAACATGCTTCCTGCAACAGAGTACATGCTCCTGTTTCCCATTCTGCTAACTGTAAATATATATCTGGTCAATGGGACATGAGGAAAATGGATGCACTCAATGCTTAAAATGTATCTACAGAGGGACTGTGTCTACCTCTTCTTCTACCTGCTGCTTGGAACATGGATTTGGTGGCAAGTCATGTTAGACCACGGTGATAGGGACTCAATCCTAGGGACAAAAGAGCAATAAGACAAAAGGACCCTGGCTCCTTGCATATCCTGATATAACAAAGCTATCCCATCATTCCTGGGACTGCCCACTTTCAGACTGTAATGTGAGAAATGAAGTTTTATTTGATTAACCACATATTTGGGGATTCCATGACACCCATGCAAACCTATATACTAGCTTGTATAAATATCTATGCTATGAAAGTGAAAGTCACTCAGTAGTGTCTGACTCTTCGTGACCCCATGGACTATACAATCCATTGGAATTATCCAAACCAGAATACTGGAGTGGGTGCTACTGCTACTGCTAAGTCACTTCAGTCGTGTCTGACTCTGTGCGACCCCACAGACGGCAGCCCACCAGGCTCCCCCGTCCCTGGGATTCTTCAGGCAAGAACACTGGAGTGGGTTGCCATTTCCTTCTCCAATGCATGAAAGTGAAAAGTTAAAGTGAAGTCACTCGGTTGTGTCCGACTCTTAGCGATCCCATGGACTGCAGCCCACCAGGCTCCTCCGTCCATGGGATTCTCCAGGCAAGAGTACTGGAGTGGGGTGCCATTGCCTTCTCCAACTGGAGTGGGTAGCCATCCCCTTCTCCAGGGGATCTTCCCAACCCAGGGATCAAACCCAGGTTTCACACTGCAGGCAGACTCTTTATCAACTGAGCTATCAGGGAAGCATAAATAAATACAAATTAAAAGTATTTTCAAAACCTGAGAAAAACAATCTGAAAATTTTTACTCACAAAGGATTTATTATAATCATCAATATGCAGTTGTCATAATAGGCTTTCAAATCTATTTTAAAATTTGAATCTATATGATAACCCCTAAACAGTGGATGCATTGGAGAAGGAAATGGCAACCCACTCCAGTGTTCTTGCCTGGAGAATCCCAGGGACGGTGGAGCCTGATGGCCTGTCGTCTATGGGGTCGCACAGAGTCGGATACAACTGAAGCGACTCAGCAGCAGCAGCAGCAAACAGTGGAAAAGTCAGAGATCAATACTATTACAAGTGAAGAATCAAACAACAGATCAGGCATTCATTACAAAAAAATCTTTGACAGATTCAAATTTTACTGGGTTTAACTTCATTTAATCCATGAAATAATCATTACATATATTTCATACTATATTGATATACTAAAGATCCATTAATAAAGAAAAGTCAAATGAGTTATTAATGCTCGAAAAAAGAATCAATAAATGAAAACTAGATTTTTACTGTAAAATTCACATTAGTTGACAATGTTCCATTTGCCCACTGGACTTCTCAGGCCACTCAATTTTATTTTGATTATCTTTAAATATTTCTATTCATTTTTTATAGAGAAGAGAGGAAAATTTAATAAGCAAACATAAATTAAATATATTACCATGATGGGAATGAAGAAACAGAGCAGCCTGCAAGAGTCTAAAAGGAAAAGAGAAAATAGAGGCTGGATGCCCTGTGTGCATCAAATTGTCTGCAGGCAAATCTATTCACCCTTGCTTCACAAATTACTTATATTACAGACATTCTAAAGAATAACAGGAGTAAGCATGTGCAATAAAATGATCCATGGCACCGTGTCTTACTGAGCTCACTGGCTCTCTATGTCAACCCACAAAGGCAGGAGTGGAAGGCAGTCACAACCCTTTCCCTTGTTCTTCTCAGACTCCTCCTTTGGGTCAAGTCTTGGTGGTAACTAAAAGCCAATGAGTCCAGAATCAAGAACACCAGATAACCACCTGAAGTATAAATTACAGAACATTCTCTCTTGCACCCCAATCTCCTGCCAAAATATGTACTATTGGAGGCAAATAAAACCAGGTAATAGAGGGCGACTGGATCAATGAAAACACATCACTTCAGGAAAATCGATTGAAAGACATGTCCTTTCTAATAGTACCTTGGAACAGAAGATTTATATTCTTCTTTTTTTTTTTTTTTGTGGTCTGTCCTTTACTGGGCTTTTTGCACATTCTTCTCAAATTCTGAAATGATCGTCCTCTTCTAAGTTTTAAGATGAGTCACATATTTACTAGTTCTATTACAGTGGACAATTCATCTTCTCTAAGCCTTAGTTTATTGATTTGTAAAATAAAAGCTTAAGATGATATGATCTACAAAGTCCTTAACAGGAACAAAATGTTATTGTTCTGAGTTAAACTTCATTCACATCTTAGATTGCATCGTAATGCTGCTCTGAATGCCCTTCTTTTAAGGAGGCTTGCTTTCAAATAAATTCTCAAAAGCATGGCTAAAAGCTGGGAGAGTAATGACCACAGCAAATGGCCCTTTGTGTAAACTAGTCCTGATTTTACCAAAGGGTCTAATGGCTACCCACTCCAGTATTCTTGCCTGGAAAATTCCACAGACAGCAAAGCCCAGCAGGTTATAGTCCATGGGGTTGCAAAGAGTCAGACACGACTGAGCGTGTACCTTTAACTCCTCAGATTCTAGGAATTAGGAATTCTGTTACTCTCTTACCACAAGAAGCACTTCTAAAAAAGGCTGGAAGTGCCCTGGGTCACCAGGTGGTAGAAAATTGGGTAAGGAAAAGACCAGGTTTAAAATTTAGATAATCAGATGCTCCTACTCAAAATTCTGCAGACATTATTTCACAATATGTCATCCCTCTCAAAGGAAAAAAAGGAGGTAAGAATGAAGGAGAGCGAGGGACACATTGAGACATTCCACAGCAAGGAAACATTCACATTACCATAGGTAAAATAGATAGCCAGTGAGAATTTGCTGTATGATGCACATAGGCTCAAACGGAGTGATCTGTGACAACCTAGACGGGTGGGATGGGGAGGGAAGTGCAGGCGGGAGGTTTAAGAGGGAGGGGACATATGTATACCTATGGCTGATTCACGTTGATGCATGGAAGAAGCCAACACAATTTTGTAAAGCAGTTATTTTTCAATTAAAAATAAATACATTAATAAAAAATAAAGATAAAAAAGAACGTGCCACTGTACCCAACAAAATGATTTATAAAATTTTGAAAACCAAAAGTTTTCAGTGGCTTGACTCAAAAGGATGGTGCTTAAAAACAATAAAATAGATCCTAATTTTAAAAACCAAGTTCATACTTTCAATTTTAAGGACAAGTAAAAGAAATGGGCAATAAAAACTATTCTAAGTAATTCCAAATAGTACTTTCTAGCGTTGGTGGTTCAGGGGTAGAATTCTGGCCTGTCAAATGGTGTTTTCTGTGTACCTGACTCAGCACTTTCCTTCTTGGCATGAAGATGCAGGGTGATTCCAAAGTGATCTCTGATAATCCTAAAACTTCAGAATTCAGGATTTGAGCCATTGACTATCGCACTAGCCACAATGTATTCCAACAAATCTTCATGCGTGGTATTTTTCTATATCTAGCAATCAGTAGGTCACCTTCAACAAATGCAAATTAAGCAACAAATTGAAAAATTATCATTGCACAAATTGTATTTCACACAGACTGGTTAGAGAGGAATGAAATTATCAATTTGGGCTATCTGCAGTGATCTGATGGAGAAAGTGCTCTAGACAGAAATTTTACATTTGTCTTTTGTAAAAATGAGCAATAAAAGTAAAAAGGAATGAGTGGTGTTTTTATACCTCCCAGTGGAAATACAATGGATGGAAGCAATGAGAGAGGATGGATAAGTGGTCATGACATAGATTCCCAATAACAGTAAAGTTTATCTGACTGAGAAAATGTTCTAAAGAATGCAGTGATGCTAGTCCCGACCATACTCATCTATTCATTTGTACCTTCTTTTCTTTCCCTAGATGCATATCTTAAAAAAGAATAATGTTAATAACAGCCTCCTCCATCCCCATGGTTTAGTCAGTCTCATCTATTTTCCTTCAGTTATTTCATAAAAATAGTGACTGCCACTTTCTAAAACTGTCTTTTATTAGCAATATGCTTTGGCCACAGTGAAACAATTCCCCCCAGAAACAATCTATAAGTCCAACTTCAACAGCAAAACAGTAAGAGTCCTGTGGAGGCCATAGTTCTTCCATTATCCAAAGTATGTATCCCACCATATGACATCACCTTCTAGATAAAACAGTAAAGAGTTACAATGCAAATACATCTTGCTGCTACCCACAAGCCCCAGTCTTCACTAAAGATCACCCACCCTCCCCCTTCATGTTGGACAAGCATAACAGGTCAAGTTTGGGAAAGGCTTTGAAGCTTCCAAATCTGGGTTATGGAAATGGAATTTTAAAAAATCTTTCAACTCTGTTTACAAATAGGCTCTAAATTGAGAGTCTCAACACACCTATCTATAGGCTTGACTTAAATCTCAGTGAATTTTATACACATATATAGACCATCAACAGTTAGCCAGAGAAGCTGCCAAGGGAGTGGGAGCTGCGGTGGGGGGAGTATTTACTTAATAAACTCATACAAACAATACTTTAAAAACAAAGTGTTTTTAGGTTCTGGAAACAAATATTTTAAGAGATTAAGTACAATTTGAATCAGACATCAAACTCCAGACTTGTCACCTGTTAGCTAAATGAACTATCTCAAGTTACTTAACCTCATCTGCCTTAGCTTCCCTATCTGTAAAATGGGAAATATAGTATCTATCACCCATCTGTTTAAAAAGATAATTCATGTCAAGTCCTTACTCTTGGACCTAATAAAAGTAAATGATTAAAAAAAAACAATTAGGTATTCTTTTACTCATCAAGCCCCTATTCATTAATCTGCTTGACATGCTGCATTAAGCATGGTATCTCAGCTCTAGGTAAAATAAATTAATGGATACATAGATGCATGTTCCTATCTTTGATGAGCTTATATTTGTGATGGAAAGACAATACTTCTTGATAGGCTGGAATATCATGTATTTTATAAAGAATTTAGAAATTCCTAAATTTAATTTTTTTAATAAAAAATAAAAACCCATTATGTTCTAGGCTGAAGACATCCTCCACAGAGGAGAGGTTAAAAGATATAATTGAATGATTCAGAGAAGAATGTTTGGAATCACGTTGTTAAATCTTCAAAAGAAGGAACTTCATTTTACTCATCTATTAATTCAGCAGCTTTCATGATCTCAAGAACATAGCATATGCCTAATAAATGTTATTGGAATGAGGATATGTCTTAAAGGTTCCACAAAACCCCTGGATTTTACATAGCAAAGGACATGCTTCATAGGTATTTGATTAACTTCTCGATGTCCACACTTGTTTTCTTTTCTCTGATGTTCTCTTATTTGACTAATAAACACTTGGGAGAGGTCTACTCACACACGTGAGTCCCCTGAACCTGGCCAGAAGACAGTCACCAACAAACTGAAGAGAGAACAGAGCCCAAATACAAGCCTTGCACAGCACCTAAAGCAGGACTTAAGTAACTTTTAAAAAAATGTTAATAGAAATCATCTGAATTTCAGAAAATTATCAATGTGATTCTGTATAAGACATTCAGGAGGTAGGATAAATAGTCCTTAATTGTCCTGAGTGAACTAGGACTTCGTCTAAGGAATTATGCACTGTAGCTTTTAGAAAACCTGTCTTAACAAAATGTCATGATTTTTATTCCTCTGAAAACAAATCAACTATAAAAAGAAGTCCCCATGTCAGCATATCAACTGTTTTGCATTTGAATTATGTTGTCAAGTTCAAAACATGGAAGCAAAACTAAAATCATTTAAGCATGTGGCAATTAAGAGCACAAGCAATGAAATGAGGAGATAAGGAGAAAAACACCACCTAGAAAAAAATTAAATACAATACCCCAGTTAAACGTGTATTTCTCCCGAAAGATTTTCACCTGCATAGGATACTTAGAAAGACTCAAATACAATATAATTTTATATCCATTTCTGCTCCTATTCCTGGACTGAAATGTTTATAGAGTGCTCAGTATTTCTGGAATAAATTATACCAAGATCTTGGTAAAGCTGAAATCACCTAAATTACCTCTTTTATTCAATTATTTGGAAGAATGGAGAAAGAAAGCTTGACAGAATAAAATGTTGTATTAAGAAATGGCCATGTCATAGCCGTAATTGCATACCTTAATATTGATGCCTTGAGGGTTATGTGCAGTCACCACAGCTATTTTTACCAAAGGCTTCAAATAAAATCCAAATCAATTTATGTTATGTGACTATATACATTATATTTGAAGATGCAACTTAAGCCAAGTATTCTATCAGTTTATATGTTAGGAATAACATATGAAAACACATATTAGGAGTATGTAATGACAGAAGCACAGTACAGTGTTAAGCATACTGTTATGAATAACTTCCAAGTTGAATCAGATAGTCAAAATTCTAGAAAAATTCTATGTATGCCATGAATTCTAGAAATGTAAAGGCCCACATTCTGAAACACTACTGCAGACTGACTGTGTGTGCACCCATCCACAATTCCTGTGCTGAAGCTCTCCTCTCCAGTGTGGCTATGAGGGATGGTATCTCTCAGGAAGGAATTAAGGTTGAAAGAGGTCATATAGATGGAGCCTTGATCTGATGGGCATGTCCTTAGAAGAAGAGACACTGAAGAACTTTCTCTCACTCTCTCTGCACACACACATCCAGAAAAGGCCATGTGAGGATACAGTGAGAAGTTGGCTGTCTGCAAGCCAGGAAGAGAGCCCTCACTAGAAACCTATCCTGATGGACCTGCATCTAGGACTTCTAGCCTCCAGAACTATGAAAAAGAAAAAAAAAGAGTTCTGTTGTTTAAGCAGCCCAGTGTGTAATGATTTGTTATGGCAGCCAGGGCACAGTAACCAATCACTGTTATCATGACCTCAGTCTGGGAACCAGGAGGGGTACAGACGCAAATTTATTCCATTGGTTTGAGGCTTTCTGCCTGAATACTGCTTCCTTTCCATTCTGCAACCCAATCTTATGGAACAATGTGAAAACTACCAGAAGTGTGCGACACACGCACACACAACATTGCTTACTACGGTCTCTCAGGCTCTACTTCTGCTTTCCAAATTACAAATAGGTTCTGGGAGAAATTTCACAGCAAAGGCAAGTACAGTTGACCCTTGAGCAACATGGAAATTAATCTGCATATAATTTACTGTCAGCCCTTTGTATCTGCAGTTCTTCCATGTCTGCAGATTCAACCAACGACAGACTGTGTAGTACTGTAGGATTTACTATTGAAAAATATTTGTGTATAAATCAATCCACAAATTTCAAAAACCCAAGCTGTGCAAGGGTCAGCTGTAGTCAACTGTGGCTGCAACATCAAAAGCGTGACTGCAAAGGCTTTAAAGCTGCCAAAGTCCAGGTTGATTAGGGCTGGGCTGAAGAGTTGAAATCTGACCCTATAGGGTAATGTTTCACACAATTATTTACCTAATTCAGGAAATGCTTCCACAGTAATATATAATCATATTATCCCCTTGAAGAATTATTCCAATCACTGTGTCATCATAAAAAAAACTTTAAGAAAAGTTTAATTATGAGAGATTAGTTGCTTTTAAACAATGAATGATACCCATGTATAAATTATGAATACTTGTATAATCAGTTTTATACCATTTAATTTAAAACTAATTAATTATGCACAAAGCACACAATTCTAACAAACAACATTTTAAGTGATGTATTTTGGGAAGAACCAAATGTTTGTAAAAATGATCAAATTAGAAATTCCAAATCTTATATCTAAATGTAAGGTATAATGTATGCATTCATCATTCATATCATAAACCCTATATTATCAGAATAGCATGTGTTTCTTCAGATACCATGTGACTAGAAAAAAGTACCACACCTGATCTCATCTAATTATATCCAAACATACAACCAACAACAGCTTTTGACTCATAGTTTATTAGGTATGTTATATTCTCTGCATTATTTTGGATTATCAGTTAAGAAATGCTACTATAAATGGGGTAGTTGTTAAGAAAAAAAAATAGATTTAAAAAGGGGGAGACCAGGTTTAAAGAGATGAATTAAGAAGATACTGTATTAATCGAGTTGAAAATTTTTAAGTGCAAAGAATGAATGGCAAAGACTAGGAATACAGAGAAAGAAAGGTGTAGTTAGAACACAGAACTAACACCACCCAAGAACCAACTGGCCATGAGGGGAATGGGAGAAAAGAATTAGGAATGATCCCGACTGAGATTTGTAATCCAAGGACAAGTAAAATTTTATGTCAACTAAGACAGAAACCATTCTAAAGGCTTGCTTACATGCTCTCATGAACACACACCTAGACACCCACATAAATACATGATTTATGTATGATTTTTCTGTGATTCTGATTAATAACATCACTGTCTCCTTCATTCCTTTCTAAGTAGCTGACTGTGCACACCATTTACACAATGAGAGAATTAGATGTTAGCACATGGCAGGGTGACGCTGTGTTAACACTGTAATTCTAAAAGGCCCTGACACAAACTAGACCACCATGTCAGTACGAAAGGGGCGATGCCAACACGGAGTCTGGAAATAAGAATTGATTTTGCAGTTGAAATTATTTGTGTTTCTTTCTTATCTTTAGACAAAACATTTCAGCAGTGAGAAAGAAGCATCTCCTGTAGCACTAATTAGAAACGTAAATCTCACCAAGAGAAATGCCAAGGAATTTTATTGTTTTTCACTGTACATGGTAATGGAATTTTTTTGACATTTTATCCCCCTGGAAAAATGCAATATCTTTAATAAACCACAGTACAAAGTGAAGACACTTATTTCAGAATATCATGACAAAGACTGCAAAACAGAAAACATGGAAGACCTTAAGACAGGAGCGAACAACAAATTTAATTCTAAGAATTCCCTGGGGGGATAAAAAGCGCTCATTGATAGCAGGATAATTACAAAATCTTGGGTTGTCAACTGCATGCTCCACATTACAAAATCAAAAATATGTCAATGTCCTGAATAATACCAAGCACAAGAAAGATTGTTTATAAACTTTTTCAGATGTCTCTATTATAATATGTAATTATAGGTTGCTGCCCTGTAAATGGTTGATGAAATAGAACGTAGATTTTTTTTTTTTTTGGAAGTAAGGTATCTATAGTATTGTAAAAGTGTACCTTACAGGGCTTCCCTGGTGGTCCAATGGTTGAGAATCCGCCTGCCAGTGCAGGGGACATGGGTTTGATCCCTGCTCCAAGAGATCCCACATGCCATAGAGCCACTAAGCCCATGTCACAACCACTGAGCCTGCACTCTAGAGCCTGGGAGCTGTGACTACTGAGCCCATGCACAACTATTGAAGCCCCTGTGCTCTGCAACAAGAAAAGCCACCCCAATGAGAAGCCCACACAGTGCAGCAAGAGAGGAGCCCCCTGCTCTCTACAACCAGAGGAAGCCCATGGGCAGCAATGAAGACCCAGTGTAGCCAAAAATAAATAAATAAATATTTTTTAAAAAATAAATGTACCTTATAAATATTGCCCTGCTCCTAACCCAACAGAGGGTTTTTTAATCGTGCTGTGATTTTTTGACCATTATTTTAAGACTACCTCACCTCCGTTAGAAAACTATTTACCTACTATCAAATAATATGCCAACTGTATCACAGTTTATGCTACATTAATGACTGGTATCTTGTAACAAGAATGCCAGGCACATAACCAGTTATCCCCACTGACAAATGGGGGCCCCCCCTCTCATTAGGTAAATGCTAGAGACCTCATTCCTTGACCTACCGCTCCTGGATGTGTCACTAAAACAGCATATGTTTCTCTGGAAGCATTGCTTTAAAAATTACATGAGCAGAGAAGAACATATCCTTGGGCATCAAAACTCCCTCAGTCCCCTTTGTAAAGGAATTATAACTTCTGAATAAGCAAGCCAAAAGCAGAAAATCAGAATTAGGGCAAGGCAACCCCCAAAGTCATCCAAACCAACCCGGTCACCGCAGTTGCTTTCTCTTTTTCTATGAACATATGTTTAATTATTGCAGACAAGACTAGAGTCCACAGTAGCACCCTCTCTCCCTCAGGAAGTGGGAATGTTTAGCCAAGCAGTCCAAACAGGAATATCAAATATCCATCCATAAAAGCTGCAGTCTGGAATATGCACATTTCTATCCTCTCTGTGCAAGCAACATGGCTCTTTGATTGATTATAAGATTCTGATCATCTGAAAAGCATTCCAAACAGCTTTGTCTTATCAACTGTTGACAACTCATTAGCACAAAGTAACAGAAGCCTGGAAATAACTCAATCAGTAAAGCAAGTACAATATAGATGGACCAGAATAAAATTATATTGATAAAGATCTTCTGTTATTATACAGAAGGGAATTAAAACTTACCAAATATATTTTCATTAAAAAAAATTCTGGGAAATCTTACCATGATCATATTAATTTTCTCTAACAAAAACTTTAGGTTCTTCTGACAATTTACTATATTTATATACCTTTTTAAAAACCACATGGGGAGTTCTTATTTCAGTCTAGCTTTCCCAAATAGAGTGCAACCAAATACTACACATTTCATCAATAACTTGAAGAAGATACACAGAACATGATATAAAAGAACTGTTCTCTTTTTATCCTGTCTGTATGAAAATTATGCAATTTGAAGTGTCCCTGGGAAAGAAGAAAAGGTACCATAAAATGTCAAAAATAAATAAATGAACAATATCACATCTATTGAACACAAACATATCAGCTTTGCCAAAATTATTGGTTTATTTTTTATTTTAAGTCTTAAGTGTCAACCAGAGGCACCTACAGTGTTTGAGAACAGGCAACGGCACAGTAAGCTCACGTGTTCACCACTCATTTGTCAGAGGCGATCGGCATGCATCTATTTAAAGGAATTCCCTCAAAACTGGTAGATTCTTTTTGATTAAAACAATTAAAAATAGGATTAAAAAACACAACCTGTAAAGCCAAAAAGAAGCTTCTAACTTTAAATGCAAGCCAAAGGCATCACTGAGGACCAGCAAGTTAACATCCTGAGGAAGAATGTTTGCTCAACAAATATTTACTGAGTATCTTCTGAGTGCCAGGAGTGTGGGGGTACCCTCCCCATAAGGAGTTCACAGACCAGCGGGAAGACAAACAAGGACAAATTTAGAGTCCAGTGAGGTCCAGTGTTATAGGAAACCTGCCTGACACACAGGACGAAGAACCCTCCCCCCACACCCCAACAACCCAGCTCTGGAAAGAAATGGCGTTATTTTAAAACAAATGGCATTGGAATGATGATGGATAAAGGGCCAATCCTCTCTCTTCCAGAAATGCCAGGCACAGCGGTGGACTGGGGGAGGGCCGCTAACATGACCTCTCATTCATGGAGACCCCCGGGGGGTTATGGGCGCATCAGTAACCTTCACAGTCACTCCCCTGCAGTTAATCAGGCATATCTGAAAGCCTGCACATCTTGAAAAGCACATCATTAATAAATACCTAGAAATGAAACAGCTATGCTTGACCTTATGATGATGGAATTTTTAAATGTAACTTTACTTAAGAAAAACAGATCCAGTTACACTTCATTTACTCTGCTGCCATAAATACTTGGGAACTATTTAAGAATTTGAAAGGTAACAAAATAAAAATAAATGTCAGAATCTATTCCCTAAAGCAATATACAACAGGAAAGCTGAAACTCAAAAATCTGAGAACTACTTTTACTTTAGAGATGATCCTAATAAGCAGACTAGAAAAGAAGGAAAGAGTGGTTACAGACACAGCAGTTGTAAGGAACCATCACACCTGACAGGAGCGAGAATTCAAAAAGACAGAAAGAAACGGGACATAAAATGCACAGTGTGAAGCCCTCTGCACAGAGTTGATTTTATAAAGTAGAACTTAAAACAGAACCATGGTCTCTTTCTTGGCCTATTCCTTTTCCTATTTAACTTCTGAATTCCTTGCAGGTAACTTTAAACAGTCCTACACAGGTTCATCTGTACTTATAATGACATTTTTTTTCTTCACAGGACACAATAACGGAGGACGGGGACGATGAAGGGGTCAATGACTTACAGAGGAACAAGCTATGTTTTCGATTTCAATTTTCTTACTCTTTAAAGAAGTTGTTTGTGTTTTGTTTGCTAACATATACTTAAAGCCCTTTAATGTACCATTCTGGGAAGATGAGCATCTTGAAAAAATATGAAAAAAAAAATGCTGTTACAATGGTTAAGTGTAATTAAAATGCTGCTCATGGCCATGGTACAGGAGTTTTATATCTCAAGGTACATAAGAGCTGATAGTGGCCTGCTCACTCCTGTGGAGAAGAAGATCATGATGAACACATTTCAAGTGTCTGCTTATAGGAGAACCTTCGAGCGCTTGCACTGGTAGACTGCGCTGGCTCAGCCCACGTTCAACAGGAGTTCAGATCTTTAGGTTTGTACCCCTTCTTTTCTTCTGGCTATAGCCCAAACGTTTCGGACAGGCAGTCAGGAGAATATTAATTTCCAGGCGTCCCCGTTTTGTTCCTGAGCCCCTTATACTGACGTCTGGCTTAGAAGCAAGGGACCCCCTAAGAGAGTTGTTAGGCTCTGTCAGCAACTTTCCTCCCCAAAGTTACCTCCACTTTGTGGGGAACAATAATTGCAAATACTGCAGGTACATTAGCTCGGGCTCCTTCTTCAGAACAGGCAGATAAAGCCTCTAAAACAGAGATGAAAAACTGAGCCTAGGAGTCCTCCATACCACTAAATTGTGATGTTCGTGGGTAAAACTCGCAAGAGATGCATTTTAAACAGCTAGAAGCCAATGTGACTCACAGGTTATAGTAATGAGTTTCAGGTAATACCAATTTTGTCGGAAAAGTTAGTCTTGGGAGGACATTGATTGCTCTCTGCAGATGCTATCTCAGTTACCAGATTCAAAAGGTAACTCAGCGGATTAAATTTTCACCAGGCTGAGACCACTGTCTTGTCAATGACTTACAGGTAGGCAACATTATACAATTAAAAAAAATTTAGTTTATGTAACATGAATGAGTAGATACACATATGATAGCTCTATGGTTATTTTACCTTATAACAAATTGCTTTCTTCTCTTTGAGTAATATCATTTATACGGCCCTAAACTACTGGATAAAGCCAACACTGTAAAATTCATAACTAAACAAAAATAAAGGATAACCACAGATAAAGAAAATGTAGTTGACATCCATTCAATAAAATATTATTTGGCAACAAAAAGAAATGAAGTACTGATTCATGGTACCATATGGGTGGACCCTGAAAACATGATGCTAAATGAAGCCAGCCACAAAAGGCTATAGAGTGTATAATTCCAATTATACAAAATGTCCAGGATAGGCAAATCCACAGACTGTAGTACATGAGTGATTGCCAGGGGCTGGGGAGAATAGGGAATTGGGAGTGATTGCTAATGGGTATGGGGTTCACTTAGGGTGGTGAAAATGTTCTAAAATTAAACAGCGGTAATGATTGCACAGTTTGGGGGAACGTTCTGAAAACGAACAAATTGTACATTTTCAAAGGGCAAATGTTATGATATATGACTATCTCAATAAAACTGTTTTTTTTTTTAAAAAAAGACTCAATAATTTATCCAAGTAGAGTAATTCTAAATATAAGAGGACTAAATTTTCAACCACGTTCACTGGCAATTTGAATTTTCTCAGAGTGAGCTCATCTTACATCCTGGAGTCTATCTGTGAAGACTGTAAAACGTTTCTCTTTCAGTAATCACTTTCAGAAACAAAAGTCTTCTCTTACGAGAGAGATGAGTAACTCCAATTATAGGCAAATTCACACAGTGCTGCTCCTTGTTAATGAAGTACATTCTCTATCAGTCTAATTTATTAAGTGAACAAGTAGTCCCAAGGAAATCTTGGGTCACTCAAATATTTGGCAGTCACCAAAGACTCTGCAGGTAGCTACTTAATTCGCAATCAACTACATCATCAAAAGCTACATACATCTGTTGCTTTGCAATCAGTAGCAACTGTTAATCAAAGAAAACAGAAAATGTAAATACGAATACTGACCTTGTTTCTTTTAACCCTTCTTTCTGAATGACTTCCAATATCTGCTTTGCTGTCATTGGTGAGTTGGGATGTTTTTCTAGTGCCTAAAAAATAAAGATAGACATAAGACTTCTAGATTACTGCATAGAAACATACAAGATGCAAATGTGTGTGAATCATGCAAATTTTAAAGGGGAAGGGGCTATTATGCCAAAATCAGGTTACGTGATACATGTCAGGTGTGCAAGTGATAGGATATAATTTTTTCCTGGACATTTATGGCAGTTTCTGCAACATACAGGGGCCATTCTGCAAAAATGTCACAAAGGCATACACCACAAAAAAAGTAATGTGAAACCTGAAAACACCGAGTTAGTAAATGCATATAATTTCCTTTATTTAAAATTGCTAACATTTTATTGTTAAAGTCATGTGTTCAGGCTGTTAAAATGTTTCCTAAATTTCTAAAAGCTTGGAAACATGAGCCTGAATACCATCAACAGCAGAGAACAAAGCACTAGTCAGAAATAACCTCACTGGATTCATAGTGTGATCAACTTCTTCTGTATTAAAAAACAACAAAAACCCTTCGTGGCCCAAATGGAGAGAAAGCACACAGAAACCCAAGTATCCCATTACAGTGTGTCTTCCAGTTCAGCTCAGTTTCCTTTCATTTGCCTTTTCCAATTCATTTCAAGTAAACCCCCTTCCTCTTCCGGTTCAGCCCATCTCAGCTTTATGAACTGAGTCCTATTTTCCTTCTCTCCCCATCTGTCCTACTTATTTTTGAGCGGAGGGGATATTTTGAACAAAGTATGGGAAATAACATGGGACACAGTTAATTACTTCCACGGGCATTAGACCACCAGTCCTAGCAATCAAGGCTCTTTATTTACCCCGGGACTGAACTACACGTAGTGAAAGCAGTAAGCAATGGTCCCCACACGACTCACGAACAAGGGCTGTGAGGACCACATCCAGTACAAGAAAACAAGTCTGCACGTATCCTCACAACGACTTCTTCCAAGGGTAGATGACACCTATTGCATTAGCCAAAAAGTTCATTTGCGTTTTTCTAGAACATCTTATGGAAAAACCCAAATGAACCTTTTGGCCAACCCAATACTTAAATTTTCTGTACAGGAGTCTGTGCACAAGTCATGGCCCCATGCAACTTTATGATTCTAGAGTCCTAATTTATGACTACTATGATTATCAGACCAGAATTATCATAATAATTGAGAATTAATTGAGAAGTTTTTAGGCAAATTTTAAATTGAAAAGGCTTCCAAATACATTCAAAAGAGCTCTGTGATCTCTTCTACTATCAATGGCTAAATTTCAAAGAAGTCACTGGCAAGGCTTCTGCTCCTTGGGGCTCTGTTCCTTGTGGTTATCTAGTGAACTATCCACAGCCTGCCCTTCCTCACCATTAAGGCCACTTTTCTGTCCTCGCCTCTATTTCCCAGAAAATGTCCCCGGTTTTCCCAGTCTGGTCAGTCCCTTAGTTGCAGATGGCAATTCTTTAAAGAACATCGAAAACATGCTACACTGGAAAGAGCGTAGCAACAAG
Organism: Bos indicus; assembly: GCF_029378745.1. Classification (NCBI taxonomy): domain Eukaryota; kingdom Metazoa; phylum Chordata; class Mammalia; order Artiodactyla; family Bovidae; genus Bos; species Bos indicus. Next base: position 23,969,230 of record NC_091783.1, read on the forward strand.
TATGTCAACAGGAAAGAAGGAAAACTGTCTCCAGAGAGGAGACTATTGGGAGGGATGGACTGAAGACTATCAAAGGGGGGGGGGGGGAGAAACATAGGCACAGCTGTACAGGGAAGAGGACAAAAGTGTAAAAATATTGGTTTAAAAAAGGCAAGAAGGAAACTGCATGAAAGAGCTGAAAAGGGGGAAAGATTAGGTTACAAAGAAAGGCAGGAAAGATACAGACATGAAAACAAAAAAGCCAACAGAATTTTTGAAATAAAAAGAACCGTCAGTATTGTAGAACAGTTCATACTCATGAGTTACTGAAAGGCGATGCTGTGGTCACGTGGACTAGATACAGGGTGGGCATCACCCCCAAGGACAGGCAATGCTGGGAACAATGGTCTCTCATAGCAGGTATGGGCAGAAGGTCAATAGACACACACATACATGAGTAAGCAAGCAAGGAAGAGGGAAACTGGAAGGGAGAGACACGGGATGGCAGAAAAGAGAGCGGGCAGAGAAAAAAGGGGAGAAAGGAGGCATATTGAGCTGAACTGGGCATGTCCAAAAGGCAAACTGATTAAATCCAGAAAGGGCGGAAGAGGAAACTCCAGCGTACTGGGTAAGGTTTTCATGGAAAGTTGGGTACACTCGAAAGTGGGGTTACTCACTGTGGAGGACTCCCTGTTTCTCTTCCTGAGTACAGGCCCCTCAGCACACCTTGGCAGCTCCTCCCAGCAATTGAGAGAATTTGGATAGCCCTGTCCCCTTCTCTATGACATCACATCCTACTCTACAAAGGAAGTAAAAGTGCGAAGAATTACATCGCGAAGTGGATGAGAGGCAGGAAGGAAATGCTGAAGCCACCCAGAACACCAGAAGCCACCCTCAGTTCCTGCAAGCCAGAGAAAGGGGACGGAGCAGGAGAGGGTCCTGGGTGTGAACAGGCTTCACTGAACTAGCTGTGGGAGCATTCAGAGAACAAGATAGAAATTACTTTCATGGAACAATAACATGGATAGCACTGAAATAACATGACACATGGCAGAGACATGAATCAGACTAGCAGGCAGCCATACTCAAACACAACAGAGGGAAGAAGCCACAGTCAGAGGGAAACTACAGCCCCCAATGTTAGACTGAGGAAGCACCCACACATGCCAGGAATCAATGTCTTGGCTATGCAGTGTTTCCTAAGTCCTGAAAAATTACTCTTCCTAGATTACCTTTCTTGACATATTCAAATACAACTAGCATTTGAAAATGTCTTCCTGTTATGTAACACTTAATCTGAATTTAACATATTCTTCCAATCGTTTTCCACCTTGTACCTACCCCTTAGAAACAGGGGTCAAGGATGCAATAGAGCAGTGAAGAGAGTGGGATTCTATACAATTTTTAAGATTATGTATCATAATAAGATTAGTAAGAGGGCCAATAAATATTTCAGATAATCAAAACAGGTTCAAACTGTCTTGGGCAATAACAATACAATTATGACAAAATATAGAGATTCCAATTTTAGAGTTCACCATGGATAATGATAATTTTAAAAGTTTTGTTTTCTGATTGAAAAAAATGGAAAAATGCAAATTCATACCTGTATTATAGAAAACAAAATGCACTAGTAAGTTTACAACCAAAAATAATTTCCCAAAGAATACACTGAATGTAATGTTCTTAGAATATTATTGAGTCAAAGGATATGAGCTTGGTCATGTCTCTTGATACACTGCCAACTGTTTGAAAAATATTTTAACAATTTATACTCTCACCAAGCAGAACTGAACCTGCCTCTCTCCACAACTTTGCCAGGATTAAATATTATCTTTTTCACAATATTTGCCAACTTGGTGGGTCAAATAAGTTGTAATTCATTGTTACTCTAATTATACTTTTGTAAATACTAAGGAGAACAAAGTTTTTTTTCAAATGAATACCATATGGGATATCTCTTTCTTACTAATGTGTAAAAAGCTATTTATAGATTAAAATAATATTCATTATTGGGCATGTTAATAACAGATTTGTATTCTTTATGTTACTTATTTTTGGATATTTATGAAGACACATAAAGTATTCTATTTTCACATAACTACTTATGTGACTTTTCCATTGTGGCTTTACCTGCTCTTATGCTTAGACATTCCTTTTATCCAGAGAGTAGGTAATTATCTACAAATATTTCTTGTATTCTATGCTTTTATTTTTAATCCCTTCAATCAATCCAGAATGCATCTGTTTGCAGCCTTGTGAAGAATTAACTTAAGCCCCCACCTATTATTAATATAGGTCAAGATTCCCCAACACAATTTGTTTCATAAGCCAGTTTCTGGTTTATGGTTAGTGAGGCATCTTCTGCCATATATTACAATTAGGGCGATGAAAACGCTTCTGGATGTGAAAACAACATAACAATGTGGAAACCCAATATAAAAGGCACAGATGGTCAGGAATCTGCCTGCAATGCAGGAGCTTTGGGTTCGATCCCTAGATAGGGAGGATTCCCCTAGAGAAGGAAATGGCTACCCATCCCAGTATTCTTGCCTGAAAAATCCCATGGACAGAGGAGCCTGGTGAACTACAGTTCATGGGGTCGCATAGAGTCAGATAGGACTGAAGGGACTTCGCACGCAAAGTAGTGATGAGAGTGCTCAGAACCCCCAGCACTTACTCCCTCTAATGGCCAAAGGCACTTCTGGGAATTTTCAGGGTCTCTGAAATGAACTGCAAACCACTGTCCCTGGGGCTCACCCAGAGTTCCTGCTATGTTCCCCTGTGAAGTGAAGTGAAAGTCACTCAGTCGTGTCTGACTCTTTGTGACCCCAAGGATGTACAGTCCATGGAATTTCTCTCCAGGCCAGACTGAGGGGAATCCAGGTCAAACCCAGTTCTCCCGAATTGCAGGCGGATTCTTTATCAGCTGAGCCACAAGGGAAGCCCAAGAAGACTGGATTGGGTAGACTATCCCTTCTCCAGGGGACCTTCCCAACCCAGGAATCGAACCGGGTGTGTTGTATTGGGGGCAAATTCTTTACCAACTGAGCTATCAGGGAAGCCCCTATGTTGCCCTGACTTTCAGTCAATTCCTGTGCCAGCACCACCCTGTTTAAATTGCTGTGACATTACAATACACTTCACTCTCTGGATAGGACATGGCTCTCATTATTCCTTCCTAAATTTTTCATTGCTCACTTCTTTACATTTTTAAATGAAACTTAGATTGGAATTAAATGAGACATTCTAATTAAACTTTCAGGAAATGTACACACATTGTTCCATGTTTGAGTTTTATTTTATAAACTGTAATAGGCTTTTTATTAAGTGCTTTATATTTTGGGTTGCAACTCTGAATATACTTTTTCATAAAATATTCTCACATTTTACTGCTACACACAAAAGCCACTGAGCTGTGATAATTATTATCTATATGAACAGCTAATTGAATTCTTAATAGTTCTAATAGCATAGAAGTATAAAATCACATTTTCTACAAAAACTATGAATTGTGTCTCCTTTCCAATAGTTCTGTTTTCTTTTTCCTACATTATTTACTTTGGCTAAAAAATGATCTTTTCTAGTCCCTTTCAAAAATTTTCTTGCTGAAAATGGAGCTGTTTTATAATTTATTTCCTCAAAAACAAGCCCCTAAAACTGCCATTTCCCAAAGAAAATCTGTAGCTAGAATTATTAGCTGAGAGAAGGCTGCCAAGAGAAGGCTGTAATTAGAAACCTTTGGCCAGATATCACTGTCTCTTCTATACAAATCAGAGTCTGTCACAGTGTTCAATCTTTACATAAAATGCCCTTTCTTTCTTTCTAAAACAAATTGCTCTCCCGTGTTAGAGCTACATTTGTGATTCCACTTGACTCTGTCTCCCTAAGAGTTGGATCTTACGCCTCTCATACTTCCTTCTCATGTACTAAAGTCCTTTCAATTTTCAACTATCTTCTGTCTCCTGCATTGCTACTCCCAACAGGCTGCAGACTCAGCACTGCTCAAACCAAAGTAGACTTTCCATGTGTTCCAAGGACACAAAACACACATACTCTCAATGGCCTCCCTCACAATGGATTCCCTTGCATTTTCCAGAGGGCATGAACAGATGTGCAGAACTGGTCAGCAACCCACTGGATGTCAGCTCCCTTACCAATGTGACTAATTTATATCAGCCTGTATGCATGCATGCTAAGTCACTTCACTTGTGGTTGACTGTTTGAGATCCCATGGACTGCAGCCCGCCACTCTTGTCTACTGGAGTGGGTTGCCATAGCCTCCTCCAGAGAATCTTCCTGACCCAGGGATCAAACCCACGTTTCTTATATCTCCTGCATTGGCAGACAGGTTCTTTACCACTAGTGCCACCTGGGAAGCCCAACTACATCAGAGCTTATCTCAAAGACATGTACATTTATGCAACTTTGAGACACGACAGACAAGAGTCTATCTCAGACTGCTCTTCCCCAGATTTCTACATGCCCCATATGAAGAGAAAAAAAAATCTGCAAAAAAAGATAGCAATATAGAAAGAGAAGGAAAGGGATGTTTGCTGAATCACTGAGGACACAGGCCATGCTAAGAATGATTTCTGTTTTAGGTTCATTCTTTCAGCACGTATGGTCCAGGAATACCATACATCAAACATTTTAAAGCTTACCCAGAAAAGTCATTTCCAGTACCCTAAGATAAACTGACTCATTCGAAAAGACCCTAATGCTGGCAAAGATTGAAGGCAAGAGGAGAAGGGGACGACAGAGAATGAGATAGCTGGATGGCATCACTGACTCAATGGACATGAGTTTGAGCAAGCTTCAGGAGTTGGTGATAGACAGCGAAGCCTGGCGTGCTGCAGTCCATGGGGTCCCAAAGAGTCGGATATGACTGAGCAACTGAACTGAACTGAAGATAAACATATTAGACCAATGTTCATCTAAAGGTAAAAGATTTGGTCCTTCAGGCCCTGAAAAAAAATTTCTGAGCTTATTTATTTAACTGTGCAATAAATGACTTCTACAATTTATTAATACAGTCACAGTGATGATACAGGTTTAAATCTTTCTCAAACATTAAAGTATTTTCCCTTAAATCATATTGACAGTTCATTAAAACGTTTAGCTATTTAAGGTCTTATGTATTCAGTAAATGAATCAGAGGTTATAACAATAAACCATTATATAGCTCTCTACAATCAAAGAGTGTTTGCTTACAACATATATTGTTTCATTTGCTTATATATGAGATAGATAGATATATATATATATAAAATTTGACCCTGACACCTCAGTGAAATGCGTAGGAGAGACAGGATTAACTTCCTCTGAAATGCACTAAGGTGAGGTAATTAGTCCAAGGTCATAAAGCTACTTTGTAGGACAGGACTTGCACACATGATAATATTGATGATGACAATGTTTAAATACAATAAAAGCAGCAAATATATATTAGACACCTCATCCCTGCTAAGTCTCCAGAGGTTTTACTTGTATTACAATAGACTCCTGGATTCATATATTTCAGTTCAGTCACTCAGTCATGTCCCACGCTTTGTGACCCCATGGACTGCAGCATGCCAGGCTTCTCTGTCCATCACCAACTCCCGGAGCTTACTCAAGGTCATGTCCATCAAGTTGGCGATGCCACCCAACCATCTCATCCTCCGTCTTTCCCTTCTCCTCCTGCCTTCATGTATTTAATATTCCCTATTTCCACTCTTCTTGAGAAACCTCAAAGGTCCATGTCATTTTGATGAGACATGAATTTGAATGGCTGGTAGTATTCAGATAAGAAAATGAATCACATAAAAAGTGATAGTACCTTGCCCAGCGCCCAATATCTATACCTCAATGAGGTGGTTTTCACTTCTAACATATGTGGTTACTAGTTAAGGGTATAAAAAATAATACTCTGTTGTTCAGTCGCTAAGTCATGTCTGACTCTTTGCAACCCCATGGTCTGTAGCCCACCAGCTTCTTTGTGCATGGGATTTCCCAGGCAAGAATACTGGAGAGGGCTGCTGTTTCCTTCTCCAGGAGATCTTCCTGACCCAGGGATCGAACCTGTGACTCTTGCATCTCCTGCATTGGCAGATGGATTCTTTACCACTGAGCCACCAGGGAAGCCCCAAAGATGACACCCACAATTTTTCTACTCTACTTGCCTGCATTTTATGGGGAAATTACATGCTGTAGTAGTATCTGTGAATGTGTGACTTAAAAGATGCAAAATTTTGTTATAAAAGCTTTGAGAGTCAGGCCAACTTCACCTAGAAGAAAAGGTGTCCAAGAAGATGAAGAGTCCCTGAGACCTGGCAGTAGGAAGTCAATGGGTCTAGCCAAGAGAAGTCTGCTCCTTCTACTAAGTTAAATTGCTTCTCGTCTTGAGCACAAGGCTCTCATAGAAACCGTGGGCCTGGAGTCAAGACATTATACGCACCATCCAGCTCATCATCCCCCTCTCAGCAATCTCCCACTTCAGAACAAATCAGATATTTCCTTGAACTCTCAGATAACGGTTTAACCTGTACTTTCCCATGGCAGCGCCTGTCACAGCTGTCCTTAATTAGCATTATCTGTTTAATGATATTCTTCCAGCGACACTGCAAGGCTCGTGCGATCGAAGACCTTGATCCTCATTCACGTCTGTAACATCAGATTAGAGCACCATTAAGCAGGCTTCGATGGAGACCAAGTTAGTTTTGAGTTGCTGCACATTAGGAATTTTGATAGCATAACAAGGAAGTCAGATAAACCAGGAACTGCTACTCACTAGCTGAGTGATCTTGGATATTTAACCTCCTTGAACTCAGTTTCTTCATTTTCTCCTTTAGAAAAATTTTGTGAGGACTAAATGGGAGCTTGAGTGTAAAGCACTGATTATTTCCGGATGCCAAATGACTGCCTACTGCAACATGTGTTAGTAAACATTAGCTAAATACTATTGGCTGGGAAAAATGCCTCCTTTGAGCACAGCCTAGAAACATGAATCTTTTCAACACAAAGAAGGGAGCTACAGAAACATAATAATAATAATAATAATGGACATTAGGTGGAGTCTTTCTTTGCAATTTCCTGCCTAAGCTGCACTAGGGTTTCTACAAATCAGGTTAGACACATATCACCAACCCCATCCCCGATCATGGTCAACTTTATTCCCTGTGGATTCAGATGTAAACCTGCACCACCCCGTATCTGCTTTCACCAACCCGAAGTCTTCCTCCCGGTGTTTAACAAGAGGGATTATCCACTAAGGCACTCTTTCAGACACTGCTCTCTTATCTAGGAAGAAAAGCACCCTGTGGGGACGAATTATCCAGTTGTGTTTGTGTTACAAATCAAGCAAAAATAGAGAATACCAGAAGCGGCAACTTACTTCCAACAACATATACTTAAAGATGAACTTTCTTGCAATTATGATCTATAGAATGTCCATCAGAAGGAAATTCTTACAGTAAAATTATTTTGGTGGCTCAGCCTCCTAAAACCTGAGCAGGGCTCAGTACAGTTTTCTGAAGCCTGGAACAGTTCAGACAGTGACCACTACCTAAATCTGCAGGTAAAATTCTATGCAACTGAGAGATGACTTCTAATTTCCTGGGGGATTTTGGCAAGCTTGCTCTACCTCAGTAATTTTCTAAGCTTGACAAACAGTTGACATTCCTTTGACACATAGAAAGAAAACACTAGTGAGAGACCTGGAATTTCCACAATGTTCCAAAAAATGTAAAAGAAAAACATTAATCATTATTTAAATGAAGATACATATGAAACCTGTCTTAAAAAGTCAGACATCTCTTTAATGAAGAAGAAATACTCTTATACCACAGAAATGTGCAGATGGCCTATTCAGAACCTACTGATTATTACAATGTTTCTTCTGTGTACCAAGCAAAAATTATGCTTTCCTATTACTTCTGCTATGTAGCCCTGGTTTTTGCCTTTGAATGTGACAAATATTTAATATTCAATTACAACCACCTGGCTACCACGGAAGCCTAAAGTAAGGTAATTGTGTTACATGAATTTCTAAAATGGGATCCAATAATTTATTCATATGATATAATGCCACCTGTTTGAAAACACTATTAGGGGCCCAGCCTCCCTTTGGTTGTTCAGTCACTAAGTTGTGTCCAATTCTTTTGCAACCCCATAGACTGTAGCCCACCAGGCTCCCCTCTCCATGGAACTTCCCAGGCAAGAACACTGGAGTGGGTTCCCATTTCCTTCTCCAGGGGATCTTCCTGACCCAGAGATCGAGCCCAGGTCTCCCGCGTTGGCAGGTGCATGCTTTGCCACTGAGTCACCAGGAAAGTCCCAGCCTTTTATTTTCAGGCTAATGGATCCTTGGTTTCTTACATCCATCCTCACATAAAATAGCTTGCAGCTGCTAAGTCACTTCAGTCGTGTCCGACTCTGTGCGACCCCATAGACGGCAGCCCACCAGGCTCTGCTGTCCCTGGGATTCTCCAGGCAAGAACACTGGAGTGGGTTGCCATTTCCTTCTCCAATGCATGGAAATGAAAAATGAAAGTCAAGTTGCTCAGTCATGTCAGACCCTTATCAACCCCATGGACTGCAGCCTTCCAGGCTCCTCCATCCATGGGATTTTCCAGGCAAGAGTACTGGAGTGGGGTGCCATTGCCTCTCCGAAATAGCTTGCAGACTACCTCCCAAATCATCCTTCCTTGAATATTCTTGAATTTGCTAATGTCATCTGTAATTCACATCTTTAAGAACTATCCTAATTAAAGCAAATTAGTTAAATATCATTGATAAATATTCCAAATGTAGTTTGACTGAAACATAATCTGTATAGTAAACCTATTACTTCCATTTCTCTAGCTCATATAATTACATTAATACAATCTAACAGAACACTTGCTCTTTTTCAGCAGTCCTCACACTGTCAATCAACGAAAACTTCCAGATCGTTCAACATTTGCTTCTGAAACCACATGGGTAATTCTGTGGTATATTTTCCAAACTCGCCAGACAGAAACGTATCTTTATGCACTGGTGTTTGTTTCAATCCATTTTTGCAGGCTCTGAAATCCTATCATCCTCTAATATCTGATTATTTAAGGTAACAGGTAAATTTTGCTTTATCCACAAATTGGAGAAATATTTATCTGAGTTAAATTTCATCTTTTTAGGTGCAGGTGGTTCGTCCAAGCTTCCAAACTTCTTTTGGAATCATTATTCCCTTGTCCAACTGTTCAGTTTCCCTTTTTATTTTGTGATATCCACACATGTGACAAGCATGATTTGACGGATTCCTCCAAGTTATTCCTGACAGGAGAATAATGCAAGGAAAAACAAAGCCACAAACCATGTGGTTGCCACTGGGATCTCCTTTCAAAATGATACTGATGAGCCAATCAGCATAATTTGTCTACAGAAGCTCAATCTGCTAAAAAATCATTTAATTATACTATCGCCCAGTTCATATTTGCCCATCAGTTTTAAAAGAGTCCCACAAGAGAATACGTCAAATGACTGGCTGAAATTTCACTCCACCAGGCGCATCCTCCTGCTGTATGTCTAATAATCCTATCAAAAATAAATTAATTTAGTTTGACATGAATTAACTTAGAGAATCCATAATGCCTTCCAGGGATCACTACTTCCATTTCTGTTTAATAATGCTCTGTAGAATTTTACTGAGAGTTGAGATAAAGCCCTACAGTCTGTAATTTCAACAAGTTTTTCTTGTTCTTTTTTTATAATAATAACAATAGAAAATACCCAATAGCTACCCTGCACCAAATTCTGTTCTAACATAAACACAAGCTTACTTGATCCTCACAACCACCACTTTATCATCATGGGAAGTAGTAACAGCCTCATCTTACGAGAGGTGAGGCAACTAAAATGCAGGCGTGTTCATTTGACTCTCCCAAAGTCCTGCAGTCATGAAGTGCTTCAGCTCTTGGAAAATTACCCGCCTGCTCTCTGCGGCTTTCCCCATGGTTATGAGCAGCACCCCTGATCATATCTGCAGATTTTTCTCAGTGTCTTGTCTGTCAAGCTCATATTTTATCATTTCTTATCTCATCTAAAACATAGGATATAACCTCTCTATTACTTTATTATACGTTCTTTTTAGAAATAGGCACTAATTTAAAGAAGAAAATACAGGGAATATTTCAAAACTTCATGCCCTGTGATCAAGCTGCTGTGATTCTGACCTAGAATACGGTACTAATTCTAAGGCAGCTAAAATGTAGAGACAAACAACCAGTTAAGTCCTATTAGCTTCAGGAAAGAAACATTGGTTTGTCAGAGAAGATCAAGTTTCCTATCCCTAAACTAAGAGGATCATGTCAAGTGAAATTCATACAGAGGCACTGGGTGGTAACAGGCAGGGTCCTCAATGAGAGTTTCACAAAAGCAAACACATAACATACGTAAGTTCATATTGCTGAATCTCTCACAAAATCTAAGCATAACATAAAAATACAATGTGTGTGTGTGTGCTTAGTCGCTCAGTTGTGTCTTACTTTTTGTGACCCCATGGACTGTGGCCCACTAGGCTCTTCTGTCCATGGAAGTCTCTTGGCAAAAATACTGGAGTGGCAGCCATGCCCTTCTCCAGGGGACCTTTCAGACCCAGGGACTGAACCCAAGTCTCCTACACTGTAGGCAGATTTTTCTACTGTCTGAGCCACTAGGGAAGCTCAAAAATATAATACTTGAGACTAATTAGGTAGACAGTATTCCCAAGATCTAATATGATTAAGTTAAAGAGTATATACCCTAATGACAACTTGGAGTTTATTTATGCTTTACTACTAAAGGTAGATGGACTTTGCAGGTGGCGCTAGCAGTATGGAGCCTGCCTGCCAATGCAGGAGACATAAGTGATGTGGGTTCAGTCCCTAACTTGGGAAGATCCCCTGGAGAAGGGCATGGCAACCCACTCCAGTATTCTTGCCTGGAGAATCCCATGGACAGAGCCTGGAGGGCAATAGCCTATGGGGTTGGAAAGAGTCATACATGACTGAAGTGACTTAGCATGTACGCACTACAGATAGATGTGACAACTCTGAAAAGCAGACTTGCAGCAGTAGAATAAGATAATATGAAAATTAATAAGCTTAATTTGTATTTTTGTCCACATGTAGGAGAATAAACACCAGTCCATATGGAAGTCTCTGGTCAAGGTCAGTGTTCTCTTCAGTATAACATTATGAAGGAGTAATCAGCTGAGACCCAAAGTTTCCTTATCTTGGGAATCCTTACAAGGTGCTCATGTTAACAATAGCAGATAGTACTTACATAATACTGGGAAGAATTTTTAATAAAAATACATGAGACGCTTTTATAAGAACCTGACTTACATTAAAATATTTCATTTTCATAGTCACCAATCAAGGTAGGTATTATTTTCCTGTACATGAGAAAACTGAGATACAGATAAATTAAATCACTTATTCCAGGCTAGTCCCAAGTAACAAGCAGAGGGGAGATTCAAACTCATGCTCCTGACCTACAAGTGTTTCACCACCACCACATGATACCTTGTAGCAAAAAGTCCAAATTTAGTTGGAGAGTAATTGAACAGTACTATGAAAATGTAATAAGTGGTCCCATTTTTCAAATCTTTCTATCATTCTGGACTTCCCTGATAACTCAATTGGTAAAGAATCCACCTGTAACGCAGGAGACCCCGGTTCGATTCCTGGGTCGGGAAGATCCACTGGAGAAGGGATAGACTACCTACTCCAGTATTCTTGGGCTTCCCTTGCAGCTCAGCTGGTAAAGAATCTACCTGCAATGCGGGAGACCTGAGTTTGATCCCTGGCTCAGGAAGATCCCCTGGACAAGGGAAAGGCTAACCAAGAGTCCGACACGACTGAACGACTTTCACTTTCAGTCTATCGTTAGGTATTTATCATACAGAAATCCTCAGCTCATCCTGCACATTCAATAAAACATCATTCTAAAACTATTTTTTAAAAAATACAATCTAAGAGAGAGAAGGTTAAATAAATGAAGGCACATACATCCCACAAAATAATACACAGACATTGGAAGGAAAACATGTACTGATATGGAACGATATCCATGAGAAAGTGATGAGTAAAAAATATAAACAAGCTTAAAAATAATACATATAGAAGAGGCATATATACAAGTACATGTGGTGTACATACAAATACACCCACAACCCCCCCCCACACACATTCACACCAGATAAAAATATTCAAACATCTAACAATTGTTACCCTAGACAGTGGCAGAAAAGCAAAAGCTGAAGGAGGAAATTTCATATTCTTAAAATATTTTTGTATTTAGAAGCACAAATTACTTTCATAATCTTTAAATTGTATATTAAGATAATCTTTATATCATTAAACATATAATGGATACATATATAATATAAATTATATAATATTTAATTTAAAATCAATTTCAAAACAAAATAAAAATGAATATTCAAACATCAGCAGACACATTTATATACCCTCTACTGTAAAGCACAGTAGAGAAAATAAAATGCAGGTATATTGAATTTTTTCCAAAGCAAAGATTATTCATCATTCAATCTGAGTCAGAATTCCTCAGTGTTATCCTTACAGACTAGCTTGAAATGACACAGCATCCAGATGCAGCTGCCAGAAGGAATTAGTTGCAGAATATATCTTGAGATAATTGTAGAAAATGACTTTGTTATATGGGATTACTTGATTCTGACCTCTTAAATGTTGAAGAATGACAAAAACAATGATGCTTGCTTTGTCACAGTTAATAGTAACTCTTCTCCTGACTGGAGCTAAACAACAGCACCATCTCCTCAATAATTCATTGATTTAACAAATATTTACTGAACACACACACACACCAAAATGAAATACAATAAAACATGCCATCATCATCTCTAGAGACACTTATCCTTTGGTTTACTATTGCTGAGGAGGGGAGGGTGGGAAGCATCAAATTCATTTAGAAATGACTTACAAAGGAGACTAACCCATGTCTTTTTTTATCTTCATTCAAAATGCTAGTTTAGTCTACATAGAAATGACCCTTCCCTATCCTATTCCAGTGATGATATTATAAGTCAGAGTCCGTGGAAGTAATTATGGTCATCATGGTATTTTGTTTCTTTTTTGGTCATTGCTTTATATCCAATTACCTGGCACATGGAAAAACTTATACCTAATGAATGAAAAAAAGATAAATAAATGGTAAGGAAGAGGTGATGTATTAGACTTCTTGTTTTGTGAACATATTACTCTCTTCTTTTGAAAAAAACTCTTCTCTACCTTGATTTTAATGGGGAACATTCTATTTCTGCAGATACTGAAGTTTTGTTGTTTAGTCACTATGTTGGATCTGACTCTCTGTGACCTCCTGGACTATAACCCATCAGGCTCCTCTGTCCATGGGTTTCTCCAGGCAAGAATACTGGAGTGGGGTTGCCATTTCCTCCTCCAGGGGATTTCCTGACCCAGGGATCAAACTCATGTCTTCTGTATCTACTGCATTGGCAGGAGGATTCTTTACCACTGAGCCACCTGGGAAGACTCTCAGTAGCAGAATACCTATTATGAAAACTTACTTCTTTTTCATTGGTAACCCCAATTCTTAACCAAATAAAACTCAGAAATTCAGAGTTAGTCCTTTGTCAGGCATGCACTTTGATCATCCACAGACAATAGTTAAAAGATTAAACAATTGTATAAAATTAGGAACTCTCCAGGCAAAGCTATAAATAATTCCCACAATAAGAAGTCTTTACCCAGAACTCAACTCTGATGAATAATAGTTAAAAGAATTTCTGAATCCCAGGCTTCAGAAACAGGGCCAACATTTAAAAATATGAAGCAGGTACACCAATATTTTAGTGATATAACCTACAGGCCTTCTATAGACCACAGGTTTCTGTGATATGTGTTTTCCTGTCTGTAAAGGAAAGCATGCATAAAAATCTACCGTAACTATTTATACTAAAAGCCAAGTCAAAGATCTCCCACCAGATTTACTGTACTCAAGTAATTAAGATATAATTAAAATATCTGCAACACAATTTACACTAAATACATTCTTGGGGCAATTACTTTAATATTCTACTTGATGTATTACCTACCTTAAAATTAGCCAAGTTTTCCAGTTTTCCATCCAACCCTCCTTTCTGGTCCTGTTTCTTACACTAAGTGCCAGAGGAATGAAGGCCATATTTATCAGGGCACAAAGCAAACAGAACTGGTTTCAATCAGCCCATATTTGTTGATATGAGGTATAGGCTGAGTCTCTTTAAGGAGGCAATGGAACATTAAAACTTACCTTCGCCAACAAAAGATTCTTTATGAAATCAGATAGTCCCTATTTGCTTTTTAGCCTTCCTCAGTCCTGATTTTACCAGCTGAGTTTTGCATACAACCAGGCTGCAAGCTCATTATACCACAATGCCACCTTTAGATGTCAGAATGAAGAAAAATTATTAGTTCCAATATGATTAAAATATCTATCCCTTTGAAAGAAATACAAATAAGAGTTACCTATTAACCAACTCTAAATTAGTGCTTTTATGAAGTCTCAGTTAGATTTTTCCCATAAGTTGTGATTTAGCATTATTGAATTATGCCTGAATATAAATTAGGCCAGATGTTTTTCTCCTAGAGTCACTCAACTATGGGCAGTAGAAATTAGGCTCAAAAGGAATCAAATTCTCCCTGAGGAAACGATCTGCAGGAAAAGTTTTGAGAGTTCTGCTAACTACCTTGACATTCAGATTTTAAGCACTAACTACACCTGCTATCAGGTATAGAGAACCGACAGAAGAACAAACTATGGAATATCCTAGTCAGCTGGTACAAAGGGAAGATAAACACAAAATGCATCATCTCCGTATTACTGGGAAATCATATGAGAAGACCAAAGTCTACTCTGTAATCCTAACAACTCAGTCATGGCCTTGCCTATAATAATTACAATGAAGTAGCTATACTTCCATATAAAGGCCAAGAAATTTTGAAGATAAGGAATTCATTGTGAAAATCAATGTCTCCTACAGATAAATTATGCCATAATGAAAAATATAATATGTAAGGGGCTGTGCATGAACAACTCCACTGCTATTTGAGCAGATGACTGGTAGAAACATCTAGAAAATCTGGTTTTGAATTTTTGCTTCCAAGCATGGAATAGACTGGGCTGCACACTGGCAAGTTGAAGGGCTGAACAAACCTTGCTCGTCTGGTTTAAGATGCATGTGGTCAACACATTCCTTGGGTATGAAAATCTGCAGGCTCTCAAGACAAGTTTTCCTCATTTTCTCCCCCTTTTCCTACATGAAAAGGTAGGGCTCAATGGGGAGTGTGTCAGCTGTCAGGAGTTTCTCTGTGCTGTATCTAGAAAAGAGTCAAAACTGGTGGGAAACGGCCGGAGGGTGACCGAGCCCTCAATGCATGGGAAATGGAGACAGGACGCTCTGAGACAGACTGGGAAATATAATCCCTTAGTGGGGGCGCTCCTTTCCACAAGCTCTCCTCTAGGCCAAAAGAGAGAGAGAGAAAGGAAAAGAAAGAAGGAGGTGTTATTACAGTGTCTGCTTTCCTCTTCTCAATGGGGTGGAAATCTGGTCATACCTTTGCAACGTGAAGCACACTTTGTCTGGACTTGGGAACCTGAGCTTGTTGAAAATGCCCAGGTGCCCTTTTTCTATCTCTTCAACTATCTTGGAACTCAATTCCTTGTTAACAGTAATTGTTTCACTCTCTCTGGTTAGAAATCTGTCCTCTTGAGTAGACAGATGGAAGGAAAAGCATTTTTTTTTTTAATCAAGAAAAAACATAAACAGAATTATCTTAAGAGAAAATAGAAACAAATTTTCCTTGCAATGAAAATCCTCTACTGGTTTCTGGTTTGACAAATATCAAAGATATTTTTTACAGGAGAGGGTGATTTTACAAAGCAATTTAATGGAATGAAGAAGAAAACAGGGACTTAACCTTGTTTGCTTTACTTACCTCTTAAGCATGTAATTAAGCATTTACTGTCTCATAAACAAAGGGAAAGGGTGGCCTGGAACAAAAACATCCCGTGTTGCTATCAGAACTGTATCTGTCAGGAGGCAGGGATACAAACAGTAAAAACCAACCCCCAAATCTTGGTGGATTAAAACAAATGCTGATTCCTCACTCACATCTGTATGTCCAAGCTAGAAGCAGGGTGACTGAAATTTCATCATTACCAGCTTCTGTGATTAACACATTCAAGAAAGAAAAAAGCTGAATCAAACCCTGGCTAGAGGGAATAAGACCATGCACCTGGTAACACCTACTTCAAGGGGCAAGAGGTGCCCACCCTGTGCCAACCTACTGCCTATAATGAAAGAGCCAGTCAACCATTCATTAAAAATGAAGGAAGAAATTTAAAAATATAATTAGTAGAAAACTATCTTTTCATCTCTTTGAGTCTCTCGAACACAACTGAAAACACAGCTGACCCTTGAGCCACATTGGTTGTAACTGCACAGGTCCACTTACAGGCAGATGTTTCAACAATAAGTACTACATGATCCATAGCTGGTGGAATCCATTGATACAGAACCACAGATGAAGAGGAACTGAGGGGAGAGGGCACCAACTCTAAGTTATACAGGTTTCTGAATGTGCAGATGGTCAGTACCCCTAACCTCTGCGGTGTTCAAGGATCAAGTGCTTATTCAAAACACACAGAAAAAAAATTAAAACACTAAGTTTTATCAAAGTCCTACTATTGTTCCCTCATCATTCATTTTTCTGGATGATACCTTTAATGTGCTTCAAGTTGCTTCTTTCTGAAAAGCTGCCTATGGCTATCATCTACACCAGGAAAATAAGACACAAGTCATGAAAAGAATGGACTGGGAAAACGAGACTAATTTTTAAAGGGCCTCCTTCTCCACTGAAGCTTTTAACGAATGAAAATAATTTTATGAATCTTGCATTCTCTACCAATAAGCTGAACTCACTTAACAGTGAGTTCTGGAGCAAGGAAAAATAAAACAGTCATTAGGAGACTAAAAGGTAATACAATATCTGTATTTGCTCATTGATTTTTGTTTTTCCTACTGACAGTCCTTCGATTCCCGTTTAATTACTAGTACTTGGTTTGTGAAGACAGCATTAGCTAAAAGGGATAAAAACAGATATCTAAAAATTGGAGGAAGGATGAGAACAGGAGTCACATAGTATTTTTGTCTATACTTAATAGTGTTTTATTTTTACTTTTCTCATCTCCTCGTTAAAGATCCTGGTGGGCTAAGTGTGTTTTTCTCTTTATTCACAGTAGCATCTCTGCCTAGAATAGACCGTGCATAAACATCAAAAAGCTCAGTGCCATCAACCTTCATCCAAACTGAGAAGGTACGGTTACATTTCCACAAGGCTAAGAGAAAGAAAAAGGGAGAAGGAGAAGAAATTTTCTAAGCACAACTTTTGTTTCCCTTAAGCTCTAGAAGAGAAATGCCGTTAAATGAATAAATAAGAAGTGACAGCCATAAGATTGTGATGGCCACGTAACTGTACATAAAACAGGGAGTTGCCATCTTATGCTGATCTTTTCTCAATATTCAGAGAAATGAGTGAGAGTTTATGCTAGGGAGAAGAAAAGTTTGCTCTCTTTCATTAAACTAACATTCTCTTAGGGTCACAACTGATCCTGTGAAAAAATCTTGGCATTTAGTCAGTGAATGAAAGTATTTACTTGCATCCAGAAAGAACCTGGAAGCCTCATCCAGAATTATATATTTCATGAATTCAGGTCATGAATGGTGCTAAACTATAAATATTATATAAAGACCATTCATATAGAGTGCTATTTAAAGAAACTGGTCTGTGAGGAAAAACAGAACAGAAACTATCCATTGTAATATCTGGCCTCTAAATCAGGAAAGTAAGTTCCAGAGGAAACGCTCCAAAGAAATCTTTACAATTTTTGCAATGGCTGTCTTGGCTTTAACATCTTGAAAATGTGAAACAAACAATCATAAAACGAATACCAGGAAGAAGGAATAAAAAAGTAACTTTAATATGCTTAATGTCTAGAACTCTGAGCATGGGCAGACATGGGTTTTAATCACTGCTCTACTAATAACTGGGCTTCCCTGATAGCTCAGTTGGTAAAGAATTAGCCTGCAATGCGGGAGACCTGGGTTTGATCCCTGGGTTGGGAAGATCCCCTGGAGAAGGGAAAGGCTACCCACTCTAGTATTCTGGCCTGGAGAATCCCATGGACTGTATTGTCCATGGGGCAACAAAGAGTCGGACACGACTGAGCGACTTTCACTTTCTTCTCCTACTGACGAGCTTAGCAAGCTAATTCGCCCTCTCTGAAAGCAGAAGGAATGGCATGTATAATTTGTTTTTCTGGCATACTTTCTATCTCCCTTTTATTGGTGTTTTTGCATAATTTTCTTCTGCTCCAAGTCATTGCTGCATGGTAATCCATCATGCTACCTGATCCTGGCCACTGCTGCTGGTGAGAGATGAGTAAAACAGTCAAGTAGGACAAAATAAAGACTACCCTGAGAGGGCATTTAAAATAACAACAATAATAATAAAGAGGAGGAGCAGGGAAAGTGGTTCGTTTTATGCTTGGAGGATGCAGCTCTGGGGTGCCAATGAGCATCTTATCTTGACCAAGACTTCTATCAGATCCTGGCTGCAGCATTAAGCCAAGAAAAAACAAAGATAAAAGATGGAGAGAAAGCAAATATTTTGATGATAGTCTCTATATCTCTTTACCCACTTACAATTTACTGACTTCCACCCTTGGATTTCTCAGTTAAGTGGGACTTTTTGCTTAAACTAGTTTTCACTAAATTTATTTCACTTGCAACTGAGAGAAACTTAACTGGCACTTTTAATCTCAATTTCTTCATTTAAAAAAGATGGACTATGCTATAGGTTTGCACTATAGGTTTGCACTTAGTCTCCTAGGTTTGCACTTAGGATTAAACAATATAATGTATATAATAAGTTAGTGTACTATCAGGCATATAAGTACCCAATAAGCATTATTTAAAAAAACTCTTATTAGCCATTTTTAGTCATTACTTTAACAACAGTGATTTTAATTATTAGTTACTTTGGTAATAGTAATAGTTTATGATATCTGATATATAAAGTCTGTTCCATCATTATATCAGATTTCTACACTCTCAAAAGGAAACTGTGACATCAAGTTGTAAATATTTTGCAAGCATGCTCAGTCACTAAGTCACGTCCAATTCTTCAACTCTTTGCAACCCCATGAACTGTAGCCCACCAGGCTTCTCTGTCCATGGGATTACTCATGCAAAAATACTGAAGTGGGTTGCTGTTTGCTTCTCCAGGGAATCTTGCTGACCCAGGGAATGAACCCATGAGTCCTGCAATGGCAGAGGAATTTTTTACCACTTTACTACATGAACCACCAGGGAACTCCTTATAAATGTTTTACTTACATGTATAAAGGAGATTGTTTACTTTGTAAACATTTCCAATCCGTGTTGTAATAAATATACTATATAATTCTTCTCTTGGTTTGTAAGTCACAGAAAGCTTTTATAAAGTAAGATACATCATTGAATCTTACTAAAATCAAACATAAAAGACTACTTTTATGTTACTGAATTTCTACTACACTTTGCAACTTAAAATTTACAGAAAAGTATCTCTTGGGCTTCAAGGGGTTTTTTGGGGGTTTTTTAATGTTAATCTCCCAAAGGTCAAGTTCCATATTTTATTGAATTCACAGGGTACATAACATATTAATGGCAGGAATTGAATATGTTTTCATTGCCATTAACTTCAACAAAGTATCCCAAAATAATAAAAGAGGCTAGTGAATTGACAGTACACACAGATTTTTCAAAACCTATCAGTTGTCCAACTGAGTCTCAGAAAATCAGATCCCTTCTCTAGGCTGTACAATGACAATTCAGCAATGACATGGAAATAAATCAATAAGAAATAAGTTTTATAGTTCTACAGATCTTCTGAAAACTTAAAAAAAAAATTAGCTATAAGAGCTCCTCTGAAAAATCTTCTTTGACTCATTCACTTTATTCAACTATAATCAGCACCCTCTTAACCTGATATAGTACATCAGGTACTCAGGAAATACTTATAAACAAGAAAGTAAACAAGTAATTATAATAACCGTCCCAACTATGAAGTGCTTTGCTGCTGCTAAGTCACTTCAGTCATGTCCGACTCTGTGTGACCCCATAGACGGCAGCCACCAGGCTCCCCCATCCCTGGGATTCTCCAGGCAAGAACACTGGAATGGGTTGCCATTTCCTTCTCCAATGCAGGAAAGTGAAAAGTGAAAGTGAAGTCACTCAGTCGGGTCCGACTCTTCGCGATCCCATGGACTGCAGCCTACCAGGCTCTTCCATCCATGGGATTTTCCAGGCAAGAGTACTGGAGAGGGGTGAAGTGCTTTGGGGGCATACAAAAACTTCTTAAAGGAAGTTGAACTCTGAAGGAAGTGTTAAGAATTTACCAGATGAAAAGAATACAAGGGGAGGAAGGAAAGATTTACAAAGAGAAGGAACATGTACAAAGTTGAGACAAAATATGGGGCAGTATGATAAATTCAAAGATCTAATAGTACTTTCATATTAAGGTGTTTAAAATGCCAATGGTGAGAGAATCAAGCAACGAAACTGGAGATGTATGCAAAGGACAAACCTGAAGGATCCTGAAACAAGGGCCATGATGCTCTTAGAATCATGGGAAGCTACTGAAAGGTATTTGAAAAAGAGATGTTTTCTGCATTCCCCATTAGCAGCTCCAGATTCACTTTTTAGCCTTCTCTACTCAGCTTCATGACCCAGTAGGCTGACAACCATGAATTTCCCCAATGGAAGTCCTCTGTCTTCTGACTTATACATGGATTCAGCCATAGGAGGCACCAACTGGAGATCAGAAGATGGAAGGAGTGGAGTCAGAATGACAATGAGCATGCTTCTCCCCCTTGCAGGGGTGAGGGATGGCACTGGCTATGTTTTACTTCTGATCCTTCTATAATAAGAGCCCACATCTCTGTAGTAACCGCTCTCTGCTCTCCTTGGCCCTTCAAGTCTAAGAATAGTAACATCCTTCTGCTGGTAATATCCCTGATTTGTCTATCTCTTGTTCTTTTCTTTTATTGTGCCCTAACTTTCTTTAATCACGCATTATAAGATAATGCCATCTGTTTCCTATAGCAGCTTAGTCAAGCTCAAGGGGATAACATGAACCAGTTCTTCCTTTAAAGAAGCAGCTGTGGATGTAATAAGGAGAATGAGTCTGAGTGGAAGCAAGTCTGGAGTCAGTAAAACCACTTACAAGGTTGTTGTATCAACTTAATGAGAAGATGGGAACTACCAGGCACTAACATTAACTGGCACCTTCTAATGTCAGACACTGTACTTAAGTACCTTATGCACGTTATCTTATTTAAATATTCCAACCACTCTGTAATGCCATTATTCCCTTTAATAGACAATTGAACTAAAATTGAGAGATGTTAAATAATTTGCCCAAGGTCAAACACATAGTAAGTGGCAGAAATGAGCCTCAAACATAAATCTGCCTGACTTTTAGGCCTGTCATTAATCTATATTCTTTCCCAAACCCATACACTGCCTGAGTCAAGATAAATTACAGTGGAAATGGATATGTGTAGCATGTAAAGACAAGGATTTGCAAATTTGAAGAAAAGGAAATAAAACTGGCATAACTCAGTGATTACTGGATAAAAAGAAAAAAAAATACAAAAGGGCATTAATGATGACAAGAAGGTTTCTAGTTTGAGGAACTACAGAGAGGGCAATGGCTTTCACTGAGAGAAGAAAAATACGGAGCAAAATTGCTGAGAACAGGAGGTGGAAAGAGGTGGGGCATTCAGTTTTAATCTTCAGTTGGCTTTATTGCCACTATGAATACATAAACATAGATGCTTCCACTACAGTGGTGAAGAGGCCATATACACCTTCTCATCAGTCTTCAGCAGCCAAGGTATAGACTTGGGAGCTACAGTCTGACAATTAGATGCATCTGCCTGTGAATTTGAATCTTGAGTATTGGATGCAAAGATAGAGGAGACTATAATACATTCATATGATACACTGGGAGCAACAGCAGTGTCCAATGTCAGCACTAAGTCACAGAGGTGACCATTATTGTGCTAGTGGTGTCCACAGCCACAATCCAAGTAGACTGTTCTTGCAGCATGACTGTGTGTATTTCTGCTGCACATACTCTATTGATCTCTGCTGATTTTTCCAACCTCCTTTTTTTAAGAAGAAGGTGATGACTTCCCGATGACTATATAAACTACTTTATGGTCTCCAAAAAAAGCTCATTTTCTATACTTAAGTTAGCAACAAGTGGTTTCTGTTGCTTGCAATCCACAATTCTGACCAGCCAAGCCAGCATATCTACTACTGTATCCTGTTCTATATTAGGGAAGTCCTTTCCACATTGTATTTAAATCACTGCTAACCCATAAACTAAACAATTAGATGCTGTGGGAACACTTAGAAGACTTCAAAGAATTCATGGCCTGCTGGGGACACAAGACAATATAAGTTCTATACCAAAACATGATTAAAATTTTAAAGTATAAAAAGGCAACAATTAAGTTTACTCTTTAAGAAAAGTATGGAAAGGAAATGGCAACTATATCCACTATTCTTACCTTGCAAATGCCATGGACAGAGGAGCCTGGCTGGCAATAGTCCACGGGATCACAAAGAGACACAACTGAGCAACTAAACATACATGCTAAAAAGTAAACTCTGGATACCAAGCATAATAACACAAAAACAAACATTTAAGACAAAGCATTAAAACTTCATAACTTCAAGGATAAAGAGAACATGTAAAATCTCTCAGATACAAAAAGCATATTACTTCTTTAAAAAGTAACAATGAAACTCACCACAGACAAGATATTACAACCACTGATGCAAGAACATAATGAAGAAACATCTCCAATGTACTAAGGATAAAGCAACTGTCAACTAAGACTTTTATAACTAGTTAAATTATCACTCAAAGGTGAGAGCAACATAGAATATCTTAATTTTTTCCTACCAAGTTTTTCCCTTTATTTTCTAATGGAAGATGAGCTGAACTTTGTGAGAATAAAAATCTTGTTGAATTATAATCCACACATTTGATGGATACTTCTTCTTAAAGGCCAAGGTTGATCACTTTTGTACACATAATCTTTTTTTTTTTTTTTTGTACACCCAATCTTGACTACATTAAGATTAAAATTATGAGAACAGGGGGGATTGGGGGAGAGGGTATGGATGATTAGGAAGGATTGGCCACTAGTTCACTTTTTCTTAATTCTTATAATTGCATATGAGTCTGGAACTAACTTAAAACACAAAAGCTTAATAATCAAGTTTTTAAGGGGTGGACAAACAAAAATATATCAGAAATGCAAAGCCTGTGAACCCAGAGACCCTCGATTAATTTTTTTAAAAAGCTGTTAAAGGAGGCAACTTAGAGTGAATGCAATATGAGAAATAAAGTTGAGCATGGAAGTTAATAAAATGTTATTAATTTATGTCATATTAAAAATAACTGCTATGTTTTAAAAGAATTTAAA
Organism: Bos indicus; assembly: GCF_029378745.1. Lineage (NCBI taxonomy): Eukaryota > Metazoa > Chordata > Mammalia > Artiodactyla > Bovidae > Bos > Bos indicus. The sequence continues at coordinate 23,992,795 of NC_091783.1, forward strand.
ATAAATATGAGGCTGCAGAAATTACTACATGATGGGAAAGTTGGTGTGATGTATAATGGATAGAACATGTTAAATTCTTGATACTATTAGGGAAAACAATCATATATCACTTTTAAAAAAGTATTTCCAAGGTTAAAATGAGTTTCCCATGACCTGCTGAACTTTAACTTAAAGGTAATCACAAAACTATAAGTAGAGGAATGATTCAGTAAGATCAAATGTGTTCGAGAAAGATTAATACAGCTTCACTAAGTAAAATTTGGAAAACAAATTAGGTTCAGAATTAGTTGGAAGGTCAGCACTCTGTAAAACACAGAGAATGAAAAAAGGAGGAGCTAAATGTGAGCTATAGTTAGAATTTCCACCCTTCACAGACATTATTTATGCTCATACAGGTAAGTGCCCTCCAGACAGGAATGATATCCTTTCCTGTTGGGGACCCAATGCATTGCACATTTGTGGGAGGTTGCCAATGAATATTTAACTGAACTGGATGAATTTCATTTGGAATATCCATAGTGCAAGGAGATAAACAATAAAAATTGTTAGTATAAATCCAAATATAAAGAAAAAATCAAGACTAGAGTTCTTGTCCTGGGATACCCGCCACTGAAGTGGGTGCGACTGCTCAAAGAGAGGAGAAAACTGAGAATAAAAAGGAGGGAGACGTAATTCTGAGATATAGCAATGTGAAGAGAGAAGCTGAGAGGAGACCCTACAACAAGCAGGAAAGAGCAACAGTGAGGCAAAGAAAACAAGTAAAATATCAAAGTTTAATTCAGAATGTTTAATTGAATTTCCAGAATTGACTCAAAAGAGATTAAGAGGACCAAAGTAAACAGGGAATTCAGGAATGGCAATTTCTAATTTTGAGATTTTGAGGATATGACAACACATATTTTAAAGCAAGGAGATTTTCTTATAAAAAAATTTTCAAATAATGAGTGTCTGTTGTGTGTGCATGATAAGGAGGGGGAGGAAGGGGAGGGTGGTTGTGGAGAATACAGAGTCCTGATGGTCCAGACACAGACTTAGTTCTGCAGCAATGTCAACAAGGTTTCTATACACGTGCAAATTACATGTATAGTCATTTATTCCAGACATTAAAAAAAAAAATTAAGAAAAACCAACAGCCTCACTATATATCATGTCTTCTTCATGACTAAGCTGGAAAACAAGCCCAAAAACCCAATTTCAATTTCTAATTTCTTGAATTCATTAAAACAGGTTTCACTACATGAAAGTTAACAAAATCCTGAAAATACCATCTGTCCTCTGAATAAGATGAAGAGGGTCCCTCCCATTCCCTTCGTTAAATCATAGATCATACACTCAGAAATCAACTGTAGGATTAGTAAAAAAAAAAAAAAAAAGAACACTTGCCAAAAAAAATCAATTTTGGAATTATTTTCAAAATCATTAAGTTTTTCATGGACTAACGTATGCTACAGATAAACTGATATAAACTATATCATAAAGTCAATTATACATCTATATACTTAGACAAAAATCTTACAAGTTCTAAGCTTGTCCATTAAGTATAAATTCCACTGCCTTGGAGAATTCCTCAGGTTCTAAAAGATCCACCGAAGTTACGGTCTTAGATGTCATTTAAGTTGTATATTGCAGCTATTAAAGTCAGTGTTCTGACAAGCCCTTTGGCTCTAACCCCAGGGCATGAATTTGCCCTAAAACTACATAAGAATGTGTCAGAGGGCTACATGTCAATCAACCATGAGAAGTGCCTATTCCCAATTTGGTGTTGTCAGTTGCTGACATTAAAACCAGCAACAGTTAATTGTTATCCATTTCAAGTGGGACTAGGGAGGGAAGAGGAGAGATAGGTGTCTAAGTTCAGGCAGATAAAGCTGTTAATTGCTACCCTTTTATGTAGATTTGTTTAATAATGAAAACAATGTCGCTAATCATATAATGTTTCTATTTGTTCCCCAAGGGCTCTTCAGGGAAAGTTTCAGCCAGGGCTAGATTTCCACAGCTACCAACTGTGCAGGGACAAAGGCAGAACAATCAAGGCTCTGAGTGCTGGCAAATAGCGGAAAGTCCTTCTATACAGATGCCCCTCCTTCCAGTCCCACCAGGAAGGAGCCAGGATCTGCTCCAGAGGACCTCAGGGGTGCGGGAGAGTGTAGTTTAAATTATGAATTAACAACAGCAGCAGCAGCAGCAGTGTGCAAAGTTTTGATGCTTACAAGAAGGGGGGGAGAAGGGAATGAAAGACAGGCAATCTGAAAGGTGGTCAGTAAGTCTGATGGAGGCTTGAATCCTCCCTATGCCTCCATGCAACAAATCAGTTAAATTTACATCAGTTAAAATGCTTGTATTATTTTTAAAATATCAGACAGCACAGAATTTTTCAAAGGACTTATGCCAGCCCTGCTCCTTACAAACAAGGTGAAGATACTGAACACATCGTTAAACCACACACACTAGGAGAATGAGTTACTGAGCAAACCCCTGCTATCCACAGATCTCAAGGGAGTATATTCAGCAAATGAGTGGTCTGTATACGTTTTCTATGAATGCAATGTACAATACTTACAAATGTTTACTTTTCCTCATTTGGAAGGCTATGACACAGAACAAAGTTGTGTTTTTTTAAACAAAATATTTCTAACATCAATTTTGGTTTTAGATTCTCCAAGTAACAGAGTCCCCTCTCTATAAGGAATAGTCATTTGGGAGTATGTATGTACACCGTGTGTTTCTACCACCCCACTGCCCCATCAGCCCCATGCTCCAATTTACAACGTCCAGCTCTCTTAAAATGACTTTTCGAACCCCTCCCCAATTGAGTCACAATCTAATTTTCAACTTTATTGCAGTGCAAGTTCCCCTCAAGTCTTCTGAGATTTCTAGACTGGTCTGTTCATTGTGCCCTGAATACTTCCTCTCACCTAACATCACACCTTTGTCCATACAGTTCTCTCTTCCTAGAAAGTTTCTCTCATCACCTGTTTAATCTTACTCATATTTCAAGGACAAATGAAGCTTCACTTAGTCCAGTAAGTCTTCTTCAGTCAACTTCTCCCTTCTGTAAATGTATAAACTAGCACCTCTTGATCACTCGTGTGATGCCCAAGGATGGTGTCTGTCCGCTCAGTCACCCTCCAGGTTCTGAACTCCCCCACCGAATTCTACACTCCTTCAGAAGATAAGTTTGTATTGCCCCTGGCATTTGACCCATATGCTATGTAGGAGCCCTCAGAATATTTAGGGACTAAACTTCACATTTCCAATGCATTTCAGTGACATGTTAAATGATTACATTATTAAAAATTAAATTTAATTACTTTATCAGTTTGTTGTTCTGTGGTGAAATTCCTTTACAGGTATAACTCTACAAGTCTAAAAGCTACCATATGCTCATCTGTGACCAAAGAATTTGTCAAAGAGAGAAAAACTTAAGAAAGAATTCTTAAAATTCTCTTTCATGTCAGCAGGAAATAAAAAATTAACAACCTATACACTGCCCCAAGTTCACATCCCTCATTTTTTTTTCCCAACTTGAAACTCCTTTTTTTTTTTTTCCTAGAGAGGCACAGAGCTTGCTAACTCTTTTCCATCTTTGAAATTGCAAAATGAAAATTTAGGTTCCATATCTGAAAGAAAGATGATGATACAGACATAAAGAAATGATGCTATGTGTGAATCACAGAAAACAGCTGAAGCAAGCCAACTGAAATGTAAGCTATTGAAAATAAAATTCCATTTGCCAAACACATCAGCCAGTCTCTTAAACGAGTAAGCACTGTCACAGTTATGCTCATGTACACCTTTGGGGCTTACCCCAAATCACAAGTCAAATGTTCTCCGCTCTTACAAAGGCCTGGTCCTAACCTAAAATCTAAGCACCACTAACACAGTGAGAAAATGCCAAAAGCAAGACCAGTGCTCTCTGCTCTACCCTATGTTCATCACCCCTGAAAAATTACATTTATTTCTAAAATACAAAGACAAAAGGCAAGGCAACCAGTAAATGAACAATTATGAATTGTTTTCTACTTTAACAGCTACCATTACCATTCAGCACTACTTGATAAAAACCTAACACTTTATTTAGAATATAATGCATTATGCAAAAGAATCTTCACTGTGCAAAAGATTCACACAGATTTCCTTTAATTAATAAAGCCCTACTTAATTTTTAATACAGTATGATTTACAAAAGTTCAATTTACTTAAAACCTTCAGTAACTCTGCTAGGGCATAAAGGAGTACGTGCGCCTGCTTTTTTCCCAACAATGAGGCAAATTTGCCATTAAAATTTTTTCCAAAGGTCACCTTGAACCCCACCCCCACCCCCCCAAAAAAAACCCACCGATATTCATTATCTGTGTGAATGTATCTAAACCACAAGCAAATAAATCAGCCATGTTACCAAGCACAAAGCTATTGAGGATTGTTAAGATTTATTTTCAGATGCCAGTGAGACTAAACAAAGATTGTAAGGAACAAAACAAATAGAAGGAAACTCGGGGAACAAATTAATACATTGAACCATTATCTTAACAGGAGCACTCCCTATAGAACAAACTGATGAAACTATCAAAAAGCACTTCTCAAAGCAACAATTTTGCATGTCAAAAAAAAGAGAGAATTAACCTAGACTAAATATATAAATAACAGTATGTTCTGTGTTAAGCCAGTAACAAAGAAACCCCTTAGTGCAGTAAAACAAAGTCCTGTCAAATCCCCATTTTTTACAAAGAAGCATGAAGATCCTTTCACAATGGTTTAAACTGTATTTATAGTAACAGAGTGAAGACTTGAGATAAAAGTCAAAAGGATTAAAGTCAAAGCCCCAGCTCGACATGAGTTATGGTTTTGATTTTTATTCTTATTGTGGGCTACAAATATTAAGACAGAAGACACTTCCATGTGATTGTGGGATCCTCTGAGACTCTACAACCTTAGAGGAGCAGATAAAACAGATGAAAATGCATCTGGTTTGGGAGCAGACTCCATATTAAATGGCCCTGCGCTAAGTAACAACCACAACTGCAGAAGGCCGAGGAGGAGGGGGAGAGGCTGAGGGCTGAAATTTCTGCAATTGATGCAGGGCAGAAAGGAAAAAAAGGCGGGGGGGGGGCAAAGATGTCATATTACTATTTTAAAATGGCAGCCTGTTAATAATCACCACATTCCTGAAAATACAGGGGAATTATGCCACCAGTCCTCCTTTCCTAAGATAAACAAACCCACCACATCCAAACAGGACATACTTCTATGAGAAAATTGGTGGAGCTTGATAGCTACATCTCCATCTAAAACAAAATCCCTGGAGCTGCCACTCAGTTTACAGATTTGGATGCCGGATACTTTTCTTACAAAGAAAGAAACCAAAATTCTGTTGTTTAAGGGAAGTTCTAAGTTACTCTGGAAAGAACTGCTCTTCCTTATACATTTTTCTTAAAAATGAATACCAAGCTACACTTCAATATGAGCTTTTGGTCTCAGTTCAAAAAATCTACTTTGCATTTCCTCTGACCTGATATCCTTCCGTTCAAGATAATCACATGCAAACACACATACATACACACCAGTAGAATATATATATGTACATACACACACATATATAGATACACACATATGTATATAGATATATAAAAGTATACATGGCATATTTTTGAAGATTATTCTTAATGTTAATTTGGATACTTTCTCTTTAGTTCATATATTGCAAGAACCACATACTGAGCTGCATATTTTCTATCGATCTTTAGTCTTTAGTTTTAAAATCAGACAGCTGGTTTAACATTTGATGGAGAAAAGGCTAAAAATTCTTTACCACTACCACAGCAAAATCAGCAGTGGCAGTGTGAAAATGTAAAATAGGACTTCTATCACAGAAATGCACACAAAAAAATGCATTTCTTTTTCACTGAGTATAATACTATCACTTTTAAGAGTAAAAATGTTTCTCGTGCAAGTTTGGAAGAGAGTTTGTCTATATGCATTCACATAACCATAAAGAAAATATGAAAAATTGTCACTGTTACCCAAATGGAATCATTTCTCCTTTTTTACCAAATAAGTTAAGAATGATCATAAGTCACTATTATAAATGGCAAATTTCTGAAAAAGATATTTACAGTAACAATTATTTGCTCCTTTATTCAGTATTTTATTTCAACTGTCAACATTTTGAATACATACACATTTGTACAACTACCAGGGGAAAAATAACTTGAACCAAATTGAAAAATTACCATAACTACTAGTTCAATATGTCTAGTTAAAACAGAGACATCTGTTCCATCATTAATTCTTTTGTGTTGATGACCCCTAGCGTGTCTTTTCCCATCAATGAACTTTGCAAGAGGAAAATGAAACTTTGAACAAAAAACATGTAACTCTGAAACTGATTTCGAGATTTATCACTCCAAGACAATTATATCAAATAAAGTGTAGTACTTTCAAGAATAGCAACATATACTGATTGAATACAAATGGTTAGCTTTAAATTCCATCAGAATACTGTTATTTATTAAGAATTCTCTGCAGGCAGATATAGCTAATTCATGAACCATTATTTTAAAATATTTATAAATCAACTCATTGTTCACTTGTTTAAAATATATACACTGAAGCTCTATAATAGCACTTGACTGCCACTCCAAGGAACTGGAATAATGCATTTTCAGAAGCGGTGCACACCCCCCACACAATTCTGAATTAATGGCTGAGCAAACAATAAATAACCTACTCTGCTCTAGCAAAAATCCAATGATAACATCAATCTGGCATTTACTTAACACTGCTTACTTTTCACATATTCCTTACAAATAAGTTCACTCTCGCAGATGCAGTTCATTAGAGAATGACTATTACCTGCCCATTCATCCGCGGAGACTGAGTGATTTGGCGATTAACAGGACCGCAGATAAAGAGAGAAATCATAGCATACACTATTACAAATTAAAAATGAATAAAGGGGCCCGGCCACTTCAGCTACCAATAACTAGAATGCAATTAAGAAGGACTTCTGTCACTTCTGCGCAGGGCAATAGGGCCAATTATCTAAAACCCTTTGCCAGAATCCAGAAACATACCAGCAAGGCCCTTCAACCAAACTCAGATAATTACTTTTGACAAATGTTCTCCTTGAACATGATGTAGTTACTCAAAAGCTTAAAAAAAAAGAAAAGAAAAGACCACAGTTATAGTAAAACAATCTTTAAAAGTCAACCAGTAACATATCCTGGGGTTTTCAGCTCCCCCCACCCCCACCCCCGCTGCATGCAGCCTGCTTTCTTTTGGTCAATTTATAACAGATAGTAAGTTGGTGAATAAATATTTAATTTATGCAACCGAAAGCCTGAAAGGCTAAGCTTCAAATGCAATGCCTTGCATTCCCGTGAGACACACTGTACAGAAATATCCTTAAAAAAAAAAAAAAAAACCGTTTACAGCTGTCCGTTTAAAGAAGATGAAGAAAAAAAAAGAGAGAAAAAAACCCACACGTACACATACATCAAACCAAAGACGCCGACGCCCCTCTGCCAACCAGCATTTCTATAGAGACATTCTTTCGCTGATTAAAACGTAAGCTCCGAACGGTTAAAGAAAAGGAAAAGCAGCGAAGTAACACCGCCCAGGAAGCCAGCAGCGAAACACACCTAGCTGTACACTCTTCATAACCCCCCGCTACAAATGACACTGACTCAACTTCACGAAACACAGACACACACACCCGGACAAACATACTCACAAATGGCACACACGTGCACGGAATGTACACACAAACATCGGGCTGAGCACAATACCTACAAACACCATCGAACTTGAGCCACACAAAACCTGCACGTATCAGTGTGCATACATAATGCACACGACACGGCACACAGAGCCGCCACGACGGAGCCCACATGCAACATGCCCCACAAGTCCGGGTCGGACACACACCGGGCATGCACGTGTGAAATGTATGAACTCACAAACGTCGAAACCCACACAGACCGTGCACGGAGAGTTATCGATGGAATTCCGGGGGGTGGAGGGGCCGGGAGGGAGTGGTAATTGCCACACAAAGGTCTCCGGAGCGGCAGAGCGAAGTGGAGCGCGGCCGAGCGCTCGGAAATTCCCCGGCGGAGGAGGCACGGCCGAGCCCCGAGAGCGAAGTACCGGGAGAAGTGTCCCGGGCGGTCCCGGGCGCGGCGGGCGCCGGGCTCCCCGAGATAATCGCTGTGCCCCTCCGCGCGCGCACGCACACACACACTCACAGGCACACACACACACACTGGGGCCCCCGGGCGAGCCCACTCCCGCAGAATAACAAAGAGCGGGAGCCCGGCGAGCTGGCGGCGGCTCCGGCTGGAAGCGGCCGTCTCCGCCGGCGCGGGCCAGCGCGGGGCGGCGGGCGGGGGGCGGTACGTACCAGGCGGGCAGCCTCGGCCCAGGTGCGGTCCTTCTTCTTCCTCTTGTCTTTCATGTTTGCATCTCATTGATGGTTCTGCTGATGACGTGGGGGATTCCACGGGGTGCTCGGGGTTCGGGCGCCGAGACAATGACCCAGTGACCCGGTGACCCGCACTCGCTCCGCGGGGGGAGGCGCGCGGGCGGCGGGTGGGAGGGATGGAGCGAGGGGGTGGGGTGGGCTGGGTGGGGGCGCGCGGGCGGCGGCGGCGCGCGACGGGCGGGCCGGGGGCGGGGGCGGCGGCGGCGGCAGGGCCGGGGCCGGGGCCGAGGCCGGGGGCGGGGGCGGGGGCGGCGCCGGCCGGGCTCGCTCGTGCGGGGCTTGCACTGCGCCGCCGCCGCGGTGACAGCTCCGGGGATGCTCCGCTCGGCCCCGCTCACAACAATACACTCTGACGTCACGGGGAATGGCGACGCGGCCGCACACTCGCCGCGCTCACACTCGCCGCGCTCACACTCGCCCTCTCTCGCGCGCGCACACCCGCGCACACTCGCCGCGCGCCCCCCACTCCAGCCACGCCCTGAAACCCTCGCGAGACCCCTCTCCCTCCCACCCAGACCCCGAGCCCCTCCGGGCTCTGCCCGCTCCGCTCAGGCGGAGCCTCTCCGGCCCGGTTTGGGCCAGCCACCGCGGACACGCGGGCCTTCGGAACTTGTGTACGAGTCCGCTCCGCAACTCGACGCCTCTGTCCTGTGCGCTCACACTCGCTCGCACACTCATTCTGTCTCTCTCTCTCTGCACTGCTCCCCTCTGCTGGACTCCTTTAACCCTTTTCTGCTGGGCTGGGTAGATTCTTAGAGCCTGAAAGGGTGAAAAAAAAAAAAAAAAAGCTTCTTCTGATGTAGAACTAATACTGAAGGTGCAACTTGACACAATGTTGAGCCCCCTCCATCATCTAAAACAATGCGAGACCAAAGCGCGGTGGCCGTGGATCAGTGCCGTGCGATGACTTAGCATTAGTTATTTTTAATAGTGTCCAGTCATCATTCGATAGCGTAAAACATGATGAGAATCTAAACAATTGCACAGCTAACGCTTGTGTATTTAAAAATTGTTTGTAATGGCCAGGTTTAGGGTGCGTGAAGAGTTGGACTGTTAACCTTGCTAGCGAACTACAAACAAACAAAAAACGTGTTAAGCCTTGAAAGTTTATTGTAACCTTTCCAACTTCTTAGATCGCTGGTGAAGTGTTTAGGTCAATAAAGTTATTGTTAACGCCAAGAAAGAAATGGCTGTATGACCCACACATTAATTATGTCTTGGGTATCTAAAAAAAACAAAACGAGCACTCATTCTGGATGATTTATGTACGGTTATTTCCTAACTGTAATAATAAAGTATGTAAATAGTAGTCTTGTTTTTTCATATACATTATCTCATTTCATCCTCAAAACAACGCAGTTAAACATACATTTTTCCCTCTACTGCACAAAAGAGGAAATGAAGCTTAGAAACATTACATTGCATTCAAGGTCTCTAGCTAAATCAGTTCTGAATCAAACTCAAGTCTTTTGACCCTAATCCCATATTGTTTCTATTACTCTAAACTGCAATGCTTAAAAATAAATACTCCTAACTTGAAATGAACGTCTAATGAAAAGATGTATGTCTAAGTATGAAACAATTATAGTAAGGTGATTCCTTTGAGAACAGTGTCAAATGACTGAAGTAATAAAAATATTTGAAATTAAGCAGAGGCAGTACTTAATCATAAAGAACTGATTATGCTAATTCTTTAAAAATATTTACCTTATTAATTCATTAGAATAAGAAAAATCTATTCATTGTCTTTAAATATCAAAAGATTATCTCCATTTTTTTTCCCTTTCTTTTTAAAAATGGATTTGGAGAACACACTGAAGTTATCCCTGGGCTGAAAGTACTGGTAGTTTGGTCTCTAAGTCGTGTCAGATTCTTGTGACCCCGTGGCCTGCAGCCCACCAGGCTTATCTGTCCATGGGATTTCCAGGCAAGAATACTGGAGTGGGTTGCCATTTCTTTCTCCAGGGGATCTTCCTGACCCAGGGATCAAACCCAGGTCTCCTGCTTTGCAGGCGGATTCTTTACCATTTGAGCTAACAGGGAAGCCCTTTGCATAACTCTTATTCCTGTGTATTACATTTTAACTTTACATTTCATATACATTAAAGTTGTATTACATTCGCATCTGTATGCTTATTCCAATGTTTTCTCTTCCATTCAGAAATACTTATTTAAAGCAATCAGACCATAGCATATATATATATATAAACACATAATTTGTTTTTTGTGTGTGAAATAGTGCTTAAGAACTTTTGGAAAACATTCATATTCAGTTCCTTTGCAGCAAATTATTATTCTTTAATAACCAATTCTGATTATTAAATAAAATATATCAATGCGCTTTGTTGTTGTTGTTTAGTTGGTAAATCACGGCCAACTCTTTGTGACCCCCTGGACTGTAGCCCAACAGGCTCTGTCTATGGGATTCCCCAGGCAAGAATACTGGAGTGGAAATCACACTGGGTTGTGATTTTCTTCTCCAGGGGATCTTCCAGACCCAGAGACTGAACCTGCATCTCCTGCACTGGCTGGCGGACTTTTTATCACTGAGCCACCTGGAAAGTCCATCATCCACTTTAAGCAGATGTAAACGATTATATTGTTAAAAACTAAAACAAAATTTGTTTATACATCCATTCTTTGACAGTGAGCAAAGTATTATGAACTGACACTTTAGATTCTACCTATCCCAGGTGGCTCAGTAGTAAAGAATCTGCCTGCCACTTAGGAAACAGGGGTTCCCTTGGTCAGGAAGATCCCCTGGAGAAGAAAAGGGCAACCCACTCCAGTATTCTTGCCTGGAAAATCCCATGGACAGAGAAGCCTGGTGAGCTACAGGCCATAGGGTTGCAATGAGTCAAACACTTAGAAACCAAACAACAATGAGTCCATACTACCTAAGTCTGATTAAAGATTTTATCAATATTCTCTACCCAAATGGCATATGTTTCATATAGCACCAGAATAGAGGTGGGCCCCTTTCCAGAGATGCTGATGCTGTTGCTGTTGTTGCATTATTTTCTTCTGTGTATACTTATCTACATTCAACCATACTTTTCCTTATGAGTAACTCAATCTCTCAATAAATGTGGTATGAAGAGGGAATATATGGATCAATTATAGATCTTTTATAGCTTGCTAAATTCCATATCTTTTTTAACAGATGAATGTGATGTGATGAATGTCATAAGAAATGTACAAGTGAAATTTTATGAAAATTAGTAAGAGAACTCTCTACCAGGGAGATTAAAGAAGGCTTTAAGAAAGATGTTCTTAATGGGATTTGAAGGATGGGTAGCATTTGAACGTTCAAATCTGTAGGAATTAAGAGAAGCTTTTCCAAATATAAGTACAGTAAAAAGTCAGGACAGTTTAGAGCTAGGAAAATATTCAAACAGAAAGATGACATCCACCAAGCACTGCTAGCATTCATTTAAATTTCATGTAAGATCACATATATTTCAAGAACCCTTCCTTCAAATGAGGAGAGAAGAGTAACTCAAAGAGTACAGGTTCCAGTCAGAACTGCCTTATAAATTGTTCCTTTTCTAAGATTCCCATCCCAATTACATAGCCATAGGGATAGCTCGGAAATTCATTTGACATCTAATAGCACCTTCTCTGCATTTCCCTGCTCTTTAAAATCCCATTCCTGCTTCTAGGTTCAGAATTCAACAGTTCAACTTCATGTGTTCATGTGTCCCATCATCAATTCCAGCAGAGCCTTTAAGGTCCTGGGATGTTGGGATTTTCTGAGCAAGGGTACTAGAGTGGGTTGCCATTTCCTTCTCCAGGGGATCTTCCCAACCCAGGGATCGAACCCAGGTCTCCTGCATTGCAGGCAGACGCTTTACCATCTGAGCCACTAGGGAAACCCTTCTTTTATAATACAAGATATTTAACCATTGATAAGTGTTCAGTACTGATCAAATCCAAACAGTAATCGATATCAGTTTGAAAAAAATAAAACAGAGGTAATGTTGTACTGCAAAAGGGTTCGTGTTCATATGAAAATCCAATCCTAATACAAGAGAGACTTTAGAATCTGAGGACAGAAGTTGTTGTGTCATGACTGATCTGTTAGGGAATACAAATTTTCACAATGGATCCTAAAGTGTTGACCATAGATGAGAAAATTTAGGTGTTTCAGGCAGGAATAAGGGACTGAGATTGCTTCCCCAGCCATCCCACATCCCTATTGCCTGTGGAAGTCTGGAATGAAAGGAAATCTCTTCTACCCCTCCCCCACACATGCCCACCAGCAGGCACAGCACAGAGCAGAAGGTGGGGTGGGGAAGGAGTAATAAAAGTTGAAGAGAATAGAGTCAAGGGTTGCAGGGGAGACGGGAGAAGTCTTAGGTGGTCTTGATGACCATGCAATATTTATTTCTGAAATATATATATATAATGCAGAAGCTGAGAATCTCTGAATTCTACAAATAATAATATTTAATAATCCTATTTTTTTCCTACATATCTTTTGTTAATGATCAATTAAGTTCTAAGTAGTCTGGAAATTCCATGAAAGTGGTGTCTTATCTTCTTTGTCCCTTGTCCCATTCACTGAATTTCCAGCACAAAGCAAATTACTTGTCATAATCCAAGCCACAATAAATACTTATTGAGTAAAAAGTAAATTATTGGAAATTGAGTAAAATAATTCCTTTCATTGTACATATGATAAAAGTCCAGCCAATCAAGATGCATTTGCTTTTTTTCCCTCTTGATAGCAAAATGCTCCCTCCCCAAATATTTCAACTGAGCAGTTCAGAGTAATACAAACCAAAGTGAAATGGAGCCAATTATCAGCATTATTAATTATGTATAGTCAAAATGATAAACATACAGAAGGGTTTTAAAAATTTTGTCTGAGACTAATTTTATCTAAACTATTGACAATTCTTCTACTAGGAAATAAGTGGATTAACTGTGGTTGCTTTTGTTTTGGAAATCTACAACAGTTTAATATTTTAAGATTTCAATGCGCTCTCATAGAAATATTGTAGCTAAAAAGAAAAAAAGATCGTAAATTTTCATCCAAACCTCTCTGTAACTAATTTTATTTGCATTGTCAATATATATAGTTTTCCTTTTTTAGTTGATTAGAATGGTTTGATGCCCATTTTAAATTATCCGGTCAGTTTGTAGTATTGTGCATTTAAGTGCACTAAATTAAAAAAAAAAAATGCTCACCTTATATCTAGTCCTTTTAGCAGGTAAAGCATTCTTAAATCTGAGGAGAAGTAGAATAAAATGGCTAAAGCACTTTCATAGTTTTCCTCTTTCATTCTCTTAAATTGCTCTCTTTTTTCTGCTTTATCTCCCTACTTCCTTTGTGAAATTACAAACTCTGCTTCTGAGTAGAGCCCTTCATTCAAGAATTTACCTTTTCCCCCTTTAAACCCTTAATTAGGCATAGAGAACACAGTCTGATTTATGGCCTAGTGTTTAACAGGACTCACACTTAATCCATTACACAAAGAGGGATACACATATTCCCTAACAGCACCACTCATTAGTTTATACAAAGTGAAAAAAAAAAGACACTTAGGAAATGTAAATAAAGCTTGGCTTGATACTATCTTCTTATGCATATGTAATGTGATCAGAATATCAACATTGCAGTCTAACAGCTTTTTGCTTATTTTCCAAACTACAAATTAGATTTCTCTAGGTAAACTCTAATTCAATCCCACATTTAGTGGATAAGAAGGAAAATTACATGCTGCTAAATTCATCTTTGTGTGGAAAGAATGTTCTTAGTTCACAAGGGAGAAGACTAGAATTCTGATTATAACTACTATCTCAAACTCTAATTCACAGGAATCTTGGCCATGTTTCTGATACTCCGCTTGCCTCAGTTTCTATGTTTACCAGAAAAATAATTTTTGTGATTGAGACTCCTAGAAAAAGAACTTTGGAGGAATCACAAACAAGTAATTTATTCCAGTAATTTTTTACCTAGCTGCTATTTTAAGTTGTACAGTAAGGTATATGAAGTATACGCTGTGGATATTATCTAATGGTAGGACTTCCTCTCTATTCCATTCATAGCACCAAGAGCTCAAAGGAAGATATAAGGCCATTCTGAAACTTTTACAAGGATGGATTGAAGTGATGGGGAGATAGGACTCCTTTTGTAACTGAAGAATTCTTATTGCTTTCCCGTTGAGTTTTATTGCTGGGGACACGGCTGATCATCTTAGCCAACACACTTCCAGTAACCATGGGGTGACAAGATTGATTAGCTAAATAGCAGGAATAACTGGAAGATCTCTTAGGAGCCCATTTAGCCAGGGAAATACCATCTAATTGTTCACCAGTTTATGTGATGACAGAAAAGAAGTGTGTGTGTGTGTGCATGTGTGTGTGCGTGCACGCAGGAATTTCCACCTCCACTCAGGGACCCACCTAGCAGTGAGGGAAAGCAGCAGTACTGCATTTCAGAAAAGAGAACAATGACCCTGAAGTGTCTGAAATCTGTCCAGGATTTTCACAGCCCCCCTGAGGCGTGGGGGAAGGGTGGAGCTAAGCATATTTACCTTTTTGTGAGAATAGAGAGATGCAGAAAAAGAGATTCTTACTCACCCACTCCCCCTGATTTTCTGTTACTCTATCACATTTAAGTAAGGTATCCCCAAGGAAAAGGATCAAAGATAGTTATGACATTTAGATGTCAAAATAATGAATCATGCATTTTTAAAAATACCTGGATTGAGTTGCTGGTAGGAATTTTGATCAATGCGCATTTTTTAGTAGAAAATTCTTTTCTCTAGAGACTTTCCCCCTTAATCATTCAGGGGTGATTAACTCTGTAGTAGATCCAAAATGTCTAGATCACAACTCTTCTACCTAACCCCTAATCATTTATTTAATTTCCATTTCATAAATCTAATTCCTTCCCCCTTTCTATTTGTGGGTTTATTGCTAATTTCACTTCTTGGGCAAGGAGTGTTTGCTTCATAAAATTTAAATATTTTAAAAAATTGTATGCTTTTTTTAAACTTGAGCTGTAATATAATCATCACAAAATAAAATGCACAGGTCTCAAGTGCCCTGTTTGATGACATTTGATAATTGTATACATCTCAGTAACTATAATCCACAACAAAGTACAGAACATTTCCATCATTCTCAGAATGTCCCTCACAGAAATAACCACTTTCATAATTCAATCACCAAAGATGAGTTTACCCTTTTAATGGACCGTTAATATTTTCCCCTGGATGTAGTTTCTCTATTCACTTTTTGTAATGGCCTATTTAATGAAGTCAGTTTTATCAGCTTTTTCTTTTATGATTAGGGCTTTTGAGTATTGTGCAAGAAACCTTTGCTTATTCCAACTTCAAGAAGGTATTCTCCTATCTTTTATTCCCAGTTTTGATATTTTTTACATTTTTGGAAATAGTATTTTAATTTTACTTTTTGATTATTTGCTGATGACATATAAAAATAAAATTGGTTTTTTAATATTGATCTTGTATACTGTCACATTGCTAAATTCATTTATATGTTACAGAGTCAAGTAGAGTCTCTGTGTCTATAATTATGTTGCTTACAAATAATAGAAATTCTACTTCTTTTCTGATTTAATATTTCATTTCTTTTTCTTGCTTTATTGTGCTGGCTAGGGCCTCTGCAGCAATTCTGGATAAAAGTTATGAGAGTAAACACACTTACTCTATCCCCAAACTTTGGAGTAAAGAGATTCATGTTTCACTCAAGTATCATGTTCAGTTCAGTTCAGTCGCTCAGTCGTATCCGACTCCTTGCGACTCCATGAATCGCAGTACACCAGGCCTCCCTGTCCATCACCAACTCCCGGAGTTCACTCAAACTCACGTCCATCGAGTCGGTGATGCAATCCAGCCATCTCATCCTCTGTCGTCCCCTTCTCCTCCTGCCCCCAACCCCTCCCAGCATCAGAGTCTTTTCCAATGAGTCAACTCTTCGCATGAGGTGGCCAAAATACCGGAGTTCAGCTTCAGCATAATTCCCTACAAAGAAATCCCAGGGCTGATCTCCTTCAGAATGGCCTGGTTGGATCTCCTTGCAGTCCAAGGGACTCTCAAGAGTCTTCTCCAACACCACAGTTCAAAAGCATCAATTCTTGGGCGCTCAGCTTTCTTCACAGTCAAACTCTTACATCCATACATGACCAGTGGAAAAACCATAGCCTTGACTAGATGGACCTTTGTTGGCAAAGTAATGTCTCTGCTTTTGAATATGCTATCTAGGTTGGTCATAACTTTTCTTCCAAGGAGTAAGCGTCTTTTAATTTCATGGCTGCAGTCACCATCTGCAGTGATTTTGGAGCCCCCAAAAATAATTCTGACACTGTTTCCACTGTTTCCCCATCTATTTCCCATGAAGTGATGGGGCCAGATGCCGTGATGTTCGTCTTCTGAATGTTGAGTTGTAAGCCAACTTTTTCACTCTCCACTTTCACTTTCATTAAGAGGCTTTTTAGTTCCTCTTCACTTTCTGCCATAAGGGTGGTGTTATCTGCATATTTGAAAAGGAGTAGGAGTACGTCAAAGCTGTATATTATCACCCTGCTTATTTAACTTATATGCAGAGTACATCATGAGAAACGCTGGGCTGGAAGAAGCACAAGCTGGAATTAAGATTGCCAGGAGAAATCTCAATAACCTCAGATATGCAGATGATACCACCCTTATGGCAGAAAGTATCGTGTTAGCTGTGTGATTTTTTAAAGATGCCTTTATTTCTGAATGAGAAAATTTTCTTCTTTTCCTTGAAGACTAAGAGTTCCTCCCTTTCCCACTATGAGTGAGTTTTAAATTTTATTAAAATCTTTTCTCCATCTATTGAAATAATCAAAAGATTTTTTCCTATCATTCTGTTATATTGTGTTACACTGATTTCCTTTTTTTTTAGTTTTTATTTATTTTTGGCTGTGCTGTGTCATTGTTGCTCTGTGGGTTTTTCTCTAGTTACAGCAAGTGGGGCTGCTCTCTAGTGGTGGCGCACAGGCTTTTCCTTGCGGGGCTTGTCTTGTTGCAGAGCATGGGCTCTAGGGTGCTTGGGCTTCAGTAGTTGTGGCAAGTGGGCCCCACAGTTGCAGCTCCCAGGCTGTAGAGCACAGGCTCAGTAGTCGTGGCACATGTGCCTAATGGCTCTGTAGCATGCAGGATCTTCTTGGATCAGGGATTGAACCAGTGTCTAGTGGACTGGCAGGCAGAGCCCCCACTGAGCCTCCTTGATTTTCTAAAAGTAAATCAAGCTTGCATTTCTACAATAAATCTCACCTGTTCTTTATTATATATTTTTTTGTTTTTTTCCTTTTATTTTTATTTATTTATTTTTTAAATTTTATTTTATTTAACTTTACAATATTGTATTGGTTTTGCCATATATCAAAATGAATCTGCCACAGGTATACATGTGTTCCCCATCCTGAACCCTCCTCCCTCCTCCCTCCTCCTCCCCATACCATCCCTCTGGATCATCCCAGTGCTCCAGCCCCAAGCATCCAGTATCGTGCATCGAACCTGGACTGGCGACTCGTTTCATATATGATAGTATACATATTTCAATGCCATTCTCCATATATTTTTATATGTTGCTGAATTCACTTTTCTAGTATTTTGTTAATTTTGTCTTCATGCTCATGAGGAATACTGATCTTTAATTGTATTTCCTTGACATTTTTTGAGTTATTTTGCTATCATAGTATTGCTGAACTCATAAAGTGAATTGGAAAGTTTCTTCATCTTTTGTATGCCAGAATATGGAGAGGATTATTTTTTCAGTCACTTCAGTTCAGTCGCTCAGTTGTGTCCAACTCTTTGAGAACCCATGAACCACAGCACGTCAGGCCTCCCTGTCCATCACCAACTCCCGGAGCCCACCCAAGCCCATGTCCATTGAGTCAGTGATGCCATCCAACCATCTCATCCTCTGTGGTCCCCTTCTCCTCCTGCCCTCAATCTTTTCCAGCATCAGGGTTTTTTCAAATGAGTCAGCTCTTCGCATCAGGTGGCCAAAGTATTGGAGTTTCAGCTTCAACATCAGTCCTACCAATGAACACCCAGGACTGATCTCCTTTAGGATGGACTGATTGGATCTCCTTGCAGTCCAAGGGACTCTCAAGAGTCTTCTCTGTTTTGGATTAGTGTTATTTCTTCCTTAAATGTTTGGTAGAATTCATTGATAAAACCACCTGGAACTGGAGTTATAATTGTATGTGTAAATGTTTTTGAGAGCAAATTCAATTTCTGTAATGCAGAGAATGAGATGGTTAGATAGCATCAGTGACTCAATGGGTATAAATCTGAGCAAACTCGGAGAGATGGTGAAGGACAGCGAAGCCTGGCGTGCTGCAGTACATGGGGTCGCAAAGAGTCGGACATGACTTAATGACTAAACAGCAACAACAATACATGAAAATCAGTTCATTAAAGCATTCCACTTTTTTTTTTTGAATTCTACTTTATTAAAGTTTTATCAGTTTCATTGAGGTATCATTTACATACCATCCATGAATCCAAGGTAATTGTACAGTTTGATGTTTTTAGTTTTGAAAATTTACACAGTTGTGCAACCATCACCTAGTCTAATTTTAGAAACTTTCGATCATCCCCAGAATTAACCTTATGCCCATTTGAAGTCAAATCCCAGTTCTACCTCCAGGACATAGAATTATGTAGTAGTTTTGTATCTGTCTTCTTTCACGTAGATATAACCTATTTCACATTTATCCATCTTGTTGCATGTATCAATAGTGTGTTTCTTTTCATTTCTAGATGGTATTCCACACTGTATGGATGCTGCTGTTGTTCAGTTCCCAAGTTGTATCTGACTCTTTGTGACCCCATGGACTGCAGCACACCAGGTTCCACTGTCCTCCGCTATCTCCTGGAGTCTGTTCAAATTCATGTCCACTGAGACAGTGATGCCTTCCAACCATCTCATCATAAACATTTTGTTTATCCATTCACCAGTTCAAGGACATCTGGAATGTCTGCAGCCTTTGACTATTATAAATAATACTGTTATGACTATTTGTATACAAATCTTTGGGTAGACATGTTTTCATTTTCTTTATGAGTGGAATTATTATATCTTAAGAACATGTTTGAGTTTCCCAATTACTGTACCTTAAGTATATATCTACATTTTAAAGAAATTGTCAAACTGGTTTCCAAAGTGGCACTCTATTTGATGAAATGTGTATTCAAATATTTAAGCCATTTTAAAAATCATATCACTTAAAATTTTATCATTGAGTCTTAAGAGTTCTTTATATAATATGTATTTGAGTTATTTATCAGATATATATATTTTTTTCCCTTAGTCTATGACCTATCTTCTTATTTTCTTAATGGTATATTTTGAAGAGCAAAAGATTTCAACCTTGATGAAATTCGATATACCAGTTTTTAATGTAGTATCCTTAATGGCATCATAGCTGAGAAATCTTTGTCTTACCGAAGATCACATTTTTCTTTTGTTTCCTTCTAGGAGTTTTTCTAGTTTCAGCTTGTAAATATTCATATACAACTAATTTTGAGTTATGGTATGAATATGGTATAAGGTAAAGTTATCAGTTATTATTTGTGGCATATGGATATCCAATTTTTCTGGTACCTTGTATTGAAAAAAAGTCCATTCCCCTATTGCAGTATCTTGACACATTTATTGAACATCAGCCACAGTTATGTAGTTATTTTTCTGGGCTATCTATTATGTTGCTCTGATATATATAGATATACACTTTACACCAATATCAGACTGCTTTAACTACAATAATATTATAAATCATGAAACCAGGTAGTATAAGATCTTCAGTTTTCATCCCCTTTATAAAAACTGTTTCATCTATTCAAGATTTCTCAGATTTCACATCAATGTTAGAATCAGTTTGTCAATTTCTGCCAAGAAAGGACTGGGAGGAGGGTACTGGTATACAATCTCTATGAAATTCTTCCATTGTCTTTTCATTTGCATTATTTTTTGCTGAGGATTCTGAATTGGTCTGTATCTTTGTTTCTTTCTTCATAAGGAGTCTTTTTTTCCTTGGAGATTTAAATTTTTTTTTTAAATTTCTCAGTGAATTTTGAGCAACTTTATTATAAATTTTATTGATGTAGTTTACTTCATGGTTCTTGTGTGTGACATCCATTGAACTTCTTCCATTTGAATGTATGTATACAAAATTTCTTCAGCCGTGTACAACTCTTTCCATCCCCTGACTATAGCCTACCAGGCTCCTCTGTTCATGGAATTCTCCAGGCAGAATACTGGGGTGGGTTGCCATTTCTTCCTCCAGGGGATCCTCCCAACCCAGGGATTGAACCCACATCTCTTATGTCTCCTGCATTGGCAGCTGGCATCTTTACCACGAGCATCACCTGGGAAGCCCATTTGAATGTATCAGTTCAGTTCAGTCGCTCAGTCGTGTCCAACTCTCTGTGACCCATGAATCACAGCACGCCAGGCCCCCTGTCCATCACCAACTCCCGGAGTCCACCCAAACCCATGTCCATCGAGTCAGTGATGCCATCCAGCCATCTCATCCTCTGTCGTCCCCTTCTCCTCCTGCCCCCAGTCCCTCCCAGCATCAGAGTCTTTTCCAATGAGTCAACTCTTCTCATGAGGTGGCCAAAGTATTGGAGTTTCAGCTTTAGCATCAGTCCTTCTAGTGAACACCCAGGACTGATCTCCTTTAGAATGGACTGGTTGGATCTCCTTGCAGTCCAAGGGACTCTCAAGAGTCTTCTCCAACACCACAGTTCAAAAGCATCAATTCTTGGGAGCTCAGCTTTCTTCACAGTGGTCACCAAAGTTGGAAGTGATTCAGCCATGTATTCAAATGGTTTTTCTGTTTAGTATTTAACCTTCACCATTCTCCCCTCTAACTGGATTCATTATAAGGAAAGGAACAATGGCTTTTTTTTTGCCAACATTGTAGCACCATGATTAGCCCAGGGTCCAGTACGTATTAGCTTTTAACTAATATATGAATGAATTAATTGCATGAACTTTCAAGCAACAAACACAGCACTTATTTTGACTAAACAGTTTGTCTCTGAATACAACTGCATTAGTTACAAATAATTAAGTGATTATATATCCACAAATTTGGATTAATATATTTCTCAAGCTTGTGCAATTAAGTTCAACCATCTCAGGCCAGGACACTCGAATACAATGCCTTCATTTTTCCTTGTATTTCTTTTGTAATTACTGTCACTCCCACCTTCAAAAGGAGCATGAAAAAGAAAGGAAAAAACAATTAGAGTGAAAGGGGTGGATGGGGAGAAGAGAGGAGATCCATCTGAACTCTCCCTTTGAATCCCTTACTGATCAATATGGAATTTTCTGACTGTCACATCTACAAAGCTATCATTAGAGAAATTTTATTGACTTATTTTTATGTATCAATAGAGTCAAATATTTGTCCATGTTAAGGACAATATATATGTGGCAATCATTCTTGGCGTTATGCTAATTGTGACAATACCAACATAGACTGAGCACATGTGCCATAGGGCCTTGTTATAAGAACTTGTTATTTGCAAGAAGATTATGAGTTATACATATGATTATCATGCCTCTTTTACAGATGAGAAGCTTGATTGCAAAGGGATCCAGTAAATTGCAAAAGTTCATATAACTTGAAAGTGACAGAGCTGAGATGAAATTTTAGGCAATGTGAGTCAAGATTTCTTACTTTCACCTCTTCCAACAAAGCACACCTCAGCACAATGACGGGCGATTTTTTTAAGTATAAAATATTCTAGTATAAAATATTTCTTCTTTTGTTAAAAAGTGAAACTCAGGTTATGTTTTTTTATATATAGAATTCTGCTGAAATATATATATATATAACAAATAAAGATACTGAGTCAGTTAAATTATTAACACAGTCTATCCACCATATGTTTGTAAAATGTATCCACATATGTGACTCTCCATTTTCTTCATGTGTGTGAGAATATCCATGTTTATTTAGAAAGCATACCCAATATGTGTTTAACTTCCTGAAGACCTTTGATAAATTCCTTTTTAAGTAAATCTTGTATTTTCAAACATTTTATACTTATAGAAAAAATCACAAAGATCTGCAGAGTTCTCCTGTAGCCCATATCTAATTTCCCATGCTATTAGTATGTTTTATTATTATGGTACATTTGTGAAAGTCGACAAATTAATTTTGATACATTGTTATTAACTAAATACTTCTAAAAAATATTTTCATGGTTTTTTCTAATGTTCTTTTTCTGTTCTGGAATCCCAACAAGGATATTGTTTTACATTTAATCATTGTATTTCCTTTGACTGCTCTTGACTGTGACAATTCCTCAGACTACCCTTGGGTTTGGTGAGCTTGGCAGTCTTGAGGACTTCTGGTCTGACATATTTTTAGGTATTTTGTACGATGCCCCTCTATTGGAATCTGTTATGGAATTTTGTGATTAAGACCACAGAGGTAAACTGCCATTTTTATCACACTGTATCCAAAAAATATGGAGCTTCCTGTGTGGTAAAGAATCCGCCTACCAGTGCAGGAAATGCAGGAGACGTGGGTTTGATCCTTCGGTGGGGAAGATCCTCTGGGGGATAAATGGCAACCCATTCCGGTATTCTTGCTGGGAGAATCCCAGGAACAGAGGAACCTGGTGGGCTGCAGTCCATGGGATCATGTTAATATGCTATCAACATTATTGATTACCTGGCTGAGGTAGTGTTTGTCAGATTTCTCCACTGCAAATTCCCCTTTCTCACTGCTCCCTTCCATACTTGTACATTTTGGGAGGTTATTACTATGTGCAACCCACACTTAAGGAGAGGTGGCATATATTACTGAATTCTTCTGCACGAGATATTTGCTTTATTCTCCATGTTTTACTTATTCAATCATTATCAGTATCATTATAGAGTCATGGATATTTTATGCTTTGGGTTCAGTTCAGTTCAGTTCAGCTGCTCAGTCGTGTCCGACTCTGTGACCCCATGAATTGCAGCACGCCAGGCCTCCCTGTCCATCACCAACTCCTGGAGTTTAATCAAACTCACGTCCATCGAGTCGGTGATGCCATCCAGTCAACTCATCCTCTGTCGTCCCCTTCTCCTCCTGCCCCCAATCCCTGCCAGCATCAGAGTCTTTTCCAATGAGTCAACTCTTCGCATGAAGTGGCCAAAGAACTGGAGTTTCAGCTTTAGCATCATTCCTTCCAAAGAAATCCCAGGACTGATCTCTGGGTTACAAATCAATAAAACTTTGTTTATGTTGGTGCTCAAACTGTTCCAGTTTTGGCCATTGAGAACTCTTTCAGATGGCTTCTATGTTTGTTTGTTTGTTTTTAACATACTCCTATTTTTTGCTTTTAAAAATATTTTGCTTTTTGTTGTTTTAAGAAACACATCCTTACCTTCTGACACTACAAGGTGCTTGAGGCTCACTTTGTATATTTCCTGTTCCAATCTTAGAATCAGCCATTTCTCCAAGAAGCCCTGGTTTTTTATCAGAGAAATGAAATGAATGCTCAAAATGAAAATCTGAGCATTAGCTGTGCTTGTTACTCCTGAGGTCTTTTTTCTAGCCCTTCTCAGCTGAAAGAGCAAGGAAATACATGTATGAATACCAATGCATATACTATTTATAAATACCAGCTCTCTATATTTCTAAATGTACACATCTGTATCTATTGAAGGTAAACACCAGTTCATACAATTGGCCTTCAACTAATTCATTACCACATCTATCATTCTAGTCTCTTCTTGTTTATTTATAACCTTCCAGTACAACAGTTAGAAACAACTCCAACCATCTGCCATCTATTTAATTGTTCAGCTTGACATATACATAATTATATTTGAATCGTTAACCAGCTCCCCCATGTGAAAAGACACTTCAATAGGTGGAGTACAATCCTTATGTATAGTACAATCCTCATGTATAGTTCAGTTTGCCTTTAACCTTACAAATTCCTATATCTCCTAAGTTAGTTAGGTTAACAGTGTCTACTTTAAGCCCCTTCAATGATATTGTTCCACACATTTGTAATAAAGTTATGATTCTTTTGTCACATTCTGCATTCCACTTTGTCATTCTATAATGTATCTATCATTATAGAATCATACTGAATATTTTCACTGCCTTAAAAAAATACCCTGTGCCTCATGTGTTGAAACCTTTCTTCACCAAGCCTCTTAGACCACTGGCAAACACAAATCAGTTTCCTGTCTCTATGGGTTTGCCTTTCTAGAATGCCATTTAATGGGAATCACTCAGCATTCGCCCTACTTAGATTGGCTTTTTTCACTTAGCCATATGTGTTTAAATTTCATTTGTCTCTTTTACTGGTTAAATAATGCATTCCTTTTAACTGCTGAATAATATTCCATTATACAGATGTACCATACTTTGACTATCAAAAGGCATCTTGGTTGTTTCTAGTTTTTAGTAATTATGAATGCAGCTATAAACACTTAGTTTTTGTGTGGACATAAGTTTTCAACACATTTGGGTAAATACCTAACAATGCAACTGATGTGTCAAACAGTAAGACTATTGTTCTCACTTTGTAAGAAACTGTCAAACTGTCTTCCAAAGTGGCTGTAAGATTTTCATTCCCTCCAGGAATGAATGAGAGTTCCTTGTGGCTTTGCATCGTCACCAGTTGTCAGTTTTTCTGGGTTTTAGACATTCTAATAAGTATGTAGTGGTTATCTCATTGTTGTTTGAATTTGCATTACTCTAATGACAAATGACTGAGCATACTTTTATATGCTTATTTGCCATCTGTATACCTTCTTTGGTGAATTTTCTGTGTGTATCTCTTGCCCAATTTTTATTGGTTATTTTATTACTGAGTTTTAAGAGTTCTGTGTATATTTTGGATACAAGTACTTTATCAGATATGATCTGCAGACGTGCAGATCTCCACGTCGGTGGCATGTCATTTCATTCTCTGAAATAGAGTATTTCTCAGGGCAGAAGCTTTAAATTTTTAATTAAATCCAAACTGATTTTTCTTTTATGGATTGTAGGTCTTGTGTGTGTGTCGTTAAAAATTCACCACCACGAAAACCATCACAATATTGTAAAATAGTTATCATCCAATTAAAATAAATTAATTTAAAAAAT
Source organism: Bos indicus (assembly GCF_029378745.1). Classification (NCBI taxonomy): domain Eukaryota; kingdom Metazoa; phylum Chordata; class Mammalia; order Artiodactyla; family Bovidae; genus Bos; species Bos indicus. The sequence goes on from NC_091783.1 coordinate 24,018,393, forward strand.
TCACCACCAAATTCAAGTTCAGATAGATTTTTTCCTTTTTTTTTCTGAAGTTTAATAGTACTGCATTTTACATTTCAAGCTATAATATGTTTTGAATTAATTTTTGTGAATAATTCAAAAATTTTTGAATAATATCTAGATTCATTTTTTTTTTTTGCCTATGCATGTCCAGTTGTTGAAAAGATTATTCCTTTTCCATTAAAATATCTTGGAAACTTTGTCAAAGATCATTTGAGAGACAATTATTCAATATGTGTATGTAGTTAATTTGACTGTTAAAAAGATGGTGCTAATGGGGTCAATATTGGAGTTAAATTTTATACAAACACTTTGGATACGTACACACTAAATGTCTGGACACATGTGCCTCTGTATGCTGAGAGTTCTCCAGCCTTCTACTCTAACTCTGCCTGCTGACGTGCAGATGCACATGCTTGATTATAACGTGATAAAGTATTCTAGGTAGCTTACTCAGATAAAACCCAATGCCACAAAGAAACTATTTTAAAATGGTGAGTCTTTATTGCCCTGTTGATAAAAAACAAAACATAACAAAAAAATATCTGGAGATAAGCAACCAGGTGCTGGATTAGTAGCCAATATATATTAAAGACTCCGGATGCCTTGTTCTCTCTCACTATGAAGAATTGCTGGCTACTTTTGATATTGCAGCTCACCATTCTGGGTCCAAGGGCTAGAGGAAGGGATGCCAAGAACTGAAGAAAAAGTATTATAGATATACATGCACTCATGTGTGCTAAGTCGCTTCAGTCATGTCTGACTCTTTGTGACCACACAGACCATAGCTTGCCAGGCTCCTCTGTCCATGGGATTTCCCAGACAAAAATACTGAAGTGGGTTCCATTCCCTTCTCCAGAGGATCTTCCTGACCCAGGGATCGAGCCTGTGTCTCCTGCATTGCTGGTGGATTCTTCACCGCTGAGCCACTAGGGAAGCCATACACACACACACACACACACACACACACACACACACACACACACACATCTATATATATATTAACTTTCTGTAATGTGGTTTTATCAGCTGCGGAATTGTGGTTCTTCTTGCTTCTTCTATCTGCCCTCTGCTGGAGGAGGCTAAGAGGCTTGTGTAAGTTTCCTGATGGGAGGGACGAGTGGTGGGAAAAACTGGGTCTTGCTCTGGTGGGCAGGGCCATGTTTGGTAAGGTTGGAATCCAATTCTCTATTGATGGATGGGGTTGGGCTCCCTCTCTGGTAGTTTTTTGACCTGAGGCGACCCAGCCTTCAGATTCATGGTGACCTCCAAGAGGGTTTACATCAAAAGGGACCTTCCCAGACTGCTGCTGCCAGTCCCACATTCCTGTGGTGAGCCCCTGCCAACCCACTCCTCCACAGGAGACCCGCCAACACTGGCAGGTATTTTGGTTCAGTCTTCTGTGGAGTCATTGCTCCTTTCCTCTGAGTCTTGGTGTGCGCAGGTTTTGTTTGTACTCTCCAAGACTGCGGTCTCTGCTTCCCCCAGTCCCATGGAAGTCTTTAATAAAATCCTGCTGGCCTCCAAGTCAGATTCCCTGGGGATTCCCAGTCCCTTTGTCAGGTCCCCAGGCTGGGAAGCCTGACATGGAGTTCCAAACCTTCACAACAGTGGGAGAACTTCTTTGGTATTTTGCTCTCCAGTTTGTGGGTTGGACTGGATGAAGCACAAGCTAGAAACAAAATTGCCAAAAGAACTAACAATAACCTCAGATATGCAGATGACACCACCCTAGTGGCAGAAAGTGAAGAGGAATTAAAGAGCCTCTTGATGAAGGTGAAAGAAGAGAGTGAAAAAGCTGGCTTAAAACTCAACATTCAAAAAACAAACAGCATGGCATCCAGTCCCATCAGTCCAGTTCAGTTCAGTTGCTCAGTTATATCCGACTCTTTGTGACTCCAGGGACTGGAGCACACCAGGCTTCTCTGTTCATCACCAACTCTCAGAGCTTGCTCAAACTCATGTCCATCAAGTCAGTGATGCCATCCTACCATCTCATCCTTTGTCGTCCCCTCTCCTCCTGCCTTCAGTCTTTCCCAGTATCAGGGATTTTTCCAATGAGTCAGGTGGCCAAAGTATTGGAGTTTCAGCTTCAGCATCAGTCCTTCCAATGAATATTCAGGACTGATTTCCTTTAGGACTGACTGATTTGATCTCCTTGCAGTCCAAGGGACTCTCAAGAGTCTTCTCTGGTTCCATCCTTTTACGGCAAATAGATAGGGAAACAATGAAAACAATGACAGACTTGACAGTGACATTTCTTGCACTCCAAAAATCACTGTGGATGGTGACTGCAGCCTTAAAATTAAAAGACCTTGCTCCTTGGAGAAATGCAATGACAAACTCAGACAGCATGTTAAAAAGCAGAGACATTACTTTGCCAACAAAGGTCAGTATAGTCAAAGCTATCATTTTTCCAGTAGTCATGAACAAATGTGAGAGCTGGACAGTACAAAAGACTGAGTGCTGAAGAACTCATGCTTTTGAACTGTGGTGTTGAAGAAGACTGCTAAGAGTCCCTTGGAAAGCAAGGAGATCAAACCAGTCAATCCTAAATGAAATCAACCCTGAATATTCATTGGAAGGACCGATGCTGAAGCTGAAGCTCCAATATTTTGGTTATGAGCCAACTCATTGGAAAATACCCTGATGCTCAGCAAGATTGAAGGCAGGAGGAGAAGGGGATGACAGACGATGAGATGTTTGGATGGCATCACAGACTCAGTGGATATGAGTTTGAGCTAACTCCAGGAGATGGTGAGGGACAGGGAGGCCTGGTATGCTGCAGTCCACGGGGTCACAAAGAGTCGGACACGACTGAGCAGCTGCACAACAACAAGTTTATGGGTCACCAAAGTGGCAGGTATGGGATTTGATTTTATTGTGATTGTGCCCCTCCTACCATCTCACTGCAGGTTCTTCTTTGTCTTTGGACATGGGAGATCTTTTTTTTGGTAAGTTCCAGTATCTTCCTGTCGATGGTTGTTCAACAGCTAGCTGTGATTTTGGTGCTCTTGCAGGAGGAGGTGAGTGCATGACCTTCTACTCTGTCATCTTGAACCGAAAGCCCTACTATTATCTACCTCTATATGTATGCACTGCTGCTTTTCTTTCCCAGCACTTTTCAACTGCCAGCAGTTAGGAGCTATCCTCTTGCCCTAAACTTTCCAGTTATAGCAACTTTTACTACTATTAGAGGAAAGTGTTTCTGATCATCATTGCCTGGTTTTTTCTACCTAATAAAAATCACCATGCCCTGAAATTCTTGCAGCCATAAAAAAATTAAACCACAAAATGTTTAATACTAAAACAACAATAACCTATTCACATTCATTTTGCAAGATAAGTCACTCTATTTAAAAGCAAATAAAAATAGCAACAGCCCAAGCACTGTCTTGCCCCATAGCTTTGAAATGCATTGAATAATGAAAGAGGTTACGATGATGTCCACTGAAAGCTCTGCATCTCTCCCTTGAATACACAATTAACACAAAGGTAATAATAGGCACGTACATATCTGGGAGTTCATAAAACCCACTTCACAGTCCAAATCAATGTCAACAAATTTCTCTCCTGTGAGATGAGCTCCTTTAGAATTTTGTTGGCTTGTCAGCTGTTTCATTAATATTTTATAACAGAAGGTAAATGTCTTGAGAATCCAAAATCATCACAAACTGCCCCAGCTTCACTCTATTGGTTATTATAATGTCATCAAAATCCTTTGATATATGTATAGAAACCTCCTTACAGGGGATGGTTTCTATTCTCAGTTTATACATATGCAGAAGGAAGAAAAGCTACAAAATTCAACTTCAATGCCATTGAAGGTTTGGAAGGCCGTTTTAGAAATCTGTGTACATTTTTGTCTTCTGGATGGTTCCCATGGTGAAGGGTATTCAGCACCTTTTTTTTCAGGCAACATCAACCCTCTTGAATTTTTCATCTTTTTTATCTGGCCTCCTGTTTACAAATTGATAAAGAAAATATTAAAATGGAATGAATATAAATAGCAGCTGTAGAATGTATTTTGCCAAGAATAAATCCTGTCTTAGAATTGCTAATGTATTAGAACTGTTTTACAGAGAAAAAAATGCTTTTTATGACATTTCCTACTCAGGAAAGATTCCTCTCCAGCTGCAGTTGAAACTTAGAACTGTGTATATACATACACATGTATATATATGTATGCAGATTAAAGTGAAAAATTAAGGCAAATAGAAATATTTCCTTTCAAATATGTGTCTTCATATCACAGGAGTCAAATAATTATTTGCTCACTAGAAGTGATATTTAGGAGATAATTCATAGTGAAAATTAATTTTTCATGAAGTATGCATAGAGAGCTTTATTCTTCAAACATTTTACCTTAAAACATTACCATAAAGCTAAAACTGGGAAGAATGAACACATATATTGTTCACTTAGATTCAGTAATTGTTGTTACTGTATTGTTACTTTTGAACTTGCTCAGTGTGCATGTGCTTATGTCTTTATGTATCAATAACTTTAGCTATAAATTTGTGAGTTTGTGATGAGGAATTGAACTTTTTTTTGGTCTTCTGTTCACATTGGTATAGAATCCTAGGGTACAATTAACCTCAGAAAACACCTAGAGGATACCTACAAGGTCAAATGGAGTGGTTTTACAATATAGTTTCATAAGGGCACATCTTAAAGAATTTCAAAAAATGTTAAAACTACATGCACTACTACTCTTACTCTCTAGAATATTAGCAATTTGCTGCTGCTGCTGCTAAGTCACTTCAGTCGTGTCCGACTCTGTGCGACCCCATAGACGGCGGCCCACTAGGCTTCCCCGTCCCTGGGATTCTCCAGGCAAGAACACTGGAGTGGGTTGCCATTTCCTTCTCCAACGCATGAAAGTGAAAAGTGAAAGTGAAGTTGCTCAGTCGTGTCCGACTCTAGCGACCCCATGGACTGTAGCCTACTAGGCTCCTCTGTCCATATGATTTTCCAGGCAAGAGTACTGGAGTGGGGTGCCATTGCCTTCTCCGATTAGCAATTTATATCTTATCAAATATACACGAATCACAAAATATGAAGAAAGTTCTAAAGATTAAATAAGATACTTGTCATTTTTCATTTAGTTAATTCATTAAGGATACTACATTTTTGTTCTCATTGAAATGTCAATCAGTTTTTAGTGACAGCATGTAATAAAATATTTTATTTTTTTTAAATGTAGTTTAAATTTGAATTAAACTTATTAATTAACTAAATTAGAAATAAAGCTAGTTGAGTTCTAAATTAGCTTTATTTCAAGTCCTGTTTCTAGTGGCTATTGAACTTGCAAATATATATAAAACTAAAGGAAGAAAAGTTTCAATTACTGTACTTATTAAAAGATAAAGCACATTTTCTTTTTAATTTATTCTTGTTTAAATTTTTATTTTATATTGGCGTGTAGTAGATTAACAATGTGTTAGTTTCAGGTGTAGAGCAAGGTGATTCAGTTACATATATACCTGTATCTATTTTTTTTTCAAATTCTTTTCCCATTAGGTTATTACAGAACATTGAGCAGAGTTCCCTGTGCTATACAGCAGGTCCTTGTTGATTATCCATTTTAAATATATCAGTGTGTACATGTCAATTGCAAGATAATGTACATTTTCAACCACATTCACCAATAATGAATGCAAAAATGTATGTTAGTTCAGCTAATGTATTTCCATACAATGCCAATGATTTGCTTTAGCAAGCTAATTGAAAGATGTTGGATTTTAATCACTTTACCAAACTGGTTAAAAATAAATTACCGAAATTCTTCATTTGCAATATTAACGGATTAGAAAAGTCTATTTCCAAATGTTTTTGTTAACATGACCAAACGTGTAAATCTTTTATTTAGAGTTGAAATACTTAATATTTCATCAGCCACAAAATTCACTTAATGACAGTAACATTTTCAAACATCTATTTTCAGCATTCTCTTTTATTCTTAAGATTCTTTTGGAAAAGCAGCTATTTTTTTCAAGTATTGGTAAATAGCATGTCTCCCTTAAAGCAATAACTGTAACTATATATATAGTTATAACAGTTGACAGCCATATATATCATATAAAAATATGAAAAATTGGAACAAATGTATTTTTGTTAAACAAAAGAAATATATAACTCTTTAAGCTGAAAGACTGTTTTAAGTATTTCACTATTGGATAAACTTCAAACTCCTGTATGGTACAAAAGGTTTTCATGATCCCTCCTGATTTCTTTACAAGGTGTTCTAAAGATTCTATTTAAAATCATGTACAGTTGGCCCTCTGTTCTGCAGCTTCCACATCCTTGCGGATACAGTCAGCTATGATACTATGACATTTTAAATAAGGGACTTAAGCATCTGCAGAATTTGTTTTCAGTGCGGGTCTTGAAACCAACTCCCTGTGTATACCAAGGGTGATTCTTTTTGATCAATCTATTACTTCACAGTACACTGTGAATGAATGAATGATTTGAAACTGAATCAATAACTTAGAAGGCCACTATGAGATCCTACGTATCATATAATTTTTCATTCTTTTCTCTCAGGATACCTGACAGTCTCTTCATGACATGTATCCCAGTATCACTCTAAGTATTAGAAATAGGAATGTATCCATTATTTTTTTTCTTTCTTTTATCAGAAAAAGTTATAAATATGGACAACCTAATTTTTGTTTCCAGATCCTCAATATTTGATTTTGCATGTTCCCTGGGACATGTGTATCCTTTTTTTGGAGACCACAAGTATGAAAAATATTTCAAACTTGGGTGTGATTCAGTCTTTAGTGACAGGAGGTACAGTATGTCCTGAAGAACATCTATTTCAGGAAGTCTTACACTGGGTCAGGGTTCAAGAAGGCATCTTTCCAGAAGATCTGTCAGGATTAGCAGCAACCGGGCAGATCCAGCCCTTTGGAAAGAGGGCTGGACAAAAAAGAGCAAGGATAGTCATTCAAAGAAATTGTGTTATGCTACGACAGAGTATTACACCAGGAAACTCATGGATTGGAAATCAAGATGAAAGCATCAGACAGAGCACACTGAAAACCAGAAGCCAAGTGTGCATGTAGGGCTTGCCCTGGCATACCTGATCAGGCTTTAATTAACTCTGGAGAAGTCTGATGGGAGAGGAGTCGGGGGAGAATGAAGGAACACAGTAGCCATGACAGGCCATTATATCCCAAGGATGACTCTGACTATTCCAAGACCCACTGGAGGTTGCAGTAGCAGCTGTGCTATACACTTCTTTCCTCAGTCAAGATTACTCTAAATTTGAAGGAGAGTATTATGCCTGCAGCATGTGAGAGAATGAACAAGAAGAGGCTGATTAAAATATAGACACTAAATGCACTAACATTTTGTAAGATATTATAAATGTTTGTGAGCCATTGGAAGGTAGTCTGGTGAAAGCTACCAACTCAGTCAAGCTTCATATTCAGTAAGACTATTAAGTTGTCATGGTTATCTTTATCTCTGTGTGTGTGCTCAGTTGCTCAGTCATGTCCAACTCTTTTTGACCCCATGGACTGTAGCCTGCCAGGCTCCTCTGTCCATGGAGTTTTTCAGCAAGAGTACTGGAACAGGTTGTCATTTCCTACTCCAGAGATCTTTCCTACCCAGGGATCGAAGTTGCATCTCCTGCATTGCAGGAGGATTCTTTACCACTGCATCACCTGGGAAGCCATGGTACAGGGACTACTGGATAAAAAGGACTTCATATTTTGACTCGGATTTTGGACCTTCATACTTGCATGAAGTATGAAATTTACATCTTTCTTTGTTATGTAGAAAGTTATGTAAACTATCTCTCTGTAAATAGGGGGTGGATTTGAGATTTAGAAGGGCCAATGACAATGCTTTTGACTAAGGTAGGGCCTATACACATTTTGCCAAATGAGTCTTAATAATGGTTTTGATGAATTCAACTAAATCAGAGGATTGAGGGTGGTAAACAAGAAAAGAGTAGAACTGTCCAAACTCTGCAGACTTGTCAAAATACCTTATTAGTAGAATGGGTTCCTTGATCACTATGAAGTTTGAAAGGAGTTCTGTACATAAGAATAATCTTTTTCAAATGTACTTTAGTCACCCAAGAGGCAGGGGCCTGTGTGCAAGGGTGAAAATATGTAGACCATGACTAAAACATTTATATCCATCTGAAGGAAGAAGTTGTATAAAATGCATTTGCCACACCTTGACTGGTCCATTAGGCAGTTAAAAATGCCTGGGAGCTGTACAAACAGGCATCCTTTGATTGTACTTTGAACAAGTGGAATAAATGAAGTAGGCACTTTTTATGGCCTTATTAATGTCACCCCACCAGTACTGATTCATGAAGGATATCATTTTGTCAGTAGACAAACGGTTTACTGCATGTACACTGGCAAGGAGTGAGGATTTTAGTCTCCAGAAGGATTGGGTTGTTATTTGGTCATAACCAAAGCTTTCTCTTTTTATCAAACTAATAATTGTTGAATTTCAGGTTTGGTTTTCCATATTTTGAGGTCAATTTCTGGGCTTCTCTGGACAGTTTTTTAAAATTATCATTGAGGGAACTATTCCCTTGGGCCATGACATCGAGATTTGGCTGCCACTGGTTCCTTTAAGGGCAGAATTCCTTGTGGAAATATCAGCAAGGTGATTTCCCCAGTTCCCAGACGGTCATGTTTAGAATGCCCTAGAATCTTAATAATAGCTGAAGCAGCAGGCAAAAGTACTGGGTCCAATAATTCTTATACATTAAGGACATTTACAATTTTATATCTGCTTCAAGTGAGAAAGACATGCTGTTTCCACAACATTCCAAAATCATGAGCTACATTGAAAGCACATCCAATATCAGTATAAATATTGGCAGCTTTGCTCTTGGCTAATGTGCAACCCATGTTAAGAGTGCTTAATTCAGCCTGTTGAGCCAAAGTAGACATAGGTAAAGATGTTGCATCAACAGTATCAAAAGGAATAGCAATAGCATACTGAACACAATATTTGCCATGTCACCTTTTAAACAAGAACCATCAATGATCCGAGGAATTTCCTGCAGATCAGCACAAGGAATCAGGAGATGATTCCTCAGCTTAAAGCTGTCATGAGGGGCTTCATCAGTGAAGAAGGGAGAAGAGTAGCTAGGTCAAGGTTTGATGTTGTTCAGTCACTAAGTCGTGTCCAACTCTTTGCAATCCCATGGGCTGTAGCACACCAGGCTCTTCTGTCCTCCACTGTTTTCCAGAGTTTGCTTAAATTCATGTCCATTGAGTTTTTGATACCATCTAACCAATTCATCCTTTCCTGCCCCTTTCTCCTATTGCCTTCTGCCTTTCCCAGCATTAGTATCTTTTCCAATGAATTGGTCCTTCCCATGAGTTGATCAAACTATTGGAGTTTCAGCTTCAGCATCTGTCCTCCTGAAGAATTTCAGGGTAGATTTCCTTTAGGATTGAATGGTTTGATCTCCTTACAGTCCAAGGGACTCTCAAGAGTCTTCTCCAGCACCACAATTCAAAATCATCAATTCTTTGGTTCTCAATCTTCTTTATGGCCCAACTCTCACATCTGTACATGACTACTGGAAAAAACATAGCTTTTTGACTATATGGACCTTTGTTGCCATAGTGATGTTTCTGCTTCTTAATATGCTATCTAGGTTTGTCACAGCTTTCCTTTCAAGGAGCAAGAGTCTTTTAATTTCATAGTTGTGGTTACCATTGCAGTGATTTTGAACTCCAAGAAAATAAAACCTGTCACTGTTTCCACTTTTCCCCCTTCTATTTGCCATGAACTTGTGGGACTGGACACCATACGTTTTTTTAATGTTGAGTCTCAAGCCAGTTTTTTCACTCTCCTCTTTCATCCTCATCAAAAGGCTCTTCAGTTCCTCTTCACTTTCTGCCATTAGAGTGGTATCATCTGCATATCTGAGGTTGTTGATATTTCTCCAGGCAATCTTTATTCCATCCTGTGATTCATCCAGTCCAGCATTTTGCATTATGTACCCTGCGTAGAAGTTAAACAAGCAGGGTGATGATATACAGCCTTGTCATACTCCTTTCCCAATTTTGAACTAGTTAGTCATTCCATATTGGGTTCTAACTATTGCTTCTTGACTTGCAAACAGATTTTTCAGGAGACAAGTAAGGTGGTCTGGTATTCTCATCTCTTTAAGAATTCTCCACGGTTTGTTGAGATCCAGACAGTCAAAGGCTTTAGTGTAAAGTCAATGAAGCAGAAGTAGATGTTTTTTTGAAACTCCTTTGCTTTCTCTATGATTCAATGAATGTCGGCAATTTGATCTCTGCTTCCTCTGCCTCTTTGAAACCCAGCTTGTGCATCTGGAAATTCTCAGTTCATATACTGCTGAAGCCTAGCTTGAAGGATTTGAGTATAATTTTGCTAGTATGTGAAATGAGCACAATTGTACTGTACTTTGAACATTCTTTGACATTGCCCTCCTTTGGGACTGGAATTGGAACTGACCTTTTCCAGTCCTGTGGCCACTGCTGAGTTTTCTAAATTTGCTGACATATTGAATGCAGCTCTTTAACAGCATCTTTTAGGGTTTTAAGTAGTTTGGCTAGAATCCCATCACCTCCTCTAGCTCTGCTTGAAGTAATCTTCCTAAGGCCCACTCGATTTCACACTTCAGGATGCAGGATGTCCGGCTCTAAGTGAGGGACTGAACCATCATGGTTATCTGGATCATTAAGACCTTTCTTGTATAGTTCTTCCATGTATTCTGCCACTTCTTTTCTTGTAATCTGTGTAATCACTTTTGCTTCTGTTAGGGCCTTACTCTTTCTGTCCTTTATCGTGCCCATCCTTGCATGGAATGTTCCCTTGGTATCTCCAATTTTCTTGGAGAGACCTCTAATATTTCCCATTCTCTTGTTTTCCTCTATTTCTTTGCATTGTTCATTTAAGAAGGCCTTCTTATCTCTCCTTGATAGTCTCTAGAACTCTGCATTCAGATGGGTATAAATTTTGCTTTCTTCTTTGCCTTCTGCTTCTCTTATTTTCTCAGCTATTTGTAAAGACTCCTCAGAGAATCACTTTGCCTTCTTGCATTTCTTTTTCTTTGGGGTGGTTTTGGTCATTGACTCCTGTACAGTATTACTAACCTCTGTCCATAGTTTCTTAGGAACTCTGTCTACAGGATATAATCCCTTGAATCTATTCATCACTTCCACTGTAGAATCACAAGGGATGTGATTTAGGTCATCTCTGAACGGACTAGTGGTTTTCCCTACTTTCTTCAATTTAAGCCTGAGTTTTGCAATGAGGAACTCATAATCTGAGCCATAGTCGGCTCCAGGTCTTGTTTATTTACTGAATAGAGTTTCTATATGACCTGCAAAGGACATAATCGATCTGATTTTGGTATTGATCATCTGTTGTTGACCATGTGTAGAGTTATCTCTTGGGTTGTTAGAAAAGGGTGTTTGCTATGACTGGTGTGTTCTCTTGACAAAACTCTGTTAGCCTTTACCCTGCTTCATTTTGTACTCCAAGGCCAAACTTGCTTGCTCTTCCTGGTTTCTCCTGACTTCCTACTTTTGCATTCTAATCCCTTATGATGTTCTTCTTTTTCCAGTTGTTTCAGGTGTAAAATTAGGTTGTCTATTTAATGTTTTTCTTGTTTCTTGAGGTAGGATCGTATTGCTATAAAGTTTCCTCTTAGAACTGCTTTCACTGCATCCCACTAGTTTTGAGTTGTTGAGTTTTCATTGTCATTTGTTTCTAGAAATTTTTTTGATTCCCCTTTTGATTTCTCCAGTAACCTGTTGGTTATTTAGAAACGTGTTTTTTAATCTCCATGTGTTTGTATTTCTTACAATTTTTTTCTTGTAATTGATATCTAGTCTCATAGCATTGTGGTCAGAGAAGATGTTTGATATGATTTCAATTTTCTTCAATTTACCGAGGTTTGATTTGTGACCCAAGATGTGGTTTATCCTGGAGAAAGTTTCATGTGCACTTGAGAAGAAGGTGTATTCTTCTGCATTTGGATGGAATGTCCTGAAGATTTAAATGAGATCCATTTCATCTAATGTATCATTTAAATCTTGTGTTTCCTTATAAATTTTCTGTTTTGATGATCTGTCCATTGGTATTAAAGTCTCCTACTATTATTGTGTTACTGTCCATTTCTCCTTTTATGTCCATTAGTGTTTGTCTTATGTATTGAGGTGCTCCTATGTTGGGTGTACAGATATTTACAATTGTTATGTCTTCCTCTTGGATTGATCCCTTGATCATTATGTAGTGTCCTTCCTTATCTCTTGTATCTTCTTTATTTTAAGGTCTATTTTGTCTGATATGAAGATTGCCACTCCAGCTTTCTTTTGCTTCCCATTTGTATGGAGTATACTTTCCGTCCTCTCACTGTCAGCCTGTATATGTCTTTAGGTCTGAAGTGTGTTCCTAGTAGACAGCATATATATGTGTTTTGTTTTTGTGTCCATTCAGCCAGTCTGTGTCTTTTGGTTGGAGCATTTAGTCTATTTACATTTAAAGTAATTATTGATATATATGTTCCTATTGCCATTTTCTTAATTGTCTGGGGTTGATTTTATAGATCTTTTTTCTTCTATTGTATTTCTTAACTATATAAGTCCCTTTAATATTTGTTATAAAGCTGATTTGGTGGTACTGAATTCTCTTACCTTTTGCTTGTTGAAAAGCTTTTTATTTTTCCATCAGTTTTGAGATCCTTGCCAGGTACAGTGATCTTGGTTGTAGATTTTTCCCTTTCAGGACTTTAAATATATCCTGCCATTCCCTTCTGGCCTGCAGAATTTCTGCTGAAAGATAACCTGTTAAGTCTATGGGATTTCCCTTGTATGTTACTTGTTGCTTCTCCCCTTATGCTTTTAATATTCTTTATGCTTAGTCTTTGTTAGTTTGATTAGTATGGGTCTTGGCATGTTTCCTTGGGTTTAACCCCTATGAGGAAAAGGACATCATTTTTTGACATTAGTTATAGAAGGTGATGTAGGTCTTCCTAGAACAGGTCAACTTCAGCTTCTTCTGCATCAGTGGTTGGGGCATAGACTGATTATTGTGATGCTGAATGATCTGCCTTGGAAATGAACAAAGATCACTGTCATTTTTGAGACTGCATGCAGTACTGAATTTTGGACTTTTTTGTTGACTATGAGGGCTACTCCATTTCTTCTAAGGAATTCTTACCTACAGTAATAGGATATAATCATCATCTGAATTAAATTCACCCTTTCCTATCCATTTTAGTCCAATGATTCCTAATATTTTGATGTTCAGTCTTGCCATCTTCTGCTTGACCACATACAATTTACAATTTACATCTTCTGCTTGACCACATACAATTTACAATTAGGTCCATTGATTTATGGACCTAATATTCCAGGTTCCTATGCAATGTTGATCTTTACAGCATTGGACTTTACCTTCATCACTAGACCTATCCACAACCGAATGGTGTTTCTGCTTTGGCCCAGCCACTTCTTTCTGGAGCTATTAGTAATTGCCCTCTGCTCTTCCCCAGTATCATATTGGACACCTACTGACCTGGACCTGGAGGCTTATCTTTCAGGGTCATTTCTTTTTGTGTTTTTGTACTTTTTGCCTTTTCATTCATGGGGTTCTTGTGGCAAGACCACTGAAGTGGTTTGCCATTCCTTCTTCCAGTGAACTACATTTTGTCAGAATTCTCCACTTATGATCACTCTGTCTTGGGTGGACCTGCCAGGCATGGCTTATAGCTTCGCTGAGTTATGTAAGCCCCTTCGCCACAACAAGGCTGTGATCTGTGAGGTGTAGGGGGGTAGGGGGTGGGCGGCGGGGTGTGTGTGTGTGTCAAGGTTTCCACAATGTTAAAGAGTTGTGTGAGGAACAATTAACAAAAAGATTTCAAAGGAGACAAGCTGGCTTAAATACCCCAAAGGTAGTTTTCATCTACAGAAGGGAAAAGTGAATCCAATAATCAATATGCCTAATGGCAGGTAGTTTCCTCAAACTCTCCTTTAAAACCTTGAAGACTATGTCATTTGGTTCTTCCCGTAAAACTGGGTTGGGGTCATTTTTATTTTAATAAAACATATGGAGATTGGCTATAAGAGAGAAAACTGAAATCCAGTTTCAGCAGTAACCAACTGGTCTGAGAAAACCTCACACCTGCTTCTTAGCTTTGAAAAACTTAGGACACCATGAAGTCTATCTAGGTATAGCCCTTGTTTTGATAGCACATGCCCTAAATATCGAACCTAGGTTTGGTCAAACTGCAATTTTTCTTTGATGATCTTATGTCCCTTTAAAGCTAAAAGCTTTAGCAAGTGGATGCTGTATTTCTGTGAGGAGGCTTGAGAAGGAGAGCAAAGAAGCAAATCATCCACATATTGCAACAAAATCAAGCCACTGGGGAACTTTATATCATTCAGATCAGCCTTCAGGATTTGCAAAAAACAAAAAAGACTCTCAGTAAAACCCTGAAGCATTACTGTCCAGATGAATTGCTTTTCTTCCCAAGTGAAGGCAAAAAGATATTGGTGAGCTTTATCAAATGGAATACTAAAAAATGCATTGCATAATCAGTTACAGTAAAAAATTTACTTCTGGTAATTCCCATGGATGTTAGTAATGTATGAGGTTTAGGAACAATAGGGTATTAAGGGATAACAATGTTATTGCTCAGAAGTCCTAGACAAACCTCCACCCTCAGCCTGTAAGTTTTCTCACCAGTAAAAGAGAATAGGTACAAAGACCAGTACAATGGATAATGAGGTCTTGACACTAGTAATCTCCTATAATGGGTTTCTTTACTTATAGGGTATTGATTAATTTGGGAAGAGGTTTTGAGAGACCTATTTGAATCTTGATGGTAGATGCTCTGTGAGTTTGGCCAATATCAGTTAAAGATTGTGTGCATAAGAAAAATGGTAGTGAATGTAATAGGGACAAATGATTGGCGTTTTCAGAATCTGCTCAGTATCATCAGAGATGGAACAAATAAAATATGTCAAAGCTTCATTTCATTCACCTGATTGGTTACTTCGATAACTATCATCAGTTCCTAGAACCACTGTTCTCTTTTGGGATAAATTCCAGTATGATACTTCTCAAAGAATTCTTGGCCTAATAAATGAATCATGGGTGGAGAAACTAAGGAGAAAAGAATGTGTCTATCTCAAAAAACTTAAACGAATGGGAATAGGATCAGAGACAGGAACTTTGTGAGGTTCATTTTAGCTATTTGAACTGTTTCAATACTCTGAGGCAGGGGCTGCTTTATAGCAGTGGGGTTGAACATCGAGAGTGTGGCTCTGATATACATTAGGACTGAAAGAGATTCACCCCCAATTGGAGAAATGTTTCTCTGAATTGATTTAGAGAGAAGACTAGAAAGAGCTCTTGTAGTTTCTCAGAGCCCTATAATGGGGAATTGGAAAGACACTGGAAAGTATAGTTGGGGGGCTAAAAAGTGATGAAAGTGCTTACATTTGTAAAAATCTCATTTTCAATGTCCTCTTTGCAATAATAGTAGAAACTAGGAGGGTTTGGGTTTCATTTAGGAGCCTTCATTTACTGGAGTTGATGAGCAAGAGTTTTTGTGGTCTTCCTTTGAGATAAATCATTTAGACTGGGAGTGGGCTCATTTGCCAGATTAACTCAATCTGGAGTACACACAGTTTCCTATTCCATCCTGGTCTTTTTTACTAGAAGGAAAAGGTCATGGTTCAGTCCATTAATAAACATAACAATTAAAAGCTACCTAATTGTTTCCTTAAAAACTCTCTGAAGTGGATTGTGATATTCATGAACAGGATCATGAGATTCTTGCCTGCAAGCCTGAATTTTGTTCCAATCAACAGGCTCTTGAAAAGCCCTCAGAAGTGCTCAATAATGGAGCCTGCTGCTGCTGCTGCTGCTAAGTGGCTTCAGTCGTGTCCGACCCTATGCAACCCAATAGATGGCAGCCCACCAGGCTTCCCCGTCCCTGGGACTCTCAAGGCAAGAACACTGGAGTGGTTGCCATTGCCTTCTCCGATAATGGAGCCTAGTCATATAATAATTCGTGGGCTGGTTTCCTAGTTGTAATTTGAGCCACCTTTCAGGATTTTCCCAATTAGCAGCTGTCATCCAATGCTAGGCCTGACTTTCACCAAGTATATGAACCAGTCGATATAAGTGAAGGAAAGCAGACTGATAAGTTTGAATGACTATATTAAAATCCTCATCAGATCTGGGAAGATCTTCAGTTACTTTGGGAAAATCTTTGACTATGGCTCATGGTTCAGCTTGAGTCCACGGAATACAAGAAATTAAGGGTTTCCCTTCTGGATCCCCATAAGACTTAATTTTAAAGGCGCAGGTTCTGACAAGTTCAGAGGAAAAGTGAGTGGAAAAGAGTTTCTGAGAGAAAGTGAAGTTTGACAGGATAATTAACTTGGGGAAGCTGAGTATAGAGAAGGCGTAGATAGTGGGGAAGGGAAGGAGAAAGAGGGAGCCAGAGGTGAGTCTGAGGGCAAGGAGCTGAGAAAGAGACTTAAGATGGTGAGGGAGGCACAGCCTGAGATAGAGAAGCCAAGGAAAAAGAACTTGCAGCCTTGGGGTCAATTTTATTTTCCTTTAATAGTTTGCTTGCCTCAGTTAATCTCAAAATCTTTTGCAGAGAGGCAATCGTAGGTTCCTGATAACTTTGGGAAGCTTCGAAAAACCAACTGAAATAAGCATCCCACTCAGTCCTGGAAATGTCTGAGCTTCTGAAGTCCAACTCGGCTTTAAGGAAATTAAGTTTGTGCATTTCAAAAATTTCCCATAATGGCTATTGATATTCTAAATTATGTTTGGTCTCCTTTGTCCATTTTGTTGAAGGCACTCATCAGGAATGACTGCCGCTTTTAAAAATAAAATCGGCCAAGTCCCCATAGGGGAGCACCCTTAAAATATTTATATAACTTGGATCTCTTTTCTCAGACAGTTTTCTCTAAAGAACAATTTTCAAATAGCTCAAACAATTTACAGCTCAAACAGCTCAATTCAAACCAGCTAATCTCAGCCAGTTCTAAAGAGACAGCTTGGTCCTGGAGAAGTCAGGCCAAAGGCTTTTTTCCCAGCCAGTTTTCAGAGAATAGCCCTATCCAAAATTATAGGCCAAGGCTGAAAAACCGGCACAGATTCAGAGAAGTAGCCCCTGCTCCAGAAGGAAAGTGAAAAGCATTTTCAGACAGCTTTGGTTGAAACAGTCTGATTTCAAAATCAGATCAAAGTGCCAAATGAATACTTGCTTACAGAACAAGGCCTTATCTAGAAAAATAAAACCTTATAATAGATCCCAAACAAAGCCTGGAGAGTTCCAGAAGCAGAGGATGGAGCTTGGATCCAAAAGAAAGAGGTACCTTGGAAATTCAGGGCTGGAGAGACAAGCAGTGAGCAGCAACGGGCTCAATCGTGAGCACCAGGCCTGTGTTCTCACTAGGCTCAGAGCTGTCGGGGGTCTTCTCCATCCCTTGCAGGGGCCACCAAATGTAGACCTAAAATAAACAGCCTGCTAGGTATGTCTCTAGCAAAGATGACTTTATTTGGGATCAGTAGAGATTTACAGTTTGGAATCTACAACCATGACAAGTGAAAGTGTTAGTCACTCAGTCATGTCCAACTCTTTGCAACCCCACCAGACTCCTGTGTCCATGGGATTCTCCAGGCAAGATTGCTGGAGTGGGTTTCCATTCCTTTCTCCAGGGGAATCTTCCCCACCCAGGGATCAAACCCGGGTCTCCTGGATGCAGACAGTTTCTTTACTGACTGAGCCATCAGGGAAGCCCTGGTGACAAGGTACAGGTTAGCTGCAGCCGCACAGCAAAGAAAGAACACTT
Source organism: Bos indicus (assembly GCF_029378745.1). NCBI lineage: Eukaryota > Metazoa > Chordata > Mammalia > Artiodactyla > Bovidae > Bos > Bos indicus. Next base: position 24,036,260 of record NC_091783.1, read on the forward strand.
ATATAGAGAGGGAAAGGGAGGTGGGATGATTTTAGTAAACAAAGACCGCATGGCTTTTTATTGGCTGAGTCCTTGCAAGGAAGGAGGAGTCTTTCTTCTTCCCGTTGGGCTCTAATATCATCCCAGGATGTGAGAGCTTCCCTTTCTGATCTCCCAACTCTGTTTAACTGAGGTTTGTGTCTGCTAATTTTTTGCAAATTAAAAATTGGCTTAAAGTGTATACTTTATGTTAAGTACTCTTATCACAAAAATAATAATAACAACAAATAAAGAGGGCAAGGGGAAATGTATATAGGTGGTGGGTATATTTATGACAAACATCGTGATGGTTTCATGGTGTACATGTGTCTCCAAATCATTACTTGTATGCATTAAATAGGAATAGCCTTTTGTGTGATGATCATACTTTAATAAAGTGTATTTTAAAAAAAAGAACTTAATGTGATACAGCACAAAAAAATGATAACTTTGACTAATAAATATATTGGTTCATTGGAAAACAACAGAATATTTACCTAATATAATGAACTTCTACCTAATGGTGGTAGACGTCTGCTTAATTAATAAAGAAAATGTATACCTGTGGCAGATTCATTTTGATATATGGCAAAACCAATAGAATATTGTAATGTTAAATAAAATAAAATAAAAAAAAAATCCTGATGAAAAAAGAAAGAAAATGGAGAAAACACAGACATACAAAGTAAGAAATGGCATAAAGGTAGTAACATTGAAATAGAAGAAGCATTTAATAAAATATTGAAAGAGAATTCTTTGAAAGCCTCTATGAAAATAAATTTGAACTCCTGGTTTAAATTAATATATATAGGAAAATAACTTTTAACAAAACTGATCTTTTAGAGATAAAAATCTTAGCACATGAATTTCTGTAGAAGGAATTTTAAACATTACTAAGAAACTACTGTACAATAAAGGGCATCCCTGGTGGCTCAGGGGTAAAGAATCTGCCTGCCGATGCAGGAGATGTGGGTTCGATCCCTGGTTCAGGAAGATCCCCTGGAGAAGGAAATGGCAAACCACTCCAGTATTCTTGCTTGGGAACTCCCATGGACAGAGGAACCTGGTGGCTACAGTTCATGGGCTTGCAAAAGAGTCAGACATGACTTAGTGACTAAACAACAACTCTACAATAAAGCACCCAGTCCAGTCAGTTTCCCAAAAGAAACCTACAAACTTCTGAAGAACAGATAATCACAATGCCAAATAAAATGTTTTGAGTGGGGTAAATGAAGAAATATGTCCCAACTTTTTTTGAAGCTAGTTTAAAATCAATAATTAAACCAAATAAAGATAGCACAAAAAGTTACAAATCAGTAAATAGAATGTTCATTACCCACTGTATGGCCTGGTGGTCTACAGTTGAAAGAGTCGTAAAAAGTCAGACATGACTGAATGACTAAGGGTGTGCTCGCACACACACACACATACATACACACATACGCATAATGAAAGGTAAATGGTATTTATTTCAGGAAAGCAAGGTTGGTTATTTATGTAGATTAGATATAAATATAGACATAGACATATGTTAGGTAAAGAGAAATAGTCCTACTCTCCCTTCTCTTGCCTCTCTGTTGTTTAGTTATTCAACACGTATTGGAGGTATTACCTAATGTAATCTGATAAAAGAAAGCAGTGAGACATCTGAATTAAAAAGAAGTAAAAATTCCCTATTCGCAAAGATACAATAGTAAACTAGAAAACATGAAAGAATCAATTATCATATTGTCAAACACAAAAAATGAGTAACGTAGCAAGGTGTACTCTATCAGATCTAGTCCCTTAAATCGATTTCTCACTTCCACTGTATAATCATAAAGGATTTGATTTAGGTCATACCTGAATGGTCTAGTGGTTTTCCCTACTTTCTTCAACTTAAGTCTGAATTTGGCAATAAGGAGTTCATGCTCTGAGCCACAGTCAGCTGCTGGTCTTGTTTTTGTTGACTGTATAGAGCTTCTCCATCTTTGGCTGCAAAGAATATAATCAATCTGATTTTGGTGTTGACCATCTGGTGCTGTCCACATGTAGAGTCTTCTCTTGTGTTGTTGGAAGAGGGTGTTTGCTATGACCAGTGCATTTTCTTGGCAAAATTCTATTAGTCTTTGCCCTGCTTCATTCCGTATTCCAAGGCCAAATTTGCCTGTTACTCCAGGTGTTTCTTGACTTCCTACTTTTGCATTCCAGTCCCCTATAATGCAAAGGACATCTTTTTTGGGTGTTAGTTCTAAAAGGTCTTGTAGGTCTTCATAGAACCATTCAACTTCAGCTTCTTCAGTGTTACTGGTTGGGGCATAGACTTGGATTACTGTGATACTGAATGGTTTGCCTTGGAAACAAACAGAGATCATTCTGTCATTTTTGAGATTGCATCCAAGTACTGCATTTCGGACTCTTGTTGACCACTCTATTTCTTCTAAGGGATTCCTGCCCACAGTAGTAGATATAATGGTCATCTGAGTTAAATTCACCCATTACAGTCCGTTTTAGTTCGCTGATTTCTAAAATGTCGATGTTCACTCTTGCCATCTCCCATTTGACCACTTTCAATTTGCCTTGATTCATGGACCTAACATTCCAGGTTCCTATGCAATATTGCTCTTTACAGCATCAGACCTTGTTTCTACCACCAGTCACATCCATAACTGTGTATTGTTTTTGCTTTGGCTCCATCCCTTTATTCTTTCTGGAGTTATTTCTCCACTGATCTCCAGTAGCATATTGGGCACCTACTGACCTGGGGAGTTCCTCTTTCAGTATCCTATCATTTTGCCTTTTCATATTGTTCATGGGGTTCTCAAGGCAAGAATACTGAAGTGGTTTGCCATTCCCTTCTCCAGTGGACCACATTCTGTCAGACCACTCCACCATGCCCGCCCGTCTTGGGTGGCCCCACAGGGCATGGCTTAGTTTCATTGCTGGTTTTAGAAAAGGCAGAGGAACCAGAGATCAAATTGCCAACATCCGCTGGATCATAGAAAAAGCAAGAGAGTTCCAGAAAAACATCTATTTCTGCTTTATTGACTATGCCAAATCCTTTGACTGTGTGGATCACAATAAACTGTGGAAAATTCTGAAAGGGATGGGAATACCAGACCACCTGACCTGCCTCTTGAGAAACCTATATGCAGGTCAGGAAGCAACAGTTAGAACTGGACATGGAACAACAGACTGGTTCCAAATAGGAAAAGGAATGCAAAAGTAGGAAGTCAAGAAACACCTGGAGTAACAGGCAAATTTGGCCTTGGAATACAGAATGAAGCAGGGCAAAGACTAATATACTTTTAGTATATTTTTCTCAAGCCTGTATATTGTCACCCTGCTTACTTAACTTATATGCAGAGTACATCATGAGAAACATTGGGCTGGAAGAAGCACAAGCTGGAATCAAGATTTCCAGGAGAAATATCAATAACCTCAAATATGCAGATGACACCACCCTTATGGCAGAAAGTGAAGAGGAACTAAAAAGCCTCTTGATGAAAGTGAAAGTGGAGAGTGAAAAAGTTGGCTTCAAGCTCAACATTCAGAAAACGAAGATCATGGCATCTGGTCCCATCACTTCATGGGAAATAGATGGGGAAACAGTGGAAACAGTGTCAGACTTTATTTTTGGGGGCTCCAAAATCACTGCAGATGGTGACTGCAGCCATGAAATTAAAAGACGGAAAGTTATGACCAACCTAGACAGCGTATTCAAAAGCAGAGACATTACTTTGCCAACAAAGGTTCGTCTAGTCAAGGCTATGGTTTTTCCAGTGGTCATGTATGATTGTGAGAGTTGGACTGTGAAGAAAGCTGAGCGCCCAAGAATTGATGCTTTTGAACTGTGGTGTTGGAGAAGACTCTTGAGAGTCCCTTGGACTGCAAGGAGATCCAACCAGTCCATTCTGAAGGAGATCAGTCCTGGGATTTCTTTGGAAGGAGTGATGCTGAAGCTGAAACTCCAGTACTTTGGCCACCTCATGCAAAGAGTTGACTCATTGGAAAAGACTCTGATGCTGGGAGGAATTGGGGGCAGGAGGAGAAGGGGACGACAGAGGATGAGATGGCTGGATGGCATCACTGACTCGATGGACGTGAGTCTGAGTGAACTCCAGGAGTTGGTGATGGACAGGAGGCCTGGCGTGCAGCAATTCATGGGGTCGCAAAGAGTCGGGCATGACTGAGCGACTGAACTAAGCAAGGTATACAAATAATATTTAAAAAATCAGATTTTCATATATATAAATAACCACCTAGCTACAATGTTAGCAAAAACCTCATTTTTAATCACTAAAGAAAATTAAAATACAAATACTTGGAAATTAATTTAACACATAATGAGCAAAACCAAAATAGTCCTAAAAGACACAAATGTAGTTTTGTACAAGAAAACACATCCCTTTTCTTCAACAGAAGTCAACATCACAAAGATATCAGTTCTCCCTAGAGTAATTTTTAAACTTTATACAATTCTTTAAAGTATTCTTAAATTCTTAAAGTATTTAAAGCCAATAAACTAGTTTTTTGCAGCTAGAAAAATGGATATTAAATTTCATGGGGAAAAAAATGTAAGAATAACAGGAAAAAAAAAAGATGAAAACCTTTAATAGACTCACAAGATACTAAAACATGAAATTGCCCCCACAATGAAGGCAGTATAGTATTAACTCATAAACAGATATAACCAGTGTATAACAGAAATTTCAGAAATAGACCAAGGTACATATGTGCAAATGAAGTACTTAACATACATGGCATCACAAATCACTGGGCAAATATAGGCTCTTTCTAAATGATGCTGAGATCATTGGCTAGCCATTTTAAAAAAGATGAAGATGATGATTCATAGCAGACACTATATGTAAAAAAAAATTCAAATGTATCAGGGACGTCCGCATAAAAAATGCATGCAAATAGAAAAAGACAAGTTGTGCAAGTTCCTCAAAAACTTGGGTGTAGAAAAGACTTTCTAAATATCACTCACAATCCAGATGTAAGAATGAAAACTTGCCAAATTCTATTATATTAGAAAAAGCCAAACTTTTGAGTGATGAAAACACAATAAAGCAATCTAAAAAACAAAGGAAACCGGAGAAAAATTTAAATGTACAGCATAGTTAAAGGCTGCTGCTGCTGCTAAGTCACTTCAGTCATGTCCAACTCTGTGCGACCCCATATACGGCAGCCCAACAGGCTCCCCTGTCCCTGGGATTCTCCAGGCAAGAACACTGGAGTGGGTTGCCATTTCCTTTTCCAATGCATGAAAGTGAAAAGTGAAAGTGAAGTTGCTCAGTCGTGTCCGACTCTTAGCGACCCCATGGACTGCAGCCTACCAGGCTCCTCCACTCATATGATTTTCCAGGCAAGAGTACTGGAGTGGGGTGTGGTTGCCTTCTCCAGTTAAAGGCTAGTATCCGTAATATATGGGCTTCCCTCATGGCTCAGATGGTAAAGAATTTGACTGCAATGCAGGAGACCCGCGTTCAATCCCTGGGTTGGGAAGTTACCCTGGAGAAGGGAATGGTTACATACTCCAGTATTCTTGCCTGGAGAATTCCATGGATAGAGGAGCCTCATGCGGTATAGTCTATAGGGTCACAAAGAGTCAGACACAACTGAGCGACTAACACACACACACACATATCCCTAATATATAAAGAACCACCAGTAGCTTCATAGTGACTGTCCAGAAGTACCAGAGCAATTATTCACTTTCTTTCTGAAACTTCCTTGTCATAATTATGCCTTCCATACAGAATCATTCATGTGGTAGTTTAAAAGAAAGCATACACTTTCACTATTTGAATTACATATGAGTGTAGTACTAAATTCAGAATACAGAATGTAGCTGTAAATTCAGTGCCTTAGGCAAGCTTGTCTTTTGGCAAATTGAACTCAGAATCATTTGATTGCAGAAGTCATACCCCCAGCCTGATTTTATGCTAATTGGCCAGGTGATTCAGGTTTTAAAAACAAATTTCTTTCCTTCATCCCCTAATCAATTTACTGCTCTGTCTTTGAAGTTTTACTACACATTCTGGATGAATCCATGGGTAAATCCACCACAGTCTCTTTGACTAAATGGATGTTAATGAATACAATATTGAGCTTTTTGTTGGCTAAATTACCTCTAACAAGATATTTTAGAGTTAATTTAATGAAGTGAACTAGGAAGTTAAGTAAGCGGCTTATTTTATTGAATGAGGCAAGTTGAAAGAGAATAAACACAATAAATACTATAAGGTAAAAAAAAAAACATAATTTTTTTGTCTACAAAGTGTTTTGAAATCCTTCAAATGAAAAGGTCACTGTTGTCATTAATCACTTCCTTCTATGTCTTATCTCCCTAAATATTGGATTGATAAATTTACTTTATCTATTGCTATTTGGGGGCTTCCCTGGAGGCTCATATGGTAAAGAATTTGCCTGCAATGCGGGAGACATGGGCTTGATCCCTGGGATGGGAATATCCCCTGAAGAAGGAAACTACTTCTGAAGCTACCCACTCCAGTATTCTTGGCTGGGAAATCCTATGGACAGGGGTGCCTGGTGGGCCCCAGATTTTGTTCCAGGATGATTTCATGTAAACTATATAAAACAAGTACATGATGTTACTATGTAACTTTGATAGATGTATCTGAATAGTAAAGTGGAAAAAGCTGCAATCTTTACTTATATTAACTATAGAAATACTTGTGCTGTTTTCAAAATGTCATTAGAGATAAGAAGAATTGCATGGCTATCTTTCCTACTTTTAGGAAATAGCTCTCACACTAAATATGGGCATACTGATTTAAAGTTTACATAGCATTTGACATGTATTATCTCTTGATTCCTACAACGAAACTTCAAGATAAACAAAGAAGGATTTTCTCCAGGAAAACAAAGGAACTAAAAGAGGTTAAGGACACAAGATCATACTGCTGATATTGCTGAACTTTTCCTATAAATTAAAGGCTTCCCTGACGGCTCAGACAGTAAAGAATCTGCCTGCCATGTGAGAGACCTAGCTTCGATCCCTGAGTCAGGAAGATCCCCTGGAGAAGGGAATGGCAACCCATTCCAGTATTCTTGCCTGGAGAATTCCAGGGACAGAGGAGCCTGGAGGGCTACAGTCCATGGGGTAACAATGAGTTGGACATGCCTGAGTGACAAACACTTTCTAAAGTGCTGCTATGAAAAATAAAGTTGATTTATTAACTGGTCTGGGGACAAGCTGTTGCTACATGCAGAAAACAATCAGTTGGCATTGGCCTCTTTAATTTATATTCTACCATCTCCTGCCAAATCAACAAATGCTTCAGGAAAGAGTTTTCCTGATATTTCTACCACTGCTGAGCAGGGTTCAGCAGTGCATCAGTTGGAGTGCATATGTACTTTCACCAAACATTATGAACTCTGGACACAGATAAGAAACAGGGACACCCTCTGGGCAATCAGTCCAGAAACTTGTTGACTTGCCACAAACACATGCTGTACTATTGTGTTGAGCTGGAAGCAGTCACATACTTGCAAATGTCTAGCAACTGGCTCTCTAGGAAACTAGAAGTCCTGATTTGCAGGGTTTGCCATCTCTGTAAATATTCTCACCAAGGCTAATTTCAAACTTCCAACGTCACTGAACAGAGTGGGGAAGGGATATGCACCATCCGCTCTCATTGGCAGATGTGATTCAGCCCCACCCAACACATCACTGGCTGAAAGTCACCATTAATTTCCGTGTCTGAAATGTAGCTTTTGGAAAAGAGGTTGTGGAGAATATACTTTTGTATTTAGATTAGATTCCGTATTTTACCTGGATCACTTGATATTTTCACCTAATCCATAGCTAGCTTAAGACTGGGGGAATATAAAAGCACAGAGATGAATGTTTCCTACTCCCATTTTACCAGAAAACTTTCAGTAGAGCTCTGATGTAATGAGTCAACTAAGAATTTAGTCGAAATTGTACCACAGGAAATAAGATAGACCACAGAGCTCCAAAGGAGTGCATATTTTCTGAGTCTGGGTGAATAAAAGAGACTTTCTTTGTGTTTCACAAATAGGATTTCCCTCTTAAAAGTCATAACTTAGTTGTGGTCATGGGAAAATATTAGACAAGTCAGGCATGCTTTCTGTTTTCTAGGGGTCTACAATCTACCTGGAAGAAGGACTTAAACACAAGTACCAATAATGTATGTCTTTAAGAGCAAGCATTTTAAGTTTATATAGCTTTGATGTAGTAAATCTCTAACTGCCTACTCACTTGACATCAATTTTTGAAGTCTGTTTCTTTCTTTAAAAAAAAATTATATATATATTTATTTATTTATATAATAAATATAATATATAATATTATAAATATTATACTATAAATATATATAAATTTTATTATAATATATATAATATATATTATATACAATATATAACATAATAAATTATAATATTAAAATTAAATAAACTTAAATAAATATTAAAATTAAATAAAAATTAAAATATAATTATATATAGTATACATATGTTATATATATACTATATATAAATAAATATTATTATATAATAAATATATTTATTTATTTATTTATTTAGCTGTACCAGGTCTTAGTTGTAGCATGTGAGATCTTCAATCTTTGTTGCCAAATGCATGATCTTTAGTTGGGGCAGTCATCTTTACTGATCTTTACTGTTCCCCTATAGGGATCAAACCTGTAGCCCTTGAACTGGGAGCAGGGAGTCTTAGCCAGGGGACCATCAGGGATGTCCCTAATGTTTCTTAGTCTTTCTTTTCACACAGACCAATGAATTACTTGTGATCCTTGGAATTAATTTAGGTTTTTCTCTGGAATTGATATGTTCAACCTGTTTTATGAACACTAACAGTGGATTAGGCTGGCACATTGTTTCTGAATGACAACTTTGTGTGAACTGGAACAATGTTCCTTAACTCAACAAGTTATTAAAAATTGACACTTCTCTGTCTGGATGATCCTGTGTGATGACAATCCACAGCAATTCCAAATGGGTTTCTGGTGGGAGTTTTCCTGGAAGGTCTGGTGAATACATCTGTTCTAAGTGACTATGCTCTCCACCTGGGAGGGCTGTCTTATGTCAAATTATTGAGAAATAACCTTCAATGAGGAGAATTTATCCTACTCTTCAGTTATTCTGTCTAGGTGACCATCTGGTTTCCTGTACTAACACCACCAAAAAGTAGAAGGCTAGAAACAAACAAAAATCTGTTGAAATATGTAGGTTATATTCTTAGAATTTCCATTACAAAATTGTGGTTCAGTCACTAAATCATTTCTGACTCTTTGCAACTCCATGGACTGTAACATGCCAGGCTCCTCTGCCCTCCACTATCTCCCAGGGTTTGCTCAAACTCATATCCATTGAGTTGGTGATGCCATTCAACCATCTCATCATCTGCTGCTCCATTCTCCTCTTGCCATCAATCTTACGCAGCATCAGGATCTTTTCCAGTGAGTCTGTTCTTCACATCAGGTGGCCAAAGTATTGGAGCTACAGCCCCACCCACCAACAGAAAATTGGATTAGAGATTTATTGAACATGGCCCCTCCCATCATAACAAGACCCAATTTCCCCCTCAGTCAGTCTCTCCCATCAGGAAGCTTCCAAAAGCCTCTTATCTTCTCCATCAGAGGGTAGAGAGACTGAAAACCACAATCACAGGAAATTAACCAGTCTGATGAAATGGACCACAGCCTGTCTAACTCAATGAAACTATAAGCCATGCCCTGTAGGGCCACCCAAGACGGACAGATCATGGTGGAGAGTTTTCACAAAATGTGGTCCACTGGATAAGGGAATGGCAAACCACTTCAGTATTCTTGCCTTGAGACCCCATGACCAGTATGAAAAGGCAAAAAGATACGACACTGAAAGATGAACTCCCCAGGTTGTTTCAGTTCAGTTCAGTTCAGTTCAGTCACTCAGTCATGTCCAACTCTTTGCGACCCCATGAATCGCAGCATGCCAGGCCTCCCTGTCTTTCACCAACTCCCGGAGTTTACTCAAACTCATGTCCATCAAGTCGGTGATGCTATCCAGCTATCTCATCCTCTGTCATCCCCTTCTCCTCCTGCCCCCAATCCCTCCCAACATCAGGGTCTTTTCCAATGAATCAGCTCTTCACATGAGGTGGCCAAAGTATTGGAGTTTCAGCTTTAGCATCAGTCCTTCCAGTGAACACCCAGGACTGATCTCCTTTAGAATGGACTGGTTGGATCTCCTTGCAGTCCAAGGGACTCTCAAGAGTCGTCTCCAACACCACAGTTCAAAAGCATCAATTCTTCGGCACTTGGCTTTCTTCGCAGTCCAACTCTCACATCCATACATCACCACTGGAAAAACTATTGCCTTGACTGGACGGACCTTGGTAGGTGCCCAATATGTTACTGGAGATCAGTGGAGAAATAACTCCAGAATGAAGAGATGGAGCCAAAGCAAAAACAACACTCAGTTGTGGTGTTGGAAGTAAAGTCTGATGCTGTAAACAGCAATATTGCATAGGGACCTGGAATGTTAGGTCTATGAATCAAGGCAAATCCGAAGTGGTCAAACAGGGGATGGCAAGAATGAACATCAACATTTTAGGAATCAGTGAACTAAAATGGACTGGAATGGGTGCATTTAACTCAGATGACCATTATACCTACTACTGTGGGCAAGAATCCCTTAGAAGAAATGGAGGAGCCATCATAGGCAATAAAAGAGTCTGAAATGCAGTACTTGGATGCAATCTCAAAAATGAAAGAATGATCTCTGTTCATTTCCAAGGCAAACCATTCAATAACACAGTAATCCAAGTCTATGCCCTGACCAATAATGCTGAAGAAGCTGAAGTTGAACGATTCTATGAAGACCTACAAGACCTTTTAGAACTAACACCCAAAAAAGATGTCCTTTTCGTTATAGGGGACTGGAATGCAAAAGTAGGAGGTCAAGAGATACCTGAAGTAACAGGCAAGTTTGGCCTTGGAGTACAGAATGAAGCAGGGCAAAGGCTAACAGAGTTTTGCCAAGAGAACACACTGGTCATAGCACACAACCTCTTCCAACAATACAAGAGAAGATTCTACACATGGACATCATTAGATGGTCAATACTGAAATCAGATTGATTATATTCCTTGCAGCCAAAGATGGAGAAGCTCTATACAGTCAGCAAAACCAAGACAGGGAACTGACTGTGGCACATACCATGGACTCCCTATTGCCAAATTCAGACTTATATTGAAGAAAGTAGGGAAAACCACTAGACCATTCAGGTATGACTTAAATCAAATCTCTTACAATTATACAGTGGAAGTGACAAATAGGTTCAAGGAATTATATCTGTTAGACAGAGTACCTGAAGAACTATGGGTTGAGGCTCATGACATGGTACAAGACAGGGATCAAGACCATCCCCAAGGAAAAAAAATGCAAAAAGGCAAAATGGTTGTCTGAGGAGGCCTTATAAATAGCTGAGAAAAGAAGAGAAGTGAAAGGCAAAGGAGAAAAGGAAAGATGTACCCATTTGAATGCAGAGTTCCAAAGAATAGCAAGAAGAGATAAGAAAGACTTCCTCAGAGATCAATGCAAAGAAATAGAAGAAAAGAATAGAATGGGAAAGACTAGAGAACTCTTTAAGAAAATTAGAGATACCAAGGGAACATTTCATGCAAAGATGGGATTGATAAAGGACAGAAATGGTATGGACCTAAGAGAAGCAGAAGATATTAAGAAGAGATGGTAAGAATACACAGAAGAACTATACAAAAAAGATCTTCATGACCCAGATAACGACGATGGTGTGATCACTCACCTAGAACCAGACATCCTGGAATGCGAAGTCAAGTGGGCCTTAGAAAACATCACTACGAACAAAGCTAGTGGAGGTGATGGAATTCCAGTTGAGCTATTCCAAATCCTAAAAGATGATGCTGTGAGAGTGCTGTACTCAATATGTCAGCAAATTTGGAAAATGCAGCAGTGGCCACAGGACTGGAAAAGGTCAGTTTTCATTCCAATCCCAAAGAAAGGCAATGCCAAAGAATGCTCAAACTACTGCACAATTGCACTCATCTCACACTATAGCAAAGTAATACTCAAAATTCTCCAAGCCAGGCTTCCATAGTACATGAACCGTGAACTTCCAGATGTTCAAGCTGGATTTAGAAAAGGCAGAGGAGCCAGAGATCAAATTATCAACATCCATTGGATCATCAAAAAAGCAAGAGAGTTCCAGAAAAATACCTACTTCAGCTTTATTGACTACGCCAAAGCCTTTGATGGTCTGGACCACAACAAACTGTGGGAAATTCTTAAAGAGATAGGAATACCTGACCACTCGACCTGCCTCTTGAGAAATCTGTATGCAGGTCAGAAAGCAACAGTTAGAACTGGACATGGAACACAGACAGGTTCCAAATCGGGAAAGGAGTATGTCAAGTCTGTATATTGTCACCCTGCTTATTTAACTTATATGTAGAGTACCTCATGAGAAACGCTGGGCTGGATGAAACAGGAAACAGTGACAGACTACTTTTGGGGGCTCCAAAATCACTGAAGATGGTGACTGGAGCCATGAAATTAAAAGACACTTGATCCTTGGAAGAAAAGTATAACCAACCTAGACAGCATATTAAAAAGCAGAGATATTACTTTGCCAACAAAACTGTGTCTAGTCAAAGCTATGGTTTTTCCAGTAGTTATGTATGGGTGTGAGTTTGGACTATAAAGAAAGCTGAGCGCCAAAGAATTGATGCTTTTGAACTGTGGTGTGGAGAAGACTCTTCAGAGTCTTCCCTTGGACTGCAAGGAGATCCAACCCATCCATCCTAAAGGAAATCAGTCCTGAATATTCATTTGGAAGGACTGATGCTGAAGCTGAAACTCCAATACTTTGGCCACCTGATGTGAAGTACTAACTCATTAGAAAAGACCCTGATACTGGGAAAGATTGAAGGCAGGAGAAGGGGATGACAGAAGTGAGATGGTTGAATGCCATCACCGATTCAATGGACATGAGCTTGAGTATACTCCAGGAGTTTGTGATGGACAGGGAGGCCTGGTGTTGTGCAGTCCATGGATTTGCAAATAGTCGGACACGATTGAGAGACTGAACTGAACTAAACTGAAGTCCCATAATGAATAGTGAACTCCTCTTTTTCCTTTTCTTCAGAGTATTGTAGTTTAACACACTAGTTTCCAAATATTTGGAAACTGAAAGTGAAAGTTGCTCAGTTGTGTCTGACTCCTTGTAAACCCAGGGACTATAGTCCATGGAATTCTCGAGTCCAGAATACTGGATTGGGTAGCCTTTCCCTTCTCCAGGGGATCTTCCGAACCCAGGGATCGAATCCAGGTCTCCTGCATTGCAGGCTGACTCTTTACCAGCTGAGGCACAAGGAAAGCCCAAGAATACTAGAGTGGGTAGCCTATCCCTTCTCCAGTGGTTCTTCCCAATCCAGGAATCAAACTAGGGTCTCCTGCATTGCAAGTGGATTCTTTAACAGCTGAGCGACCAGGGAAGCCCCACTGGGAACTTAATTTAGATGAAAAAAGTACTCTGTTGCATGTGTGGTTAGCTGAAGATGGAGCTTTTCCTGAATACCAGCTTCATCTATGTAAGACAAGCCAGTCTCCACAATAGCTCATGTAGTCAACAAAGCCCAGGTTCCCTCGGCCTTTCCTCATTTCTCGTTTACCAGATATGTTACTTCTTTGTTTCCTGCTTGAATTATTCCCCAAGCCACTTTTCTCTATTTTATCCCAAGTTAATTTTTATTTCCCACCTTCTCTCTTGTTCTGATCCTACTACATTTCATTCTCCTAGTTTTATCGTGGTTCCTTTGTTAGGATCATGGACTGGCTCCAATTACAGAAACCTTATATTTACTCTTTTAAGATTCATATTTGAAACCAAGCTCTTTCACAGATAAGCACATTTTTTTGTAAATAGACTACTGCTATTCAAAGAAACACTCACTGACATTAGAAATAAGATTATTGGCTCTGGTTTCAGATAACCAAGAAAGTAAAAATCTTGTCCTATTGACAAAAAGATCTGCTGGATTTTTCCCCTTTGCCTACTTAATGGTTTATAACTTTTTAAAGGTTAAGTTTTTAAAGCCAGAAAAGTTTAAAGCTATCCTCTAATGAGTTTCTACCCACTTCTTGTCATTTTGTTTATCATTCTTTACAAAGTACTGGTAATTGTTTACTTGTTTTTATAAAAACAGATTATTCAGATTATTTTGAAGGTCATAACATTCAAGAAAATGCTGTAATTTCTATAGTTTTAATATACAAACTAAAACTTTAAAATTTTCTGTTTTAATACCAGAATACCCTACAAATAATCACAATATTTCTCTCTACATTTTCTTCGGCAATGTAAATGTCACACATCTACCAGTTCTTTAAGTTTGAAATACTATAAAAATATGAAACACTCATTTATCAGAACATGAATTCTTTGGTCCTTCGGTTTGTAGGTGCTCTTTTAATGTGCAAATATGTGGAAGATTATTCTACAGCTCTCTCCCATCTCAGAGGAGTTGGGAATTCTAGATACTTTGTTAGCATTCTTTAGATTTTGCATATCAAGCTAATGCTTAATTCTCATTAATTTTGTTGAATAAATTCATTCTATCCTATGTTAAGTAAAGAGGCAGTGTGTTCATTTTAGTTTTTGTTGTCACTTGCATGAGCAAAAAATAATATGATCAAAAAATACATAAGAATTTAGTACAGATTTCATGACTGATTCAATTAAATATATTTTTCAATTCCTAAATATCTTTACTTACTTTGAAGTATCTAAGTATTTAGATGTACTTATATACCACGTATTTCCAAAATTATTTTTGAAAAAATTAAAAACAGAAAAGTACTAGTATTATAGACAATTACATGCTGAAATTAATAAACACAAGCATTTTATTATTTGCTTCATAAGTATTAATAAAAGCAAAATTATAAGTACATTTAACATTTTCATTTCCAAAAAACAGAAAAAATGTCCATTGTCCATCATTCCCATTTCACTCATTATTATGAATTTGATATTTATTCTATCAGTTATTTTATATTTCAACAAATATATGTGCATCAGTGAATATAATACAATTTGTAGCTCTTTCAAAAATTGTATATAAATGGCGTATTATTCAATCACTCTGCCACTGGCTTTTAAAAAACTTATTGTGCTAAAAAATAGACATATTTTATTCAGTTTATTACTGTACACTTCCATTCTGCTAATCTTCTATATTTTAAAACCTGTTTCTGTACTGACAGCATCTTTTTGCTGTTATAAACAGTTTTTCAGTGAACAACTTCATATCTGTCTGTTTATGACCTTGTTGGAGGTGTTTTTCTATTAGGGTAGATATCATGACAGTTGTTGCGTTATAGGTTTGGATATTTTCAACATGACTAGATTCCCTCAAAGTGTTGAACAAGGTAATTATACCAATGCACATATCCACAATCTATGAACGAAGTTTCAGTTTCCTCATTTATTAGTCAATGTATAATCATAGTAGATGTAAAACATTAGCATAATGAGTGAGAGATTTTCTTATAACATTAATTGCACTATATCTGATACTTAGACTTTCTCTTTTGTGACTTCTCTATAGCATCTTTTGTCCTTTTCTTATTTATCTACATGAGAGCTTTATATATTTTAGATTTAAATAATATATTTACTATGTTGCAAATATCTTTTGGTTGTTTATCTTTTAACTTTGATTATATCTATAAAACATCTTAATTATTAAAAATGTTAATTATAATGTCTCCTCTGATTGACCAAGAAGTATATCAATAATTTGTGTTCCAGTTCTCCTCGACTTACAGATCTAATTAAATATTCAAGCTGAGAAGCAATATGTAACTTTTAAGAAAAACGTATTTAGAAAACTGACCTCATTGGGAATATATTGGGAATATTCCCTATATATATATATATATTGGGAATATTATTATGTTTCTATGATCAATGACATCAATGAGCTTTGAATTCTTAAAATATTTGGAACTATATGGTACGATTAAGGACTAGATTCCCAAAGTTGCTACATTTTGGCATTGAAAGCAGTCTGAGATCAACTTTTTCTTGCGTTACACAAGCTGGAACTAAAATCAAGAAAATGTAATGGCCAAAAACCCAGTATCCACGGGGACATTCAGCCATAATCAGTGCCTATTTATTACTATTTTGGGGTAGTTTCCCTGAACCACAAAGCAACTCCAAGAGCAAACAGATGTATTTCACATTTCAGAATTAGAGTAACTGCTATTCTTAACTAGCATGTTTCCTTTCTTTCCAGAAATCAGTAACGTTTGACAGTCAGTTCTCATATTTCAAGATAACACCAACTTTCTTTGTAATGGGGGGAGGTAAGAACATGATTCAGTTCGGTTCTTTTAAACAAGTGAGGGGGGCACGCACACCACATACATTGCTCCTCCTGGTGACTCCACTCAGCAGGTGGCAGGGACTGCAAAGAAATCTAACTTGCAGAAGTTTTACCAATTCCAGCTCCTAGAAAATTGTTTTCACATTCAGAGAAATTCTCTAGTAAGGCTGAACCAATCCCAGGTTTCCATGTGCCAAAGTTAAGTTTTAAACATTGTTCACAATATGGAGACTGTTGACCACAGAGTAACTACAGTGTAATTATGTTTATTGTGTGTTTCCAAGTTCCTGTAACAGGAAAAGCAGTAAACACTGCAGATGCTTAACTACTTACTTTTACCTTTAGTGCATCAGCACCGTTCATTTTCCTTTGCTGCAGGAATCAGTTTAACCATTCAGTTTTGTTGTTGCCTTTCAAGCAGAAAGAACCTGTGGTTGGCAAAGGGATTAAACAAATACAACTAAGAATACTTTGGATCAGTGTGTAGCTATTTTAAAGGGTAGCTGAAACGCTCTCAAACATAACCTGAGCTTTCTATTCCCTGAGTTGTTTGTAGATAGGTATCCTTTCATCTTTTTGTGATAGTTCACCATTTATTTACATCTTTTAATAGTACATTTTGTAGTTCTGACATCAAGGACTATATGTTCTTTCCAGTTCAGTTTGAGATCAAAATAAAACTAGAGGGTATTAGAGGCAGGAAAAAAATTTGGTATTTTAATACTGTAGTAGTGTACATAGGGGGCTTCCCTGGTGGCTCAGACAGTAAAGCGTCTGCCTGTAGTGCGGGAGACCCGGGTTCGATCCCTAGGTTGGGAAGATCCCCTGGAGAAGGAAATGGCGACCCACTCCGGTACTCTTCCTGGTAGGCTACAGTCCATGGGGTTGCAAAGAGTCGGACACGACTGAGCGCCTTCACTTCACTTCAGCGTACATAGGAAGGAAATCTACACCTCAAGCAAGTTTACATATGTGATTCCTACAGCATAAAGCATGCTGAGTCTTAGAGGTCAGTTTGTGCCCCCCGTAATATCCTCCAGTTGCCATGGCAATTACTTGTTTTCATTGGGTAACTGAGCGAATGGCTACATCTGTTCTTGCTGAGCTCTCCTTTCCCCCCACGTAGCACAGAGCACAGGGAATAGATTCACTTCTTAGTGCTCAAAGATTTACATGCATAACTGTCTCCACATCAAGGAGAGACCATAAATCTTAGGCCAGAAAGTCACACTTGTCCTCGAGTCCCTCCTTTTTTTCTGCTCAAAAGTTCTTCTGTTCTTATATAAACACAACTAAATATGCATGTATTCAATGGAAAAGGAGACGTAACATTCCTCTGAGGCAATAAAGAAATGTATATATATATTGAAAAATGGCAACTTTTCCACAGGCACGATGATATCCTACAATTCAAAATTATAGTTTCTTTGGGATAAATTTGCATCTTTTTTTCCTTTTTAAGCAAATATTTCTCTCTTTTTTTGTAAGCTCCTTTAGTTTTTTCCTTTTTAAGCAAATATTTCTCTCTTTTTTTGTAAGCTCCTTTAGTTTATTGCCTTTATTTTTTTTAACTAATTTATTTTAATTGGAGGCTAATTCCTTTACAATATTGTAGTGTTTTTTGCCATACATTGACATGAATCAGCCATAGGTGTACATGTGTCCCCCATCCTGAAACCCCTCTCCCACCTCCCTCCCCATCCCATCCCTCAGGGTCATCCCAGTGCACCAGCCCTGAGCACCCTGTCTCATGCATCGAACCTGGGCTGGCGATCTGTTTCACATATGATAATACACTTTTCAATGCTATTCTCCCAAATCATCCCACCTTTGCTTTCTCCCACAGAGTCCAAAAGACTGTTCTTTACATCTATGTCTCTTTTGCTGTCTTGCATATAGGGTCATCACTACCATCTTTCCGTATATATGCATTAATATACCACATTGGTGTTTTTCTTTCTGACTTACTTCAGTCTGTTTAATAGGCTCCAGTTTCATCCACCTCATTAGAACTGATTCAAATGTATTCTTTTTAATGGCTGAGTAATACTCCATTGTGTATATGTTCCACAGCTTTCTTATCCATTCATCTACCGATGGACATCTAGGTTGCTTCCATGTCCTAGCTATTGTAAACAGTGCTGCGATGAACACTGGGGTACATGTGTCTCTTTCAAATCTGGTTTCCTCAGTGTGTATGCCCAGCAGTGGGACTGCTGGCTGGGTCACATGGCAGTTCTCTTTCCAGTTTTTTAAGGAATCTCCACACTGTTCTCCATAGTGGCTGTACTAGTTTGCATTCCTACCAATGGTGTAAGAACTTCTTCTCTGCACCCTCTCCAGCATTTATTGTTTGTAGACCTTTTGATAGCAGCCATTCTGACTGGTGTGAGATGATACCTCATTGTGGTTTTGATTTGCATTTCTCTGATAAAGAGTGATGTTGAGCATCTTTTCATGTGGTTGTTAGCCATCTGTATGTCTTCTTTGGAGAAATGTCTGTTTAGTTCTTTGGCTCATTTTTCAATTGGGTCCTTTATTTTTCTAGAATTGAGCTGCATGAGCTGCTTGTATATTTTTGAGATTAATTCTTTGTAAGCAAATATTTCTTAGTTGATAAAGTCTTTAGGTAAGTATTTTGATACCTTAATTCTGATGCCAATTAGGACTAGAAGACATTTTTGCACCTTAATAAATTTGTACCAGCATCAATGAAATAAATAACAGTTGAATTGAGTCCATTCTTTTCCATTTCCTGCACCCCCAAAGACAGGGAAGGGATAACAGTGATGTTAGAGATACTTAAGCCAACATTCAACTCACTAATATTGAGAGTCATGAAAGAGAGAATTTCTGGTATTTCTCTTATGTCTTTTTTTTTAATCTGAAGATCACAAGATACCATCTGAGAGAAGAGTTAGCACAGAGCTTCTTGTATTTCCTATAGTTATTAAGTACTTTTCTAAGGCTAAAGTCTTGTATTCGTATTCTTCCAAATTTGCAGAAACTACTCTGCAATTTTGCTAGATTTTTCCAATCTTCAAGATCTAAGAGATTTTTCTAAAGATGCTATTCTGGGCGATATGGAGTTATCTTAAATTCTGCCAGATAGATGAGGGAATGGAGAAGGCAATGGCACCCCACTCTGGTACTCTTGCCTGGAAAATCCCATGGGCGGAGGAGCCTGGTGGGCTGCAGTCCATGGGATCGCTAAGTCGGACACAACTGAGCGAATTCACTTTCACTTTTCACTTTCATGCATTGGAGAAGGAAAAGGCAACCCACTCCAGTATTCTTGCCTGGAGAATCCCAGGGATGGGGGAGCCTTGTGGGCTGCCATCTATGGGGTCGCACAGAGTCGGACACGACTGAAGTAACTTAGTAGTAGTAGATGAGGGAAGTTAGAATTTCTTAGGTACAAGAAATCCTACTGGATGAGTCTAATCAACTTGAGAGTCAATTGGTTTTCCAGATATTTTCACAGGATGTGAGGCAGGAGGTTTAAGAAGCAGAAGGACTACATGGTGGTAAAAAAATTCTGATTGAGAAAAGCTGGACACCTGTTGTCAAGCTGACCCTAACAGTTAAGCCAAACCTGAGGAGATAAAAAGATTAAGAGGAAAAGTGGGCATTTGAGCAAAAAGGCAGGGATGAACTTACTCCATGGTAAGGGAATCCAACAGTGGAGTCCAAACCAGAGTCAAGATTCAAGCTGTTCATCAACATAGGCAGGAAATATGTAGAGGCCTAGGCATGTGAGGGTTTAATTCCTCTTCCTGAGGAGTTAGAGTAGGTCTGAGTTGGATATAAGGTCACAATGGCTGAAATCCAGGAATAGACACTGGGTTCCACATTACTGAGTTATCCACAGCAACCAAGAGAAGGAAGAACAGAAGGGCAAGTTCAAGTCCAGACCTAGAGCAAGTACTACAGTCCAAGGATGACTGTTGAATCCTGTCTGGTGCAATGCCTGAGCATGGGCTTGAGACAAGAGACCATGGATTGGGGTGCACTGGATTGGTACAGGGAGGCAGAGGCAGTTGGAAAGGGCAGAGTAGCAAAGGGATCACTTCCAACAAAGTTAGCGTGCCTTTGAGTGGGTCATGCATGCGTGCTCAGTCACGTCTGACTTGTTGGGACCCCATGGACTGTAGCCCACCAGGCTCTTCTCTTCGTGGGATTTTCCAGGCAAGAATACTGGAGTGGGTTGCCATTTCCTTATCCAGGGGATCTTCCTGGACCAGGGATCCAACCCACGTTTTTATGCATTGGCAGGCAGGTGGATTCTTTACCATTGAGCCACCTGGGAAGCCCCTTTGAGTGGGTCAGCCTGATTTAAAAGCACTGTATCCAGCTGGACATATGGAGATCTGAGAAATCAGGATAAGGAGTCAAGAGATTCCTGTGTTGATCACGGTTTTTATGAAATGTACACATTATAGATATTTATGTTCCTCTGCTAAGTCCATGGCTAAAAATCTTAGCACTGGCTAATTCAGGGACTTTGTCATTATCATTAAACCAGGCCAAAGAGTTGAAAGCCACAAACAGATTCCTTAAGTCTTTGTTGCTTGTGGGAGTCAGAAGGCATGAAGTTATATGCATTTAACAACTTGCCCATCACTTATCCCTATGTGTGTGTACTTAGTCGCTCAGTCATGTCTGACTCTGTGATCCCATGGACTGTAGCCTGCCAAGCTCCTCTGTCTGTGGGATACTCCAGGCAAGAATATTGGAGTGAGCTGGAATGCTCTCCTCCAGAGGATCTTCCTGACACAGGGATCAAACTCAAGTCTTTTGTGTCTCCTGCACTGGCAGGCAGATTCTTCACTGTGCCTCTTGGGAAGCCCTCTCACTAAGTAGTATTTAAAAATAGTAAGTCAGATTATGCCAATATATTAGATTTCTCCCTTTCACTTTTCAGTCAACAAATATTATGGAATGCATACTGTGTGTGAGACAGAATCTTGGGTGACATGGCCATGATACACAGTGAAATAGTAAAAAGGCCCAGTTCCTCTCTCAAAGGGCTTAGAGCCTTAAAGAGAGATAAATGTCACATAGCTCATTTTGCCAGTCAGGCTGCTGCTGCTCCACTTCTCTAGCCTAGCTCTATTTCTGCCTTTTTCTTTCATCCCTGACCAATTATCCATGCATTTTCTATCTCTTTTTTGCTTCTTTGGTTATTACTGCCTTTCCTATCCTTCTCTAGAGGCTCCTCCTCATCTCCACTTCTCCTTCCCCTTCTCCTGATCCTTTACCTTTAGCACTTTTAGTCGGTATCTAGACGCTTACGAAAATGTGGCAGGATAAAATTTAGAGATTTATATTTGACTTGAGTTTTTAGTTTTTGTTTGATTGAGAGATGACATTGACTGGTTTGATAATGGAGATCGGGGGAAATAGGGTGACTACAATTTAAATATTTATTGTGTAATTAGAGTACCTCCATAAAGTTGTTCTCAGGTCCTATTAGGAGGTAATTCCATGAAGGCAAGGATGGGGTCCCTTTAGTCCATGTGTAGCCTCGGTGCCAAGGCAGCCCTGGCACACAGCAAGTACTCAGTATTTGGTGAATGAATGCACACATGAATGAATGAACAATTAGATGAATGAATAGTGGAGGATAGACAGGAAGAAACAGGATGGGACTGCAGGTTCCTGGAGTGACTGTTAGGACGGACATGCTTGCATTTATGGCATGGTATAGGAATTGAAACATTAAAAAGCCTTGAGACACGAAATCAACGTTCTGTCCACCTCACAGATCTTACTGGAGAGGGGCCTAGCTCATCTCTACAGGTCTACAGAAAAATAAAGCCTCTGTGTTTAGTCATCTCATAGGCCTTGGAGTTGGCTGGACCTGGATTCACATGTCATAGCTCTGGGGCAAGTTACCTAATCTTCACCCCAAGTCCCTTTATTTTTAAAACTAGAAAATGATACTTATCTGAGAATGTATCTGCGAGGATTAAAAATGAAGCGGCCAGAATCATTTCATTTCAATGCTCAAGGAAGGCTTTCTTCTTCTTTACAGCACTTGCTATTCTTCCTGCCCTTCCCCACTGCTTCCTCACTCATTATCAGCTAACTTGATTTCCAGTTCACTTCATATTTCCTTTGTTAATGGAAAAAGTAAACTATTTAAATAAATGATGACAATTATAGTACATCTGAATTTTAAAGAGAATTCTGGCAAAAAAGTTCTGGATAAAATGGATAATCTTGAAGACCAAAGCTAGTCAGAATAAATAACACAAGACAAATAATACGAACATTTGCAATAAAGAACTGAAAGTCTCAAGTTGTTCTTTCAGAGTACATTTGAGCTTCTTATTAGTCATAATTTTATACTTATACAATCAATGTAAGTGTGAGGGTTTCAGGAGATTTTATTAGCATTAATCTATCTTCACAAATAGTGCTATTTTTTTTCCCATTTTCAGACATTTAGAAGGTATTTAAAGCTACAAAAGAAATAAAGCATCTCTTTTGCTTCCAAGTTTGATAGATTTTTTTCAGGGAATCTCTGCGGTTTATTTAAAACAATTCTTTGAGTGAAATTAAATGTTAATTACCAAATTATTTCATGTTTAGCCATAGATGAATGCATTTCTGCACACAGATTTATAAACTTTTTAAAAAGCAATAGCTCAATTGTTATACAGCACCGGTAGTTGTCTTTCATATGTATGAACCAGTATAAAATGAACAAGCTTTATTCAATAGTACATTCTTACATTTATTTCAATAGACTAAAAGTATCCCTCGATTCTTTTGCATATGGATCAAAATATTGTGACAATGACATAGGGAAGGAAATTATCCTATTTAAAATACTGGTAAAAAGGAAGTTACTCTGAAACCAAGCTTTATTAGATATGTCAAATAATTATCCATTTTTTAAAACTATATTTTCCTTTAAAATGCCACCAAGATACAATTAATTCATTGCATGTTCTGCCTAAACAAACCAGTAATAACAACTACAATAAATATTTGAAAGGTAAAATTACAATCAAGATCTCTTTATAAGATTATCTCCATGTTTATCATATTTGTCAGTAAAAACAATCTAGTTTTAGTAAAATGTACAAGTTATAAACTAAGTAGGGGGCTTCCCAGGTGGCTCAGTGGTAAAGAATCCACCTACCAATGCAGGTGACACAAGAGAGGCTGGTTTGATCCCTGGGTTGGGAAGATTCCCTGGAGAAGGAAATGGCAACACACTCCAGTATTCTTGCCTGGAGAACCCCGTGGACAGAGGAGCCTGGCAGGCTATATAGTCCATGGGGTTGCAAAGAGTTGGACACAACTTAGCGATTGAGCACGCACATTAACTAAAGGCAATACTTCACTTGCCATCTCAGATTTCCTTTGTTAAGACTCAGATCTGAGACTGAAATACCTTTCAATTCAGGGAGAAGCAGGAGTTATAAAATGCTTTTGTCTAAGCACTGGTCCATCCGGGCTTTTCTGTAGGGCTGGAGTTGCAGTGCTCTCAGGCCCAGCCTGCCCAGTAGCCCTCACCACAGTCCACTGTGTGCTTCCTGAGAGTGCCTGGGATGTAAAGTGCTTAGTCACTATGTCTACTTTAGTTTTTTTTCTTTTCAAATAAAGTCAGTTGTGAGTAAAAAGCTGTTTCTTGAAATTTCTTCAATTTAACTCATTACCTGCCTTCAAAAATGACAAAGCCTATTCTTATAGCTAAAACTGTTCTCTAAGAAGGTACTTTCTCTCCAGCTGTGAAACTGATTGATGTTTTTAAAACCCCTGAGGAACTTCTGCTGGCAGCTAAGTTGTAGTTTCAAAGAAGAAATAGATGTGGCTTGTGTCCTTTTGTAAAGAAATATTTCTACCTGAAGGAGCAGTATCACTGCACACGAGGGACTGAAAAATCAATGCAATTGATCAACATCTAAAAATTCATTTTACTAATGCTTAACTATTTTAAATTAATACAAATATTGGTATATTTTTAGACTACTGCAGCATTGCAGAGATGGCCCAGCTATGAATGATCAAAATGCTATATTTTTAAGGAGGTTGTTCAGAGCCAGAAAAATCATTAAGGACTTATTTAGTGGGGATTACAAACGTTGGAGTATCTCTACGCATACTTTTGAATATCTGTCTTAGAGGAGGAAAGGAGAAGGAATACAAAGGAGAAGCAAAGTGAATAGCGAAAGTGTTGTTTGCTCAGCGTGTCCAACTCTTTGCTACCCCATCGACTGTAGCCCACCAGGCTCCCCTGTCCATGGAATTCTCCAGGCAGGAATACTGGAGTAGGTAGTCATTCCTTTCTCCATGGTATCTTCCCAACCCAGGGATCAAACCTGGGTCTCCTGCATTGCAGGCAGCTTCTTTATTGTCCAAGCCATCAGAGAAGCCCCAAGATACTAAAACAGCATGATAGTTGACTCCCTTCTCCAAAAGTAACCACTGAGAAGCTAGGCAGGAAAATACCAAAAAAAAAAAAAAAAAGAAGAAAAGTGTAAAATTCTTCTGGGTAATAGGGGAATTGTTGTAAAATGGTGGGTTTGAGGGAGGTCGATTCTAGACTTTAACCAGGTCAAGACTGGCAGCCTGGGGTTATTGAGAGAGGGAAGGCAGCAATGCTGGACTAGAGTTCTCCTGTTGCTTCCTCTCTGTTATTGCCTTGGTAGAAAGAATGTCTGTCCACAGCAGGAGTGATACAGAATTCTGGTGCAGGTGTCTGCAGGAGGTAGTTCCCATTAGAGAAATAGTAGAACTTTGGATCATCAAATTAGCTGAAGTGCCAAAAGTGGACACTAGAGGAGACATGGGACATTTGCTGAATTTTGAATTCGTGTGGCGTGTGAAGCAAACAAGCTGTAATGGAAAACAGAGATGAATCAAATGCAATTGCAGGAAACAAAGACCTTTCAGGGGAAATGACTCCAGCAAATATACCAGAACCAGTGAACTGATGATCTGACACCAGTTTTACCACAAGGACATTTTGCTGATTTGGGGGAATTGAGGCTATGGACTGAAATTTCTGGCTTTGCAGGACAGAGGGCCTCTGCAGAGAAAGCTGGGTTTTTAGCCAGCATATGGGATGGAGAGAAAGATAGAAAATGGTGAAAGATAGAAAACTGAGTCTCAAAAGAAGACGTTCTTTCTTTTAAACATTTACACAATTCTAAAACACTTCAGTGCAGAAAACTAAAAAGTTACGCCAAAAATCTCTCAAAGGATCATAGTACTCACGTCATTCTGCACTGCTGAGAGGACAAAGACCAAATACAGGAGAAGCCCCAGTGAATATCAGCATGAAAAGTGAAAGTGTTAGTTGCAACCCCATGGACTGTAGCCCACTAGGTCCCTCTGTCTGTGGGATTCTCCAGGCAAGAATGGAGTGGATTGCCATTCCCTTCTCCAGGGGATTTTCCCAACCCAGGGATGGAACCCAAGTCTCCTGCACTGCAAGTAGATTGTTTACCATCTGAGCCACCAGGGAAGCCCAAACATAAGCATACTCTCATTAAAAAACTTCTGAAGGCTAAGCCCTAATGACAGAACAAACCAGATGCAGACCAAGCCTTATTAAAATGTCAACCAAGCAGCCAACTCCATCTGCCTAGCATAAAAAAGGGAAAATACTCTCGGGATGCGATAACATTGTCATAAAGAGTCAATAAAATAATATTAGCCAAGAAACAAGACAATTTGACCAGGCTAAGGAGGAATACATAGACAATAATAAAAGAATAAAATGCAGATTAGATAGTGAAGCTATCAAAAACTGTAAAACAATTATAACTAATCCATTCAGGAGAAGAAAGAAAAAGTTGTAGAAAACACATGAAAATATTGAGTTTCACCAGATACTTGGACTACACAAGGAAAACATATATAACAGAGATTCTAGAATTTAAAATATATTATCTGAAACTAGAAACTTATTTACTAGGCTTAACATCAAACCAGAAGTAGCATACACCAAGATTAGTAACCTGAAGGACAATAGAAACCCAAACATAAAGCACAAAGTAAAGCCTATCAAATGTGTAATGAGAATCCCAGATGAAAACAAGAAAAAGAATGGACCAGAAGCAATACTTGAAAAAGTCATAGCTCAATAGCTTAAAAATCTTTAGGAATCCCTATGTGAAAGTGAAAGTCAGTTAGCTGTGTCTGACTATTTGCGACCCCATGGACTATACAGTCCATGGAATTTGCTGGCATCTCCATGGACACCAGAATACTAGAGTGGGTAGCCATTCCCTTCTCCAGGGGATCTTCCCAACACAGGGATCAAATCCAGGTCTCCTGCATTGCAGGTGGATTCTTTACCAGTTGAGCGACCAGGGAAGCCAGGAATCCCTATAAGGATCTATAGAAAGATAACCTATCTACAGCATGTCACCATAAAACTTCTGGGCAACAAAGACAAAGAGAAAGTCCAAAAGGCAGTAAGAGGTGAGAAAAGATATGTTACCATCTAAGGAAGAATAATACTAATGATGGAAGCTGGAACACAGTGAAATGACACACAATTAAGGAACTGAAAAGAAAAACTGCTAACCTAGAATTTCTTTCCCAGTAAAAATATTCTTTAGTATACCTCCATGAAGGTAAAATAAAGAGGTTTTTAGACAAGCAGAAACTGCAAAAATATGTTGCCTACAAACTTGCTCTAAAAATATAAAGCACTTAAAATTCTAGATATCTGCTATGTAAAAGCTTGGAAGCCATCACTCCTGGCCTTAAAATAAGACAACAGCTAAGCATATTGGAAACCAAGGACTTTTCTTAGATTCATCAGAGAAACAGGGTCACAAGGCAAACTGCCACCCTGAAATCTGGGAGGACTCACAGCTGAGATTGGTTTATCTGGAGAGAAAATCACTAAAGCCACATTCTGGTGGGAACGCTTAAATGAAAATTTTGATGAATTGTTGGAGGCTAAGGATAGACTAATTTCAGAGTGAGAAACTCTTTGGAGTCCCACATTTCCTGGATTTTTCCTCTAAAAACTCTGCCAAGTTCTAATAGTAAAGCAGTGGAGTAAAAATCTCCACATGTTTATGGCAGGAGATGAAGGAAAGTATCCATTTTAAAATATACCCAGAGCATTCTCTGTTAAAAAAACAAACAAACAAAAAACTACTCTCTAAGAGAAAATACTTTACCAGAGCCTTATCTGACCTCTGTTGCTGTTGTTCCGTTGCTCAGGCGTGTCTGACTCTTTACGATCCCGTGGACTGTAGCACGCCAGGCTTCCCTGTCCTTCACCCATCTCCCAGAGTTTACTCAAACTCATATCCTTTGAGTTGGTGATGCCATCCAACGACCTCATCCTCTGCCATCCCCTTCTCCTTCTGCCTTCAATCTTTCTCAGCATCAGGGTCTTTTCCAGTGAGTCGGTTCTCCCCATCAGGTGGCCAAAGTACTGGAGCTTCAGCTTCAGCATCTGTCCTTCCAGTGAATAGTCAGGATTGACTTTCATTAGGATTGACTGGTTTGATCTCCTTGCAGTCCAAAGGACTCTCAAGAGTCTTCTCCAACACCACAGTTCAAAAGCATCAATACTTCAGTGCTCAGTCAACTTTCACATCCATACATGACTACTGGAAAAACCATAGCTTTGACTAGACATAGCTTTGTTGGCAAAGTAGGGTCTCTGATTTTTAATATGCTGTCTAGCTTGGACATAGCTTTTCTTCCAAGGAGCAAGCATGTTTTAATTTCATGGCTGCAGTCACCATCTGCAGTTATTTAAGAGCCGGAGAAAATAGTCTGCCACTGTTTCCATTGTTTCCCCATCTATTTGCCATGAAGAGTGGACTGAATGCCATGATCTTCATTTTTTGAATGTTCAGTGTTAAGTCAGCTTTTCACTCTCCTCTTTCACCTTCATCAAGGCTCTTTAGTTCCTTTTTGCTTTCTGCCATAAGGGTGGTATCATCTGCATATCTAAAGTTATTGATATTTTTCCCTGAAATTCTGATACTAGCCTGTGCTTTATCCAGCCCAGCATTTCACATGATGTACTCTGCATAGAGGTTAAATAAGCAGGGTGACAATCCACAGCCCTGACGTACTTCTTTCCCAATTTGTAAGCAGTCCGTTGTTCCCTGTCTGGTTATAACTGTTGCTCTTTGACCTGCATATAGGTTTCGCAGGACGCAGGTAAGACGGTCTGGTATTCCTATCTCTTTAAAAATTTCCAGAATGTGTTGTGATCCACACAGTCAAAGGGTTTAGCACAGTCAATGAAGCAGAAATAGGTATTTTTTCTCTTGCTTTTTCTATGATGCAATGGATGTTGGCATTTTGATCTCTGGTTCCTTTGGCTTTTGTAAATCCAGCCTGTATATCTGGGAGTTCTTGGTTCATGCACTGCTGAAGGCTAGCTTGGAGAATTCTGAGCATTACTTTGCTAGAATGTGAAATGATCTTGAGAAACCGAAATTAACCACTCCAGCCCTCTGACCTTCCCATCTCATGTCAGGGGTAGGTGGGGAAGAACTAAGAAGCATTTTGAATGTCTTGCCCCAAGACTCAGTCCCAAGGGGAAAAAAACATTTTTTTAATAAAAATACAGGCTTCCTCTCCTCAATTTACCATTACTTCAACAAGGTGACACAATAAGAACAGTGAATTGCAGCTGAAAGAGCTGCAAGACTCGTATCTGATCAAGAAAGTGTTCTTAGAGAAATCCAGACAACAGGGAAGAAGAAAAAGGCACTTGAGAAAACGGAAGCCTCTGCACCTACTTGTACTGCAAACATTAAACACAGTCCAATTCTGAGCCAATTAAACATAAATTCTCCTGTGGAAGGCCTTCGTATCTCAGATCTTATTACCCAATGTACCACATCAAACGTTCAACAAAAATTTTCAGGTACACCAAAGAGAATAAAAAATAGTCTGAAGATATACAGCAAGAATGGAACCAGACTCAAATATGACACAGATTTTGGAAATATTAGACCAAGAATTTAAAATATGATTAACATTGTAAGGGTTTTATGGAAAAAGTAGACAACATGTAAGAATAGATGTGTAGTTTATGCAGAAAGATGAAAACTCTAAGAGTCAAAAGGATATGCTTGAAATTTAAATGCTGGAAAAGAAGAAGAATGCCTTTGATGGGCTCATCAGTAGACTAAATCAGGAGGAAATAGCAGTGACTCTGCAGATACATTAATAGAAACTTCCCACAGTGAACTGCAAAGAGAAAAATGACTTAAAAAAGAATATCCAAGCATTATGAGGTTGTGGGGCATTTACAAAAGGTGTAACATACATGTAAGTGGAATATGAGGAGAAAAAAAACAGGCAGAAGAAATATTTGAAGTAATAATGACTGTGAATTTTCAAATTTAATGACAGACACCAAACTACCAATCCAGGAATCTCACAGAACACTAAGCAGGATACCTTTCAAAAATATAAAACTTAGCCATATCATATTCAAACTTTAGAAACCAAAGGCAAAGAAAACCTTGAAAGAAAGTGGAAGGGAATAGGGGTACACTTCACTGAGGAAAAAGATAAGAATTACATCAGATATCTCATCAGAAACAATGAAAGGAGGAAGAGAGTGGAGTGGCATATTTAAAATGACTGGAAGAAGAAAGAAATATCAAACTAAAATTCTGCATCCATGGAAATGAAGAGAAATAATGAGTTTCTCAGAAAAATGAAAATGAGTGAATTCATTGTAGTACAACTTCCTTCCAAGAAACATTAAAGAAGTTCCTCTGAGAGAAGGGAAATGATGTAGATCAGAAACCCATATCTGCATAAGAAAGGAAAAGTATCACAAAAAGAATAAGTGAAAGTAAAATAAAGCCTTGATTTCTCCTATTCACAAATAGTCTATTACATAACTGTTCCAAGTAATAGTAGTAACACTATACTAGGTGATTATAGTTTAGGGATAAATGAAATGAATAGCAGAAATGTTACAAGGGATGGGGAAGAGGAACTGGGAATTGGGACTACTCTGTTATTATAGAAGTAGTAGTTATAATATACATATTATACATATAATATACATATTATAGTGTCCTAGAATCTATTATGAAGTATCTGTACTACTCATGAAGTAATGTGGTGCTATTTGAAGTGGAATTAGTTAAACATGTAGATTGCAAAATTTAGAGCAGCATCTAAAATTTTTTAAGTATAATTGATGTGCTAAGAGAGGATAGAAAATAGAAACAAAATACTCAATTAAAACCAAAGAAGAAAGAAAACTGAGAGAAAGATTTTAAAATGAAGAACAGTTATAATGAATAGAAAATACAAACTGGTACATATTAATCCAACTATATCAGTGGTAGCTTTAAATGTGAGGGGCCTAAATTTGCTATTTAAAAGACAGAGATTGTCAGAATGGTGGTAGAAGAAGAAACAAGACCAAACTATGTTGTCTACCAAAATACCTTGTTTTAATATAAAGACACAGGTTAAAAGTAAAGGAATGGAGAAAGACATTACATGCTAACAATCAAAAGAAAGTTGGAGTACGTATATTAATTTCACATAACACAGACTTCAGAAAAAGGAAAATATATTAAGAATAATGAGAAGCATTTCACAACGATAAAGGGGTCAATGCTCCAAGAACACATAAAAATCTTTAAAGTGCATACACCTAACAACAAAATGTCAAAACACATAATTTAAAAACTGATAGAACTACCAGAAGAAATAGACAAATCCACTATTATAGTTGGAAACTTCAACACCTCTTTATTCCAACAGTGAAAAAAATCAGTAATGATAGAATTACATGAAAGAGCAGCTTCAATCACTTTGTTCTAATTGACATTTATAGAACATTTATAGAACAGCAGAATACACATTCTCCTCAATCTCAAATGGAATAGACCACATTCTGGGCTACAAAACACAGCTTGACAAATTTAATGCAATAGTAAGCACTCAAAGTATGTTCATAGATAACAATGGAGTTAAACTAGAGATCAGAAAAATAATAGAAAATTAGCTGAAAAACAAAAATAATGGACAGTAAATAATACTCTCCTAAATCAGCCCTGGGTGTTCTTTGGAAGGAATGATGCTAAAGCTGAAACTCCAGTTCTTTGGCCACCTCATGTGAAGAGTTGACTCATTGGAAAAGACCCTGATGCTGGGAGGGATTGGGGGCAGGAGGAAAAGGGGACGACAGAGGATGAGATGGCAGGATGGCATTACCAACTCGATGGACATGGGTTTGGGTCAACTCCGGGAGTTGGTGATGGACAGGGAGGCCTGGCGTGCTGCAATTCATGGGATTGCAAAGAGTCGGACACTACTGAGCGACTGAACTGAAATAACATGGGGGTCAAAGAAGTCTCAAGTGAGATTTTAAACTATTTTTAATTAAATAAAAGTGGAAATACAACTTATCAATGTGCAGGGTGCAGCAAAAACAAAGTTTACAGGAAGGTTTATAGTATAAAATGCATGTATTAGAGAAGAAACATATCTAAAATTAAAAAAATCTAAACTTTTCCCCTAGGAAATTAGAGAAAGAAAAGCAATTTATGCCAAGGCAAGCAATTTAAGTCAAAAGAAAGAAGAAGAAAAGAAAAATTAAAGCAGAAATCAATAAAATTGAAAACAAGAAATCAATAGGCAGAATCAATGAAACCAGAAGTTGGTACTTTGAAAATATCAATAAAACGTCTAAACCTCTAGCTGGACCAACCAAGAAAAAACCCTTCAGCAGAAGGAAAATGATTCCAAACAGCTATGTGGAAACACAGGAAGCAGTGAAAAGCAATAAATGGTAAATACAAATGATTACTGATTGCACAAGACAATAACAATATTTTGTAGAATTCAAAATACATGCAGAACTGACATGCATGACAAGAGCAGAGCCAAAGATGAAAGGCACAAAAGCAGAATTCAACCATTCTAGGATCTAAGCATTATCAGGAAAATGACAAAATTAATCATTTTACTAGATGCATTAGGCCACATATCTGTCCTCTAAAGTAAAGATCTCTAAAATGACCCTTAAATAATTCCCCTTGATAGCAGCATCAGCAATCACCTCAGCAGTGGGAAGGTAATGTGGTGAATCCCACACATGCTTTGAAATATGTCACATCAATGTGATACACACACACACAAGCAAAAATAGTAAAAGAATGTATAACTAATTAAAGATGGGGAAATAAAATAATTTAACATATTTTGCTAATTCAAAGAAAACAAGAAAGCATAGAAAAGTAAACATAAAGAGATCAGTCACATAAAAAGCCAATTGCAAGATGACAGACATTGACCCAAGTAAATCAATAATTAAAATAAATGGAAAAAATCAATAATTAAAATAAATGGAAAAAATATTTCAATAGAAGAATCAAATTCTCAGACTCAGAATTTAAATATAACATAGTAATTAGAAGTAAATAACGTGGCACAGAACGTTTGAACCTCAAGGAATGAATATCATTACCAGAGTCCCATGGAGACATTTGGTAATATTGTCTAACTCATCAGTTAGAAATAAAAAACATAAGTATATGTGTGCACAGTTACATATTTGACAATATATCAGACAAAACTTAGTGAAAGTAAATAGTGACCTAAACAAATCTACAATCATATCAGGAGATTTTATTGTGCTTCTTTCAATAGCTAATAGGACAACATAAGGAGTTATCCCTCTTAAGTCAACTTATACCCGAAAGACAAAGCTTGGAACTCTAGTGAGAAGTTTTCCCAAATGAAGAATGATTATCTGTGTTTTTTCTGGTGTCTAGACCTCTGTAATCACAGACCATATCCACTCCCCTCCCTTGAAACCTATAAGGCTTTATAGCCTGAGATCTGACCTCCCAAACTTATTATCTGACAGGATATCTGATACCCCCAGAGGAAATGTCCTCACAGAATAAAATAACAAGCTATTTGAAGAGAATGATTTGTAAAGAAAAAAGAACACACTGCATAAAAGTCCTTCAGTAAAATATATATAAGGTATTTTTAATGTAGAGTAAGACAACATTAAAAGAACAAACAGGAAAAAAATGATTTGAAAAATAGAATAGTCAATGTAAAGAACACAATGGTTATAAGATTTGAATTGATACAACTGAGGGAGAAGTTAATAATTGGAAGACCCACTTGAGTAATTATCCAGGAGAACGAACTAAAAGAGAAAGAATAAGAAAATATTATATATTAAGTTATCTGGATAATAGTATTAAAGTAGAATAAAAAATACAGATAATAGAGCCTCAAGAAAATCATACAAAAACTGAAAGAAGTAATAGAAAAATATTTCCTGGAATCAAAAATAAATAAATAAATAAATTCATATTGCAAGCATATATGAATTGTTAAAAGTGAGAAATTAATAGAAGAAACCCACCTGGGAACTAAAGAATCTATCAAAGACAAGAAACTTCTAAAAGCTTCAGAAAGAAGGAGCATATCAAGAAAGTCATCAGGTCAGCAACACTTTTTCAACATCACTGGAAGCCATATGAAGTTGGAATCGTATTTTGATTTAAAGAAAAAAATTTGAACATAGATGCTTAGACCCAACCAAACTAATTCAAATATTATGTGATTTAAAAAAAAGTTCACATGAATTCAAAGCATTAGTTTTTCCTAAAAAAGATTTGCATTGAAAATACTTTTGGATATTTTTAAAAATAGTATTTTAAATAATAACATTTTTATTTTTCAGCAAATCTATGAGCTGCTACCAGAAATACGAAGAAATGAAATATGTCAGTGAATTTTATTTTCTTTAAAATCACAGTGAGTGTCAGATAAAAGAAAATAGATGCACATTATCCCAGAATTAAAATCTAGATCACATCAAATTAAGAAGGAAGGAGGGTCTGTGTGCCAGCAGGATGAGAAAGTGTATACCATCCTATTTAAAATTAGAGATATAGATAACAGTTGAAGACAGTAAGTAGAAACGAGTTTTAAAATAGACACAGAAAACATAGATTAAACCAAAATATTTGCATTAGATACAAATATATGAAAAATTAATCTAAATGTAGTTTCTCTAAACTCACTATTCAAGACATATTTTCAGATTGGCTAAGATATATGTTGTTTACAAGAGAAAGGGCTAAAGAATAAAGACATACAAGACTCGAAACTTTTTAATAAGTGAAAACATTTTATCAGATAAATAGTAACTGAAACTGGTTTAGGTAAACTACTATTAGAAAAGTGTACTTAAAATCCTCTAATACTGTGTAAAACCATGTATAATCTATCTTAGTACATCCAACTATCTGCCCAGCTTTTTGTGTGGAAATGTTTCTGACACATGACACAGGGAAGTGGAACCAAAACAGTAGGAAGTGGTTAAGAATGAGCAGAGAAGAAGGTGATCAGAGTTCTGGGAGGCAGAAGTAGCTGGAAATCTGTAAGCCATTGTCACAAAGAAGAGGGATCCATGCAGAGAAATGCCTTCATAAATCTTCATGATTGCTCAAAGAGTAACCAATAAGGTGTAAACCAAATATTTCACAAAGCTCACACAGAGCTGGACATGTGCATCCCAGTCAGTCAAAATACAGAATCTTTGGAAAATACCCTAAGCATTCAAAAGAGACCCCTGAAAGAGGCATGTATTAGTAGATGGCTAAATTTCAGGAAAAAAGCACTATAAATGCACCAAAAGTCTTAAAAACAGCTTTCTATTAAAAAATAGAAAATCTCAATACTTACGTCTTCCTAAAAAATTGAGTTTACAAGTAAAAAGTCTTTCATAAGGAGCTTCTGTCCCAAATGGATTCAACAGTAAATTCTGTGAAACATTTCATAAGGAATAATATCATTCTCATACAAAATTTTTCAGAAAATAGAGGAAAAGGGGACACATGCCAACTCATTCAATGAGAAAGCATTACCCTAATAACAAAAACAGAAAACTGGATTATAAAAAGAAAAAAAAATTAAAGAACGTTACAGTCACTTGCACTGATTTATATTTAAAGGACACGTCCCTGAAACAACACTACTGTATAACTGCCTCTTTGTTAAATATCCAGATTTGATGTCCTCGGGGCAATGCACCCTATTAGATTACGGATGGATGAAGGGTAGGTGAGAAAAGAAGAATCAACCTGATTTTAGTAAACAGTACATATGGAAGCCTGTGGTCAGGAAACTGACAGCTTTAAAATTTCTGTTACCTCTGACATCCATATTTGTAATCCTAAATTAGATTGCTAAGCAATGCACAAGTATCTGTCCTGTTGCCTGAACAGCATTTCAAGATTCTTCAGAAAGGAGATCTCGCCTCCAAGGATACTCTTCTGCTTTGCCTTTTATATAGTTTACAATTATGTTTTACTTACCCTTCATTTCAACCAGAATGTTTTTATTTACCAACTTAATAAGCATAGAAATCGGTTAATTTTTAAAATCTCCATTATAATTTATCTTGAAATATTTATTATAGTTGTTATTGCTAGTTCATTTAGGCATGAGAATTCTATCCCCATCTGACTAAATATCTGATCATGTTGTTAGAATATTGAAGCATCTGCCTCCAATAGAAGTTTCATGCAAAGTACTTATCACAGTTTCTTAAGGATAGAGAAATCGGACTTAATTAACTTGGAAAGAAGATTGTTTACTATATTTATGATTGCCTGCTAATAAGTAATATGGCAGAATTTGTTTGAAAATGGTTTTTATTATGATATACAACCTAGTTTCGGAGAAGGCAATGGCACCCCACTCCAGTACTCTTGCCTGGAAAATCCCAGGGATGGAGGATCCTGGTAGGCTATAGTCCATGGGGTCGCTAAGAGTCGGACACGACAGAGCGACTTCACTTTCACTTTTCACTTTCATGCATTGGAGAAGGAAATGGCAACCCACTCCAGTGTTCTTGCCTGGAGAATCCCAGGGACAGGGGAGCCTGGTGGGCTTCCGTCTATGGGGTCACACAGAGTCCGACACGACTGAAGCGACTTAGCAGCAGCACAACCTAGTTTAAAATTTGTCCAGTCAGTCAGTCAGTTCAGTCACTCAGTCGTGTTCAACTCTTTGCGACCCCATGAATTGCAGCACGCCAGCCCTCCCTGTCCATCACCAACTCCTGGAGTTTAACCAAACTCGTGTCCATTTAGTCGGTGATGCCATCCAGCCATCTCATCCTCTGTCATTCCCTTCTCCTTCTGCCCCAATCCCTCCCAGCATCAGGGTCTTTTCCAATGAGTCAACTCTTTGCATGAGGTGGCCAAAGTATTGGAATTTCAGCTTTAGCATCATTCCTTCCAAAGAACACCCAGGACTGATCTCCTTTAGAATGGACTGGTTGGATCTCCTTGCAGTCCAAGTGACTCAAGAATCTTCTCCAACACCACAGTTCAAAAGCATCAATTCTTCCGCGCTTAGCTTTCTTCACATTCCAACTCTCACATCCATACATGACTGCTGGAAAAACCATACCTTGACTAGATGGACCTTCGTTGCCAGAGTAATGTCTCTGCTTTTGATATGCTATCTAGGTTGGTCATAACTTTCCTTCCAAGGAGTAAGCGTCTTTTAATTTCATGGCTGCAGTCACCATCTGCAGTGATTTTGGAGCCCCCCAAAATAAAGTCTGACACTGTTTCCACTGTTTCCCCATCTATTTCCCATGAAGTGATGGGACCAGATGCCATGATCTTAGTTTTCTGAATGTTGAGCTTTAAGCCAACTTTTTCACTCTCCTCTTTCACTTTCATTAAGAGGCTTTTGAGTTCCTCTTCACTTTCTGCCATAAGGGTGGTGTCATCTGCATATCTGAGGTTATTGATATTTCTTCCTGCAATCTTGATTCCAGCTTATGCTTCTTCCAGCCCAGCATTTCTCATGATGTACTCTGCATATAAGTTAAATAAGCAGGGTGACAATATGCAGCCTTGACGTACTCCTTTTCCTATTTGGAACCAGGCTGTTGTTCCATGTCTAGTTCTAACTGTTGCTTCCTGACCTGCCTATAGGTTTCTCAAGAGGCAGGTCAGGTGGTCTGGTATTCCCATCTCTTTCAGAATTTTCCACAGTTTATTGTGATCCACACAGTCAAAGGCTTTGGCATAGTCAATAAAGCAGACATAAATGTTTTTCTGGAACTCTTTTGCTTTTTCCATGATCCAGTGGATGTTGGCAATTTGACCTCTGGTTCCTCTGCCTTTTCTAAAACCAGCTTGAACATCAGAAAGTTCACGGTTCACGTATTGATGAAGTCTGGCTTGGAGAACTTTGAGCATTACTTTACTAACGTGTGAGA
Organism: Bos indicus; assembly: GCF_029378745.1. Taxonomy (NCBI): domain Eukaryota; kingdom Metazoa; phylum Chordata; class Mammalia; order Artiodactyla; family Bovidae; genus Bos; species Bos indicus. Next base: position 24,073,936 of record NC_091783.1, read on the forward strand.
TGAGTGCAATTGTGTAGTAGTTTGAGCATTCTTTGGCATTGCCTTTCTTTGGGATCGGAATGTAAACTGACCTTTTCCAATACTGTGGCCGCTGCTGAGTTTTCCAAATTTGCTGGTATATTGAGTGCAGCACTTTCATAGCATCATCTTTCAGGATTTGAAATAACTCAACTGGAATTCCATCACCTCCACTAGCTTTGTCCATAGTGATGCTTTCTAAGGCCCACTTGACTTCACATTCCAGGATGTCTGGCTCTAGGTGAGTGATCACACCATTGTGATTATCTGGGTTGTGAAGATCTTTTTTGTATAGTTCTTCTGTGTATTCTTATCACCTCTTCTTAATATCTTCTGCTTCTATTAGGTCCATACCATTTCTGTCCTTTATCGAGCCCGTCTTTGCATGAAATGTTCCCTTGGTATCTCTAATTTTCTTGAAGAGATCTCTAGTCTTTCCCATTCTGTTCTTTCCCTCTATTTCTTTGCATTGACCTCTGAGGAAGGCTTTCTTATCTTTCCTTGCTATTCTTTGGAACTCTGCATTCAGATGCTTATATCTTTCCTTTTCTCCTTTGCTGACAGAATGTGGTCCACTGGAGAAGGGAATGGCAAAATTTTTCCAAGGAGTCCCTAAAGCTCTTACCTACCTCAGATTATTGAAGAATGCCATAATTATAGATGGACAGCTCAGGTGACAACAATACCTCCATAAAATCAGGAGTAGGAAATCTATTTTTTTACTAAGAAATTTAATTATTATTATTATTTTTTACTCCTTACTTTCTTTTCCTTTGAGGGCTTCCCTTGTGGCTCAGACAGTAAAGAATCTGCCTGCAATGCCGGAGACCCGGGTTCGATCTCTCAGTTAGGAAGATCCCTTGGAGAAACGAATGGGTACCCACTCCAGTATTCTTGCCTGGAGAATTCCATGGACAGAGGAGACTGGTGGGCTATAGTCGACAGGGTTGCAAAGAGTTGGACACAACTGATACTTCATTACTTTGGCCACCTGATGTGAAGAGCTGACTCCTTGGAAAAGACCCTGATGCTGGGCAAGACTCTTCAAAAGAAGAGTCACTGCAAAAGAAGAAGCAGTAGCAGAGGATAAGATGGTTATATAGCATCACCAAACTCAATGGACATGAGTCAGAGTAAACTCCAGGAGATAGTGAAGGATAGGGAAGCCTGGTGTGCTGCAGTCTATGGGGTTGCAAAGAGTCGGACGTGACTTTGTGACTAAACAACAACTATCTATAAATAATTAAATCTCATTGTCTAACAATGAAATATTTTAAAATAAAATAAAATATAAATATTCAAATGCTAACTCACAATAGATAATGTAACAATTCTTATGTTTATTGTTTTGTTCTTGAGAAATGGTTTTCAAATGTTATCTACCCAATAAATTGCCTCAGAATGATCATTTCTGTGTGTTTGTGTGTGTGTGTGTGTGTGTGTATACAGGGAGGGGAGAGGCTGTTAAATCCAGGTTCATGAGCCTCTTTCAGAACTAATGAATTTAAATTTCGGGGGGTGGGACCCAATAATTTACATTTTAACAAGTCTCCTCTCCCAAGGAGATTCTGATTCATGTTACATCTTGTGAGCAACAGCTTCAAAGTCTCAGGATATATACATATTTCTTTTCTAAAATGTTCATACAAATGCAAATGATAAATTACTATTAACATCACTGTCATAATTAATTTAAAATGATTAATGAATTGGCTTTAGTTTTCCTGGTTTAATTATTTGCTAACGACACTAGTTTAATTAATTGTTCATGTCGACAAATATATGATTCCTGTTTTCACAGCTCTTCATAAGCCCACCCGGAAAGCAGATCTTTTATCAATGCAAGGCATGGCCCACCTGTCACCATTTCATGTTGCAGTCATGTGCTAATTTGATACTCTTTAAATAGTGCTATATCCATTTCTGTTTCCAGCCTTTTATTCGGTCTAAACATTTCCTAAGGACTGACATCTATAAGCTTTGTCTTGGTATGCATAGACATCAACTCCACTACTGAAAAGGAGTTCCTTCAGTAACTCTGATGCACACGCATTTGTCACGGGAAGGGAATGGAGAACGTGGAATTACATGTATTTTAACATACCCCTGGGGAATTCATGCTTTAGGAGTAAGACAACTATTTTTTCTCAAGCCTTAGAACCAAAAGGTCTAATTAATTTCCCCCAGGAAACTGAATAGAATAACTCCTTGCTTCTGTGGTCCACAACTTTCTTGTTTAGGGAAAGGAAATACTTTCTTCCATGATTCTATTTTGTTTTTCTAGCATCTTTCTTTATGGGAAAGAGTAGAAAATTTGAAACATCCAGTCTCTGCTGGGGCATCCTGTTACAAACGCATTTGTGTACTTATTAGACCATGCCTGTTTTGTTTGCATCATACAACCAGCCATAGCACAGTCCTTAGGCCGGCATAGGTCCTTGGTAACTATCTTGAATCTCAGCTTTGGGTTACTTCTCAGAATGTTAGGGCTGTTGCACTGTCATACTTAAGTACAACCTGCAGGAAAGATATATTTTCCTTGAAACATTTTCCTGCTGAATTTTAAGCATGTAGCAAGTAATTATCTTAACCTGAAAATTTGTTTGTCAAACTACTTACTCATTTTCTTTACTTTTTAGTAATTGCCACAATTTTGGCTCAGAATATCTATCTCACTAAGTTGGTGAGACATTTCCCTCTTATCTCACCGCCATTTTCACCAGGTCAGGAACCAAAGTACAAAGTCAGCAAAGCATTGGGAGCTGAAATGCAGATCTGAGGAAGAGAATTTTAAAGGCATAAATGATGACTGACATGTGAATAAAATGTATCTCCCCCCAAATTTCAGCAAAGTGTAATCTCACATATCTGGGAAAGACATCTGGCTTCAAGATGGCATATAAGTATATGAGGGAGACTGAAAACAGATTAAATCTTGATGTATTAAAAATTCCGATCCTGCATGTGTATTAACATATTAAAGCAAACCATTATTGTAGAAATAGACTGTAAAACGTACAGAGAAGTAAATGGAACAAAGAAAATGTAATCAGGCCAATAAAAGACAGAAATGTTAAAAATGAGAAGGAAAAAGAGAGTACCATAAATATGAAACATGAAACAAAATGGCAAGAATAAGTTCAAATAAATTAACAATAACAATAAATAGTGTTTGGCTAAAGAATATTTGTTGTTTGTGTCAGAAATAAAGCTACATTTTATTTTCCAGACACGTCTGAAACAAAGTGACACAGGATGATGGAAAAAAAAATCTAGCAAGTACTAACATAGAGAAAATAACTCAAGGTACAAAGCATTAAAAGGATCAAGGTAAGGCATCCTTTTTTCCATAAAAGGAACCCTCCGCCTTAAAATAATACAATAGCCATGGTCCTTACAAAATAAATTCACAAAATACAATGAAAAAAATGACGAAAAAGTTATATTAACAGATTTTACAATCTCTCTCATTAATAACCATGAAGTAAATAAAACTCTAGATGTTTTAGATATTATAAATGCTGCTGTTGCTGCAAAGTCGCTTCAGTAGTGTCCGACTCTGTGTGACCCCATAGACGGCAGCCCACTAGGCTCCTCCGTCCCTGGGATTCTCCAGGCAAGAACACTGGAGTTTGATCTAATTGGTAGTTACTCAGAATTATTTGCACATAAAATAGATGCTATAGTTTTTTAAGCATTCAAGAATTTTAAAAGACTTTAAAAGTAATCATGTACTAGAGTCATAATTTGAAAAATTTTCCCCAAAATTGAGAAACCAATGTATTGTATGCCTTGATGAAAATGCAATAAATATAAAGGTCTGATGTGTGTGTGCTCAGTCACTCAGACAACAAAACGAAAGCCAAACATCTGTGCAATAGCAGTGTTGTAAAATAAACTTGAAAAAGAGTGATGGGTCAAAGAGAACATCAAAATGAAATTGTTAACATTTAGATTTAGAATAAATACTGGCTAACTACTTATGTATAAACAGTGTGGGACATTTTAGCCTTAAGAAAAATGTGTAGAACTTAAATATATTAGAAAGTAAAAAAACTAATAAGTAAACTGAGAGTTCTCTTTTGATTAGCATGTAGGATGCTTGTGATATAATTTTGCTTCCGTGGTGACACCAACAGCAATAGCCACTTCTTAGGTGAAGAACAAACCCTTCATAGGTGTGTACGGAACTGAGGAAAATTCTACAGCTGGAGAGGAACATCTTGCCTGAGTTCAACCAGGTCAAAAATCAGTCTGCTTGAGATGGATTGTTCTTGTTCTGTCGCTAAGTCGTGTACAACTCTGCAGTCCCATGGACTGCAACATACCAGTCTTCCGTGTCCTTCACTGTCTCCTGAAGTTTTCTCAAACTCATAACCATTGAGTTGGTGATGCCATCCAACCACTTCATCCTCTGTAGCCCCCTTCTCCTCCTGCCCTCAGTCTTCCTCAGCATCAGGAATGAAGAGGAGTCAACTGGGTTGGGGAAACATATTAAGATCTGGAGCCCTAATTGCCCAAGTGAACTGATTAGTCCAACAATTTTATCAATACATGCTCTCTCCTCCCAAATTCTACAAAGAAAACAAAAGTGGAAAGGGGGTTCAAAGTGGAGGGACACTGTCTCATGCATTCGTGTGATAATTGGATTCTAAGACCCTAACTAAGTTTAATTCAAAGGTGAACTAAATGACTCAAAAGTACAGTTACCCTCTCCCAGGTCAAAAAGTGACTATACTGAAAAACAGATGTGTGAGAGCGGTTAGATGCAGAGAACACAACTGGAGAAACTAACTAATCAAAACTAAGGAACAGCAAAAGACCAACTTGACCCTTAAGAAGAATTTAAATAATCAATAATAATCTTAGCTACCACAGAGGAAAGACTTTCATAGTCTCTGAGGAAAAAAAAAAAACTCTGCAAAATCTTACACTCAGTCTCCATTGTCCTTGTATACACAATGTCTGGAGTAAAACAAAAATTTATGAGACATGCACAGATGCACATTTTCCTTTAATTTTTTAGACATGGTTTCCTTTTGTTCTTTGAACATATTTAAAATAGCTCATTTAAAGTTTTTGTCCAGTAAATCCAATGACTTAGTACCCTCAGGGGAAATTTTTATCAATTGATTTTTTTCCCTCCAAGTATGAGCCATACTTTCTCATTTCTCTACACGTTTTATTAATTTCTTTTGAAAACTGGACATTTAAACATTAAAACGTTTGTCACTGTTGTTGTTTGCTGTTGTTATTGTCTTTTTGTTGTTTGCTTGTTTAGCAGCTTTCCTGGATAAATTCTTTTAGGTCTGTATTCTTTTTAGTGTGTGGCCAGAGAAGTCTGTGCTCAGTTAGCTTAATGGCTAGCTAATGACTGGACAAAGATTTCTTTTAATGCATGAAGCAACAAGTCTTTCAGATTATGAACAAAGTCTTTGTGTGGTTTGGGGGAGGCACTGACTTAATGTTCAGACATGAAGTTTACAAGTCTACCTTAACTTTTATTTCCTATTTGTGCAGAACTTCACATTCAGAGGTGGAGAGCTTAGGGCCCTTTCAGCTCTTTCATAGCTGTTCCCAGAGCCTTTTGCATGCACATGGCCTTCCAGATTTCTAGGAATATTTCAGAGCTTTTCAAAGTCATCTACGTATATCTCATTCAAAACTTTTCCTTTTGAGATTTTTGATCTGTTTCATGTTTGTGTCAATTTCCATCGCTACCTAAGCAGTTGGGATATAAACAATTGTGGCTGATTGTTTCTGACAAATATCCCTAGGGAAAAGGCTCTCTACATTGGGCCAGCTCTGTGTCAGGCCAAAGAAAGATGAGCTTTACTGTTGGGATTGCCCAGAAAACTGCCAGACAGATAATAATGACACTTATCTGGGAATTGGGTTTTAAATGTGATCTCACTCTGTTATTTCACCTTCTAGGCTGTTAAGCTATTGCTTTCAGTAAGCTGGTGGAGCATTGGTTTTCAGAGCTACTGTGGGGTTGATGAAGTCACAAGACTAGGAGAAGTAAAAATAGCACAAAGTTCACTGTTTTTATCACGATTCAGCCAATTTTCTTGAATAAACAACCTACTGGTTATTGAATGTCTTTGGCTAATTTCCACATTTATGAAAATGTTGCACATGTATACCTGTGGCGGATTCATTTTGATATTTGGCAAAACTAATACAATTATGTAAAGTTTAAAAATAAAATAAAATTAATTAAAAAAAAAGAAAATATTGATTTTGACAATTTTGTATGTTATCACTGCTTTTAAGAAGAAGATTATTGGAGCTCCTTATTACATCATTCTTGCTGACATCTGGCAAAGAGTTCTTAGACTTGATACCAAAAAGCCTGATTCATAAAATTTTAAAAATTGACTGTCAAAATTAAATGTTTTGCTCTGTGGAAGACTCTGTTGAGAGGATAATAAAATACATCACACAGTGAAAGAAATATCTGTAAAGCACATACTTGATAAAGGACTTGCATCTAGAATATAAAGAACTCTCAAACTTCAATATTTAAAACCATCAATCAAATTAGAAAGAGGGCAAAAGACTGGAACTGACACTTTTCAAAAGAAAATATGAAAATGGAAAATAAGTGCATAAAAATATGTTCAACATCAGTCAGTTAAATAAATGCAAATTAAAACCAACCAGCTGTCAGAAGAACCAAGTTAAAAATAGTGATAATACCAAATATTATTGAGGATGTTGAAAACCAAATCTCTCCTACATCTCTAACAGGAATATAAAATATTGCAAGCACTCTGGAAAAGAGTCTCCTAGTTCCCATTAAAATTAAAAAATGGATTACCATATGATCTAGAAACGGCATATGTATTGTGTATATATGCCAAAGTAATGAAAACTCTTTTCCTTGTAGAAACTTGGACATGAATATTCTTAGCAGCTTTAATACAGTAGTCCCAAACCAGAAACTATCCAAATGTCCTACATCCAATTAATTATTGTATGATTAATAAAGTAAGATGCATCTGTGCCATAGAACACTCCTCAGGAATAACTTGCTATTGAGAGCTGCAATAACTTGCATGAACGTAAAGGATATTATGTTGAGAAAAACATCTAATACCAAAAGGATATATACTGCATGGTCCCATTCATATAACACTCGTGAAGTAGCAAACACATGGATGCAAAACAAATTAGTGATTGTTGAAGGTTAAGATGCAGAGGCAGGAGTGAGTGTGGCTGCAAAAAAGTTGAATAGAGGAGTCTTATTATAATGGTTCAATTAAGTATCTTGATTGTTGTAGTGATTACTTATGCATGTGATAGAACTGCACAGAGCTATATCCCTTCCTCCCACACATAAATGAATGTGCGTATAACTGGTGAAATCTGAATAAGCTCTAAGGGTTGTACCAGTGATAGTGCCAGATTACAAATAAAATATTAGCCAATCAAATCAAGCAATGTGTTAAAAGGACAATGTATTACAAACAGAGAGAGGATAATCAGCTATCTACTAAATACTCAGCTTCCTTCTTCCCTAGTAAGAATCCCCTCATTTTAATCCAATCACTAATATAACCAGTTTAAAAATTATATTTCTCTCAATCTTTTGGAGGTTGGATTGATAACAAAATGCAAAGAGAAACTTAGGGTTAGGACTTCTGGGAAACTACCATTACTCAAATCCCTTCCCTGCAGCTCCCCTCCTCATTTTTCCTGCCTCTAATGAGGACACGATGCTTACATTTCTAGTGGTAATCTTGGGATTACAAGGAAAAACAAGAAGACAGAGACTTCCCCCCTTATATCCTTAAATTGCTGAACCAGTGCCAGCAACTGCTTTACTCGAGACCTGATTATGTCGGGAATATGAGCCCTTGTGTATTTAATTCACCATAGCCAGGTCTCTCCTACTAGTAGCTGAATGCAATACTTTATGATATACTGACCAAGATAGCTTATCCATGTATTGAAAAGATGGGTCAAAATGAGAAACTCTATTAAGGTAATTTTCTTTGTTAACAGACTTGAGGAGAAAATTATATGATTATTTGCATGGATGTTGATTAAGAATTTTATAAAATCTAACATACATTCATGGTAACAACTCAAAAAATGAGAAGTAGAAACTTTCTTAATTAAGTACCATCTGGTAAAAACTGATGCAAAAATCACATTTAATAATGAAATATTAAACACATGCTCAGTAACGGCAGAAATAAAAACAGAATTTCTTCAACCATTTCTATTATTGATTGTTATACTGGAGACTAAAACTAAAATAGCAAAAGAAAAAAATGGCTCAAAGATAACATTCTTCCTAGAACATTTAAGAGAATCAACTAATAAACAACAGAACTGATAAAAGAACTCAGCAAGTTGGCTGGATAAAATTCCCCATGCAAAATCAATTTAGTTTTCATCAGTAAGAAACTAAAAATCAAAATATATTATAAGAACAGTTACAACAGTAGGAGAAAGTTAAGATTCCTGGTTTAAAAAAAAATAAAAAATGCAAGATGTTTATGGAGAAAGTAATAAAACTTTATTCAGTGATACATATAGATATAACTAAAAGAAATACGCTATGTTCATAAATGGCAATATTCAATATTAGGAAAAATATCAGTCCTCTCCAAATCAATCTAGTCATAGAAATGTATATAAAAACAAAGTGAGATTATTTTATGCAAAAGTTTAAAAAAGTCTGGTAATAAGTGTCACGAAAAAAATGTAGAAAACAGATTCATTCTAAACTATTTTTAGAGTATGAAAACATTGATTTACTCACATTAGGTAGAAATTTGGAAGTATAATTAAAAGTAAATTTTCCAAGCCTGTGACCTTGCAATTCTATTTCTAGATATCTGCCTGAGGGCAAAAGAATGTCTGCTACAGCATTATTTAAATTATCAAAATATTAAAAACAAACTACACATCTTTCCAAAGAAGTTTAAGAGACAAAACGTACATTTTATGGAATACTATCTATGAATTAAAATATACAATCTATAACTATCAACATAGATTACACTCAAAGTTTTATATTGTACAGTCATGGAATATGATCAGATCAGATCAGTCGCTCAGTCATGTCCGACCCTTTGCGACCCCATGAATCACAGCACGCCAGGCCTCCCTGTCCATCACCAACTCCCGGAGTTCACTCAGACTCACGTCCATCGAGTCAGTGATGCCATCCAGCCATCTCATCCTCTGTCATCCCCTTCTCCTCCTGCCCCCAATCCCTCCCAGCATCAGAGTCTTTCCCAATGAGTCAACTCTTCGCATGAGGTGGCCAAAGTACTGGAGTTTCAGCTTTAGCATCATTCCTTCCAAAGAAATCCCAGGGCTGATCTCCTTCAGAATGGACTGGTTGGATCTAATTTAAAACAGCACACACATACACTAACTGAAGTTTTTTTAAAAAAGGAGATATGCACCAAAGACATAATATTGATTACCTAGAGGAATGGGAAATGATACTATGACTGAGGAGGTCAAAGTGGACTTTAGATTTAGATATAATGTTTTTGAAAATGTAAAAGGAAATTGTAATTATATCTTAGTTGTGCAATTAAAAATGAATTTAAAAGGTCTGATAAATATTTGTATAAGTGGATTTTGATGGTGTTCAGTTAAAAGGTAGAACAAAATTCTGGGTCATGCTGGATTAATACAGGTATACTTATCAGAGATTTGCACTGGACACATGCTTAGGACCACGTATAGGCATATATAGCACAAATAAATCAACCAAACAATGTAGTAAGTGCTATGACTGTGTTGGGAATAGAGAAGAGGAAGTTGCTGGCATTTTCTTCGGAAATATGAGGAGGTAAATTTGAATTTTGAATTTGAAGGGAAAAAATTTTTAAATTAAGAGCTCAGAGTGAGCAGAGTGATTGCAGGTCAGGCGAACAGCCTGTACCAAAGATGTGACTCTAGAGAGGGTTTGACATGTCTGAAGGATAGTATTTGCAGGCGTGACTGTGTATGGAGAGCAAAAGTTGTGGAGGCTATAAAGAGAGCAGAGGCTAGAGATTAAATGTCAGTGCCAGACTGTGGGATCTTTCTGCACAGAAATATATATGTTGTTTTCCTGATCTCTAAGCCTCTCCCTAAATTTTCTCTACTTGTTTTACCTATTCTTAAGTTTCTACCTAAAATCCCATGGCACTTTCCTCACGTACCTCAATCCATTTTGAGTTTTTCAGAATGTTTTTAGTGCCTGTAGTCTATATACATCATTTTAATACTTAAGTGTCTTCATTCCAAAAAAAGTAAATTGGGTTATATATTTGCCATGTATCCTGAAATCACTAAAACGGGTGTTAGGATCATAATGGATGACTATATTTTCTGAGTTGAACTGAGAGGAGATAAAGTGGTACTTTATAGGCTCTCCAACAAAATTAGCCTTTAACATGGGCAACAGTGTACAAAGAGTAAGGCCTCAAGAAGTAGTTCATTTCAGTACCATTTTGCTTATTAGCTAGTTCTGTTGCTTTGAAGGGTGTTTACATTCTTTGTCATTCATTTTCATCTATAAAGTAGGGATGATACTAACACATTTAATTTGTTGGCTTTTTGCAATATACTAGGAACATTGCAATGGCATCCCACTCCAGTACTCATGCCTGGAAAATCCCATGGATGGAGGAGCCTGGAAGGCTGACGTCCATGGGGTCGCTGAGGGTCGGACACGACTGAGTGATTTCACTTTCACTTTTCACATTCATGCATTGGAGAAGGAAATGGCAACCCACTCCAGTGTTCTTGCCTGGACAATCCCAGGGACGGGGGAGCCTGGTGGGCTGCTGTCTACAGGGTTGCACAGAGTCGGACACAACTGAAGTGACTTAGCAGCAGCAGCAGCAGCAGGAACATTGCTAAGGTGTTTTGTTTTTTTTTAAACACATAACAGGTACAAACTGGCACCATAACACTTACATATAATAATTGTTACATTTCTTTAGTTTTCTAAAGCAAATCAATTCTAGCTTAATCACTACCTGCCAGGGTTTGAAGAACCACCCACAACCCTTGGGACTGATATAAACTTGAGGTTTAGTCTAGAGAAGCTGGACTTAGTCTGTATGTACATCATTGTAGGTGCATATTATTCAATGTTAGAGACCCATTTAAAGGCAGGTGACTTTGCAGCTTAAAGAATGCCCTCCATTCTTTCAATACCAAATTCAGCTTCTGACATTTACTGTAAGCCAGTGGTTCTCCACAGGGTGAAGGGGATTTGGCCCTTCAGGAGGCATTTGGCAATAATAGGAGGCATTTTTAGTTGTCACAGTTTGGAGGGGAGGTGCTAATGGCATCTAGTGAGTAGAAGTCTGGGATGCTGCTAAACATCTGGCAATGCCAGGACAGCTCCTGACAACAAAGAATTATCCAGCCCAATATATCAACAGGCCAAGGCTGAGAAACTGCTCTGAGGGTTAGCGATGATACTGTGGACAGAACCATGGGGATTTTGCTGTTTGCTGAGAACTAAGGAGTATAACCAGAACTCAGTAGATTACAGAACCTGCTAGGATTCCACTTGATTTAGACAGAGTTCCAACTATTACTTCCTTCTACCTCAAGACACTCTAGCTTCCCTTTATCCTCACAACTATGATGTAATTGCACGTTCCTTTATTAAAAAAAAAAAAAAACAATTTGGTTCTTTCAAACAAGGACTGGTTTGAGAAATTTTCTTAAGAATGGATCTTGAAACCCAAAGAAGGTTGTTGGGAAGCCTAGAATATGGCTGTCCATCCTACCTCAGGAAAAACAAGATTAGAATTAATATCTCATTAAATGACCCTATAACATTTTTTAAAGCAGAAAACAGATTTTGCAGACATAAGGTCACTTGTCTAAGACAACTAAGTTATGAAAAAGCTAGAGCCAGTTAACTGAAACCTAAAGCTTAGCAGTTTTCTTCAATAAGAAAAGATCTTATTTAACTATGAAGTTGATCGATGGCCTGAAGTCACTTTCAAAGTCACTTTGTCCAGGTAAACTTAAAACAGATGGAAAATAATACATGTTCCCCTGTAGCACATGTTTTATTTTAAAGTATTTTAGTGAAATATAATATATCAAAAGTACACATTTCATATGTGTAGGCTTGATGAATTGTTACAAATTGAATCTACCTACATAACCAGTAAGCAGATGCAGTAACAGTATATTACCAGCACCTCAGAAGCCCTATTAAGGTCCCTTCCAGTCATGAATCTCTTCTCTCCCCATAGTGTAACACTGGTTTTCATATTTAGATAAACTGCAGGTGCCTCTCAAAAGCCTGTAACGATACTAACAACACCCAATTCTATTTTTCTGCATATTTGAGAACACAAGTATAGTTGATTTACAACGTTGGGTTAGTTTCAGGTGTACAGCCCAGTGATTCACTTATACGTACACATATGCATGCATACACACACATATTCTTTTCCTTATAGGTTATGACAGAATATTGAGTATAGTTTCCTGTGCTGTACAGTAGATCTTTGTAAGTTATCTATTTCATACATAGTAGTGTGTACAGGTTAATCTCATCTTCTTGATTTATACTCCCCCACCTCTATCCCCTTTGGTAACCTTAAGTTTATTTTTTATGTCTGTGGGTCTATTTCTGCTTTGGAAGTGAGTTCTTTGTATTTTTGTTTTAGATTTCACATGTCTTGGCTATTGTAAATAATGTTGTTTTGAACATTGGGGTGCAGGTATCTTTGAATTATAGTTTTCTCCAAATATATGCCCAGGAGTGGGATTGAAGAATCATATGTTAGCTCTATTTTTAGTTTTTTTTGGGAAACACCATACCATTCTCCAAAGTGGCTGTACCAATTTACATTCCCACCAACAGTGTAGGAGCCTTCCTTTTTCTTCACATCCCCTCCAGAACTTACTATTTGTAGACTTTTTGATGATGGTCATTCTGACTGATGTGGGGTGATACCTCATAGATTTGATTTTCATTTCTATAATAATTAGTGATGTTGAGCATCTTTTCATGTGCCTGTTGGCCATCTGTGTATCTTTGGGGGAAATGTCGATTTAACTCTTCTGTCTACTTTTTGATTGGATTGTCTGCTTTTTGACATTGAGCTGTATGAGCTGCTTGTATATTTTGGAAATTAATCCTTTGTTTGCTGCATCATTTACAAATATTTTCTCCCATTCTGTGGGCTGTCTTTTCACTTTCTTTATGGTTTCCTTGGCTGTGCAAAAGCTTTTAATTTTAATTAGTTCTCATTTATTTATTCCCAATTCTATTTTTCATCTCTCTCTTTTTGACTCCTCCCTCCCACTTGCCCCATTTTTTCTCTTCTTTTTCCTTCTCCCTCCCTTCATTTCTTTATCTTTGGCTACCACCATTTACTACATATTTTATTCCATTATTCCTAATAAATTTGGGCCAATATAAAGGCAAATAGGTACTGAAGTAGAGAACTATTACGGTAGAAGAAAAATACTTCAAAGTTATGCCACAATCACAGTAATGTTGATTGCTCATCTAAATCCAATATTACTAAGCACCTGGGTTCTATGGAAGTTGGCATTACAAATATGATTTTTAGAATGAAATCCCATATAACTGGAAGAAAACCACATACATTGCCAAAAACAGCAAACAGGGAAATAGCCGACTGTATTTAAACTAACAAAAAACTCCTGTCCCTCCTGGATTCTATCTTCAATGATGCTTGCGAGTGTAGTGTGTTTAACATTAAAGATAAATAATTTATCAGTTTTAAACATTATATAAACCAATTCTCCCCTCCTGTAGTAAAGCTTGGTAAAATTTAGCCACTTAGGGAACTGGTGTAGTATTTGAATTATAGATCATATGAGCCTATTTTTTTAATAGTGAGACCGAGGAATAGAAGAAGTAGGCATTACACCTGTTTTATAAATTAATTATTTTGCAATAGAGCTTTATGCTAGGTACTGTTATGTTCCATGGGGTGAATTTAAGGAGTGTGATACCCAAATCTGGGGAATAATCAGCCACATGAAATTGATGTTTTCCTTGTTTGTTTAAAAATCTCAACCTTATTTCCAAGTACATTCAGTCCTTCAAACTAAGTGAAAAACCCTACCAAACAGAGATCTTGCTGATTTCAAGGAAGAAAGACACATCTGTCTGTAATTATTTAATAGCAAATTAATTGGCTCAGTAGTACAAATGGTTACTACCACAGTATTTGAAAACAGTTGCAAATAGATTAAACATTTCTAGGATCTTCTTCAGCTGTGAATTTGCTAAGCCTGTCCTTTCTTCACAGATAATGCAAAATATGAGCTTTAGTATAATTTCCATATATCTGGATTAGCAAAGTTCTATCAAGTGAAATAGTCCTTATAAAAGTCTGGGGAAATTACTACACATTCAAAGCCTGTGCCTGGTCATATCAACAAATCAGCTGTTTTTCAGTTGATTTAGCTTCTAAGTCCATCTTAACATGGCCCAATCTACTTAATGAACTGTGCTGTGATTGAATGGACTATTAAGGTAGCTCCAAATTGTCCAAATTTGAATCTGGTCTTTTCTCATTGTAATGTGGGGAAGATTTATTTATTTGTCCCTGCAAAACTTAAAATATGTATACTCTTGGAGTACAGTACTTCTTCCAAATATATTTATGAAATAGAAATTATTCCACTTCATGATTACTTATCAATGTTCATTGAACATTATTCTCCAGTATTTTTCATTGTCATTCCAACTGGGATTCTGATTAACCACTCAACTGATGGCTTAATATAGGACAAAACTGAGCAGTTATTCCTGACTTATTTCTTAGTTATTTCTAAGCAGATATTCTCAGAAGAAACAAAACTTTTCCTCATAGTTCATAGGTACCTTATCAAATAACTTCTTATTTTTCAAAAATAACAGAAAATTTACACTAAAGAATAATTCTATAATTTCTTGAAACAATTTTTTGTCCTCAGCTTGTAATACATGAATATTTTAAAGACAAATACCAATGTGTTATGGACTTACCAGGTGGTGCTAGTGGTAAAGAGCCCTCCTGCCAATGCAGCAGACAAAAGAGATGCAGGTTCAATTTCTGGGTTGGGAAGATTCCCCAGAGGAGGGCATAGTAACCTACTCCAGTGTTTTTGCCTGGAGAATCACAGGGACAGAGAAGCCTGGCAGGCTACAGTCCACAGGGTCTCAAAGAGTCGGACATGACTGAAGTCAGACATAACTTAACACACACGCAAGCACCCATCAATGCATTATATTTAAGGTAATATAATTTGAATTCAGGTTTTCAAGAAGGAAAGACATCAGTCTTTAGCAAGATTTTTCTGGGGCAAAAATTGGGATTATATATATGAAAGTATTTTGAAAGTGCTTAAAATCAATGCTAATGTTCCATATTTGTCCTGTGGCTTTGGCCGCCTTCCCAGCCTAGAATGAAATTTAACAAGCCTGGTATTATCTGTCACAGCTGGAATCAATCTTCTCAGTTAACTAGCCAGTGACATAGGAAGCCGCCCCCTCCCCGAGAAAATGGGACAAATTTACAAATGCTGGATTTGAAAAAGAACTTCAGGAAAGCTCCTGAGACTACGGCCTGACCTGAGTGTGGGAGGGTTGAAGAGACCCCAGAATCTGGGGACTCGGGTAGTGATAGTATTCATAGCATTTCAGTTTAATGTATTTTGTAGTTCTGCCTAAGGATGGTCCAGAGGAGATGGTTTCCCTATGTTTCACTGTGTGATTGCGCTGAACAGAACCTAACAAGACATCTCACCTATTCCTTACTCACAGAATGGGTTCTTGATAAGTACTTGACTGGGCTATAAAGAAAATAAAGGTGTCTAACTCATTCATTTTTCGGTTTTCATTAGTAAGATATTTCAGAAAATGTCATCTCTATTTCATCCTCTCCCTTTCTTTGGGTTCTCAGAAATAAATTGATTTACATGAACAAAGTTACCTAAACCAAATGCTTTAGAGTGAATTAGTGTAGTAGGTAGTCTAATTCATTCTTGTCCGTTTTTCAAATAGTATTAACTGAAATTGGCAGCACTATGTGTAGTATTAATATACATGTGAATTATAACCATTTAATTCCTACTTTCATTCTATTAACAAATATGACTTAAATGAAATGGGAAAAACTCTCCTAACTTTCTAGACATTAAACTATTGCTTATATTGAGAGGAAAAACCCGAAGCCATTTTATTTCCTTTTTCAAATGTTTTATTTTTTCTTTTTTGGCATTTGCCTGCATATAAAAATAGAAGCTCTTTCTGTTTTATTTGAATAATAGTCTTCTCATTTTGTGCTTCATGAATATTTTTCTCATAATCCTTATTACACAAATTTCCATGTTAAAATTCAGTTTAGTTATTTTGCTTACATCTCATGTTATTTTAAAGACTTCTTTCTTGAAAATGCATTTAGCTCAGCAATGTTAATGAAAGACTGTATTATAGGCATTTGCAGAAGCATCTGTAAATCATGAGATATGATGAAAATGTTTCACAAATACATATTCATGATTAATTTAATGACATGACAAGATAGCTTAAATCAGATACCTATTTATTATGAATAATTAACACTGTTTCTCTATTAAACACACAAGCTTAACCCCCCAAAATTTCTAGCCAGGATTCACAAAGAGTAAATTAATACACTATAATTATCTCTGTTGAAGTTTTTCTCTGCCTGACCACATAGGAAAGAATGAATTTTTATAAGAAAATTATCCCTAGAATGTGAATCTATCCACTACTTTTATACTCATTTACATCTCTTAAAATTGGCCGTTATCAAACAACCCAGCATTGACTACCTGGAATACAACACACCACACACACCACAACACAACAGGAGCCTCCCCTGTAGCGTCCTGCTGGACTTGTTATTACTGAAATCAAGCAGATGGTGGCACTCTCCTCCACTAAACTCTCAACAGGCTCAACCAGATGGATGTTTGTGAGCAGCAAGCATGGATAGGAAAAGGATTACTTGAAGAGCTCTTGCCACTCAGGGTTTCACTTTAGTTACAATAAAATAAGGCTTTTTATTTTCTCCTTCATTCTGAATCTATGCACTGGGGCTCTTTTAAAATTCTTCCCTAAGCAATTCATACTCTCCTTGATGACAGTACTTCTCAAATTGGACAGCTTTTTGTGTTACCTGCTTTTGTCCCCGCCTGCCCTTTTTCTTCTTTTATGTTAGAAAATCGTATATCTTTTATTAAAAAAAAAACATGAAATCCATCTGGTCATGATGAAGGTTGCTTATTTCTATGCTTCATCAAAGAAGATCTGTGCATGATTTGATTTTGTCCTGTGATGCAAAATCTCCTTTATTGTTCCATCTCTCTCTCTCACTTTTCCCTCCCTCCTTCCCTCCTTCTCCCTTCCTCCTTCCTCTCCTTCTTCCTCTGTTTTCCTTTTTTATTTTGCACTCTTAGGTGAAATATGTTTGGGTTAGTTGAATAATGACCACCCAAGTATGTCCATCTCATAATCCCTGGAACCTGTTTTGTTGTTCAGTTACTAAGTCGTGTCTGACTCTGCATCGCTGTTGGACTGCAGTGTGCCAGGCTTCCCTGTCCTTCACTGTCTCCCAGAGTTTGCTCAAACTCAAGCCCATTGAGTTGGTGAAACCAACTCTTCTTCTGTTGCTCCCTTTTCCTGTTGCTTTCAATCTTTCCCATCATTGAAGTCTTTTCCAATGAGACAGTTCTTCGCATCAAGTGGCCAAACTACTGGAGCTTCAGTTTCAGCATCAGTCCTTCCAATGAATATTCAGGGTTGATTTCCTTTAGGACTGACTGGTTTGATCTTCTTGCAGTCCAACAGACTCTCAAGAGTCTTCTCCAGCATCACAATTCAAACCTGTATTACCTTATATGGTAAGAAGATCTTTATAGATGTGAATGAATAAAGATTCTTGAGATGGAGAGATCACCTGGGTTATTCAGCCAGCACATTGTCATCATAACGGTCTTTATAAGAGGCACACAGGAGTTAGAGGTGAAGATACGGTGAAAATGGAAGTAGAGAGATGTACTTGGAAGTGGAGGAAGGGGCCATAACACAAGGAATACAGGAAGTCACTACAGCTGAAAAAGGCAGCTCTCCCCTCAGAGCTTCATGAAGCAACCAGGCCTGTCAACATCTTGACCAGTGAAACCGCCTTCTGACTTCTGACCTTCAGAATTGTAAGCATATGCTTGTGTTTTTTAAACCGCTGAGTTTGTGGAAATTTGTAATAGTAGTAATACCAATCTAACACAGCTTTCAAGGAGAAAAATAAATACATCGAGAATCTATTATTATTACACATACTGTTTAAGACAAAAAAATCTATTAGAGACTAAACATTGACCACTGAGTAAAACTTTTTCCTCCCAAGCAGGGAATTTAATCCAGCACAGAGCCTAGGGAGGATCTTGGCAGGAAATTCAAGGTAGGAGAAAGGAGGTAGAGTTTTAAAGGCAAAGTGCCATGAACTGTCCCTGCCCCTGTTAGGAAAGGGACATCTCTGAGTGACATGCTCTGGCTCTAGGACCAGGTTTGTCAGCTGTGTGAGCACTGGGCCAGTTGGTGGTGGTCTGCTGGGAGTGTGTCGGCTGTCTGGATCTGACAGCCTCCACCCACCTTGCGACGTGCCCAAACCAAGATGCGTCTCCCACTCGGGTCTGCACTAGTGTCAGTGACAGGGGTGTAAGATGACAGCTATGGAGACAGCACGGTGGAAGAGCACCATCCTTACAGTGCTAGTAACTGTCAGAAAGAGAGCAGAAAAGCAGGAATGGGGAAGTAATAAAAAGTGTAACAGTGTAAGAGCTAACACTTTAAATACTACCTGCTAGGAATTTTTAAGTACTCTGCATGCCCACAATTCTATATGGGAAATACTATAATCACCCCATTTTATAGATAAGGAACTTAGGGCTTGGAGAAGTTACATAATTTGTCCAAGGTCACAGAACTTCTGGTCAAGCTAGATTCCAACTCAAGCCTATCTGACTCCAACACTGAGTGGTTGAAAAGAACTTGCTTTGAATTTGAATATCAGTCATTCTAATTTTATAATTTGTTTACTGTGTGGCAGTTACCACTGCTGCGGCTAAAAAGGCTAGTCACATTTCCAGCTTAAAAGATTAGGAACAGTTCTCTCTGTTGAAAGACAAACTGAGGCATATTTTGACTAGCAGCCCACTCCAATATTCTTGCCTGGAGAATCCCATGGTGGGCTACTGTTCATGGGGTCACAAAGAGCCGGACATGAATGAGTGACTAAGCACGAATACAATGCTAGGTTTCTAATTTACATTCACTCAAAACTTTGATGTATTTCCACTTACTCTGTCACCTAGTATTACTGCTAAAAGTCCAGAAAGCTTATTATCTCAGTGATTTAAAGGTAAGCTGAATAAGGCTTGAAACTTCTAATCTAGTTCTGAGAATATACAGAAATACTATGTTGTAAAAATAAAAAACAAACAGGAAAATAACATGTGATACAGTATTAACTAAAGTACAGATTTTGCTCAAATTTTAAAAAATTTTATGCTAGTGTCCATTATTTGTTTTCATACCTTATTCAACATTCCACATTGTATTTAGTGCACTGAGTAGTTTCAGCTGCATGCAACGAATTCTGATAAATTGTTTTCATTTTTATTCTGTCACAAATATATTTTTAATTTTCTTTGTTATGCCTTTTTAGATACACCCATTATTTAAAAGTGGACATTTAATTTCCAAGTACATGGGGTTTTTAAAGTATCTTTGATATTAATTTCTCATTTAAATGATTTCTTCTCTGCCATTGTCCTCTGTGTTTTTCAGCTTTTTAACTTTGAGGCTTTCAATGGCTAAGTCAAAGATCTTGCTTGGTAACTGTCACATTGCCGTTGAAAATATATGGGTTATTTTCGAATATCTTTTGATATTGATTTCTAACATAATTCCACAGTGATGAGAACAGACTCTGTGATTTCAATACCTTTGGACCATTAAATTTTTGCACCTTGTTGTATGTCCCTGGATATGTTCCAATGTCTCCTGGTTTATAGTCTATGGAAAGTTGAATTTGTATCTTGCTGTTGTGTGAAAATTGTATAAATCTTAATTATGTTGAATTGATTCATAGTGCTTTTCAGGTCTGCTATATTCTTTTAGCTTTCTATATATTCTATTAATTTTTGAGAGTTTGATATTGAAACTCCAACTAAAAATTTTTATCTACTTAAAAAAATCATTATAATATATAGTGGAACATACATACCTTTGTTCTGTATTTTCTAAGTCTCCTGTAAATGTGTTATCATACTTTAATAATTTAAAAAATAAAAAAGAAATAAAAATGCAACAACCAAAAATTTTTTTTTGAAGTTTACTAGTGCAAAAATCTATGGCTAATTCATGTTGATGTATGATAGAAATCAAACCAATATTATAAAGGAATCATCAATCAATTAAAAATAAATGTAATTTAAAAAATCTGTTGGAATCAGGCATCATCAAATTGAAAACATTTGGGAGCCCTCTACTGAGGGGGGCTAGGGAAAGACTCTTAGATGGAAGAGGGGGAAGTAAAGCAAGGAAATTATTTGAATGGCTGTTGCTTAGTGGTTACCTTACTTGGGAAAGTTTACTTGGTCTTTTGTGAACGGTTGTCCCATTTCTATTTATTATCCTTGAGGTATTGTGGGCTTGCTGTGTTGCGCTTATTTGCTCAGTCCTGTCCGACACTTTGCGACCTTGTGGACTGTAGCCCTCCAGGCTCTTCTCTCCATGGGGATTCTCCAGGCCAGAATACTGGAGTGGGTAGCCGTTCCCTTCTCCAACCCAGGGATCAAACCCAGATCTCCCCATTGCAGGCAGATTCTTTACAGTCTAAGCCACCAGGGAAGCCCTATTGTAGGCTTCAGGTTTGGATTGCTGACGTAGGCTACTAAGGCATTGAAGGCACCTCAAATTCATGGCCTCCTTGTTTAATTAATGTAATATACTAGTTCAGTTCAGTTCAGTCCTCAGTCGTGTCTGACTCTTTGCGACCCCATGGACTGCATAATACTCTATTCCAGTTCTTGTATCACAAAGTTTCATTCTTATTTTTATCTATATAAATCTGTTATAAGTATGTAAGATAATATAAACATGTTAGGTTTGTTTTGCTTCTTTTCCATTATATTCATAGTATGAAATTCATGGAGCTATATTTATATTTAGTGCCCAAACTCAAGGTTATAAATGGCAGAATTCATCATTACTTACATTTCTTTTCTGTTTAAAATCCAAAGTTTATGAATTTGCCTAAAAAGTCATAATTGTGATCATTTAAATTTCCAGTAAGACTGTGAGATATACCTGATGTTTTATCTGATCACAAAATATTCTTTAGACATGCATGTGTGCTAAGTCGCTTCAGTTGTGTCAGACTCTTTGCAACCCCATGGACCATAGCCAGGGATCAAACCTGAGGCTCTTTTGTTTCCTGCATTGGCAGGGAGTTCTTTACCACTAGTGCCACCTGGGAAGCCCCATTCTTCAGAGAAATGTAGATTATTTAATGGGCTTCCCTTGTAGCTTAGCTGGTAAAGAATCTGCCTGTAATGCGGGAAACCTGGGTTCAATCCCTGGGTTGGGAAGATTCCCCGGAGAAGGGAAAGGCTACCCACTCCAGTATTCTGGCCTGGAGAATTCCATGGAGTATATGGGGTCGCAAAGAGTCAGACACGGCTGAGTGACTTTCACTTTCAGACTATTTAATGGATAAGCCAACTTATGAACTTAGGGAATGACACATTATTTCTGTTTCTTCCTGCCTTCTTAAGGAAGGCACATTGTATGGCAGTGGCAGTTACCATGTCCTTGTCAAGACGAAGTTAGATATATTCAGCAAGATAATAAAAAAAGACAAGGAGGATCCTCCTTCACAATATAAAGTATCTAGGTAATAGACACATTACTCCTGGAAGTCAGAGCCTACCCATGATGGGGACCTACTATGAAAACTGTGTTTCCAAAGATAGAGGTGCAAAGGTGGTAAGGGACACAGACCACAGTATGAAAACAAGAGAAAGAAGTACCAAAAGGGAAGTGGCTCTAATGAGAGAGATGGTCTCACAGTATACATAAGTCTAAGCTGAAGGACCATCCCCTGTTAAGAAAATGACCATAAGTTTAAAAGAACAAAAAAGAAAATTCAGATCTTCTCCATCCTTCTCCCACCCTACTGATCGCATTTGATTTGGAAAATAAAGCAAAACGGAATAAAAGGAATGTTTTGTACATGTTCAGGATTATCTGTTGGCTTGATTGTTAAAGCTATATATTCTTTGATTATCTTTTGTATCCTTTGCATTCTTGTGATTCTATGTGTAGATGGAGAGCCAAGACTTTGTTATGTGAGGCGGTTTAAGGGAGCATTGCTTTGATGATCAAGAGGCACTTAACTTTTAAAAAGAGCAGTCAAAACTGATTCAGACTTAAAAGCCCCCAAATTGAGTCAACGTTCCAGAATGCTTATGACACAACTATTCCATAAGAATGTTCACTGACGTGAATATGTAAAGTCTTCCTATGGTTGGTGACTAGTAGAAAATATGGAATTCATTTAGTAAGAATTTGACCGCATTCTGGAAACTTGGAAATATATGTACATGTCAGTGACACTCTCTTTTCTTCTTTTTAATTGGACAAAACTGAGTTTATTAAACTTAATGCAGCAAGGAGAACTCTGTCTTGACAGTTTTAGTGGTGTCTTAAAAGGAGGAAGCTATGGAAGGGTATTTATAGGATTTTTAGGGTCATGGCTGAGTAATTTTTTAAGTTTTCATTTTGAGATAATTATAGACTAGCATACAGTTATAAGAGATAACACAGAGATCCCACATGTCCTTTACCCAACTGGTAACATCTTGCAAAACTATAGTATTAAATCAAAATCACTATAGTGATATTTATACAATTCACAAATCTTATTCAGATGTCTGCATCTGTCTTGTACTCATCTATGTGTTTTCATGTGCAATTTAATCATATGCATAGGTTCATAGATCAACCATCGTAGTCAAGATACAGAATATTTATAATACCATCAGGATTTTTCCTGTTGCCTTTTCTAAACACGTTTCACCTCCTTATTACATCACCTTACCATGACTTCAAGTGAAGTATGGAAACCTTCCCTCTGTAGGTCCCTCACCTTCCCACATTTAAATATCATTGTCTTGAGTATCAGCTGGTGTCATAATTTTTGTTTCATTTGTCAGATATGATTTATAAAACTGATAAGAAGGATAGTCTACATATACTACTTTTCTTCCCATTTTCTATCTTCATTTTGTTCTCCCTGTTGCTCCAAGATTCTTCCTTTTATCATTTCCTTTTGAAGATTTTTCCTTTAGCTGTTCTTTTGTTGCTGTTGTTGTTGATAAATGTATTTTTACATTGAGGTATAATTGGCATATATCACTGTTTAAGCTTAAGATGCAGAACATAATGACTTACATACATAATGAAATGATTTCTACAATAGGTTCAGTGAACGTGCATTATCTCATATAGATACAACACTAAAGAAATAGAAGAGCAATTTTCTCCTTGTGATGAGAACTATTAGGGTTTACTCTCTTAATTTTTGTTTATAATGTACAGCAGTGTTAATTATTTTTATCATGTTGTACCTTATACCCCTAATACTTATTTATCTTATAACTGGAAGGTTGTAATTTTTGACTACCTTCATCCAATTCTTCCCTCTCTCCTGCCTCAGGTAGCCACAAATCTAATCTCCTTGGCAAAGAGTTTGTTTGTTTGACATATAATTGATCTACATCACTGTGTTAGTCCTTGGTACACAACAGGGTGAATCGATAGTTTATACATTGCAAAATGATCACCATGATAATTCCAGTTGTTACCTGTCACCATATGAAGATATTATGTAATTGTTGACTATATTCCCAACAAACACTATACAGTTCATACCTGACTTGTTTATTTTGTAATTGAAAGTTAGTACCCCTTAATCTCCCTCATCTGTTTTTCTCCTCTATAACATCCCTTCCCTCTGGAAGTATTCCATTTGTTCTCTGTATACATGATTCTGTTTGGTTATATTTGGTCATTTGTTTTCTTTTTCAGATTCCACAAGTAAGTGAAATTATACAGTATTTCTCTTTCTCAATTAACATAATACTCTCTAGCTCCATTCATGTTGTCACAAATGAAAAGATTTCATTCTTTTTTATGGCTGAATAATATTCCACTGCATGTGTCTGGTACATATATACACCACATCTTCTTTATCTACTCATCTACTTCAGGGACTTACATTGCTTCTACATCTTGGCTACTGTAAATAATGCTGCAATGAACAGAGGGGGTACATACACCTTTCAAAATTAGTGTTTCTCTTTTCTTCAGATAAATACACAGGAGTAGAATTGCTGGATTGTATGGTAGTTCTATTTTTTTTAATTTTTTGAGGAATCTCCATACCGTTTTCAATAGCAGCGACACCAAGTCACATTCCCACCAATAAATAGTGCAAGAGGGTTCCCTTTTTTCCACATTCTCACCAACATTTGTTTTGTGTTGTTCTTTGGAAAACAGCCATTCTGACAGGTATAAGGTAGTATTTTGTGTGTGTGTGTGGTTTTGATTTGCATTTTCCCAGTGAATAGTGGTTTTGAGCATCTTTTCATATGCTTGTTAGCCATCTCCATCTTCTTCTGAAAAACGTCTATTTAAGTCTTCTGCCTATTTTTTCTAAGTTGGGTTTTCTGTTTTTTTGAAGTTGAGTTTATATTTGTGACTATTAACTCGTTGTCAGATATATCATTTGCAAATATCTTTTCCCATTCAAGTAGGTATGTTTTTGCTTTGTTAATAGTTTCCATTGCTATTGGAAAGTTTTTCAGTTTCATGATACCCAGTTTATATTTGGTTTTGTTTCTCTTGCCTGTGGAGATATATCCAAAAAATACTGCTAAGACCAAAGTCAAAGAGTGTACTGCCTATGTTTTCTTTCAGAAGTTTTATGGTTTCAGGTCTTATATTTAAGTCTTTAATCCATTTTGAGATTTTTCTTATATATGGTGTGAGAAAGTAGGGTATTTTGATTCTTTCACATGTAGTTGTCAAGTTTTCCCAGCACCACTTATTGCAGAGACTGTCTTTCCCCCATTGTATAGTCTTGCCTCCTTTGTCACAGATTAATTGTCCATGTAAGTGTGGGTTCATTTCCAGTCTCTCTAGCAGGTTCTATTGATCTATGAGCCTGTTTTTGTGCCAGCACTATACTGATTTGGTTACTGTAGCTTTATGGCATAATTTAAAATCAGAAAGCATGATAACTCCTCTTTTGTTCTTATTTCTTAAGATTACTTTGACTATTCAGGGTCTTTGGTGTTTCCATACTAATTTTTGAATTATTTGTTCTTGTTCTGTGAAAGAATACTGGTGGTATTTTGATAAGGATTGCAGTGAACCTGTAGATTGTTTGGGGCACTGTGGTCATTTTAATGGTGTCAATCCTTCCAGTCTATGAGCACTATATTATATATTTTTCCATCTGTTTGTGCATATTCAATTTCTTTCATTGGAAAGCGTAAGTGGTCTCAGCCCCACTCTTTCATCAGATTCTTATAGTTTACCGAATATAACCAAACCACTTGGGGAGTCTGACGTAGGGTTCAGACCACTCACCCTTTGGGGGAAACCTCTATAATTGTAATTATCTTCCTATTTGTGGGTCACCTACCTGGGGTTATGAGTCTTGACTACTGTGTCTCTGCCCCTTGTATTCACCTCATTGTGGTTCCTTCTCTATATCTTTAGCTGTACAAGATCTTTTCTGTTAGTCTTCCGGTCACTCTTATGGATAGCTTCTCTGTAAATAATCGCAATTTTTGTGTGCCTAAGGGAGGAGATGAGCTCAGGTTCTTCCTACTCCACATTCTTACTACTCCTTTGGCCGAACTTTAAGGATAGGTCTGCGAGTGACAAATTCTTTCTTCTTTCTTTATCTGAGAATGTACTTATTTCCCTTTTACTCTTGAAGAGTACTTTTGCTGCATATCAAGTTTACAGTTAACAGTTGTGTCACTTCTTCTAACCTTCACAGTTTCAGATGAGAAATCCACTATCATTCAAATAGGTTATCTCCCCCACCAAGAGATCTGAGGTGGTTCTCCTACAGGCAATGTGTCATTTTTATGTGAATATTTTTGCTATTTTTCCTTTGATTTAGTTTTACAAAGTTTATTATGCTGTCTTCATGCATTTCTTTTAGTTCTCTTATGTGGGTTTTATCCAGCTTTTTGAATCTGTAGGTTTATGTCTATTGGCAAATGTGGCAAATTTTCAGCTATTAATATTTTCTAAATCTTTCATCCTCACTCACTTCTGGGACTCCAGTTGATTCAAGTCACTGTATCTTTTGTTATTGCTCCTCAGTCCCTGAAGCTCTGTTGATTTTTCTCCCTGTTATTCAGATAAAGGAAATTCTCTGATTTGTCAAGTTCATGGATTCTATCCTATCATTTTCACTCTACTCTTGGCCCATCCAGCTAGGTTTTAATTCTGCTGTATTTTTCAGTTCTATAATTTCCATGTGTTTTTAAACTATTATTTCTATTTATTGATCGATGTTTTCTATTTTTTATTTGTTTCATGATAATTTGTGATTGCTTATTGAACCATTTTTATGATGGCCGTTCTAAAATCCTCATCAGATAATGCTAATATCTGATGCATCCAAGTGTTGGCATCAGTTAACTTTGTTGCCTCATTCAAGTTGCAATTTCCCTGGTTCTTGGTATGATGGGGATATTTTTCATTGCATCCTAGACATGTTGGTTGTTATGTTAGGAGATAATGAGGCACTTTAAAATCATTTATTTTGAGGAACACTCACCCTGTTTATGTTGAGCATGCAAACCTAACCTAATTTCTTGGGCTGTGGTCCCAAAGCTAAGTTTAATTGCAGAGTCTTTGCAGTGTAGTTTTGGTCTGCTTGATTTATTGCAGGGGCTATCCTGCAATAGTCTCTGCTGGTGTTGTTTGAGGAGGTGGAAGGAACTGCAACAGATTATATTGGCTGGTCTTTCCAGGCTTGGTGTACCTCCTACCCCAGCCCACTGCACCAGTGTCTCTATCTGGGGAGGATTCTCAGCTCTCTCAAGGAGAGCCCTTTTGGGTCCTGGCTGTTACAGTGGTGGGACTTGTCTGCCTGAGAGGAGTGGAGAACAGAACCCATTCCTCAGGTCCCCGAGGCTCTGTTGATTTTTTAATTTTCTCTAACTCTTATCCTAACTTTTGGCCAGGTGCCGTTTGTGGAAGGATCCCTCTGGTATCTATCACACAGCCACCTCAGATCTCTTGGTGGGGAATAACCTCAGGAGAACAAGTGCACTTCCTCTGTCTGCTATTGTCAGCAGGGCTCTCATTATCCATCACACTTGCCAGGGCTGTCAGCCTTGCCTGGTTTTGATGGTGTTTTGATTTAGGGAGGAATCAGTCTTTCTGGGCCAACTTCTACTGGAAGGTTGTGTCAGGGTTATGAATGCTGGAACTGGTTTGCCCTCTGGGTGAGGAGTCAACATAATGCTCTGTTGCTGTGATGTTTCTCAAGTCCGGAGGTCCCTAACAAGTTTGCCTTCCTATTTACAACTTTCAGAGTACCCCATTCATTGTCGGTTGTATAATTTTCAGAGCTTATAGTTGTACTTGGCTGAAAGGAGTAGAGAAAAAAAGTCTATGCCACATCCAGTTATGTTTTTCTTCATCATTCTCTGGAGAACCATCACAACCAGCTTAGGAATTGGCTTAGTCTTTTAGGTTGCATGATGTGGCTAGATCTGCATGGGGAAGCAGGTGTGGGGCTTCGTTTTTCCTATACCTGGCCTGGGTTCAGGGACCAGTGGCATTGAAGCCAACAGGAAAAGTGCTTTCCTTTGCTCACAAGCTGAGGTTTCTTATCTCTGCCTGAGGGCTTTCTCCAGTTGCAGAGTATGCTCAGTCCATTAACAGACAAATAGGAAGTGCGTTTTACTGTATCTAAATTATGCTTCCATAAAACTGATTTAAAATATCAGACCCCAAATCTGATTAGATCAATTGCTTTTATTACATCAGAAAGATAATTTGATATCTATCTTTTAAAGATATATTTTTAAGCTTGCATTTAGAAGAACTATGGGTATAGCTTTTGTCTAATTGAGAGGAAATTAATCTGAAAATAATCTAATACAGAGAAAGCCTATGAAGCTTTTTAGGAAGTTGTACTAGCAGGTAGGCTACCAACTTGGACTAAAATGAACTTAAAGCTTTTCATAAGCAAACAAGATATCATTCTTATGCAATTGACCACAGGAAGGAAGAACATCTGAGGGCTGAGCCAAGAATCAAAAGTGGTTAACTATGACATGAATAGAACAATAGACTAGGGAGCCCTTTCTAGCCAGCAGGGAGAATTCCATGGATAGATAAGCCTGGTGGGCTATAGTCCATGGGGTTGCAAAAGAGTTGGACATGACTGAGCTACTAACACTTTCACTTTTTCACACAAGGTGCATTCCATATCCCCAGAGGAAGAAAACCTTGTAATATTTTTCCAGGTGGATTTCAGAATTGTTATGGACCAGGGACTGCTTTGCTGACAAAGGTCCATCTAGTCAAAGCTATGATTTTTCCAGTAGTCATGTATGGATGTGAGAGTTGGACTATAAAGAAAGCTGAGTGCCAAAGAATTGATGTTTTAAAACTGTGGTGTTGGAGAAGACTCTTGAGAGTCCCTTGGACTGCAAGGAGATCCAACCAGTCCATCCTAAAGGAAATCAGTCCTGAATATTAACTGGAAGGACTGATGCTGAAGCTGAAACTCTAATACTTTGGTCACCCGATGGGAAGAGCCAACTCATTAGAAAAGACCCTGATTCTGGGAAAGAGTGAAGGTGGGAGAAGGGGACAACATAGGATCATACAGTTGGATGGCACCACCAACTCAATGGACATGAGTTTGAGCAAGCTCTGGGAGTTGGTGATGGACAGGGAAGCCTGGCGTGATGCAGTCCATGGGGTTACAAAGAGTTGGACACAACTGAGTGATTGAACTGAACTGAGGGACAGCTTCCCTGTTGCTCAGCTGGTAATGAATCTGTCTGCAATGTGGGAGACCCTGGGTTGATTCCTGGGTCAGGAAGTTCTCCTGGAGAAGGGATAGGCTACCCACTCCAGTATTCTTGAACTTCCCTGATGGCTCAGATGGTAAAGAATCTGCCTGCAATGCAGGAGACCTGGGTTTGATCCCTGGGTTGGGAAGATCCCCTGGAGGAGGGCATGGTGACCTACTCCAGTATTCTTGCCTGGAGAATGGCCATGGACAGAGGTCCTGGTGGGCTATAGTCCATAGGGTCACAAAGAGTCAGACACAACTAAGCACAGAGCAACAAAGGGACTGCTTAGCACTTCACATTCCTCTCATTTTGGAAGGGGTCTTTACAGTGGTTTTTCTATCTATATCTTACTATGGCATTTTGGGTATGTGTAGACAGATAACTTGTCTTTTTATTTCATAGGTCTTTAGCTCAAGAGCCACATCCAGATCTGATGCATACCATGAGATCCTGAGCTACAAGGTTGATGTCATTAGGGATGAGATACTGGTGATCCTGGATTGAGGTGATGATGTTCTACAAGTGGGATGATATGAAATTTATGATTTGAGGGATGATTGTGATTACATTAAAAAGTGATCACTCATTCTTTTTCTCCCATTGAAAGTGGAATTTACTTCTCCACTGAGTGAATCTGGGCAGGTCATGTGACATGCTTTGGCCAACTAGCAAACAAGTCAAACAAAGACTTGAA
Source organism: Bos indicus (assembly GCF_029378745.1). Classification (NCBI taxonomy): domain Eukaryota; kingdom Metazoa; phylum Chordata; class Mammalia; order Artiodactyla; family Bovidae; genus Bos; species Bos indicus. The sequence continues at coordinate 24,103,820 of NC_091783.1, forward strand.
AGGCATTTGTCTTTTCTGGCTGGGATCCTTCATCCTTCAATTTCCAAAGGTACTTTCTTCACTTCCTTTAGAGCACACATGGGCACTGTGCTTTTTTCCTAATGATCAGTTCAAGGCAATTTAGCCTTTCTCTATTATGATTACTGAAATCCACCCACTCTTTACCAAATTAAGAATCCTAAACCGCTACCATACTTCTATTTATGTGTCATGGGAGTACTCATTTCCAGGTACCAAAATCTTTATGTTATCTCTACTCATTTAGCAATGAACCTCAAAACTTGGCAGTTGAAAAAACTACACAGGATTCTGAACTGAACATGTCTTAACAGGGCTTCTGTTTCATGGTCTCTCGCAACAGTGGAATCAGTGTTGGCCCAGGGCCTAAAGCTCTGCTGGAAAGGATCCAAGATCAAGTCCATGTCATGATGGATAGGACCCAGTTCTTTGGGGGTTGTTGGATTGAGGGCTTCAGTTTCTCACTGGCACTTGTTTGGAGGGCTCTTTCAGTTCCTTTCCTTGAGCCTTTCCAACATGGCAGCTTGTTTCATCAAAGTATTCAAGAACAGAAAGCAATAGAGTCAACTATCAATAAAGAAGTTGAAATCTTTTGTAACCTAACCCTGACCAGTTTTGTGGTATTCTGTTGGTTAGAAGCAAGTTACTGGGTTCAGGCCATAGTGAAAGGAAAAGGATTACACAAGAGTGTGAAATCCAGGATTTGTGGCTCACTGAAGTCTCATTTAGAAGTCTGTCCTTTACAAGGAGTCAGGAAGACAGAAAAGTTTGAATATTTTTTTTGTTGTTTCTTGTCTGCTTTGAGACACATTTCAGGCAATTGCTGCATCTCTACTGATGAACTGCCATGGCTCTGTGGCTCCAGCTCCTACAGGGCTCCAAGAACATGTTTTTCATTCCCATACTCTTCAAACCAAGGGGTGGAATGTTTTCTTATCTTTCTTATCTTTCTGGTTGCTTCAACCTCTCCTTTTTGTGTCCCTCAAGCCTACTCTTCCTCTACAGGTGGTTCATTTATTAAAGACTCTTCTTCAAAACTCACCTGAGTTGAATTCTATTTTCTGCTGAGACTCTGACTCATGAAGACACTTTTTGTCAAAAATAAATACTGATTGTTATAAATCAAATTTTTCAATTTTATTTTTTTTCTTTTTGTTGTCATATTTTGAAAGGCTTTCCCTTCTTTCAGATACATAGGATATAAAGCAATTGCTATCCTCCCTTCCTGTCTACCTCTAGTATGTTTATAGTTTTATTTATTGTACATTTAAATCTTCAATCCACTGAAAATACATAAGCAGCAAGTCATTTCTTATCACTACTCATTTATGTATCTTTAAAATTTTATTATTTTTATTTTATGATTTATTTATTTTATTATTTACTACCCATTATTATTTATTAATATTTATTTTCCTGATGAGGATGTCATCCATATCATATAGTATATTCCCATATATATTCATCTCTACTTAAAATAGCTATAATTTCTATGTTCTTAATAGAAGTTACATCAGATTATACATAAAGATGAAAATATTTCTCAGTTCATTCAGAAAAGCTGACATAATGCTATTTTGCCAAATCCAAACAAAGCACTATGCTGGTTTCAACTCTGAATACAGATGCAAAAGTTCTATACAAAATGCCTGCAATCTGAAACAAAAGCAGTGCATTTAAAAACAATTTGAGAATAAAATGGAATTTAGTCTAGGAATGGAAAGGAAATTAAATACCAAGAAATATTTCATCAAATCTCATGATGTTAATATCTCTTGATTATGTCATCAGCTATTGAAGACACTTGGTATAATGTTGTAGACACTTGGTATAAAGTGTAGCAGTCATTTTTGACAAAACCTTAACATATGAATAAAAGCATCTATTATATTTATAAACAGCATATCAAAATGTCAATAATAAATTTTAATGAAATTCTGAATGTCAGAACATTGTGGAAGACTCACTATTATTTCAATGACTCAATATTGTTTGGTGGTCTTAGTTAATGCAAATAGAGAAGGAAATCCACATAAGAAGAGACTAAACTATATGCAGTTGCTAATTTTGTGATTCTATACTTAAAATAAACAAGAGATTAAGAAAACTTCCAAGAATTAATAAAATAAGTAAATAAAGATCCATATGTTTTCTCTATACAACCAATACAATCCCAGGAAAGCAAATGACAAAAATAATTCATGCAATGTTCACATAAAAGCTACAAAACAGCTAGGATAAATTTGAGATGTTGAGTATAACATTTACAAAATTCGCCATAAAATACAATTGAGGAGCATAAAACAAAGCCTAAACAAATGACTATCTAAGTTTATTTTCTAAGAAATAGAATCTCTACCAATTTTATGTAGTTGTGAATAGGTAAACAATTTTAAATTTCACATAGACAAGGCTTCCAGTTCAAGATGGCACGGTAGAAGGATGTTAGCACATCTCCTCCTGTGAGAGCACCAAAACTGCAACTAGCTGTTGTACAACCATTAACAGGAGGATACTGGAACCCACAAAAAAGGATATCCCATGTCAGTAAGACAGTAGGAGGGGTGCAATCATCTTGCATTTCTGAGATAAATCCTACCTGGTTATGATTCACTATAGATTTTTTATTTGTTGCTAGATTTACCTTGTTTATATTTGGTTAAAGATTTTATATCTGATCATGAGATTAATTGGAGTATCATTCTATTTTGATGTTATTGTCTGTTTTTGGTATCAGGTTAGTGTTGTCCTCGTAAAATGAGTTGGACCGTATTTGTTTCTTCTATTTTCTAAAAGTATTTGTGCAAATTATTATTTTTCTGGGCTTCCTAAAGTTTCACAGGATTTTTCTGGTGGTCCAGTGGCTTAGACTGTGTGCTAAGACTAATGCAGGGGGCTCAGGTTCCATTCCTGAACAAGGAACTAGCTCTCATATGCGGCAACTAAAGATCCTGGGTGCTATAATCAAAACGTGGCACAGACAAATAAATATAAATAAATAAATACATAAATAATATAGATATAGGTTATTCAAATTATCTTCTTCTTGCTTGTAACTTTTACTAAGACTTAACCCTCTCCCCAAGCATTTCCCCACTTGAACCATCTTGTCAGATTTATTAGCATAAAGTTCTTTATAAATTCCATGACTATCTTACTAATATCTATAAGATGTCTAACAATGTGAAGTTTTCACTTCTGATACTAATAACTTGCATTTTCTCTTTTTTACTTGATTAGACTTGCTAAAGATTTATAAATTTCATTAAACTCTTAGGATGGCCAAATTTTGGCTTTGTTAATCCAGTTATTTGTCTTTATTGGGACTTCTCCTCCTCTAGAAAAATAGAGACCAGCTTATAGTCATATAAATATGAACTGGTAAAACTGGGAGGTATAGAGATTCAAACACAATTTTTCTGACTCCTAAGTCTGATCTCTTTCCACTTTTCTATTAGATCTTTTATTTCTCAATTAGACTTTAGCTGTAAAAACTGCAGCTCTGTACCTTTTATTTACAGCATATTGTTTGCTAGTCTTATTTTTGGAATAGATATAGCATAGCTTCATTTTAGTTTACAGAATTCATATCTTTAAAAATTATCATTGTAGATCATCATTCATCATGAATAAACAAAAGAATAACAAGAGAAAAATCACAATACTCCTTCCTAACACCATCTACCATTTATTTTCCTAGAGCTACTAGATATCAACCTGTTTATATAAAACAATTTATAGAATTTCTACTCTCACATGGAGATAGCCGGGGAGGGGGGGGAAATAATAGTTCTCAACCAGATAAGGGTATTAAGCTCAATTTTGGGAGTTTTAATCTCATGTCTGCTATTCAATTCCTATCTGCAAAATCAAAAAAATAACTGGTGAGCCCCTGGCATGTATGTTTTGGAAAATTTCCCTGGTGAGTATAATGTGCTCTTTTCATAGAAACTCTGCCTAATTAGTTAAAAAGTTATACCATGCATGAGGTAAATTATGTTATATATGCCACAGGCTATTATAAGTTATTAATAGCATTTATTCCTTTTGCGTTTTTGGTGATATGCACTGGGTGAGTTATGCACTGGGTAAGTTATGCACTGGGTAGGTTAGTAAGTAACCTAATCTAGGTTATTTGTAGGCTTATTTGTAGGGGAATGAGGGACTAATTAGTTAAATTCTTTGGTTAAAACATGTATCTACTATTTTTATACAAACCATGTTAAAATTGTTGATATTTTATGTTTTTTAACTTGAATTTTGCTGTGAAACGTACATATTTCTGTTGATGTAGAGAAGAAAATCCCCGGAAGTCAGGGGCCTGAGTGTGATGACATGAACAAGACTGGAAACAAGGTTTAGAAGAAGCACAAAACAGCCTAGGTTAGCACAGGGATTCTAATGTTGGGACTATTCTAGAATACTGATTAATATTTATTCTTATTCACCATGAGGTTACTAAACAAAATGGAAGATCCAAACCAATCTTAGGGTGGCCCAGATAGAACCATTAAGTATACTTACGAAGGTCTTCAAATATAGGGCACCCTGGTATATAGTAGTGTATATCTGAGCCCATGCTTGAGCTGATGTTACTACCAGATGGAGATTTTTAGACCAGTATTGTAAAATTTCCTATGGGCATCACTTTCTCTGACAAGCCTTTCAACATGTTATCCTCTAAAAGCTACCATTTTAGAGTTATTGCTTATAACTTAGAAAATAAATAGTGTCTTAATAAAGAGTATACAAGTTTGCATAAAAATGACTGATATCTCTATTGACTTCAACATAGTTGTGAATGTGGCAGCATACCCAGATTGAATTACCTGTTCAGTTCAGTTCAGTTCAGTCGCTCAGTCATGTCCGACTCTTTGCGACCCCATGAATCGCAGCACGCCAGGCCTCCCTGTCCATCACCAACTCCCAGAGTTCACCCAGACTCACATCCATCGAGTCAGTGATGCCATCCAGCCATCTCATCCTCTGTCGTCCCCTTCTCCTCCTGCCCCCAATCCCTCCCAGCATCAGAGTCTTTTCCAATGAGTCAACTCTTTGCATGAGGTGGCCAAAGTACTGGAGTTTCAGCTTTAGCATCATTCCTTCCAAAGAAATCCCAGGGCTGATCTCCTTCAGAATGGACTGGTTGGACCTCCTTGCAGTCCAAGGGACTCTCAAGAGTCTTCTCCAACACCACAGTTCAAAGGCATCAATTTTTCAGCGCTCAGCCTTCTTCACAGTCCAACTCTCACATCCATACATGACCACAGGAAAAACCATAGCCTCAACTAGACGAACCTTTGTTGGCAAAGTAATGTCTCTGCTTCTGAATATGCTATCTACGTTGGTCATAACTTTCCTTCCAAGGAGTAAGCATCTTTTAATTTCATGGCTGCAGTCACCATCTGCAGTGATTTTGCAGCCCCCCCCAAAATAAAGTCTGACACTGTTTCCCCATCTATTTCCCATGAAGTGATGGGACCAGATGCCATGATCTTTGTTTTCTGAATGTTGAGCTTTAAGCCAACTTTTTCACTCTCCACATTCACTTTCATCAAGAGGCTTTTGAGTTCCTCTTCACTTTCTGCCATAAGGGTGGTGTCATCTGCATATCTGAGGTTATTGATATTTCTCCCGGAAATCTTGATTCCAGCTTGTGTTTCTTCCAGTCCAGCGTTTCTCATGATGTACTCTGCATAGAAGTTAAATAAGCAGGGTGACAATATACAGCCCTGACATACTCCTTTTCCTATTTGGAACCAGTCCGTTGTTCCATGTCCAGTTCTAACTGTTGCTTCCTGACCTGCATATAGGTTTCTCAAGAGGCAGGTCAGGTGGTCTGGTATTCCCATCTCTTTCAGAATTTTCCACAGTTGATTGTGATCCACACAGTCAAAGGCTTTGGCATAGTCAATAAAGCAGAAATAGATGCTTTTCTGGAACTCTCTTGCTTTTTCCATGATCCAGCGGATGTTGGCAATTTGATCTCTGGTTCCTCTGCCTTTTCTAAAACCAGCTTGAACATCAGGAAGTTCACGGTTCACAAATTGCGGAAGCCTGGCTTGCAGAATTTTGAGCATTACTTTACTAGCATGTGAGATGAGTGCAATTGTGCGGTAGTTTGAGCATTCTTTCACATTGCTTTTCTTTGGAATTGGAATGAAAACTGACCTTTTCCAGTCCTGTGGCCACTGCTGAGTTTTCCAAATTTGCTGGCATATTGAGTGCAGCACTTTCACAGCATCATCTTTCAGGCTTTGAAATAGCTCAACTGGAATTCCATCACCTCCACTAGCTTTGTTCGTAGTGATGCTTTCTAAGGCCCATTTGCCTTCACACTCCAGGATGTCTGGCTCTAGGTCAGTGATCACACCATCGTGATTATCTGGGTCGTGAAGATCTTTTTTGTACAGTTCTTCTGTGTATTCTTGCCACCTCTTCTTAATGTCTTCTGCTTTTGTTAGGTCCATACCATTTCTGTCCTTTATCGAGCCCATCTTTGCATGAAATGTCCCCTTGGTATCTCTGATTTTCTTGAAGAGATCTCTAGTCTTTCCCATTCTGTTCTTTCCCTCTATTTCTTTGCATTGATCACTGAAGAAGGCTTTCTTTTCTCTTCTTGCTATTCTTTGGAACTCTGCATTCAGATGTTTATATCTTTCCTTTGCTCCTTTGCTTTTCACTTCTCTTCTTTTCACAGCTATTTGTAAGGCCTCCCCAGACAGCCATTTTGCTTTTTTGCATTTCTTTGCCACGGGGATGGTCTTGATCCCTGTCTCCTGTAGAATGTCATGAACCTCATTCCATAGTTCATCAGGCACTCTATCTACAGATCTAGGTCCTTAAATCTATTTCTCACTTCCACTGTATAATCATAAGGGATTTGATTTAGGTCATACCTAAATGGTCTAGTGGTTTTCCCTACTTTCTTCTATTTAAGTCTGAATTTGGCAATAAGGAGTTCATGATCTGAGCTACAGTCGGCTCCTGGTCTTGTTTTTGCTGACTGTATAGAGCTTATCCATCTTCGGCTGCAAAGAACATAATCAATCTGATTTCGGTGTTGACCATCTGGTGATGTCCATGTGTAGAGTCTTCTCTTGTGTTGTTGGACGAGGGTGTTTGTTATGATCAGTGCATTTTCTTAGCAAAACTCTATTAGCCTTTGCCTTGCTTCATTCTGTATTCCAAGGCCAAATTTGCCTGTTACTCCAGGTGTTTCTTGACTTCCTACTTTTGCATTCCAGTCCCCTATAATGAAAAGGACATCTTTTTTGGGTGTTAGTTCTAAAAGGTCTTGTAGGTCTTCATAGAACCGTTCAACTTCAGCTTCTTCAGCTTTACTGGTTGGGGCATAGACTTGGATTACTGTGATATTGAATGGTTTGCCTTGGAAACGAACAGAGATCATTCTGCTGTTTTTGAGATTGCATCCAAGTACTGTATTTCGGACTCTTTTGTTGACTATGATGGCTACTCCATTTCTTCTGAAGGATTCCTGCCTGCAGTAGTAGATATAATGGTCATCTGAGTTAAATTCACCCATTCCGGTCCGTTTTAGTTCACTGATTCCTAGAATGTCGGCATTAACTCTTGCCATCTCTTGTTTGATCACTTCCAATTTGCCTTGATTCATGGACCTGACATTCCAAGTTCCTATTCAATATTGCTCTTTACAGCATCGGACCTTGTTTCTACCACCAGTCACATCCACAACTGGGTATTGTTTTTGCTTTGGCTCCATCCCTTCATTCTTTCTGGAGTTATTTCTCCACTGATCTCCAGTAGCATATTGGGCACCTACTGACCTGGGGATTCCTCTTTCAGTATCCTATCAGTTTGGCCTATCATTTGGAGGACCAACCCCACGTCCAAGGAGCTGTGGCTGTGCAGGCACAGGAGGGCCTAGAGGAGCTATCCCACGTTGAAGGTCAGAAGGGGCGGCGGTGAGGAGATACCCCTCGTCCAAGGTAAGGAGCAGCGGCTGCACTTTGCTGGAGCAGCCGTGAAGAGATACCCCACACCCAACGTAAGAGAAATTCAAGACAGTAAGTGTTGCAAGAGGGCATCAGAGGGCAGACACACTGAAACCATACTCACAGAAAACTAGTCAATCTAATCACACTAGGACCACAGCCTTGTCTAACTCAATGAAACTAAGCCATGCCCGTGGGGCCACCCAAGATGGGCGGGTCATGGTGGAGAGATCTGACAGAATGTGGTCCACTGGAAAAGGGAATGGCAAACCACTTCAGTATTCTTGCCTTTAGAACCCCATGTACAGTATGAATTACCTGCAGAATACATTAAACTGTGTTGGAAGGGAATTTTTACATGTGTAATTTCTTACTTTCCATAGTCATATAACGTTAAGTAAGTCTTGATAATACATACAAATGAAATTGAGATACAAAAATATAAATAAGGACAATGTATACAAGATCATAATATTTATAGTTTTAAGTACATATACAACCAAAATAAAAGGGGTTATATGATTGTTTTTTTTGCTCCCTAAAAAATAGAGCTATCAGTAAAATAAAGGACACCAGTTAAATTTAAATTTCAGATAAACAAGTAATATTTTAGTTAAGTATTTCCCAAATATTGCCCTGGACATACTTATATTAAAAAACTATCCCTTGTTTATCTGATATTTAAATCATATTCAGATTCTGTTTTTCACTTCTAAAACTGGGAACCCAATTGACAAAAATAAAAAAAGGAAATACTTCATATTCAAGTTGCTAAGGATATTTCATAAAGTTTGTTGTAAACTGAAGATTTTAAGTAACTTATTTGAATTATAGTCTTCTTTTCCTTACTAATTTGTTTCTCTTTAAATAGGTCACACTTGTGTTAATATGAAAATTGCTGTTTAAGAGGGAAAAAACTTCACAGACTTCTTATTTTCAAGATCTAATTCATCAAGGTCACTCTCACCTACAAAAACATTTTCAAGTAATTTAAACAGATGGGCAAAGGTGCCAACATTCAGAGATTTATCTTGACACAATTTATTACTTCTGATAAGCTTTTTCTGCGGTTCCTTTCTCCATGTGAGTTTAGTTAAGCCTGTGTCTTGAGGTTAAATGCCAGAGTTCTCTGACATTCTGATCCAGCCAAGGAAATTTTCTTCCTTTCTCCTATAAAAAGATTCTATTGGTGCAAGTTGAAGCCCGATTGAGATGTCTGCAATTAACTGCAGAACACAGGCAAAAAAGCTGCAACCTAGAATAAAAATGCCTCCTTGTATCCTAATCATTAATTTTCCACAGTGAAATCATTCAACAATTAAATTATCCTCTACATGCTCCATCTCAGATCATATTTTAGATTCTGGATTTCTTATTCAATATATGGGTAGAAAGTTGAAAGTTAAATTATTTACAAAACATTATTTTATATGCTAAACATAGGACCTTTTCTCTGTAATAGTGTCTTTGTGATTTGGCTGTTAAAAAAAATGCAGTTGTTTTCTATTGATGCACAGAATATAGCCTCCAGTTCTTTCCCATCCTTCTAATTAAATACTATCTGAATAAACTGGGATCTTAATTGTAATCAAATTATAGTATTAACATTCAAAGTAAAATTAAAGAGCATAATTTAATCACTGCTTGTTGTAAATTTGATCATCATTCCCAAAACTAAGAATCTAAGAGTGAATTATTTTAATGTTTTGATATAACCAAAATTTTAATGTTCTGGTGTAACCAAAATTGAAAACTCATAAAGTTTAAAAACTGATTTATTCATGGGCTTATTGGTCATAGCCAGCTAAAGCAAAGCACCTAGACTTTAATACCTTTGTTGACAGAAGTTAGAAGTATAAGTGGTATTTTTCTCTTTCAATCTAAGATGGAATTTAAGAATCTTACAATACAGAACAGTACTGAAGTAATCTTTATTATAAAGGATGCACATAAATTTTGCTAATGAAATTCTAAACATCACATCAGAGATCACTCTTTTTTTAATGGGAGGATTAATTACTTTACAATGTTGTGGTGTTCTCTGCCATATATCAATACAAATCACTCAGAATTTTAAATATATCCCCTTCCTGTTGAGCCTCCCTCTCCCCCATTCCACCCCTCTAGGTCATCACAGAGCACCAGGCTGGGGTCCCTGTATTACATAGCAGCTTCCCGCTAGTTACCTGTTTTACACAAGATAGTGTATATATGTCAATGCTGCTTTCTCAGTTCCCCCTAGCCTCTCCTTCCCCTGCTGTGCGCATTGGTCTGTCTTAACCACACCTCCTCTTTCTTCTAGATTCACTCTCCATCCAGTCCTAGCTAGAAGCATATACTAATACCTCTCCCTTGGAAGGAAAGCTATGACGAACCTAGACAGCATATTAAAAAGCAGAGACATCATTTTTATTATGGCAGTTAAAGAAATAAAATCTGGGGGTTAAGTTTGGTTTTAATAAGGGTCAGAAACTCAAGTTACAGAATTTATTTCAACAATTGTAAACATGTTGAAAAATTGAGGGAAATATGTACTTGTACATATGTATTTACAGATAGTAAATATGCATTTTGTAAGGCCTTCTCAGACAGCCATTTTGCTTTTTTGCATTTCTTTTCCATGGGGATGGTCCTGATCCCTGTCTCCTGTACAATGTCATGAACCTCCATCCATAGTTCATCAGGCACTCTATTAGATCTAGTCCCTTAAATCTATTTTTCACATCCACTGTATAATCATAAGGGATTTGATTTAGGTCATACATAAATGGTCTAGTGGTTTTCCCTACTTTCTTCAATTTAAGTCTGAATTTGGTAATAAGGAGTTCATGATCTGAGCCACAGTCAGCTCCTGGACTTGTTTTTGCTGACTCTATAGAGCTTATCCATCTTTGGCTGCCAAGAACGTAATCAATCTGATTTCGGTGTTGACCATCTGGTGATGTCCATGTGTAGAGTCTTCTCTTGTGTTGTTGGAAGAGGGTGTTTGCTATGACCAGTGTGTTCTCTTGGCAAAACTCTATTAGCCTTTGCCCTGCTTCATTCCGTATTCCAAGGCCAAAAATTGCCTGTTACCCCAGGTATTTCTTGACTTTCTACTTTTGCATTCCAGGCCCCTATAATGAAAAGGACATCTTTTTGGGGTGTTAGTTCTAAAAGGTCTTGTAGGTCTTCATAGAACCGTTCAACTTCAGCTTCTTCAGTGTTGCTGGTTGGGGCATAGTCTTGGATTACTGTGATATTGAATGGTTTGCCTTGGAAACGAACAGAGATCATTCTGTTGTTTTTGAGACTGCATCTAAGTACTGCATTTCGGACTCTTTTGTTGTCCATGATGGCTACTCCATTTCTTCTAAGGGATTCCTGCCCATAGTAGTAGACATAATGGTCATCCGAGTTAAATTCACCCATTCCAGTCCGTTTTAGTTTGCTGATTCCTAGAATGTCAACATTCATTCTTGCCATCTCCTATTTGACCACTTCCAATTTGCCTTGATTCATGGACCTAACATTCCAGGTTCCTATTCAATATTGCTCTTTACAGCATTGGACCTTGCTTCTATCACCAGTCACATCCACAACTGGGTATTGTTTTTGCTTTGGCTCCATCCCTTCATTCTTTCTGGAGTTATTTGTCCACTGATCTCCAGTAGCATATTGGGCACCTACTGACCTGGGGAGTTCCTCTTTCAGTATCCTATCATTTTGCCTTTTCATACTGTTCATGGGGTTCTCAAGACAAGAATACTGAAGTGGTTTGCCATTCCCTTCTCCAGTGGACCACATTCTGTCAAACCTCTCCACCATGACCTGTCTGTCTTGGGTGGCCCCACATGGCATGGCTTAGTTTCATTGAGTTAGACAAGTCTGTGGTCCATGTGATCAGATTGGCCATGGAAAAGAAATGCAAAAAAGCAAAATGGCTGTTTGGGGAGGCCTTATAAATAGCTGTGAAAAGCAAAGGCGAAAAGGAACAATATAAGGATCTGAATGCAGAGTTCCAAAGAATAGCAAGAAGAGGTAAGAAAGCCTTTCTCAGCAATCAATGCAAAGAAATAGAGGAAAACAACAGAATGGGAAAGACTAGAGATCTCTTCAAGAAAATTAGAGATAGCAAGGGAACATTTCATGCAAAGATGGGCTCAATAAAGGACAGAAATGGTATAGACCTAACAGAAGCAGAAGATATTAAGAAGAGGTGGCAAAAATACACAGAAGAACTGTACAAAAAAGATCTTCATGACCCAGATAATCATGATGGTGTGATCACTGACCTAGAGCCAGACATCCTGGAATGTGAAGTCAAGAGGGCCTTAGAAAGCATCACTACAAACAAAGCTAGTGGAGGTGATAGAATTCCAGTTGAGCTATTTCAAATCCTGAAAGATAATGCTGTGAAAGTGCTGCACTCAATATGCCAGCAAATTGGGAAAACTCAGCAGTGGCCACAGGACTGGAAAAGGTCAGTTTTCATTCCAATCCCAAAGAAAGGCAATGCCAAAGAATGCTCAAACTACCGCACAATTGCACTCATCTCAAATGCTAGTAAAGTAATGCTCAAAATTCTTCAAGCCAGGCTTCAGCAGTACGTGAATCATGAACTTCTAGATGTTCAAGCTGGTTTCAGAAAAGGCAGAGGAACCAGAGATCAAATTGCCAACATCCTCTGGATCATGGAAAAAGCAAGAGAGTTCCAGAAAAACATCTATTTCTGCTTTACTGACTATGCCAAAGCCTTTGACTGTGTGGATCACAATAAACTGTGGAAAATTCTGAAAGAGATGGGAATACCAGACCACCTGACCGGCCTCTTGAGAAACCTATATGCAGGTCAGGAAGCAACAGTTAGAACTGGACATGGAACAACAGACTGGTTCCAAATAGGAAAAGGAGTACGTCAAGGCTGTATACTGTCACCCTGCTTATTTAACTTCTATGCAGAGTACATCATGAGAAACATTGGGCTGGGAGAAGCACAAGCTGGAATCAAGATTGCTGGGAGAAATATCAGTAACCTCAGATATGCAGATGACACCACCCTTATGGCAGAAAGTGAAGAGGAACTCAAAAGCCTCTTGATGAAAGTGAAAGTGGAGAGTGAAAAAGTTGGCTAAAAGCTCAACATTCAGAAAACAAAGATCATGGCATCTGGTCCCATCACTTCATGGGAAATAGATGGGAAACAGTGGAAACAGTGTCAGACTTTATTTTTCTGGGCTCCAAAAATCACTGCAGATGGTGACTGCAGCCACGAAATTAAAAGACGCTTACTCCTTGGAAGGAAAGTTATGAACAACCTAGACAGCATATTAAAAAGTAGAGACATTACTTTGCCAACAAAAGTCCGTCTAGTCAAGGCTATGGTTTTTCCAGTGGTCATGTATGGATGCAAGAGCTGGACTGTGAAGAAAGCTGAGCACCGAAAAATTGATGCTTTTGAACTGTGGTGTTGGAGAAGACTCTTGAGAGTCCCTTGGACTGCAAGGAGATCCAACCAGTCCTTTCTAAAGGATATCAGTCCTGGGTGTTCATTGGAAGGAATGATGCTAAAGCTGAAACTCCAATACTTTGGCCACCTCATGCAAAGAACTGACTCACTGGAAAGGACTCTGATGCTGGGAGGGATTGGGGGCTGGAGGAGAAGGGGATGGCAGAGGATGAGATGGCTGGATGGCATCACTGCCTCGATGGACATGAGTTTGAGTGAACTCCGGGAGTTGGTGACAGACAGGGAGGCCTGGCGTGCTGCAATTCATGGGGTCGCAAAGAGTCGGACAAGACTGAGCAACTGAACTGAACTGAAATGCATTTTATGAGAAACTATTTTTCTTTGTATGTACGTATACATGCATATGGTCTTTACTGGTGGCTCAGAGGGTAAAACAATCTGCCTTCAATGCAGGAGACCCATGTTGGATTCCTGGGTCAGGAAGATCCCCTAGAGAAGGGAATTGCAACCCACTCCCGTATTCTCGTCTAGAGTATTCCATGTACAGAGGAGCCTGGTGGACTGCAGTTCATGGATCACAAAGAGTTGGACAGGACTGAGTATCACTCACTCTCATACTTGTATATATATACTGTATACATACAGAGAATACAGGAGATATACAGAATGCATACAGATATGCAGGAGAAACACAGCTTCTCATTAAACTTGTCTTTCCATATATATCTTTCTACTTCTATCTCTAAATCCAATGAATTTTTGGCATTTCCACAAATTTATCTAAACAATTCTATATAATTCTTTTTAAAAATATATTTTAATGGTAATATTTTTCAGGGTAGAAAATCTGGAAAGTACAGAAACAAATACATAATAAACATGGTTCAGACTGACACAAGGTGATGCTGAAAGACTCAGGTGAGCAGAAGGTGGGCAGAAAGACACGTATCTGAAGCTCAAAAATGTGTGATCTTTTTAAAGTTATTTTGATTTTACTATATAGGATGAAAGACATATGTGCTAATCTGGACTAGGGAGTTAAGAGAAATGGTGATGAGGAACATTCATGATGGGCTCTATAGCCTTTCCTCAAGTTTCATCTGATGACTCTTGGCAAATCCTCTTGCAACACTAACTCAAGGAATTGTCAGTATATTACCTTCACTAGATAAAAGAGAATTAGGTCAAGTTCTGTACGTTAGAACAAGCTTTTTGTTTTTACTTTTCTTCACTGAGATTAATGATCACTGGTACTGATGAGGTAAGGGGCTTCCTAGGTGGCTCAGCGGTAAAGAATCTGCCTGCCAATGCTGGAGACTCATGAGACTTGGTTCTGATCTCTGGGTCAGGAAGATCCCAGGGAGTAGGAAACGGCAAGCAGCTCAGGTATTTTTGCCTAGAGAATTCCAAGGGCAGAGGGGCCTGGCAGGCTACGGTCCATGGGGCCGCAGCATCAGACATGACCGAGCACTGATGAGATGAAGCTGCCCAGAGTACTAGGAGGAGTGCAGCAGAGATGAGGAGGAATGCCTGGGTAACTGGAAGCTATGTCTGGTGTCATGAGACTTCTGCTCTTTTCTTGCTGTGCATGCTTCACCATTTCCTGTCTTTTATCTTTCAAAGTCAAGTGAAGGTGCTGCTGCTGCTGCTGTTGCTAAGTCACTTCAGTCGTGTCTGACTGTGTGCGACCCCAGAGATGGCAGCCCACCAGGCTCCGCCCTCCCTGGGATTCTCCAGGCAAGAACACTGGAGTGGGTTGCCATTTCCTTCTCCAATGTGTGAAAGTGAAAAGTGAAAGTGAAGTGAAGGTGCTAGGTGAAGCTTATTATGCCTCATTAGTTTAATTATGGAAAAATGCAAAAGACTGGCATGTAGTAGTTCTCCCAATGATTTTAGCATTGTTCTATATGGCAACCCACCCCAGTACTCTTGCCTGGAGAATCCCATGGACAGAAGAGCCTGGCTGGCTACAGCCCATGGGGTCACAAAGAGTCGGACACAACTGTGTGACTTCACTTTCACTTTATAAGAAGTGGATAAACTAAGAATACAGGTAGCCTGTCTAGCCTGTGGGAAAACTGAAAGGTCAGAAAATAAAGCATTTTTTTGGTTAGTTTTTTGAGTATGTAACTTGAAACCTTAAATGTTGGCATAAAACAATAATAACAACCAAATTTTCTTCTAAAATTGATACTGTCAGAGAGAACAAAGTCTCAGCCTTAGCAGGATATTAGATAGGGGTCCCAAGTAGCAAAAAACGAGATTAAAGTATTGCCTTCCCAGCAAGTACTACATTTTTAAAGTGTATCTAGTTAATGGCCATTAAGCAAATGAAGCAGATGATAGATGTAATGGCCTGCCAATTACAGATTAGATTGTTTAGGTTTATTGACAATGTTTAGACCGCATCCCTGTTTGCACGTACTTTAAAATGACAAGACCCAACTAAAGTAAAAGGCTAATACTTTTTTGAAGAGACTGTATCACCAAAAGTAACCATGCCAGGCTAGAAGCTGCTGTGATTTTTTAATGTTCAGGCATTTCTTAAAGATGACTTGAGTTTGGGACAGGATAAGTTGAAGACTCGTTTACATCACAAGCATACATGTCCCATAAGACGTATGTTTGCTACTTTTACACAAGTTCAAATTTGCTTAGAGATAGATGCTTGTAATGTCAAATAGATGAGTATTAAAGTATATATAATGTATATATTTCAGTAAAGAGTCTGTACTTTGGAAGGAGTGGTAATGGCAGAACAGAAAACTGTAAAACAAAAACTTAACAGTCAAGTAGAGGAGGCTATGAAGCTAAAAAAGCATGGAAACGCTGAAGACATAAGAAGAACTGAGTTCATACTCCATCAAAAGACATACAAAGGCATGCTTTCATTTTGTGTAAAAAGTTATTAAATTTGTTAGGGAAGGGGTACCAAGGATCTGGTATAAGATTGTTTTATGTTGATATTATTTTCATAGTGAAGTTTTAGCATTTTATTTTAACATGTGTGTTAAAATCTTTCCCTGATGCTGGGGAAGATTGAGGGCAGGAGGAGAAGAGGATGAGAGGTTGGATAGCATCACTGATACAATGTCTGTTAGTTTAAGCAAACTCTGGGAGATGGTGAAGGACAGGGAAGCCTGGTGTGCTGCAGTTCATGAGGTCGCAGAGTTGGACATAACTTAGTGACTGAACAACAAAGTATGTATTACTTTTCCCATGAGAAATAAATTATTTATAAAAATAAAACAAGTGGAAGAATTGCTCTAGAATAGGAAGAATATTCATGGTTATACATAGGAAGGAAGAGAAGAGAACTGTGGGTGTGGACAATTTTCTGGAATAAGAATGCCAGAAATTTGAGGATGTTTGTGCTGGAAATCTCACTTTTTATTTCAACTAATTACTAAGGAAATTAAAGGATTATATGTTACAGATGTAGCTTTAGGGGAGTGGAGGTGATGTATACTACTACAGAAAGAGTGCTAAAAATGGATAAATGGATAAAAATAGATAATATGGATAATGGCAATTGAGTGCTGTGGAGTGCTTAGCCAACAGGAACACAATGAGGTGAATTACCACCAATCTAAGTATGTGTGCGTGCTAACTGACTTCAGTCATGTCCAACTCTTTGCAACCCTATGAATTGTAGCCTGCCAGGCTCCTCTGTCCATGGGATTCTCCAGACAAGAATATTGGAGTGGGTTGCAATGCCCCTTTCCAGGGGATCTTCCCGACCCAGGGATTGAACCCATGTCTCTTATGTCTCCTGAAATGGCAGGCAGGTTGTTTACCACTAGCTCCACCTGGGAAGCCCAGTCTAAGTAAGCCTGCTTTTAAAGAGACTTCTATTTCTTTACATTGTTACAAAAAGTTAAATAGAAATGTAGCTATTTTTTCTAACTCATTTTCCTCTCTCTTTACTTAACATGGAACACTAACGCAGGGTGACTTTACAACTGGAGTATTATAAATATACATTATATTTCTGGTGAATTCATCACAAATGGATGCGTGGTGATATATGCTTTTTCCTCTTCAATCAAAGTATTTCTGCTAGTGGGCATTGCTGTGAAAAGAATAGATTACTAAAAATAAATGAAATTCTCTTTCTCTTTTTCTCCACACACACATGTGCACACACACAGTTTGCATATATCTTTGATGATTGTAAGACAGATAGACAGAAACCCGTCTGCTGGGAGCAAAATGTGCTATTACATTTTAAATAGGCTGCCGTTATTTATACTACTGCCATTCATTGCTGTAACTGAATTTGTCTACTGTACTTCATTAGTGGCTTAATAGTACTCAGTGCTTTCCTGAACCTAAAGTGCTATGATGATTCAAGGTTCTTGCAACATTACTGCTCTTGCTATATTTAGTGATTATAAATTTACTATATGAGGCTATTTATTTTTTCATAGCTCCTCTTCAATTAAAGTAATGTGCACTAGGTGAGGAGTGCTTTGGGAGCAGGGAAATGATGTGGTTAGAGCTGTACTTTGGGAACATGAATCAGGATTCATAGAGTACGGAATGGCATCTACATGACTTGGCAATGAATTGGCTGCTGAGCAGGGTAGGGTGGGAGGTGGTGAAGCAAGAAGTCTTCTAATGTGGCTCCAAGATTTTTAGATTTTGACCCTTTCGGGTGTCTTCAAATGTCTCTCCAAGGCCTTGAGTTGTATATACTGTGAATATTAATTTGTACTGAGCACAAAAGGAAGCACAGGAATATCAGGTTTAGAGAAGATACTCAATGTGTTTTGAAAATATTCAACTTTTGAGTTTGTGGAGATAGAGTATTAGATAGTTTGGATCTGAGGTCAAGAGCGAGGCTGGGGGATACACAGGAGTTGCTTCCTTGAACTTCATAATTTTATGGTATTGATACATATTTTCAACAGATTTTAATATAATATGTTGCATGGATGCATAAATAGGAAATAGACAATAAAAGAAAAACCATAAAACATGAGATGGAAACATTTGTGTCAGACCACGAAGACTTAGAGAAAATGAAATCAAAGGATGGCACGTTTCAATGCCCACTAATCAACAGCAGGTTATTCTCCTTTTGGAGGACAGGTACTACTTATCTTTCAAAATAAGCATTTTTAATATCTGGGAACTTTCTATCAGGGTTCACTCTTTACTCTCTTGCTTCTACCCTATAGTTTTCCTAGTTCTCCCCTACTGCTTAGGGACAATGAATATCTCTCCTCTATGAACTCTGAATAATGACTTTTGTGTTTGACAATGACTCTCCTTGGCCTGTTACAATAATCTCTCTTGATGGATTTTCCCAACACCTAT
Organism: Bos indicus; assembly: GCF_029378745.1. Lineage (NCBI taxonomy): Eukaryota > Metazoa > Chordata > Mammalia > Artiodactyla > Bovidae > Bos > Bos indicus. The sequence goes on from NC_091783.1 coordinate 24,122,585, forward strand.
CAATAATTTGGTGGAAGTACAGACTTCTGCCCACTCCGTGGAGCACTATTTCCTACTACCTTGATCCCTTGTTCGGTAGCCTTGGACAAGTTCCTGCTTCTCAGCCGGATGAGACTGCACCACACTTGAGTGAGCTTCTGCCCCCTGTACCAGCAGAGGGAAAGACCTCCAAGGCAGAGAACTCGGCAAATGTGTAGCTCACCTCCTATTTTTTCTTTCTCTCATAGATTATGACCCTGCTTTGCCTGTTTTCTAGTGCTCAAAAAGTGAGATGCTTTATATGTTTTGTCCAGTTTATAGCTGTACATGGTGGGAAGGAAATTCCTTTAGTTTAGATATGCCATCATCACTGGACACAACACTCCCTAAGGCTACACAATTTCAACAAATAAATGTTTCTTAAAATATCTCAATTCATTTGTGTGTGGTTGTCCTCCAGCCCACCTGTGGATTCAGCGGTTCACTCGGAGGCTCATGATCTAGCCATCTCATGGTTACGGTTTATTGACATCCCAGCAAGAGAATACAAAACGGAATCAGCACAGGGAAAAGGCATGCAGGGCAAAGTTCGCAGGAAATGAGACACAAGCATCTGAGAGTCCTCTCCCAGTGGTGTCACCAAGGATCACTTAGTTTCTCCAGCAGTGAGCTGTAACAACAGGAGTGAAATACTGTCTACCGAGGAGGCTCCTTAGAAACTCAGTGCTTGGGTATTTTGGATTCAGTGCCCTAGGCCTAACCTGTATCAAAGTTCCAGATTCCCACAAAGAAAGCAGGTGTTCAGTATAAACCATGTTGTTTGCACAAACTCGTTGGGTTCAGTGAGCCACCATATCATTTAGGGAACGGTGGGAACCTTGCTCAACTAGTAGTTCCTAGATGTCAGCCAAGGGTAAACTTTGCAAGTTATCTAAGAATAGCAGTCTTAGACTTACTATGATAAATCTTTTCTGCAAAATTTGATATCTCTTATTCACCAATGATATATAGAACTTAACATCATCTACTTATTTTACGAACAGTGTCCTTCTATCTTGTTTTTCTGCCTGATATTTCTGCTTATGTTTTTTAAGAACAAAATAAACCACTTATTTGTTTTTTAAGTATTAGTAAACTGTACTGATGTAACTGACTATACATATAGATGGATATATAGTCCACTGTCTCCAGATTTCATACTACTCACTAGTATGTGAGTAAGTAGTATGACACCTACTCACTAAAGTTTATTTGTAGCCCCCAAATCCATACCGTTGGCTTTCATGATTATTTGTAGTTATGCACTTAGTCGTGAGACATTTGAATCCACCAAGATAGATATTTGTAGCTGAGGTCACAAGGCCTTCTTGCCTTCTTGCTTCAGCTCCTCTGCAAGGATGACAGGAGGATTAAGCATTACAGGCAGTGCAATGGAGGGCAGGAAGATCTGGCTCGGAGTAGGCTGGATGGGGTTTAAGTCCCCACTCTGGCACCTGTTGTTGGCAGTGGCCTCAGGCAAGTCACTTAAAGCTTTTGAACTTTGTTTTCTTTTTTGTAAAATAAAGAAAATAAAATTTACCAGAATGAGTGATTTAAGATTATAATCTCTGTGAGAGATATGTGTGTTTCCCTGAGGAGCACCGGTTCACTATTCATGAACTGAGTGTTCCCAGTGACTTTCTCGGAGAAGGCGATGGCACCCCACTCCAGTACTCTTGCCTGGAGAATCCCATGGATGGAGGAGCCTGGTAGGCTGCAGTCCACGGGGTCTCTAAGAGTCGGACATGACTGAGCGACTTCACTTTCACCTTTCACTTTCATGCCTTGGAGAAGGAAATGGCAACCTACTCCAGTGTTCTTGCCTGGAGAATCCCAGGGACGGGGGATCCTGGTGGGTTGCCGTCTATGGGGTTGCACAGAGTCGGACATGACTGAAGCGACTTAGCAGCAGCAGCAGCAGCAGCAGTGACTTTCTAGAACACAACTCTCATGTGAGAGTCAACTATATATTTTTATCTCATTCTTTCATCCTGGGTTGGATTTTTTTCTTGTTGAAGCTCAGGCTTTACAGATTTTATTGTGTGTCTGATATTGGCAAGTTCTCTTAACCTTTTTCAACATAAAGTCATTTAATTTTCTGTCCTTCAAGAGTAATAGTAGGGTATTACATTTTAGGTATAGGTTGACAATTTGCACACATTATTCCATTTTCTCCTGGCCTGACTGAGCTGATAAGGAAACTGCTGTAGGTATAATTATTATTCCTTTGTAAGTCATCAGCTCTTTACCTCAGGTGGCTTTTAAGATTCTCTTTATCCTTGAGATTTTGCAATCATGCTATAATGTTTCTATGCACTGATTTATTTTTTTATTACTTCTGGTTAGCTCTCAGAGAGTCCTTCTGGATAGAATACTAATGAGTTTTTATTCCTGCAAAATTCTTTATCTTTACCTCTCAAAATATTGATTCCTCACTAATTCCTCTTTTTTCTTCTAAATCTCTCTTTACGCTAAATCTCTTAACTGATTCTTCATATTTTAAATGATGTTTGCACGTCTGCATGTGTTCCTGGTTTTCCAATATATTGATTCTTTTAAAGTTTGCAATGTAGAGTTTATTCATTTTTTGAATTAAAATGTTAGTGACTATCTTCTTCTTTCCAGTACTTTGATTAATGAATCTCATACAGACTCATTTCTTTTTGTTCTATTTCAGAATTTCTTGCCTACTTTCATGGGCATTATTTCTTCAATCAGTCTTACTTACATGAAATGTAAGCTCCATGAAGGTAACGATTTTGGGTGTCTTGTTTTATCTGCTCTATTCCCAGCACTTAGAACAGTGTCTGCCTCTGAATAGGATTTCAGATATTGGTCGATATCATTTAGAATTCTAAAATATTTGAAGTACTTTTCCCAAACCATTCTGAGTTTTTAACGTCACCTGAAACAAATTCACTTCCAAATTGTTGACTTTTTTTCTTATTGTTATTTTTCTTATGTGTTTTGTAGTTTTGATTTGCAGATTTTTCTTAAACAAAATGTTCACGTACTCCTTCTCTGTCCCTCTTGGCAATTGAGGTTTGAACTGTCTAACTTCTGTTGCCACTTTGGCTGTATGCTGTCTAATGACACTGGTGATATCTTCAAGAGAGTCTCTAAGACAAAAGGTGTCTTGGTTCAATTTCTGGGCAAGTGGTCACAGTTAAGTCCTCTCAACATAAGAATAGTTTCATATAAGCCAAACTAGTGGTCAACAGGTTCCCTCCCCCTCACCCAACCCCAGCACCTGCTCAAAAGTTGGACAAGTGATAGGCAAAGTTTGAGTAGGAAGTTTGGCTCGGACATGGTTTTTTAAAAATTTAAGTATAGGTGATTACAATGTTGTATTAATTTCTTCTGTGCAACAGAGTGACTTAGTTATACATGTAGATATACATCTTTTTTCATATTCTTTTCCATTATGGTTTATTACAGGATATTGAATATATTTCCTTGTGCTATACAATAGGACCTTGTTGTCCATCCATTCTAAATGGAATAATTTTCATCTACTAGTCCCAAACTCCCAGTCCGCCCCTCCTTCATCTTTCCTCCCCCTTACCAACCACAAATCTGTTCTCTATGTCTATGAGTCTGTTTCTGCTTCATAGATAGGTTCATTTGTGTTGTATTTTAATGTCCACATATAAATGATATCATATGATATTTGTCTTTTTCTGGCTTACTTCACTTAGGATGACAGTCTCTAGTTGGATGGTCACTGACTCCTTCGCATGCCTTGGCATGAGGGGTCTTAGCTCCCTGACCAGGGATTGAACCTGGACTCCTTGCAGTGGAAGTGTGGAGTCCTAATCACTGGACTGCCAGAGAAGTCCTGGTCCCTGACTCTTAAAGAGCACTTTTAGTTCCAATTATCAATATAATTTAATTTCCATGTGCTTCTGTTGGTTTCTGGACCCCAAGAACTTTCCCACTTCTGGTCCTAGAACTCTTATGTATTTCTGCCTTGTTCCATTTCCTAAGGAATATCTAGTGTTGTTTGTGAGACCAGAAATATTGAAAAATGTTTTTCTCTTCTTATAGTCTGTTGATTTTAACCTAGAAGTTTCCTCAAGGCAAATAAATCATGGATTTTACCCTTGTCCTATACTTTCATTTGCTTTTACAGCTCACACTTTAGTTCGGCTTTACACCACACAGCTCACGATGTTGTCCGTAATGGCCCCCTCCATTGCCTTTTCTCCTGTTCTGTCTTCAGTGTACTCTGCCGCTCACTGAAAGCACACAGCTCGAGGACTGGTACAGCCCCAGGCCACTGGCTCTCAGTCCTCACCTCACCTTGACTTTCTAGTTAACATCTGTTTGGCTCAGGAAGCACACTCAGACATCGTCTGTATTTATACTTACTCCCTAGGTGACCTCCTGCAGTTCCATGTCTTCAAATGCTATCCATATAATCATAATGCAATTATTTATAGTTTGAGGCCAAACTTTCTTCTTCATTTGGAACTTCACATCCCTTATTTGATTTTTGTTAGGTATTTTAACCCTAATATAGCTAAATGAGGCTAGTGATTCCTTTTTCAGACACTGTTAAATTTACTCCTTTCCCTGTGTCTATCATCCCAGTAAATAGGAGGACACATATATTCAGTTGGATTAAGCCAAAAATACCTTGTAATCTATTGACTTCTCTCTTTTTCTCAGAAACCATATCTAGTTCATCAGAAAATTCTGTTGGCTTTATCTTTAAAAACATATTCACAACCTGACCATTTATTACAATCCCCATGGCTCAGTGATGTTTAATCCTCCATAATCTCCTATCTGGATAGCTACTTAACTCATTTTCAGTTTTTCCTTTTTGATCCCTAGATCCTATTCTCCACACAACTGCCAGAATGTTCCTTCTAAAATGGAAGACAGATTACTTTATTCCATTGCTCATAACCCTCCAATTGCTTCTTATCACACTTACACAAAAATCCAAAGTCCTAAAGTCTGTATGATTAGGACCTGTCTGCCCTTCTAAGCTCTATAGGATTTGGTCTTGGCAAATTAACTATTTATTTGCTGTTATTTCATAGGATTCCTGCTCACTCACTGACTTCTGGACACACTGATCTAATTTTTCCTCCAATAATACACCAAGTTTTGTCTTTTCTCTCCTTGCATTAGTAATGCATGTTAGCTTCTACTTGGTGAACAGGGTAACGAGCCACCATATTGCACTGGGTCTATATGTGATTTTTTCCTAGCCAAAGGGAGTCAAAATATTACTTCAGCAGGAGAGACAGCTTTGCTTTGCTCAGTTGCTGCACTGGGGGTAAGAATCTACTCTAAGAAAGAACAAAGCTCCTTTCCCAGCATTCTTCAACCAACCAGGTATATGCCCAGCCTCATGCAGCTCTCAGCTATGTGGGTTGGACTGTCTCTCAAGCCCATTGAATGGCTGACTCATGCCCCTAGAACCTTATTGTCTTCTGCAGTCTCTTAGCTCTTGACAGTCATATTATGATATTAGGCATTGCCAACTGATTTCCAATCTGTAGCTTTTGTGCACTTTAAATATTCACTATGGTTGTCTCCACTCAAACTTAGCTACCTGTGTGGGTAACCCAGTTTGTGGTACCAATGACATATATTCTCTGGTTTCACAGCTGTAAAGATATTGCAGGATCTGCTCTTAATCTTAATTGCCCTTTGAAAGTGAAAGTTGCTCAGTTGTGTCCAACTCTGTGACCTTGTGGACTGCAGCCTGCCAGGCTCCTCATGGAATTCTCCAGGCCAGAATACTGGAGTAGGCAGCCATTCCCTTCTCCAGGGGATCTTCCCAACCTAGGGATCAAATCCAGGTCTCTCACACTACAGGCAATTCTTTACCATCTGAGCCACCAGGGAAGCCCAAGATGTGCTGTGCTTAGTCATGTCCTACTCTCTGTGACCCCATGGACTGTAGGCTGCCAGGCTCCTCTGTCCACGGGGATTCTCCAGGCAAGAATCCTGGAGTGGGTTGCCATGCCTTCCTCCAGGGGATCTTCTCAACCTAGGGACTGAACCCAGGTCTCCTACATTGAATGTAGATTCTTTACTATCTGAGCCACCAGGGAAGACTAAGAATACTGGAGTGGGTTGCCATGCCCTCTTCCAGGGGATCTTCCCAACCAGTGATTGAACCCATGTCTCCCACATTGCTGGTGGATTCTTTACTGTCTGAGCCACCAGGGAAGCCCAAAATTATTATTTTTCTAGAGTTTCAATGAAGTGAAGTGTTAGTCACTCAGTCATGTCCAACTCTTTGCAACCCCATGGAGCCTGCCAGGCTCCTCTGTCAATGGAATTTTCTAAGCAAGAATACTGGAGTGGATTGCCATTCCCTTCTCCAGGGTATATTCCTGACCCAGGGATTGAACCCAGGTCTCTTGCATTGCAGGCAGATTCTTTACCATTTGAGCCACAAAGGCTCCAATTTCCCTTTAAGCCCATATTTTTTGTAGAAAGCAGTTCTGTCCTCTACTATTAGTATGAATACAGTAAAAATATAGCAGAAACTCCTCATTCTCCTGTCTCTGAGACTTGACATATGTGGTTCCCTCAGTCAGTGACACTCTTCCAAATATTACTCATGATTTATTTTCATAGTTCATTCAGCTTCTCTTCAAATGACATCTTCCCCAAGAGGCCTTTTCATATAACATGTCTCAGTAATACCCACCCTCATTACTCTAGCCTCTTAACTTTTCTTAACTGTCTTTTGGCTCCTGACATTATATGTATTCATTTGTGTATAGAGTTATTGAATGTCTCTTGCAATAAGAATGTAAGTTCCATCAAGGTAGGACCTTTGTGTGTTTTGTTCACTGCAATAAAAATATTTGGCAAATAGCTAAGTGCTCAGTAAGCATTTGTTGAATTAACGAATAAATGACTGAATGTGTGGACAGTTTCCTCTTATAATAAACACTTTTTTCTATAAATAGCTTTTGATACAGGCTACCTTGGGAAAATAATTTCTCATTTTCAACTGCATATTAAATAAAATAACTTATTTTAAACCTTAGAGTTAAAGTAATTTCATGAGCTAATACATTAAGCCATAAACCAATGCTAATAACTTAAATGTAATTGCTAAAATTCTTTTAACTAAAAAGAATTGCCCGAGGATGCTTAATGTTGTCATTAATAAATTCAAGAGAGTGGCATGGTAGGAATGCCAGATCTTTAAATTAGAACAATTAAGTCTAACTGACTTTAGTAATACCCATACATTTGTTTAGTTACACTTTTTATTTTTCAATGAGATATCTGAAGGATCAATACTAGGCAATACAAACATTTAATCTCTTAAGCTATTTGTTCTCTTTAAGTTTGGATTTTACAACCTATTTTTCATAATCCTCTATTAACCTTCCTTATTTATAATGTATCAAGTGGAATAGTGAGGTCTCATTTCATTGTTAAAAATTCTGGGCAATAACAGGTTTGTCTCTTACCAAGCAGAACTGTGTTAATCACAGTTCTGACTGTGCCTCAGTTAGGCACAACCCACTCCAGTTGTGCCTGACTCTTTGAGACCCCATGGACTGTAGGCACTGTCCATGGGATTCTCCAGGCAAGAATACAGGAGCGGGTAGCCATTCCCTTCTCCAAGAGATCTTCCCAACCGAGTCTCATATGTGGTGCAACAAAGTGGTTAAGAGTGTATCTGTCACTTAGCTAGATTTTACTACTTTCTCTATCACCTACTTGTTTGTGATATCTTGGGGAAGTCTACCTTTGTTTATTCACCTGTAAGTACCCAAGAGTTTCACAGTGATGTTTAAATAAATTAATGAATGTAAAGCATTATAACAGTATTTGGTATGTAATAAATATTCAGTAATTGTAATAAGTGTTTGCCATATTTCATTCTTCTTCCTAAATGAGGATGGAAATCAATGGGATGAGGAGCAAAGCATTTAAGTATGCCAAAAAGAGCAATAGCCACATACAAGCTCCTTACTAAATAAGTAAATGGAGATACCCTTTATTTTTAACAATAAATTCAGGAGAATTTTAATCTTTCTGATGTAACTGTTTCTTGAATGAAGCCAGTAGTCCATGTAGCCTTAGAAGCACTACTTGTGTTAGTGTGTGTTTCTAACTAGGTGCAGAAATATCTCAATGAAAAATAGATCTTGAAGCAGATAAATTTGATAAGATAGATATAAAAGAATATTTTAATAGATATGGCATTAAAATTAAGAAACATTTTTGAGCCTCTAGATTATTAACAAAAATAATTAAAGTGATAAAAACCTTGAAATTACTGTCTGTATATTAAAAGTGACATTTCTACCATAAAAATTTCTTTTTTAGGATCTGGTGACTTGGTCATAAAAACTGGCTTGGGGCTAAAACTTGGTATATGTTGTGTTCATTTCAAGCACAAATGTCTTTCCATTAGTTAGAGATTTTCACTTGTATTTTGAAAAGCAGGAAAAAACATCCATTTTATATTTCTAATTTATTAAACTCTAATGGAAAGCATAGTTTTCTTAAAATGGAAATTTTTGTTTCAGAAGTCATGATTAAATTTTGAAGACTGAAAGGCAACACATGCACATAAAGTTAATGGGAGTTCTAGATTATAATTAACTTAGCAATAGCATGTTGTGGCAGAGGAAGAATTTGAAGGCCAAATAAGACATGTGGTAAATAGTCACTGGTTGGGCTGACACACCACAGGGGCTTCATTAGGGCTAATAACTGTGCTATTCCTTCTGTAAAATTTATAAATTCTAAGTACACTCAATTAGAATTAATCTCACATTCAAGTAAAAGAAAATAACTGCAAATGTATTGCTGCTTTAAAAACATAACTTCCTGATGATGCTGAGTTATAGAAATATGTGTTAAAGAGAAAACTTGCATAGTTTAAGCTTAATGGTGTTGATTAACCCTATGTGCCATCTGGGTAAAATACTTTGTTGAAATTATATATTGAAATGCCTGAGGGTAAGCAGAACAGAATTATGGATATTGGAAATTTTATTTCTGTTCCCCCTAATCTAAACCTTTGCCCAAATTGCCCTTAGTGAAGCACATTATGTGGTTATACAATATGTGTGTGTTACAGGTTTGGGGGCAAGATTTCTTAAGTCAGATATTCAAGTGGCAAATGTAACCTTTTGCTTGTTCATTGAACAACCTTTATTTTGAACACCTATTCTGATGAATGGCTGATAATTTATTCCAATAAATTTCAGGTACATGCTGACATTTCATTATTTTTCATTTAAATTGCAATCAGTCAAATCAGAGACATCCACAACTTCTTCCCATGATGGTTCTCCCAACTGTTGATGATGAGTGTGGCATATTCTCTGTCCAATGCGGCCAAACTGAGACAGAGCTCATCCCACAGTCTCTGTTTATGAGCATTTTGTCCCACAGGCATCTTAGGCCATCTTTAAGGGCCCACTATGCTTAAAATAAAAGCTAGTGGAGGTGATGGAATTCCAGTTGAGCTACTTCAAATCCTGAAAGATGATGCTGTGAAAGTGCTGCACTCAGTATGCCAGCAAATTTGGAAAACTCAGCAGTGGCCACAGGACTGGAAAAGGTCAGTTTTCATTCCAATCCCAAAGAAAGACAATGCCAAAGAATGCTCAAACTACCACACAATTGCACTCATCTCACACGCTAGTGAAGTAATGCTCAAAATTCTCCTAGCCAGGCTTCAGCAATTTGTGAACCGTGAACTTCTAGATGTTCAAGCTGGTTTCAGAAAAGGCAGAAGAACCAGAGATCAAATTGCCAACATCCGCTGGATCATGGAAAAAGCAAGAGAGTTCCAGAAAAACATCTATTTCTGCTTTATTGACTATGCCAAAGCCTTTGACTGTGTGGATCACAATAAACTGTGGAAAATTCTGAAAGAAATGGGAATACCAGACCACCTGACCTGCCTCTTGAGAAACCTATATGCAGGTGAGGAAGCAACAGTTAGAACTGGACATGGAACAACAGACTGGTTCCAAATAGGAAAAGGAGTATGTCAAGGCTGTATATTATCACCCTGCTTATTTAACTTCTATGCAGAGTGCATCATGAGAAACGCTGGGCTGGAAGAAACACAAGCTGGAATCAAGATTGCTGGGAGAAATATCAATAACCTCAGATATGCAGATGACACCATCCTTCTGGCAGAAAATGAAGAGGAACTAAAAAGCCTCTTAATGAAAGTGAAAGAGGAGAGTGAAAAAGTTGGCTTAAAGCTCAACATTCAGAAAACGAAGATCATGGCATCTGGTCCCATCACTTCATGGGAAATAGAAGGGGAAACAGTGGAAACAGTGTCAGACTTTGTTTTTTTGGGCTCCAAAATCACTGCAGATGGTGATTGCAGCCATGAAATTAAAAGACGCTTACTCCTTGGAAGGAAAGTTATGACCAACCTAGGCAGCATATTAAAAAGCAGAGACATTACTTTGCCAACAAAGGTCCATCTAGTCAAGGCTATGGTTTTTCCAGTGGTCATGTGTGGATGTGAGAGTTGGACTATAAAGAAAGCTGAGGGCAGAAGAATCGATGCTTCTGAACTATGGTGTTGGAGAAGGCTCTTGAGAGTCCCTTGGACTGCAAGGAGATCCAACCAGTCCATCCTAAAGGAGATCAGTCCTGGGTTTTCAATGGAAGGACTGATTTTGAAGCTGAAACTCCAATACTTGGCCACCTGATGTGAAGAGCTGACTCAATGGAAAAGACCCTGATGCTAGGAAAGATTGAGATCAGGAGGAGAAGAGAACGACAGAGGATGAGATTTTTGGATGGAATCACCGACTCAATGGACATGGGTTTGGGTGGACTCCAGGAGTTGGTGATGGACAGGGAGGCCTGGTGTGCTGTGGCTCATGGGGTCACAAAGAGTCGGACATGACTGAGCAACTGAACTGAACTGAACTGAAGGGCCCACTGTGCCTTTTATTGTTTGGGTTCATCACTATTTGGAGGGCCTTTTAAATTCCTCCAGCTATCAGACTTTACACAACCCTCTCAAAGAATGTGGTAAGCATAGGAAAATTCATTTGAATTTTCTCTCTTTTTTATGGCTGTAAGAGACCTGAATAGGTTGGGGTTAAGCTAAATCCTGTCCAAGCTTTGTGACCTCATGGACTACAGTACTCCAGGCTCCTCTATCCTCTGTTATCTCCCAGAGTTTTCTCAGATTCATGTCCATTGAGTTGGTGATGCCATCTAACCATATTATATTTTGTTTCTCCCTTCTTCAAAAGGGAGTCAATCTTTTCATTCTTTCCACAGCATCAGGGTCTTCTCCAATGAGTTGGCTCTTCATATCAGGTGGCCAAAGTATTGGAGCTTCAGCTTCAGCAACAGTCCTTCCAATCAATATTGAGGATTGGTTTCCCTTAGCATTGACTGGTTTGATTTTCTTGCAGTCCAAGGGACTCTCAAGAGTCTTCTTCAGCACTACAATTTGAAAGTATCCTAGTTCTTAGGTGCTAGCCTTCTTTATGTTCCAAATCTCACATCCATATATGACTACCAGAAAAACCATAGCTCTGACTATGTGGACCTTTGTGGGCAAAATGATGTCTCTGCTTTTTAACATACTATCTAGTTTTGTCATAGCTTTCCTTCCAAGGAGCAAGCGCCTTTTAATTTCATGGCTGCAGTCACCATCTGCAGTAATTCTGGAGCCCAAGAAAATAAAATTTGTCACTGCTTCCACTTTTCCCCCTTCTACTTGCCATGAAGTGATAGGACCAGATGCTATGATCTTAATTTTTTTTTTTTAATGTTGAATTTCAAGCCAGCTTGAATTCCATGTGGTTACAATTTCAAACTTACTGTCAGCAACCCATGCTGGTTTGAAAGACTTCTTTCTGAGGTTTGGCATATTTAATCAGAAAGTGAGGCTCATGGATCCTTCTGCTTTTAGATCCTTACATGAAATATCCGGAGTGTCTGCTATTTCCTATTATCTCTATCATCCCTTACCATGAGGTTAGGTCTACACTGAGTCAGGTGGGTTCAGAGTGCCTTATTAGGTATCATGAGAACATATACAACTCTGCTGGATACATTTTATTTGCTCCGTTGGATTCATTTCTGCACCATTCACCACTCTGCTCTGTGCACTAGAAGGCTGAAGTATTTGAATTAAGTCCAAAGGAACCCTTGCTTTCTTGGTTCAATCTCTTAATGGGGACATCATCAAGAAACTGGAAGGGAAGAAAAGAGTGCTGTTTGGGTATATGTTCTCCCATTTCAGTCCTACCAGGTTGCTGAGGGTAAGAACTCTTGTCAGACATCCTCTTCTAGGATTATATTTCATTTTTCTTTGTTCTGCTAACTTCTGTTTTCTGTTACATCCTCAGGTGATAACAGCTCCCCTTTTTGTTATTCCCAGGAATTTTCACTAATAATTTATTTTTCTTTTAACCTACTTACATTGTTGAGTCTGACTCTTTGTGACCCCAAGGAGTGGGGCCCACCAGGCTCCTCTGTCCATGGAATTCTCCAGGTAAGAATACTGGAGTGGGTAGCCATTACCTTCTCCAGGGGATCTTCCTGACCCAAGGACTGAACTCGGGTTTCCTGCATTGCAGCCAGATTCTTTACTATCTGAGTACCAGGGAAGCCTCCAAACCTACTTACATGTTGTGAATTATCTCTTGATTTAGTTCTCTACATTACTATTTTAGAATGCCTTTTTTAAGCTGATTCTACTTTGACTATTAGAGTTGACCCTTGAACAACATGGGTTTGAACTTCCTTGGTCCACTATTACATAGCTTTGGGGAACACATGTATGCCTGTGGCGGATTCATTTTGATATTTGGCAAAACTAATACAATTATGTAAAGTTTAAAAATAAAATAAAATTTAAAAAAATAAAAATAAAAAATTCATTAAATAGGGCAGTATAATACCATACAATTTGATTCAACGGTGGTTCAATCTGCACATGAGGAACCAAGGGTACTTCTAGTGCGAAGTTAGAGTGGACTTTTTTACTTTGCTGAGGTTGACACCAACTTCCATGTTTTCAAGAATCAACTGGGTATGATAGTGTAAGTGATTGTGGTACCTGAAAATAGAACTTCAAATTGAACTTATGAAATTGGTTTTCTCACATATCTAAGGAGCACTAGTGAACGCTGCTCACTGGAGAGAAATGTAACAGTAATATGACTCATGTGATGGCATTATTACTGCCCAAATTGTTACCAAATAAGATGAAGTCTATGTGGAAAGTAAGGTGCTGGGAGATAAACTGGATTTGTTAACTAATCACTGTAGCAACAATAACGATTATAAAGGCTAGGTGATCGCTTACTTTTCAGATGAACTTGTATAGTATATACAGATAAAATGACAAACTGAGGCCTTGAATGCTAGTTCAGAACGTGAGTGGAAAATCAGAAAGCTTCTATGTTAGCTTTCAACAAACTCCTTATCTCCTGAAGTCTCAGAGAAAATATGGCTAAGGATCAAGTCCATGGCTTGACTCTAATGAAGCCAGGGATCCTGCATCAATTAAAAACTCAATACTTCTAGGTCTCTTATGCTAAGCCAAGGGCATTGATGGGGAAGAGATTAATTGAGAAGTAAAAAGGAAAACACTGGGCAGACACAGTCAAGACTATGGAAATTGAATCAATTCCCATGAACCTCCCTTCAAGTCAGTGATTCTTTCACTTATAGATGCCAAGTGTATACACTTTACTGTCAGATACAAAATGAGAACAATGACGATAATAAATAGCACAGGAAGAATGACAATCAGATGAAATGTCCCATAGGAAATTGCGTTATAGTCCAATTATTTTGGGAGTCATAGGAATAAAATAGTTGGGCAGCCTATAAAGTGCATTTAGACACATATAGGCAGAAAGTATCTGGATCTATTGGGCAAAAACCAAATTACCTATTCTTAAAAGTGAAGAGGTGAAAGCATTAATCGCTCAGTCAACTCTTTGCAACCCCATGGACTATTGTCCGCCAAGCTCCTCTGTCCATGGAATTCTCCAGACAAGAATACTGCAGTGGGTAGCCATTCCCTTCTCCAAGGAATCTCCCCAACCCAGGGATTGAACCTAGGTCTCCTGCACTGCAGGCAGATTCTTTACTCTCTGAGACACTAGGGAAGCCTATCTTCTTAAGGGATTCATAACCTCTTACCTACTTTCAGACCTCAGCCAGTTCCCAGAAATAAAATACCTTAACTGAGCAATTGCTCATATAGACTGTGACTCTTTCCCTAAACCTTGCCCACAAGGATCAATGCTCATTACGATATGCACTGGATTAAGGAATTTTCCCAGAACTTCTGTACATTATTAGATTCTGCCTCTGAAATGATGCTTATCTCTGGAGACCAAAAATGCCTAAAGTATAGCAGAGTGAAGACTACAGAAATCCCAGGTTATATATGGAACTTGGCCTCCTTTTTCCTTCTGCTGGTTTCACTGGGACAGTATACCAATTATGTAGTTATTACCCTAATTCAAAAAATGTATAGTGGAAATGGATATGTTTTGCATCTAGTAGTATATCCACAGTGATACTGTGGTCCAGGGAGTGGGAGTTATTATGGTATAAAAGCCAAGTGGAAGCCCCTTTAGTTAGTTCTACCTCTGACCAAGAAACTAAACCAAAGGTAATGATGCCAAATCTCCAGAGGACTTTTACAAATTAGTGCTATGATTGAAGATGAAGAAACCAAGGTACTGATTCCTACCGTGTTCTTTTTTTACCTCCCTGTTTGGTACAAAAGTCACTTGGGTCTTTAGAGAATGACTGCAGAATTGCTGAAAATTCAGCTGGTGATTTGTACCTGTGGTTCCAGATGTGTTATTTTTATGGAGGCAGATCAACAGATCCCCTAGTCTAGGCTATTCATGTACAGATTTAACAAATGCTCCCTATTTCCATTTCTATAAGCAAAGATAATCAGAAACAAGTTGAAATTAACTTGGAAGACAGCAACATGCCTTCACTTCCTGCCATGACAATATGCCAAATCTTCACTTCTCTTTTCTTATATAGTCTGAAGGACCCTTTATCATTTGACAGTTCCAGAGCATACAACTTCCTTGTGTTAATGAAATAAGGCTACTTTAATGGATGATTAAGAAAATGAAATTTCCCTAGGTGCCTTAGTAAAACACACTGATTCCAGAGAATTGGAATCCTATAGTATGATGCAAACACTATATATATGAAGCTTGTAAGGGTCTGGTGGTCTTGAGCACGTGAAGTTACTTTCTATGTGCTAAGTCGCTTCAGTTGTGTTGAACTCTGTGTGACCCTATGGAATGTAGCTTGCAGGCTCCTCTGTCCATGGGATTCTCCAGACGAGAATACTGGAGTGGGTTGCCATGCCCTCCTTCAGGGACTCTTCCCAACCCAGGTATCGAGCCCGGGTCTTGTCTCCTGCATTGGCAAGTGGGTTCTTTACCACTAGACCACCTAGGAAGTGAAATACAAATGGTGGCACCTCATCGCTAATCATAGAAGCAAATCACTTAGTGGACCTCTTTGGATATTGAAGGCAACATATATTAACTCCGTGTGTGCTGCCTTGATCTGTTTACCAGGTAGCCCTAATGCTGTCAGTTTCCAACTGCACCTGGAGTTGTAAAGTGCTGTGCAGCCTCTTGAAGGTGTCAACTATCCTGCTTCTTGCCTTTTGTCATGATAAATGTGACAATATTAACGGAGTCTGTCACAAATTGAGGTGTTGTACAGAGCCACTGGGAAGCTGCCCTAGAGCTCATATTGCATTTTGTCGAAATTCATGATCTATTCTGCTGAAAATTATTATCTATTTGAATAGCTGCTCCTGGATTGTTAAATGGATTTCTCTGGGGATGTACATCTGAACTAGAACACCAAATAATTACTCAGAACTACTTTGAAAGCCATGGAAATGCCCAGCTCAGATGACCCTGTGAGAAAGGATATAATATGGTTAGTGTAATTAGCTGTCAGCCTCTGATGCAACTTTGGGATGCCTCATAGCTTTCATACTGAGTGAGTACGACAGTGATACCATGGCAGCAGTACTACTAGAACCAAGCCACTGATGCACAAAATAGGACTCCTATCAGGGACACCTGTTGCCCTGGATTCTGCCCCTGGTTTGGCTGAGACAGTCATAGGGCTGCACTATAGCCTCATCTTACCACCCTCCTTTCACAGATATCAGAACTGAATCATGGTATCTGTCAGATCTTTGGGCCATTAAAAATAATAAAAAGAGTTGCTTGCTTTCTAATTGTTGAGGTTTGAGGGTTTTACAATATATTTTAGATGCCAGTCCTATATAAGATATATGTTTTGAAAATATTTTCTCCCAGTCTATGGCTTGATTTTTCATTCTCTTAATAGCATCTTTCAAAGAGCAGATAGTTTTCATTTTAATGAAGTCCAACTTATCAATTTTTTCTCTCATGGATTGTCTTTTCTTGGTGTTGTATCTAAAAAGTCACCACCAAACTTAAGGTCACCTAGATTTTCTCCTTTGTTATTTTCTAGAAGTTTTATAGGTTTGCATTCTACACTGAGGCTTATGATCAATTTTAAGCTAATATTTTTGGGAAGGGTCTAAATTTTTTTTTTAACTTTGTGGATATCTAGCAGTTTGGAGAAGCAAACAACAACCCATTCCAGTATTCTTGCCCAGAAGATCCCATTGACAGAGGGGCCTGGTGGGCTACAGTCCATGGGGTCACAGAGAGTCAGACACAACTGAGGGACTGAGCACATCTAGTAGTTCCAGAATCATCTGTTGAAAGACTATATTTTTCCACTGAATTGCCTTTGCTCTTTTGTCACAGATTAATTGACTGTGTTTGTTTGGGTCTGTATCTGGGCTTTCTATTTTGTTCCATTCATCTGTTTGTATGTTCTCTTGCTAAAATCACACTGCTTGATAAGTGTAGGTTTATAGTAGTTTTGAAGTCAGGTAATATCAGTTTTCAGTCTGTTGAATTTGTTTCTTTTTAAAAAGTCTTCCCCTTTGTTTCTGCCTTTTGGGGGGTTTCATTGGGCGTTTTGTATGATTCCACTTTCTCTTTTCTTTAATGATATCAAATACACTTAGAGAAGTTTTTAGGAATTCCCATAGATTTTTCAGAGTACATTTACAACTAACCTAAGTCTGCTTTCAACTAATTCTATACTGCTTCCTGTCTGGTGCTCTGTGTAAATAAGTTTAATAAAGCAAAACTTTATTAAGAAACTTTATTAAGTTTTGCTCTAAAACACTTGTTACTTGAGTGTTTCACCTATTTCCTGACAGAATCCCAACTAAAGAAAACAGGTTTTTTTTCCTTCTGACTCTAATCCTCATGTCCTTCTTGGTTATCATGACAATCTTGGCTGGTTCATGTTTCATAGGACATAAGTGGAGTAAACAATAATTAAACACCTATTTGGGATGATCTTTTATATTTTCTTATAAAACAGGCTCTGTGAGTGGTGTATTGTGAAAAGCACTGATTTTAGTCACAATTTTGTGTGAATATTACTTCATTAATTACTAATTGTGCCTCTGGGCCAGTCATTTTAACTTATTCTCAATGACAATTTCATTTAAAAAAGGGGGGGTGGGATAATATCTACCCAAGAGGTAGATCTGAGTAGAGAAATGTGCAGAGGCTGGCATGTGGCAGTATTCAATATTCTTTACCAGTTGAGCCACCAGGGAAGCCCAAGGTCGGCCTGCTGCATTGGCCAGGAATAGAACCTGGATCAATTGCTTGGAAGGCAGCTATACTCACCACTACACCACCAACGCTGCACAAATAAATAATAGCATAAATAATACAATTTGTTCTCCAAAACTTTCTCAGGAAAAGCAAAATATCAATAAGTAAACTTAGAAATTACAAATGATCCTTCTCGTTGATCACGGATAGAGCTTTGAGCAAAGATAGAAGATTCTTTTTTTCCCCTTTCATTAATGTTTTTAATGAAAGGTACTTCATGAGATTTGCTCATGATATGTATATATGTATGGATGTACTTATTTATCTATTCATCTCTCTTACATGACTTTTTTGACAATGAGACAATTTCCCACAAGAATATTAGGACTCTACCCCTTGAAAGGGGGAAGGAAAAATCAAAAGAGGTAAAGACATTCAAATCTAAGATGGTGCCTGCTACCAAAAGTTCTGCTTTGCACACATAGTTGAGATAAGGATTCTGGCATAGCTAATATACCAAAACCACCAGAATAATTCTTCACTATGCTGCTTAGGTTGGAGATGTGAGTACTGTGCCTTTAGCAGACTGCAAGTCTGCTACTTTTCACTACTGAGATTAATTCTAACACACTAGATTCTGCTTTAGTCAATGCTATCTTATAGGCAACATTTCAATGTGCTAAGACAATGTTATGGCCCAGACGGCATCATGACTGAATGAGAAATAGCAACTTATTTTCCCCCAGCAGTGCAGAAATTAATGTTTATAGCTTATTGAATGATAGGACTTTCACAGGTTATATCTTTATTGAGCAGTATCCTTCATAAAAACATTTGATTTATGTTGATATAAGTCACTGTTTCTCACAACAAATGTAAGGTCCTATAGGTTTAATCCCTGGATCAGGAAGATCCCCTGGAGGAGGATGGCGACCGACTCCAGTATTCTTGCCTGGAGAATCCCATGGACAAAAGAGCCTGTTGGGCTATGGTCCATTGGTTCACAAAGAGCTGGACACGACTGAAGTGACTTAGCAGGCACACATGCATACAATAAAAATATACCATGAAAACAAATGCAATGTTTATTGCAGTAGAAAATAAAGGCCAAAGGGCTAATACGGTTGTTAAAACTAAGCTTGGAGTCTGGCAGACAAGATAAAAGGAGAGACTCATATATCTATATAAATCTCATAATTTATACACGGTTTATACTGATTTCTTGAGTTAAACAACTGCCTGTTTAATCTCTTTTAATATTGTCTCCTCAACCTCTCTTTCCTTCCCTCCCTTCCTCCCCCACTCCCCCCCTCACATATACATACACAAATACCCCAATTTCTTACATAGAATTTTGTATAGGTCCATTGAGTGGATATGATGGACAGTATCATCCACTATTAATGTCCTGGCACATTTCATATGTCTTTTTAATCAGAGTGCTTTTTGATAAAAGTTAAAAGATTAATGTCACAGTAAAAATGATCCCATTATGTGGGAAGCTAATAACGCTCAAATAGGTAATTTGACGAGGGCTGCATCTGATTCTGGAAAAGAGCTGTAAACATTTAGAAAAGGCAGATAACTTTACATCTTTAAAACAACAAATATTCTGCATCTAGTATCCTTTCAGGCAAGCTTTTGATAAAACTGCCTAGGGAGAATTTGAGGTTATGTACTCTGATGAGGTACTGTATTGCAGGTATTTTATAATGCATATGGATTGAAAGCAGATCCATATGCTTTATTAAAAGCAGATGAGATGGATGTAATCTTATGATGAAAATTCAGACACACTTACTTGGATAAATTACCACAATTTACAGAGGGTGGCAACAGACATATCTCTAAACATGTTAAGCCTTTAGGGTCATTTAAAATTTAATTTAGAAAGCATAAATGGTAATCTTTAGCACATGAATAGATATAAGACTGTCTCCGAATTCTATACCATTGATGATAGAGCAAAATGGTTCTGATCTTGAAATATTTTGAATCATATATCATTATAGAAAAACATCAGTAATGCTCTTTTTGAATGTCTTATTTTCTCATTGTACATCAGTATGAATTACTTACAACATAAAAATGAGCTAAGTTGCTGTAAGAAGTAATTTGATATAAGCAAATTGAATTTTGGAGAATGTCTGCCAAAAACAATAATTTTTAATTTAGAAAAATTTATATCATGCCACTCTGTTAGATATAATTAGATGCCGATTCCAATTGTCTGCTGAGGACCCTTCTGGTCCATCTTAATAAAACATTATTATTAATAAATAGGAGTATTCAGCCAATTTTCTATAGGTGTGGTATGCATTTAGTTAATCTAAAAGCAGCTCTAAATAATTCCAGTGTAAGTAAGAAAGAAGAGGCCCAGAGCACTTTGTTGTTAAATCTAATTCTTGAAATAGTCTAGTGGAGATATATTAAAACAGTTGCATGTGTAGGTCTTAAGGAGTAATTGGATAGGAGATGATTAGGAAGAGAAAGCCAAGGACAACTGGAAGACAAGTGGATGGTTGACTGTTGTCATACAGCCAGATTGTTTAGATTTAACCACACATCTTTTCAATAGCTTTACTAGTTTCATTTTTCCTAAAGTACATAGTTCAGTAAGCTCTGCCAATGGTAAATTTCTTTTTTTTTTCAAAATATGGAGTTTTTGTTGTTGTTCTCATTCTTGAGTGATAGTTTTGCAGGGAATGTATTTGATCATTATTTTCTGTATGTATGGTTAATATTTCAATCTATCCTTTAATTCTTGCTATAGAAAAATCAGCTACTTCTGTTTTATTTTCTTAAAAAAACTGTTTTTTCTATTTGCTAATAAGATAACCTTATCCACTGTGTTCTTTATGACAATAGGTCTAGTACTGATTTCATTTTGCAGTGTCTGATGTTTGGTCCATGTGAGTTTCTTCTACAATCCTGCCCTGGGTTTCCTGAGATAACCCTGTATCTTTATTAAAAAATTCCTACTTTTGTTCATTTGAAGTAAGTTAATAGGTGTGTAAGTTTTCTATTGCTAGGTAACAAATTGCACAAATGTAGCAGCCTACAACACAATTAGCTCACAGTTCTGTAGGTCAGAAATTCAGGTGAGGCTGACTGGGTGGTCTGCTCAGGGTTCATAGGCTGAAGTCAAGGTGTTGGCAGGATACAATCTCATTTGGAACACTGTGTCCTCTTCTAAGCCCATTCAGATTGTTGGTAAAATTCAGTTCCTTGAAGGCTGTAGGACTGAGGTCCTCAATTTCCTTGCTGGAGCCATACTCAACTCCTAGAGGATGCTTACATTTCCTGCTAAGGGCCTCTCAATCTTCAAAGCTGACAAAAAGAATATCCCTTGTGTCCAGTGCTCCTCTGAAGCTTCAAATCTCTGACTCCAGGAAGAGGTCTGACTCCAAGAGGAGGCCAGTTCCTTTCAATGGTTCACCCAGTTAAGTCCAACTCACCCTGGATAATCTCCCTTAGAGCCAACGGTGTCATATAACAAGCTAATTACCAGAATACAATCCATCCTATTAAAAGCCCAGAAGTATTCAAGGCATGTATACCAGGGAGTCAGGGTCCTTGGGGTTCACTTTAGAATTCTACCATAATTGCATGTATAGAAATTATGAATCAATGAGTTCTAATTAATTAAGTAAAAAAATTTCAAGAATGAAGTTTCTAGTAGGTAAAGTTTTTTTGGTGGAAAAAAGGCTAGGTATTGCTTTAATATACTCTCTTAGATGATTTGAAGTCTCATGAATATATATTTACTGGTATGCAAATGATTCATTTGGTTTAAATTTAACATTGTATTGCTAACATGTCAAATTTAAATAATTAATGGAGGAAGATGGGAAACTGGAGAGTGCATTCTGGAATCTATTTTTTAATTACAAAAAGAGCTCTGCTTCTGCATATATGAATTTAAGATTAAGACCTCTCTCCAGGTTGCTTGTTATTGCTTCCTCTCTTACATCTTTGGCTGGAATGATCTTATTCCAGGTAGGGCCTCCACTAAAAAGGATTACTAATTGAATTGCCTCTTAAGGTAATAGATTTTGCTTCCTTAACCTTGCCAGACCTTTGCCTGTATCCAGTGTTGCCTGGAAATATGATTTGACTACATAAGAATACTAATCTTTATTCTGA
Source organism: Bos indicus (assembly GCF_029378745.1). Taxonomy (NCBI): domain Eukaryota; kingdom Metazoa; phylum Chordata; class Mammalia; order Artiodactyla; family Bovidae; genus Bos; species Bos indicus. The sequence goes on from NC_091783.1 coordinate 24,144,436, forward strand.
TCTTATGTTTTTAACCATCTTCAATTCATCATTTAGTGTTTGATTTCATCCAAGAAGGCATTTGGTGAGCATACTGTAAGGCACAAGACTCTTCCTTTGAAAACACTTTAACTTCAGGTCACAGTATATTCACTGAGCTGGAAACAAAGTTTAGGTATGTATTTTGTGACACTTAACATTTTTTGAGATGAATCACACTTCAAAAATGTGTTTTATTAGAAATAAACCATTCAGTTCAGTTCAGTTCAGTCGCTCAGTCCTGTCCAACTCTTTGCAACCCCATGAATCGCAGCATGCCAGGCCTCCCTGTCTATCACCAACTCCCGGAATTCACTCAGACTCACATCCATCGAGTCAGTGATGCCATCCAGCCATCTCATTCTCTGTTGTCCCCTTCTCCTCCTGCCCCCAATCCCTCCCAGCATCAGAGTCTTTTCCAATGAGTCAACTCTTCGTATGAGGTGGCCAAAGTACTGGAGTTTCAGCTTTAGCATCATTCCTTCCAAAGAAATCCCAGGGCTGATCTCCTTCAGAATGGACTGGTTGGACCTCCTTGCAGTCCAAGGGACTCTCAAGAGTCTTCTCCAACACCACAGTTCAAAAGCATCAATTCTTCGGTGCTCAGCCTTCTTCATAGTCCAACTCTCACATCCATACATGACCACAGGAAAAACCATAGCCTTGACTAGACAAACCTTTGATGGCAAAGTAATATCTCTGCTTTTGAATATGCTATCTAAATGTCTTCAATTCATCACGTTCCCCACCTCAACCTCTGGACACAAAGCAAATATTTCCTATCCTTCCTTCTAGTTTGTTCAAGTTTCTCGATACTGACGTCACCTTAGAAAGAACAATCAAACCAAAAGGAGCTTATCACCTGTGGTCCTCGCACTGGGACAGCAGAAGCTGTAAGATTTTCTCTAAAGAGGTGATGGTGAGGGTAGGATATCAGAAACGTACCATTCAGGGGCAAAGAAACGGAATTCTGCTGTTTTCACCTTAAAGAACTCTGGGCATGTGCTCAGTCGTGTCCTACTCTGTGACCCCACGGACTGTGGGTTGCCATTTCCTACTCCAGGGGATCTTCCCTACCCAGGGGTCGAACCTGCGTCTTTCTGCATTGGCAGGCGGCTTCTTCACTATCGCGCCACCTGGAAAGCCCTAAAGAAATCTGATCCTGATTCTAATCATAACTGCTGCAGTTTGCTTGTAGTTCCCGCCCCCCTACCCCCACCGCACCCCCCACCTCCGCGTCCCCCTTCACTACAGACCGAAAGGAGTTTGGTGGGACTGAACTGGTTAGAAAAGAAATAAGAGTGGGGAGCTGACGGCGCAGAATAGCCTAGCGCGCGCATAGAGCCCGGCAGCACCGGTCCGCGGAGGAAATGCGCGGCAGGCACAGGACCGGCTGGGAGGCACAGGAGAGCGCGACCCCGCGGTCCCAAGCGGCTGCCGCAGCGGTTGCCTGGACACCCGGTAACTGACCTAGGGGCCTCGGTCGCCGGCGCCGCGGAGCCGGCGGGGTTGGACAGGCGAAGTGCGGTGAGACAGATGAGCTGGTGAGTCTGGAGCTCCCAGCTCTCCAGCCGCCTACACGGCGGCATACAGACCCGAGTACCTTGAGCCGCCTCCGCCTGGGTTACTATCCCATTCGGTCCATCCCTTAGCTATCAGTCTCCTCTTGGAGGCTGAGGCGAAACTGTCACTCAGCGAGTATATGAGAAAAATCCTCAGGGCCTTAGGGAGGCAGGGAAAGTCTCCCTCCACTGGCCGCCCAGTTGAACTTCACGTTGTCTAAAATTGCATCCCTAAGGTCTTACTCTTTTAAAATAATTATTTCTACCTTTTATTTTGCTTATAATAGTGTGGGGCTCGAGTATTATTACTTTGAATTATTATTTATATTTCTTCTTTTGATATTTCATCTTTCAAGTGCCTTGCCCAAATACTGCACATCTTAGGAAAGAGGCTGGGGATTTTGTATTTCCAGCAGTCCCCAATCTTTTTGGCATCAGGGACTGGTTTCTGGGAAGGCACTCTTTTTGAGGGGAGGGGAATGGTTCAGGCAGTAATGACAGCGATGGGGAGCAGCAGATGAAGCTTTGCTTGCTCCCGGATGCAGCTCATCTCCTGTTGTGTGGCCGGATTTATATAAGGCCTCCAGTGAGATGGTCTATCACCCCTCCCTTCTGCAGATGAGAAAAATGAGGCTCAGAGCCTGTTAAATGACTTGATCAAGGTCAAGAATTTGCAAATTTCAGACCTGGAAGACTAAGGGTCTCCTGACTCCCAATTCAAAGCATTTTCTATGATTTCTTTCTTGACATTCACTGGTTAGTCAATAAATATTTGTGAGTTGATTTGGTAGCTTCCAGGAAAATCCCATGGACAGAGGCGCCTGGTAGGCTGCAGTCCACGAGGTCGCTAAGAGTCGGACATGACTGAGTGACTTCACTTTCACTTTTCACTTTCATCCATTGGAGAAATGGATGAAACCCACTCCAATGTTTTTGCCTGGAGAATCCCAGAAACGGGGGAGCCTGGTGGGCTGCTGTCTATGGGGTCACAGAGTCGGACAAGACTGAAGCGACTTAGCAGCAGCAGCAGCAGGTCTACTTACTACTGCATGACATGTCTGGGCAGCCTGACCCAAGTGTAGCATTCTTGAGATATTCTCCCTCTATCCCAATAAGTTTTTTTGGTCCTGCTATGGCAATAGCAAACTTACCAAAGTCAAGAACTCAGAGAAAAATGGATAGCTAGTTGTCAGACACATCAACAATGTGAAGGATTTTCACTTTCAGTTTATGTTGAACAATTATCTAGACATTTATATGTGAGACTGCTGCATTTTCATCTCAGGTATATAACAGTTCTCATTTTATTGTTGTATTCTGAAGGCTTTATTATTAACCATATCTGGCTAGTTTCCAAAACTATTAAAAATCTGAGTGTGAAGTTAATCCTCCCCTTGTCCCTGAGTGAAGTCTTGGCATGGTGGTAACTGCATTAGCTCTTATCTACAACCTTGCTTTCTCTCCTCTGCTCTTGTCCAAGACTCAGCATAAGCCCATACTCAACTAAACTGTTCTTTCTTCTCTGTTTCCTAGAGCAGTGAATGATACCTGCATACACTCTTCTTTCTTTTGCTTTTTGAATACAGACATCATTCTCACAATGGATTATTCCACCAGGCTAGAACCATGACTTCCAAAAGCTCTGAAAATCTCACAAATTGGGAATTTGTGAGCTCTGAGACTAAAAGATTCTCAGTCTTATACCTAATAAGAAAAATCTAGAAATGGCCTAGGACAACTGTTCTTGACCCCAGTTGGTTCAACCTGCCTGTTTGTACAGCATTCATGTATGGGATGGGCTACTAGAATTCATAGCATCTATCAAACCACGTGGATGGAGTGGGGAAACGCTCAAAAGAAATGAGCCCCCTTTCTGGGGAAAAGGGAGTATTTGTCTACTCAGAATTATCTAGGTATATGAGAATGCTGACTAGAGAATTGCTAAAATGCTAGATGTGAGTCCAGACAAAACAGAGAAGGTAAGATATATGATCAGAAAGGAAAAGAAGAGAGTTTAAGCACCTGGAACACTAATAGCAGTCCAAGAATAGGTATTGGTAATGATGCAGGGAGAGAAATGAATTGATCATGAGCATCTGTATTACATACCTGATGGAAAAGTAGTACAGCCACAAGCAGATGGTTGCATGGGTGAGCCTTAATGATCATGTCTGTTTACCACACAATAATAACACTAATAAAATATATGTGGCCTTTTAAAATTGGCATTGAACTGAGGTTAACCTCAGTTATAATGTGGAAAAAAAGACCACCCAAATGAAAACAAATGGATAGTTTTTTTTATCCAGAGCTTGCTATAGCAAGGGAGTCAGCCACCATCATTGCTTAGGATAGAAACTGAAAGGCAGACGGAGGAGTGGTAAAGTTTTATAGTCGAAAAGAGAAAGGATTCAGGTATGCTCTGACCGGAAGCTGCTGACATGGGGAAATTGGAGGCGGGCTCTGGAAGTGGAGCACCCTCTGAGGTTGGTTTGAGGAGTTTATTTGGGTTTCTCTGGTTGGTCCTAAATTAGAAGTGCAGGCAAATACTAGGGGAGCTGGAAGTAACTGACAAAGCACTGACTGTTTGGGGATGATCTGCTGCAGAGGCTTTGGTTTGGCTTCTGGATTGTTTGGTGCAGAGACTGTGGGTTAGAATTCTATTTTTATATGTGATCTGGTCATTGACCATTTATATATTCAGTCCCTCCATGCTCATGAAAATTCAGCTAAGTAAATTTAATTTTACTCTATTTGAAAAAAAACTGAGATGTGGAGAGATTTGGAAAGGTTAAGGATTATATTCATGAACATATAATTTGCTATTGAACCCTTATTCACTGAATTTAAATCATTACCATTTATTAAGCACTTATTATATGCTGGTCAATGGACTAAACAGTTTGCATATATATGTTACATTAATCCTCACAGTAACACTGTGAAGCATTACTGTTTTCACCATTTTCCAGTGGCGGAGACTGATGCTCAAATTCATTAAGTACCCTTCTCAGGGTCATACCTTGGAGTCCATCTGGAATTTTATTCCACATCTAACTGATTTAAAATCTATGTCCTTTAGCACTTTATTAAATTGTCTCCTCCTTGTATAACTATATCACTCTATTTCAGCTTAGTTTATATCTATAAACATTGCCATCTGGCTTCCTTTCCTAAGTAGTTATAGGATCTTTGTGTGAACAGAGGTAATTAAAAGTCTTTTCTGTGTGAACTGAAGGGATTCACTCCACTGTTGGGGATGATGGAAAAACTTTGTATTTTTAATCATAAACCAAAGAAATGGATGGGATGCTTGGGCATGTGAAATTACACAGTGAAGATGGAGAGGTAAAGAAATGGTTGAAAATACAGTGAAAGAGTACAACCAAGAAGGTGTGAATATCTAAAATAGATTCTTCTCTTAATGAACCAATCAAATAGTTTGGCTGGAAAATCAGTTATTCAAATATCCCTGTGCTGTTGTTAGTAACAAATTTCATGGCTAACTGGACAATTTTTTTTTTACTTTAAACTTGTTTTGTGAAAATGAAACTATATTTGTTTGTTTTTTTTTTTCCCTTGAGAAAAAACCTAGCCTCAGGAATTGTAATTATTGAGCCCCTAAATTACACTTGTGTGTGACAAATTACTCAAGAGACTGAAAAACTGAGGACTTTTGCTATTAAAATTATGTCATCCAGTGTTAATTATGTGTTAATCACCCTCAGTATTCCACAGATTTACAGAGCTTAGTTTACTTAGCTTATGGTGTTGGAACAAGTGTACAAGGATATAGCACAGAAACAATAGAAGAAAGACATTCACAGGGAAGGGTCCAGAGATCTCAGGCATAGATTTCTTTATTCTCCCATCTCTGGGTCTCACAGGTATTCTTGGTCTAACCACTATGTGTGCACATCTCAAGCACCTCCTAAGCAGCAAACCCAAAATTGCTCATGATGGAGATCTCTTATCATGAACTCTTCATAAAACATATATTCTAGCTATGCTGCTAGACTCTAATTTGAAAGCCCCCTCCTCCAGGCTCTGAAATTAAGTACAATTATAAATCCAATTATTATTACTAAACAGTGCTTGCAGGCTGATATATCTTGATCTGCAACAATTTACAGGCCCACAGTTTCAAAACATCATTTATCTTTAGCTAATGCATTCCATAGCATTGGCCAAGGGTCAGTGGCTCTATAGGTAAGCTACAAGTAATCCACACCAGCTAAGATGGACCCATTATAGCATGGTCTATGGACAGAGAAACTTTTACACTAAATGCTCAAACCTTTTCCATAATAGAAATAGCAAATGAGTAAAAATCCCTTCCTGCATCTACATATCACTTCATGTATAGCTCTTTCCATCTCAAATCTGTTCAGTTTATGGAAAAAGTGTTCTACTCACATCTTTCCTTCTTCCCCACGTATTGACTCATGGGTTTCTTGCTACCAATATTCCGCTTGTGTCATTTAAGGTAAATGTTCATGTTAAGGTCACTCCTGACCTATTGGCACATTAAATGGATATTTCCCCCCCTAGTTTTTATCTTATATCTTATTTTTGAAGCTCTTTAGGTTGTTGGCACCTTCTTAAAATTCCTTTCTCTTGGTTTCTATGATCCCATTCATTTCTGTTTTCCCAGCAATTTCTCTAGAAGTTCTTAATGTTTGTTTTCTTGGCTTTCATTGACAACATTCCTTTTTGTGTGACCTCATCCACTACCAGCTCCACAATATTAATACCCCAAACTCCAGCTCTAGTCTCAAACTTTCTCATGAATTTTGGACAAACATACATTATAACTATTAAAAAGCATCCATATATAAAAATTGAAAGCCATCTCTCCTCTAAGCCATACTAAATCCTTCCTCATATAGACTCAATTCAGGATAATGGTGGTACGATTCTTTCATTCCCTCATGCTAGAAGCTTGGGAGTTATTCTAAACTGCATCTTTTCTATTATACTCAATTTCTCACCAAATCATGCTGTTTATGCCTCTTAAATACCTTTTGGTTCTTCCTTCTCCTCTCCATTTCTACTTCCTCTGCCTTAATTAAAAAAACATTTACCTTGATTACTTCAATAATCAATCTTTAGTACTCTTCTGCATCAATTTTTGTGCTTTCTTCATATTAACTGCCTATGCATGGCACTAGACTGTGACTATCTGATCACTAGTATTCTCCTATGAAAGATTCTAAATGGTTAAAAACAGGGGTCTTATTCATTTTTGTATTTTTGGTGACTAGTATATAAGGTATATTCAGTGAGTATTTTTGAATAAATAAATGAATATACAGTTTAGAAAATATGCATAGAAAATGATGATATGCTACTGACATGCTCTGGAACAGTGTTGTTCAAAAGACTTTTCAATGATAGAACTGTTCTAAAATGCAGAGGCCACTGATACCTGATACCTGATACTCAGTGATTACTGAGTACTGGAAAGTGGCTAGTGTAGCTAAAGAATAGAAGTTTTAATTTTAAAATTTTATGGCTACTGTCTATAGTATAGGACAGCACAACACTAGGAAATAGGCCAAGGAACTGCTTAAATTTTTCTTTTTTTTGTATTTAATTAACTCTTCAGTGGAATAAACTAAAAGCAATTTTCTCTTTTGCTCCATTAATCATCACCACTTAAGACTGACATTCTGGAGATGTTCTCTCAAACAGTGTTCATTCAAGAAACAGTTTTGAATACTTAATAGATGCCATACACTGTGGCTTCAAAGAGAAATAAAACACATATTTCTTCATTCAAAGATGCAGCAGGAAAACATCAACTGGTAATGGAATTTGATTTTGGAACTGTTGCCATTTGGGGGAAATTTTGAAGGACTGATTTAGATAACAGTGGTGAAGAATATTTTAAATTATTTTTTCTCTCCTTCCTCCCCCATTTAGATTTGGAAGTAGCAAATGGGAGTGGACTTGTCAAAATTATACTTGTGATGATGACGGGAACCATTTTGGATCCCACTGTCAACCCCACCTGAAGGTGGTAATGAACTTCTGCTGGTTTCTTTGACTTACGTAATTTTCATTACATCTCCTTTCTTTTCTACTCTTTATTTTATACCTGCTTGATATCTCAACTGTTTTCAGATTTATTAATTTCTTTGCATTTTATAATCTGATGTCACAGATGATCCAATATCATCCCTCTGGCTCTAGGCAATTTCATCAAACTGTGTCATTCATTATAACTGGCTGCTTTTGTGGTATGCTAGCAAATTTTCAATCAGTATGATAGCATTTATAGCCAAGTTAATTTAGATTAGTTAGCAAATATTATGCCATGAGATCATGTATAAAATGATATCACTAGGGCCGAAATATGTAGTGTATAATGTATTTCTTTACTCATTAATTTGAACACTTCCACAGAAAACTGCAATAAGAAGCTCCTGGCATAATTTCTTTTTAATAAATTCTGAATGCTGCCTATTACTTTTGATTTTCTTATTCTCCAGATGGCTACACATCTACACTCTATTTTTTAGTTATCTCTCTAAGCACAGATTTCTTACTGGGTGCTATTATTTATTTATTTTCATTTATATCTTTGGTTTGTCTTAAAACAAAGAGAAACTGTTTCAAATTAACTGATAATTTACAAATAGGAAATTAGTGAAGAGCTTAATTTTCCAGTATGACTTAATATCTCTCAAGAGCTATACCACTCGATGAATTTCTGATTTTTACACTAAACATTAACAATTTAAAATCATGTAGTAGTGAAAATTATACAAATCCTAGAAAATATATTAAGTAATGCTTGTATTGAGATCTTTGATAAATCATAGTAATTTAAAAAATCCAAACATTTATATCTTAAAACCTTTCAAAAATAGCATTACTTACTTTCTTTCAAAATATTTCAAAAATAGCATTACTTACTTTCTTTCTCCCCATGGTATAATGATAACCTCATAGTAACATCTACTTTGATTTTCTTCTTTAAAAGTATAAGAAAGTACCTTTCCATACAAAGAAATCACTCTTGTTGAATTACTGGTCAATCATGGAGTGGGAAGCTGTTAAGGTGCATTACTGTTTAGAATGAAACGTGTAATAGGAAACCTTAGTATATTATTAAATTTTTCAACTAATGGCTTACAGCTATAGTTAGAGGGAAATAAAGCTTCATTGTCAAACTTCACCCTATTCTTCTTTATTTTCTTATTAGTTTTAGTCTCATATTTTCCTTCCCTTTGAATGACTTACTGGGTTCTGGTAAAGAAGGTAAGAAGAAGAACACTGACTGAATAGAAGGTGACGGGGTGAGTGGAGGTAGTACATTACCTGTTTTCAATTTCGTGTTTCAGGACCTCTAGGAGGAAAAATAATGACCTTCTGCCGAGGTCATATTCAAGAGGGAGTTAGTCTTTCCATTTTTATTAAATTTTAATTTGGTAGCTCATATGAGCTAGAATTCTTTCTTATTTAGTAACATATGGTCTGTATTAATTCGGTAGCTTGCATTTGGGGGAAGATTATTTAGGGAATCTGGATGAATACAAATCAGCTATACTTTGGAGGCGCCATGCCAAGGCATGGATATCCTTTAGCAAAAGCAGAAAAATCAGCGTTAGCTAACAATTCTCAGTAGAATTTAAGTATCCCTTGTGGGAAAACTCAGGATTCTTCTCAGGTTATTCAACCTTTAAACCTACAAAATATATAAAAATGACAGGCAGAATGAAGAGTGTTGCATTAGAAGAATTAACAAATTTTGCTCAGTGTCATTAAAATATCTACACAAATATTAACAAACACTGAGTAGCTTTTAGCTTCTCTGATGGCTCAGAGGGTAAAGCGTCTGCCGGCAATGTGGGAGACCTAGGTTCGATCCCTGGGTGGGGAAGATCCCCTGGAGAAGGAAATGGCAATCCCTGGTTGGGGAAGATCCCCTGGAGAAGGAAATGGCAATCCATTCTAATATTCTTTCCTGGAAAATGGAGAAGCCTGGTGGGCCACAGTCCATGGAATCACAGAGAGTCAGACATGACTGAGCGACTTCACTTTCACTTTCATTATTCAAATATAACCTTAGAAAAGTTGATAATGTTAGAGTCTTTTCTTTTATAAAGCCAGATCCGTGGTGGCTCAGATAGTAAAGAATCTGCCTGCAATGCAGGAGACCTGGGTTTGATCCCCGGGCAGGGAAAATCCCGTGGAGAAGGGAATGGCTACCCACTCCAGTATTCTTGCCTGGACAATTCCATGGACAGAGGAGCCTGGTGAGCTACGTATAGTCAATGGGGTTGCAGACAGTCAGACACGACTGAGCAACTAATACACACATACTTTTATAAAGGCAATAAACAAACCTCTGGAAAGGTCATATTTTATGTATCATAATACCATGTTAATCAATGTACCTGAGTTGTCAACACTTGAGTTTCTTAACAGATAATAGATCTGAAAATTTTCAAGGGAGCTACTTGTTGATACTTTATAAAACAGTAATTAAATCAATGAGCAAAGGCATACCATTTTCCAAAGTATTTTCTATGGTTTCTCTTACCAGTGATCATAAACGATGAGGCTTTCCCCATTGCTCGTTCAGGCCTTCTTTAGAGAAGTTTCTATACGTGTTTTTCAAAAGAGATTTCTATTTTTGTTGGCTAAAGGTCCTACAGTGTGAAAAATTAGAGGGAGGAGCCCTCATTGGCTTGTACACCTAGGAGTATTGTATTGGGGTGTGTGTTCATTTGTGTGTGTTGGGGGGGTGGGCGGGTAGGTGTGTGTGTATATGGGGAGAGGACCTGAGGGGCTGATACTAACATCTGGGTTGGAGAAATATAGTACTGCCATGCTAAAGTAAAATACAGTTCCCTCAGAAAAGCTGCTAAAATGTGGTTAGATTCTATTGGCAAAATGATCTTATTAATGTAGAAAGCATAGATCTTAGTCTACAAACTGAGCTGCATCAAGAATACCATGCTTAAAATTTTCCTCTAAATCAGCTAGAGTCCAGTCTGGTGGCCCCATTCCACCATTTTAGCAGGAAATTTATTCACTCTGGTGTCATCTCTGTCCCACTCTGCAAATGAGATCAAACCATTTGTACCAAGTGTCTGGGGTCTGTAGCTGCATCAAGAGCATCTGGAAATGTAAGAGTCCCACCCAGACACCGTCTCCCACGCGTGCTGTGGCCCAACGGGAGTCCCAGGCTTTTCAGAGGTCTGCCCTCCAGGAGAGTGCACACTGAGTGCAACTGGAAGTCCTCATGCCTGTGATGCAGCCTTTCTGACTGCACCTAACAGTCACCACCCTGCCCCCAGGTCTGGTCACCTCCCTGGTTACTGCCAGAGCCTTCCTGGACTCACAGCCCTCCTCTACCATCAAGTCTTGGGGAATACTTCTAAACACCTTACTAATCCTAAGTTCATCTTCAGGACACACCATGAGTTAAAGATCAAAGTCATTTCTGCTTTCTTTCAGTCCAAAAACCTTGAAACAGAGAACTACAAAATCTTGTTATGAGATAAAAATGGGAGAAGGGTGTAGAGGGAGCATATGGGGAGAATAGACACAAATTAATATTTCAACAAACTTATCTGATATAGTAATATTTTAACAAACTTGGTGTTATTTGGGGGAAAGGTGGATGTGATGTGGTTACCTGGGAACTTAGCCATCCTTTATTATAAGAGTGGTTTATAAGAGAGGTATTTATATCACAGGTGACAACAAGATTAATTTGTGACCATCCCTGATCATTTGTATTATAATAGCTAAGTATTTATTTTAATATCTGGTAGAAAATATATATTAAAATGAGAATTGGTGTATGTTACTTAAAGCATAGGGAGTATGTGACCTAATAACAACCAAAAAAATGATGGTGGTATACAAATGGCCAGATGTGAAATAATACAGTATAACTATATTTTCTATGAAAAATCATGTTCTTAAATTCAAAATCAAAATATGTTCATAACTGAGAATTCTATAATTCAGCTATTCCAAGGAAAATGTGAAAATGCTTTACCATACAGAAAATGTTCTTAGCTTTCAACATAGAGAACTTTATAAAACACAAGAGATCTATTTTCCATATTCTACTAAAATGCTGTTAAAGGAATAATCACTTATAGTTCACTTATGTCAACTTGATTCTTCAGTTTTGATAAAAGTGAGTCATCATTTCAGCCATTTTCATTATTGTTGCTCTTTTTCATTTTCAAACAATGATAGTTTTACCTACCAATCGATATTTTAAATCAGCTAATTGCTTTAATAATGCAAACCTCTATTAGAATGGTTGAGACTACACTATGTAAAAATTCCCAAACCACAATAATTTAATGAAACAAACATCTCTTTTGTAATGATGTCACTATGATGTAGACCAGGCAGTTTTCCTAAGAGGGTCTCTTGTAAGAGATAGCCCAGGGACCCAGCTTCTATCACTGTAGATCTAAGATGCAGAACATGTGGCTTCCAATGCTGCTGTGGAAAGGAAAAGGCTGAAAGAGCAAATGGAATGTTTATAAGGTCAAGGACTGCTGTAATTTAGTTTTCCTCAATGGCACCCCACTCTAGTACTCTTGCCTAGAAAATCCCATGGGCGGAGGAGCCTGGTAGGCTGCAGTCCATGGGGTCGCTAAGAGTCAGACATGACTGAGCGACTTCACTTTCACTTTTCACTTTCATACATTGGAGAAGGAAATGGCAACCCACTCCAGTGTTCTTGCCTGGAGAATCCCAGGGACGGGGGAGCCTGGTGGGCTGACGTCTATGGGGTCGCACAGAGTCAGACACGACTGAAGCGACTTAGCAGCAGCAGCATGTGCCCAGAAAGAGAAAATTATGCAATGAACACATAGTGTTGACTCTCACAACCCCCAAATATAATTCAGGATAGTTAAGCTATAAAGACTATCTAATCAAAAGTGCTCTGTTGTACACTTAATATACTTATTGCTGATAAAACTGTCATTAAAAAATGAAAAAAATGTCATTTAAGAATGAATAAAGTCACACAATAGGGTTATTATGTTTAGATTTAGAAGCTATCACAGGCCTGCTTTTTAGTCAAGCAAGGCTGTTCTGGCATATTTCAATTTTGGAAAAACAAAGGCTAATCTTTTTGAGAGATCATTCTTTGTAGGTGCAGATATATCTGAAGTGATTAAAATAAATTCAATTTATAAACCAAACTTTTTCTTACAGTCTTTGTGCCTTATCATATCTCATAATTATCTCTACATGTTCTGAAAGTGTTGAAAAACAAAAAGGTTACATTTTAGGTAGGAAAGAAAATCGTTTTATAAGGAGATACTTATCTTTTTACATAGAATGACTAGTCTAAAAGCTGGCACATTAGAACTTAACTTTCACAGTAAGGCAATCTGAAGTTCAAACTTACTTTTGCTAAAAAGTTCTTTGATTCTAGGGGTTGCAAATATTCTACATCCTCTAGTTTGAATGATTAATAAAGATAAGTGATTTACAGCATGGGTACCTGAATAAAAAGAATTTCTAGGTAGAAGTTATTTTTCTTTTCATTTTCTATTTTTTTAATATGGTTCCCTGAATTAAAAGATGTGTTTTAAAAAAATTTTATAATTTCCTTTCCAAAAGAGAAATGTATGTTATTCATATTATACTATTTTCTCTCCCCTATGCTGCTGTTGCAGCTGCTAAGTAGCTTCAGTCATGTCCTACTCTGTGCAACCCCATAGATGGCAGCCCACCAGGCTCCCCCATCCCTGGAATTCTCCAGGCAAGAACACTGGAGTGGGTTGCCATTTCCTTCTCCAATGCATGAAAGTGAAAGGTGAAAGTGAAGTCGCTCAGTCGTGTCTGACTCTTAGCGACCCCATGGACTGCAGCCTACCAGGCTCCTCTGTCCATGGGATTCTCCAGGCAAGAGTACTGGAGTGGGGTGCCATTGCCTTCTCCTCTCTCACCTATAGGATTGAGGTAATAAATCCATTCAGAATGTAAGTATGTTATCACCTTATATGACATTCCTTTGCAGTTTTCACATCTGTATGACTTTTTACTATATGATAACTTGATTCTTCTATTAATTCACTGTATGTACTGTGCTGTGCTTAGTCAGTCGTGTCTGACTCTTTGCAATGGACTGCAGCCTGCCAGACTCTTCTGTATATGGGGATTCTCCAGGCAAGAACACTGGAATAGGTTGCCATGCCCTCCTCCAGGGCAATCTTCCCAACCCAGGGATCAAACCCAGGTCTCCTGCATTGCTGGCAGATCCTTTACAGTCTGAGCCACCAGAGAACCCTAAGAATACTGGAGCAGGTAGCCTATCCCTTTTCCAGGGGATCTTCCCCACCAAAGAATAGAACTGGGGTCTCCTGCTTTGCAGGCAGATTCTTTACCAGCTGAACTACTAGGGAAGCCCTTTTCATAGCTAGGTGACTTTAAATTTTTGTGGAGCCATATCTCTAGAATGTCACTGTGTTTTTGGTGCTGTGCTCAGAGGCCTTTCTCATCTTAATTTACATAAACAATTTCCTCTAGCTGCTTGCTCTTCTTTAACATTTAAGCTTTAAATCTATTTAATTTTGAGACTAATTCTATAGTCTCAAACAGAGACTTTGAAATAATTTCCCACTGATTCCAAAGTCAAACCAGGTTTACATTTTACAAATAATTGGCAAAAACTGCATATTCATTCTTATCCTTAAAACAATAGCACCTTAGAGAGCCCTGAAAACTCTTTTGTTCTTTTGTGTCATCTTAGGAACACTGGCCCTCTTTAGTGGGAGTATAGCATGGTGGTTGACTCCAGGGCTAAATCTGGTTCTGCACTGCAAGCCATAAGACACTGGTGAGCGTCTTCTCCTTTGCAAAATAGGGCCAGTATTGTATAAACCTCATAGGTTGTTGTGAAGAGTAAATGCATATGTAATATGTATTAGTGGGGCCACCCTGGTGCTTACATGGTAAAGAATATGCCTGCAATGCAGAAGACCCACGTTCGATCCCTGGGTTGGAAAGAAACCCTGGAGAAGGGAATGGCTACCCATTCCAGCAGTCTTTCAGGAGAAGTCCATGGACAGAGGAGCCAGTACAGTCCATGAGGTTGCAAAGAGTAGGACATGACTAAGTGACTTTGAGAGAGAGTATGTATTAGTAACAGCTATCATTTTTGTTTTCCTTGGGTCAGGATGCCTTTATTTCATGAAACAGTAGTATCTCCAAATAAACTGAAACTTGGATAGGGGAGGTGTTATTCTCAAATTTTTTTTGTATTCCACAAAATGTCTATTAGAAATAGATTTGAAGTGATCCATAGTTTGAAAATTCTAAAAAAGTAAAAATCAAAGGGCACATTTCTTCAGGAGCAAAAACTATCCCATATTAAAATGACGTTGCTGCTGCTGCTGCTAAAGTCGCTTCAGTCATGTCCGACTCTGTGCGACCCCATAGACGGCAGCCCACCAGGCTCCCCCGTCCCTGGGATTCTCCAGGCAAGAACACTGGAGTGGGTTGCCATTTCCTTCTCCAATGTATGAAAGTGAAAAGTGAAAGTGAAGTCGCTCATTCGTGTCCGACTCTTAGCGACCCCATTGACTGTAGCCTACCAGGCTACTCCATCCATGGGATTTTCCAGGCAAGAGTACTGGAGTTGGGTGCCACTGCCTTCTCTGATTAAAATGATGTAGTATTTTCTAATTTATAAAGAATTTCTTCCATAAGAATTTTAAAGCTCAAATTCATAAGAATTTGTCATTTTACTTTTGAGACATAAAGCAGTTACTGAATACTAACGGTTTAAGTACTTCATATTTTACAGCAGATGTAAATGTTTCTCAGTACACTCACTGTAAAATCATTTGATGTGACTCGGAGGTGAAATCATAATTTAATACATGATATTGACCTATGAAATAATTTAACATCATAAAAGCTGATTTGATTTGCTTGCCTTTCTTTATGTCTCATGTAATTATCAAAAGGTGAAAGCTCATTTCTTAGACAAATTCAGAATACAGTAGAGATATCTTTATGAATAAATGTGTAGAAACTGGCTTTTTCAGTACTAATTTGATTTGTAGAAAGAGATCTTTAATCTTTCTGAAGATGTGCTCAGCTTTAGTAAAACCATGAGATGTAATATTTAATGCATTTTAACTCTAATCTGTTGAATGTAATATAGACATAAAGTCAATAGAAAGTCATTAAAGAGAAGAGATTAGAAATCAGAGGAATAGAGCTTAAAGATTTATAAAACAAACTATTATAGGTACAGATAGGAATGATGTAGAAAAATGCCCTGTTTTCCTGCATTTTTCATTACTATTTTGCAATACCTTCAACATTGTCATAAAAAATCTATTGTATAAACCAAAATAAAAGATTAGACAAACTAGGTTCTTTGTGAAAGCAGCACTCAAGGCAGAATTTACATAAGAAAGTATAGGGAGAAAGAATAAGTAAATTTGGGGATAAGAAGTAAAAGCAGACTTTATATGTTACATTATATTACAAAGAGACCTAAAGAAAAGGTAGAGTAAAAAGAATATGCAGGGGAATGGCAGCATGGAAGTGTAAGTGGGGCTTGTTTTTATGACTGGTATGGTTTAATACAGAACATGTTGTAAAAAGGGAAGGATTTTATTCTCATGGACATGTAACTTCTAGGCCTTGGGTTAAAATTCCTTGCTATTACTAAAAATATAAAATATATAATCAAATGGATATATACCTTGGGGGTATATATCTTATTCTTTTGTACCTTAAACAAGTAGCATGGTAATATAAATAAGATCCAAGCTGAAAATTGTGAAATGAATCAATGAATGGATGGAATGAAATAAACTAAGCATTATCAAATATTAAACTGAGGTGGATCTTAGAAGGTAAATCAGTCCAATTTCTTAGACATTTTCCGAATTTTCCCATACAATACATAAATGATTTTGTAGTTTGTCCTTAATCACTTTTGGTGATACATTGCTTTCTACCTCACAACATAGCTTTGCTCACTGTTGGAAAAACTGGAATTATCCAAAACCTCTCTGCATAATTGACAAAATATTCTTCTTGGTGTGGAACCATCACCCATGAATCTGCCTGCTATTTTTGGAATAGGGCCTCTAGGAGAGTTTGCTTGGTCTTGCATATCTTCTCCCCGAACCCATTACTCCCCAGATTATAGTAGGGCAGTGATGCTAATACACAGCAATTTCACCCCTGGCCCTAAACCTGTGGCCAGGAATAGAGAGCAGACTTAAACTAATGCAATAATAATATTCTGACTTCCTAGCAATAATTGATTGGGTCAAATATAGGTACTTGGTCCAAGTAAGGCTTATTAAAATTCTCCCAGACATAACTAGAATCAAATCTGAGAAAAAGACAGCATTTCTTTGATGGCTGAAGCTCTACAATATAAAACTCAGAAGGTATCAACAGCCAAGGTATCTGAAACAGAAAGAGTCAAGTTGTAAAAAGAAAATCAAAACAAGTACGAAAGGAACATCTGAGGCCGAGGCAGTTCTCTCTGCTAATGGCATTTGAGTCCCTGTATTCCTGCTTTTCTTACAGATGGACTGCTGATATTTTCCATTAATTAACCAGAGTCTTTTCCATAAATAGTCCTTTTAATGTTGTGGTTTTTCCTTTTGTGTGTGTGTTTTTATGTTTTCTTTTTTGTTTAAGCTGAATGCCTCTCATCTGCAACTAAAGAATCACCAATATAACTGGCAATCTGGTTCAGTCATTTTAGATGGTTAGTGTCAGTGGTGGTTGGACATTCTTCTGCTCAGTCAAATTCTGAATCTCTGATTACTGGCCTTGGCCAGGATCCTAACTCTGATTCCCATTTGCTCCTTGTTTGATGGTTTGCATTTTTATTCTGTGCTCTTTACTGGCTATGTTTAAACTGGATTTAGAAGCTATATAGATAGAATATTTGACATAATTTTTGCTTGAACCATAACTTTAAATGAGCTTAAAATTTCAGCTATATATGATGGGGTAAAAAGGTGGTAAAAAAGTAATCACTTTTTGAATATTAAAACAGTTTATGAAGTATTTTCCATTGTCAGGTCATTTTTAAAAACCTTCTTTATGAAAAGAATGTAGACTTTAATTATTTTGGGGCACATTTAGATTAGAATAAAATAAACTAGCTGAATTATAGATAAAGCCAGGGAGAGTAAACAAATAAATATGGTATTCATAATTACTGGAAGAATATCAGTATGTTTGCACTGTTTACTGGGAAAAAAATGTATGAATGAATCATGGCTGTTGAAATGATATAAGATAAGACTGCTTAATATTTTTATGAGAATTTGAAAGAGCAGGAAAATAGCACAATAATTTCATAACCTTATCAATGTCATTAAAATAACATGGATATAAACAAACAGCATCTTATAAAGATAAAATCTATAAATACAGATAATTTGTTAGGTATTAGAAGAGCATATGATACTTATTGTCACTGATTTAAGACTTTAATTTTTGTGGATGTTGGGTATGAGTCTCTAAGTTCTCTAAAAGGTGACTTTTGATATTGTTTGCGGATTTGGACAATGGGTAACTGATTTATTATTCTTATTCCCATTAAAAATAAACATTTTAAAAAATAAAAATACTGGAATAAACTGAGAAGATCTTTTTAATGCACATTAATAACAAAGGCCTATATCTAGAACTGGTGAAGACTAAAGGAAACAAACACATCCAAGCACATATTTCTCCAGGTTTATACCCTAGAAATACTCCAGTATAATTCACAAAGAAAAGTGTAGATGAATCTTATAGAAGACTTAGTAACAATAGGGAAAATACTTGAAAAAAATTGAAATGGTCATTAGGAGAATGTTATACTGAATAGAATTCTATACAGCAGTAAAAAAGAAGGAAATACAGCTATATGTAGCAAACAGATAAATCACAAAAATGTAATGAACAAGTAAAAATGTTGTAGAATGATTCATAGAGTATAATATCATTCATAAAAAGATTGCTGTTGTTCAGTAACTAGGTTATGTCCAGCTCTTTGTGACCCCCTGGACCGCAGCATTCCAGGCTTCCCTGTCCTTCTGTTTCTCCTGGAGTTTGCTCAAACTCATGTCCATTGAGTCAGTGACACTATCCAACCATTTCATATCTTTCACCCCCTTCTTCTGCCCTCAATCTTTCCCAGCATCAGGGTCTTTCCTAATGAGTCAACTCTTCACAGCAGGTTGCCAAAGTATTGGAGTTTCAGCTTCAGCATCATTCCTTCCAATGAATACTCAGGACAGATTTCCTTTAGGATCGACTGGTTTGATCTCCTTGCTGTAGAAGGGATGCTCAAGACTCTTCTCCAGCACCATAATTCGAAAGCACCAATTCTTCAGTGCTCAGCCTTCTTCATGGTCCAACTCTCACATCTGTACCTGTCTACTGGAAAAACCATAACTCTGACTATACGGACCTTTTTCAGCAAAGTGATGTCTCTGCTTTTTAATATGCTGTCAAGGTTTGTCATAGCTTTGCTTCCAAGAAGCAAGTGTCTTTTAATTTCATGGCTTCAGTCCCCATCTGCCAGGGTCCAGCCCCGGTGGATCCAGGGAATTCGAAGTGGGGACGGCGTGGGCGAGGATCAGGAAACAACTGCTTAATTAAACGTTAATTAAGGATATAAAGAGTAATAGAATAAGGATAGCTCAGTGAGGAAATTCAGTGGAGAAAAGAGGCTGAATAATTCAGCCAGAAGGTAAGAGAAAGAACGACATGGGGAGACCAAGTTTCGGTGAACAAGCCTGCACTTTATTTTCCAAAGTAGTTTTTATACCTTAAATTATGCATAGAGGATAATGGGGGAAGGGATAGAGTCATGCAGCAAGCCAGGCTTTCTTCCTGCAAACTTATCATATGCAAAAGCTTAGGTGATTTGCATCATCTTCTGGCCCGGAGGCCTGTTAACATTTTAAGACCCTTTCTTCAGAAAACTTATTTTTCTCTAAAGGTGATTGGTCAGGAGCCACCCTCCAAAAGCATTAGATAAAGTTGCATGCCTACAGAGCAAAGGTGTGGTGGGCTATAACAAGAAAAATAATTAACTCAAGGGTCCAAGGTTACAAACATTAAAGCTACTAGTTACACCAATTATATTAATCAATACACTGCCAGGGACACAGCAGGTAAGGGATATGGAAACTTAGCAGCAAACATTGGCCCAATAAGTGAAAATCCCTTCACCAATACAATTTCTAATCAATCTTTTAACTACTCAAAAGAATCTGTGTTTAGACAGTTTAGAATATCTCCTGCCTCTCACAGTTGGGAGGCTCTGAACAATCACATGTGGCCAGAAAAACCTATTCAGGCAGGCTAGAGGATTTCCAAAGGAGTTTGTAGGTTGAAACACTGTCACACCCAGGAATTATTAACTGGAGCTGTAAGCTAACTCTTTTTTCAGAGAGAGGTAGTGGGAGATAGACCCCCGTAAAGTCAGAGGTGTAGGTGAAAGCACAAAGCAGAAAGTAGGCAGACTCTGGTTTGGGGGGTAGATGGGGGACTCCTGAGGCTCGATCCTGCCTTTGCGTATGCCGAGCCTCCTTCCTCATGACCTTTGTCATGGGCGGAGTTCCTCACGCTGGCTCCCGGCATGATAGAATTCCAGTTGAGCTATTCCAGATCCTGAAAGATGATGCTGTGGAAAGTGCTGCACTCAATATGCAATATGCAATATGCACTCAATATGCAATATGCTGGCTCCCGGCACCCATCCACAGAGATTTTGGAGCCCAAGAAAATGAAATCTGCCACTGTTTCAACTTTTCCTATCTATTTGCAATGAAGTGATGGGACTGGATGTGATGCTCTTAGGTTTTTGAATGCTGAGTTTTAAGCCAACTTTTTTCTGACTCAGGGATAGAACCCAGGTCTCCTGCATTGCAGGCAGATTCTTTACCATCTGAGCCACCAGGGAAGCTCAAATAAAGATGTAAAACACTAAATCAGTATTATAGAGCATATAATTTTGAGATACATATGTAATAGAAATAAACTGAAACCATGACATTTATATATTTGATAGCTGTAATTTCTGGTGAGGGAAGAAGGGAACCACTGAGGAATACACTGGAATTTGAATGTTACTGTTAACCACTTATTTCTTAGGCCACATTGTTGGATACAAGGTATTTTAAAAAATATTTCTATATAGTATTTCACAATAAGAATATTTAAAACAAACAATTAAACACAAAATCATGACAGGAAATGGGTAAAATGAGAAGGTTTTCTGTCTAGAAAGATAGCTCAGAAATTGTTTCAGCAGTGAAGAATCAAACAAAATTTGAGGAATGTAGTGATTTGCTGAGATGCCTGATGAAGAGTGGTGAAACAAAAGGACTTCTACGTGTTATATACTCTTCCAGTTTGGAAACACAAACATGTTAACTGAAAATTGAATAACAAAGCCAATGCCATGGCTGCTATGCAAAAGTCTACAAGGAATAAATGCTGGAAAGGGTGTGGAGAAAAGGGAACCTTCTTACACTGTTGGTGGGAATGCAAACTAGTACAGCCACTATGGAGAACAGTGTGGAGATTCCTTAAAAAACTGGAAATAGAACTGCCTTATAACCCAGCAATCCCACTACTGGGCCTACACACCAAGGAAACCAGAATTGAAAGAGACACGTGTACCCCAGTGTTCATCGCAGCACTGTTTACAATAGCCAGGACATGGAAGCAACCTAGATGTCCATCAGCAGATGAATGGGTAAGAAAGCTGTGGTACATATACACAATGGAGTATTACTCAGCCATTAAAAAGAATACATTTGATCTCTTCTAATGAGATGGATGAAACTGGAGCCTATTATACAGAGTGAAGTAAACCAGAAAGAAAAACACCAATACAGTATGCTGCTGCTGCTAAGTCACTTCAGTCGTGTCCAACTCTATGCAACCCCATAGATGGCAGCCCACCAGGCCCCCCCCCGCCCGTATACTAACACATATATATGGAATTTAGAGAGATGGTAACAATAACCCTGTGTGCAAGACAGCAAAAGAGACACAGATATATAGAACAGTCTTTTGGACTCTGTGGGAGAGGGAGAGGGTGGGATGATTTGGGAGAATGGCACTGAAACATGTATAATATCATATATGAAATGAACTGCCAGTCCAGGTTCGATGCAAGATACAGGATGCTTGGGGCTGGTGCACTGGGATGACCCAGAGGGATGGTACGGGGAGTGGGGTGGGAGGGGGGTTCAGGATGGTGAACACGTGTACACCCGTGGCAGATTCATGTTGATGTATGGCAAAACCAATACAATATTATAAAGTAATTAGCCTCCAATTAAAATAAATAAATTTATATTTAAAAAAAACAAAGCCAGTGCCAAAAAGCACAAACAGAAAGAGGAAAAGTGATATTCCCAAACAAAATCTGTAGGATTATAAACTGACTGCAGGTACTTCATTCTTACATGCATTTTTTTTTCCATTCATGCATCATTTCATTTGCTTTTTAAAAAAATATTTCTTTGGCTACACTGGGTCTTAGTTCCAGCATGTAGGATCTTTGCTGTATCACATGGGATCCTTTGCTGTGGTGTGAGGGCTCAGTTGTGGCCTGTAGGCTCTCTAATTGTGGCACACAGGTTTAGTGGGCCCACGGTATACGGAATCTTAGTTCCCCCACGAGGGATTGAACCCATGTCTCCTACATTGCAAGATGGATTTTTAACCACTGAACCCTCAGGGAAGTCCCTCATTTTCACTAAGACCTTTTGAACTCCTCCAATGTTCCAGGTGCTGTCCAATATAGTATCATATCCATTAGCCATATGTGGTGATTTAAATTTCAATTAATTGAAATACAATTAAAAATCTATTCCACAGTTACATTAGCCACATTTCAAATGATCAGTGTGATTCTAAGTGATCATGTAGCTTAGGGTAATGCTTACCATTTTGGACAACACAGATGCAGAACATTTTCATCACTGTACAAAGTTCTATTTAATAGTGCCATTGTAGATGCTAGGGCCTCAGCAGTGAACATCATAGACCCTGAATTCTAATGGAAAAAGAGAAAATAAAGGAAATGTTTATAAAATTATAATAAATATTAAGTAATAATGAGTTATTAGAAGAAAATGTAGTGGAGTAAATAGATACTGAAAGGGATGCTCTGATGCAGGGCTTTTCATAAGGGATCAGAGCAATGGAAAGAAAAGTACTTCAGTTGATTGGGAGGGAACTGAAAAGAAAGAAATGTGTGGCCTCACAAATGTCAACAAAAACAACTGTTTTAAGAAAAGAGCACAATAATTTTACAATTGTAATTGGAAGCAGTGAGTTAGGAGGGAGGTGTTGTGAGCTCTGGCACAAGTAGGGACAAGCCAGCCAAGGGATACCCTCCTTTGTCAGACCAGGAAGAGGCCCTGCGAGGTACACATGTGCTTGGTTTATGGGTTTGGTAATATTAAAGAAAGAAAGACAGTGAAGTCGCTCAGTTGTGTCTGACTCTTTGCGACCCCATGGACTGTAGCCTACCAGGCTCCTCCGTCAATGGGATTTTCTAGGCAAGAATACTGGAGTGGGTTGCCATTTCCTTCTCCAGGAGATCTTCCTGACCCAGGGATTGAACCCAGGTCTCCCGTATTCTAGGCAGACACTTTACCGTCTGAGCCACCAGGGAAGTCTGGTAATATTAAATTGGAATTTAAATCTGATTCCTTCTATTTCCTCCCTGAAGCAGAGGATATTTTCAAAAGGGACAAATTGGAAATAGCTTAAGAAGATATAATATTTGAAACAATTGACAGCTAAACTTCTTTAGCCTAAAACTAACATTCTCCTTTATTTACCATTCCATTCTTATGACCCTATTCCTCCTCATGATCCAATTTCTAGAACCAAATTATTCATTGCTTTCCTTCTGAGTGGATTGCAGCTTTGATAACCCCACCCAACTCAATAATCTTATCTATAATTGTCTCATTCTCTCTTCCAGTAGCCTTATATTTTATCTAATAATGCAGCTTATGTCCTGTTTTCTCAGGAATCTGTGTTTTCTGGTAGTGCATTGATAAATATTTAACAACCACATTTCAAGACAAAACAAAAACAGAAACAAGGCCTGATTTGTGGCATTTGTTGATTTTCATGGTGTAAATCTACTCACCATGGCTGATTTCAAACTATCGCATGGCCTCAACTGACTTGCAAAATTAATGAAAATTTAACAATCAGCTTTCTGGCAAGACCGGTGAAGGGCAAGTTAACAAGCTTGTCTGCCATAGTGAAAACAGCCTGAGCGTTCCAGGAAGCAGGGACCAGGCCCCAGCTGATAGGATGCTCTGGATGAATGTCAGCTGGAATGCTCTAGACCTTTTGGTTGTTAATTTCTGCTTTTGCATTAAGGCTGGTTCTAGAGTTAATTATTTACAATTACTGTTTCTGGGCCATTCTTAGCTTATTCCTGCTTTGGATCTCTTTCAGTTCTTCCTGGATGACTCTTCTCTAAAATTTTATGGCACATTCTCCCAGTTCATCATAGTCACTTTCTGAAGGAGGGCTTCTCCCCAAAGACCCTATTTAAAATAGACCCCTCCCCACTTCACACTGTCTCCAATCACTTCATCATAGTCACTTTCTGAAGGAGGGCTTCTCCCCAAAGACTCCATTTAAAATAGACCGCTCCCCCCTTCACACTGTCTCCAATCACTGCTCTGCTGTGTCCCATATGTTGTGATATGTTTATATTCATGATCATTGTTCAAAATGTTTTCCAAGTTCCACTGTGATATGTTCTATTATTGTTTATTTATAGTTTTATTTCTTAATTTCCACAAGCATGAGGATTTTCTAGGTATCATTTTTTTCTTTTCCTTTATAGCTTTTTTAATTGTAAGTTTTTTATTTAAAGATAATTATAGATTCATAAGAAGTTGCAAAGAAATATACAGGGAGCTTTTCTGTCTGCTTCACCCACCATCCCTCAGTGTTAGCGTCATAAGGTACTATAGTACAATATCAAACCACAAATCATAGAACTTATTTAGATTTCACCCATAATACACACACTTATTCGTGTGTGTATCACCACTTGATGGGAAATAGATGGGGCAATAGTGGAAACAGTGTCAGACTTTATTTTTCTGGGCTCCAAAATCACTACAGATGGTGACTGCAGCCATGAAATTAAAAGATGCTTACTCCTTGAAAGGAAAGTTATGACCAACCTAGATAGCATATTGAAAAGCAGAGACATTACTTTGCCAACAAAGGTTTGTCTAGTCAAGGCTATGGTTTTTCCTGTGGTCATGTATGGATGTGAGAGTTGGACTGTGATGAAGGCTGAGTGCTAAAGAATTGATGCTTTTGAACTGTGGTGTTGGAGAAGACTCTTGAGAGTCCCTTGGACTGCAAAAAGATCCAACCAGTCCATTCTGAAGGAGATCAGCCCTGGGATTTCTTTGGTAGGAATGATGCTAAAGCTGAAACTCCAGTACTTTGGCCACCTCATGCAAAGAGTTGACTCATTGGAAAAGACTCTGATGGTGGGAGGGATTGGGGGCAGGAGGAGAAGGGGACGACAGAGGATGAGATGGCTGGATGGCATCACTGACTCAATGGACGTGAGTCTCAGTGAACTCTGGGAGTTGGTGATGGACAGGGAGGCCTGGCGTGCTGCGATTCATGGGGTCGCAAAGGGTCGGACACGACTGAGCGACTGATCTGATCTGATCTGATCTGATATAGCTCTATGAAATTGTATTAAATGTGTAGCTCTGTGTAAGCACCAACCACCACCCACCATCACGATATTTAATTGCACATCATCACAATACTCCCTGATGTCACCCTCTTCCCACCAATGATCCTGTCTCCATCTCTATAATTATGTTATTTCATAAATGAAATGGATCATGCAATACACATCTTTTTGAGACTTTTTTTTCCACTCAGCATAATTAATCTTGGGTCATCCAAGGTGTTGTCTGTGTGGAGAGTCTGTTCCCTTTTATTGTGGCGTGGTATTCCATGTTACAGATGTGCACAACTTTTAATCATGCACCACTGAAGGACATTTGGGTAGTGTGCATTTTGGTTAGTACGAACAAAGCTCCTAAGAATATTCTTGTATAAGTTTCTGAGTGAAAATATGTTTTTTATTTCTCTGGGATACATATTCAAGAGTGCAACCAACTGGGTCATATTGACAGTCATTTTTAGTTTTAAAAGGAACTGCTAAACTATTTTCCATAGTAGCTATGTCATCTCATACTCTAACCAGCAGTGTAAGAGTGACCCAATTTTTCCACATTCCTGCCAGGATTTGGTGTTGCAACTATTTTTGTTTGTTTGTTTGTTTCAGTCATTCTGATAAGCTATATAGATATCTCATTGAGATTTTAGTTTCCACTTCTTATTGCCAAGAAGAGGTTGTGGGTCCTAGCTTCCAACTAGACTTTCTGTGACACCTCCCTCACTGGGAGAGGTAGGGATGCCCAGTCACTGCTTCCTACATGGACACCACTAACACCATAGAGAGCGTGTGGTCCTCCTAACTACTGGATTGTAGTGAAAAGTTGTGACTTATGACTAAGCCTGCTCTGAAGCCAATCCACTGGGGAAGAGAAGAGGTGCCTGGTTAGTGCTATAAGGAGGTGTGGATGTCCAGTCTCCCCACAGAGTGTCCGTTGATACTGAGATGGGGGAGGCTGCCTCCAACCAGTGGAGATGGAAGTCCTGGATTCCTACAGGACATCAGAGTCTTCTGACATCACCCCAGCAAGTAACTAGGGGTGCCCCCTTACCACTTAGCAAGAATGGAAATAATCCTGGCTCCTGACTCTGCCTTTGTGGGGCCAGTTTTTTTTCTGTGGTATTGGCTGGAATAGAGAGACAATTATATAAATGCATTCCCTTTTGCTATACTGCCCCTTTCCTGGTAGTCCCTTGGCTAGAGAGAGCAGGTTTTTGTCAGCGATTTATTTGGTCTGTATCCTTTGGCATACTTATCTGGGTTTCTGGTTTCTTTAGTTTCAAGTTTGGGATGTATAAGGCAAAAAGAAAATCTTGGAAACTCACCACCTCATTGTTCCTCTGATCTCAAGGTACCTAGCCAGGCTTCCTTCTTCTCTCCATCTTTTAAAGTCTTATGTTTATTTTATATATAATGTCCATTGTTGTATGTAGGGGAAGGAATAGGGGTAAGTACATTCACTCCATCTTCCTAAAAATGGAGGTTGAGCACATTGAATTTTACATTTGCTTCTGTATTTTCTAATAGTTTCTTTTTATCTGAACTTGTTTCACTAATTCTTTCTTCAGTGTTGTCATATTGGCTTTTAAATTGAACCAGTGAGTTTGGAAGCAGAGTTACACAGCAGCTTGCAGTTCATGGATTTCTAACTGGCTTATTTTCAAATCTGCAGTATCAATCTACATAATTTTAGTTCTGAGATTTTAAAATTTGATATTCTATTTATAAGCATGTTAAGCATAGCTGCTGCTGTTTTACACTGGTAATTCATTATCTGGAGTAACTCTGGAGCAGTTTCTGGTATCTTTCCTTTCTGTTGACTTTTGTTATTTTGTCTCTTTGTGTGCTAGGTTCCCTTTGAGTTTGTGCTGAGTAAGAATCACCTTAATTGATTTTTATCTCATGAGACTTTGAGGCTATTATTATGATCAAATTACATGAGTAATTCTCTCAATCCTTTTTGGGGCTTCCCTTGTGGCACAGCTGGTAAAGAATCTGCCTGAAATGTGGGAGACCTGGGTTCAAGCCCTGGGTTGGGAAGATCCTCTGGAGAAGAGAAAGGCTACCCACTCCAGTATTCTGGCCTGGAGAATTCCATGGCGTCATTAAGAATTGAACATGCTGTTGCTGCTGCTGCTAAGTCACTTCAGTCATGTCTGACTCTGTGTGACCCCATAGACAGCAGCCCACCAGGCTCCCCCGTCCCTGGGATTCTCCAGGCAAGAACACTGGAGTGGGTTGCCATTTCCTTCTCCAATGCATGAAAGTGAAAAAGTGAAAGTGAAGTCGCTCAGTTGTGTCTGTCTCTTCGGGACCCCATGGACTGCAGCCTACCAGGCTCCTTCCATCCATGGGATTTTCCAGGCAAGAGTACTGGAGTGGGTTGCCCTTGCCTTCTCCAGTTGAACATGACTGAACAACTTTCACTTTCACTTGTATATAATTGACTTTGTCCATAATACAAAATGTTTTAAAAAGGAATTGAAGGAATGCAGGGAAAAGATGATAGTAAGGTTTAACTTTATCATCTGAAATGAAACAATGAAGGTTCTAAAATTCCCAAAGTGC
Source organism: Bos indicus (assembly GCF_029378745.1). Classification (NCBI taxonomy): domain Eukaryota; kingdom Metazoa; phylum Chordata; class Mammalia; order Artiodactyla; family Bovidae; genus Bos; species Bos indicus. The sequence goes on from NC_091783.1 coordinate 24,172,333, forward strand.
TGTGAGCCTACAGCCTCAATGCTGAATGCTAAGTTATCTAGTACTCAGGCCAGGTGTCTATTTAAGTTAGCAGAGCAGAGGATCAAAGTTGCCTCTTCAAAGAGAACTTTTACATTTGGTGTTCCTAAATAGATTCATAGTAATCCTCAGAGGAAAAAGTATAATGTTAATTTCCTTGCATTTAAACATAATTTAGTTTTGATTTTTATATATAGGCATAGAAATTGAAAGTGAAAGTGGCTCAATCGTGTCCAACTCTGTGACCCATGGACTATGCACTCCACGGAATTCTCTAGGCCAGAATACTGGAGTGGGTAGCCTTTCCCTTCTCCAGGGGATCTTCCCAACCCAGAGATCGAACCCAGGTCTCCCACATTGCAGGCAGATATATTATATAGGCATTACATTATATTAAATACATATTCTGATATTACCAGTTCTTGAGTTGATAATTTTTAGTGAAATTAAACATAAACTAATTTTGATTCATGATATTTAAATGTTTTTCTTTCTAATTAGGTTTCAAATGACTGTAAATAACCATGCCTGAAAAGAAGATAATTTCCTGTTCTCCCATTGGAGGAGAGCAAACCAAGAAAGGTAAGTTTATCCTTAAGTGATTTTCTTTGAAACTGAAGTTGCATAGATAAATGCTATTCAGGTCACTCATAGAAGAAAGACAATTTTAAGTATAGTAATCTTCTCCAAGGCCAGGGGATCACAAAACCAAAACTTACTGGGGTCAGAAAGATGAGGTAAGCAGAAGGAGTAAATCAGTTTAAGGGAAATTCATTGTATGGCCTGGGCTTCCCTGGTGGTTCAGAGGTAAAGAATTTGCCTGCCAATGCAGGAGATGTGTGTTCAATTCCTGGTTCGGGAAGATCCCCTAGAGAAGGAAATGGCAACCCTCTCCATTATTCTTGCCTAGAAAATCCCATGGACAAAGGAGCCTGGCAGGCTCCAGTCCATGAGGTTGCAAAAGAGTTGGACACTATTTAGTAACTAAACAACAATTGTCTAAGTTATAATCAATTTCTTTTATAATTACTACTGACGTATGGTATAGGTAGTACAAAAGGTAGGTAATACAATAATGGTCTGCAGGAGTCAGCTCTTACTAGCTCATGTGGGCCAACTGTATACACATCTCTTCTCAATTCTACTCTATTGACTGGGTGAAATTGGCTATGGTGATAGTACTTACTGGTTATTAAAATTTTGCCAGCACACCATTGAAAAGAAACATACAAAGTTCAAAATGAAAAAAAAAAAAAAACTTGTATAATCATATTTTTAAAAGTTGTATTACATTTTATTGCCTTACTTTGCATCCTGAATCCCTTTGCATCTTTTATTCTGCATCATGTTAGCAGTATAATGTCTTAACAAGATACAGAATAGAGGTCAGCAAATGACAGTGCACAAGCCAGATCTGGTCCACAGCCCTTTCCCTACAGCCCAAAAGCCACAAATAATTTACATTTGTAAAGGGTTGTAAAAAGAAAAAAAACAAAGAGGGATATGCAACAGAGACAGCATGTGACCCACTAAACCAAAATTTTTTACTATCTGGATCTTTATAGAAAAAAGTCAGCAAATCCTTGGTATAGAATTTTGTCTTGAGTACTGTAACTGGGAACAATAGGCTTCATATGAGTTATCTACTGCTGCCCTAAGGCCATGTAACAATCAACCACAAAAATGCAGGCACACAGAGCATCATCAACATTCCTTTTAGCTCACATGTACTGAGTGGTCCTCAAGTGGGGCCAGACTGCTCACTCACGCATCTGCAGTAAGCCACAGGCCAGCCAAGCACCAAGACATAATCTTGCTCATTTGGGCAGGCTTTTCCAAACCTAGGTCGTTGCTGGGAAAACCAGGCTGACTTAACCCTGCAACTCTCTGTCTCTTATACTCCTACAGGAGCCTGATCTCATGGCTTAAGAGGGGGAACAGAAGCTCCCAAGGCCAAGGCACAGAACTGGCTCATTTCTGCTACATGTTATCTGTCAAAGCAAGTCACAGGACTAGCCTAGAGTCAAGGGACAACAGATGAGACTCCACCTCTTAGAGATAGGTGTTTAAAGTCACACTGAAAAGGAAGGTGAATACTGAAAGGAGAAAATTTAGTGGGTCTATTATTGGAACAATTATATTATTGGAATATTGGATATTCAATTATATATTGGAATCAATTACCATTTTATTGGGGCTATAAAAGAAAGCAGTCATTTAGTAATTTCAAATATCATTGAGGTATTGCACAGTGGATTTCAATGTAAGATTAGGAATTTGGTGTAGGATTTTCGTGTTCATCACCACATTTACATTCAGAATATTTCAGTAACTTTGGTTTTTAGCTCTTTATTCATTCTGTCAATATTATTTGAAAAAAATGATGTTATATCATTTTCACAGAGTTTGTGTAGTGAAGTTGAAGCTAAAAATTTTCATTTCTGGAAAATTACCTCAACCTCAGATTAGCAAAATGGACCAGGTTGCTCACATAAAACAATTTTCCCAATGATACAATTTGGAAAGAGATAGGAAAATGAAATTATACTTATGCCTACCTCATGTTTAAATGTTTGAAAGAACTATTGAAAGTTTTGGGGTTAATTATAATGTTAATTAAAAAATTATAGTTTGTTCCAAGACTTCAGAGAGCTGAGTTGGTGACTTCCCTTTGAATAACCTGACAGACTCTTTGTTTTGTAATGGAACAGAAAGCGAATAGTCCAAACTGGTTTACAAGCATATGCTCTTGTGTGTGGTACATTAGGAGAAAGTTAATCTTGTTAAACACGACTTGGCATCTACTTTTTGTCTATGCAGTCAAGAAATACACACAGTCAGAAACACACACACACATACACGGCACTGTATAATGGAGTATAAGTGTTCTTTGATATAGGTTATTGCTGCAAATTCATATGAAATGGAAATATATCTAGTTGGCTCTGTGGAAAATAACATGATTAATAAGTTGTCGTTTGAAATGTAAGTTATCCTTAGCAAGTTCAGGATATTTGTATTTAAATGACATTGATCCAATATTGGAATGCTGGCACAAATAGTGATTATCACTTAAAATTAATTTCTATCTCTGGCGTCATACCATCATTAAGCTCTCCCCATCCTCTCTGAAAGAAAACTAACACTATAGAGAACATTCAGCTTACCAAGCAAAGCACTGAGATGATCATGTTCAAACTATAGAAACTTACTAGTCTTAGAAAATTTTAACCTTTTAAGCCTAAAAGTTTTAATATTGCTGGATGATATATTGAACCTAATTATGTGCCAACCTTTGAAATGGCTTGTCATTAACATCACAAAAACACAATGTCAGATCTTATTTATTAACTTCTACCAGATGACACTCAACATAATAATACTTTTTTCTTCATATCAAAAATAAATCCTTTCCTTATGTTGTATCAATCACCCTGAAACTACTGTGGTTATATCAAAATTCTTATTATACTATAAATAAGGGTAGCAAATTGCATGATTATTTTGTGCTCTCAGTTGAAATAAAAGTGACACAAATTATTAAACTTTCCAAATGTTCTGTACAGTCATAGCCATAACTTAAACATGTTGACCAACAGAATTTTCACATGACTCATCTTTGCAAAGAGTGAGCTCTGGGATAATACCTTCTATTACAATTAAAAACATATTTTTAGAAACTTACCATCTATAATATTGGGATTCTCAGGCAATATTTTCACGAAATACAGAAGTGCTTTTCATGACAGCATCACTTACTTATTTGTGTTAAGGTACCTTAGTTTTTCTATGTTTTTCTATTGTTTTTCATAATGTATATTTTCCATATAACAAGTAGAGACTGTATTTTTTTTTAAGAGAACAGCACCTTTCTATGTTGAGTATACCTTTCAAGTATGAAAGGAATATTTCATACTTGTAAAAATATCTGTAACATATATGTAAAGGACAAAGAACACTGAAAATCAAGTATCTGTGCATTCATAATGAATATTAAGAAACAGAACCCTATGTCCTCTTCTCTCTTCAAAATACATTTAGTTTCATGTATTAAGTGTAAATATGCTAATATACATGTTATATAGTTTTACATATTTGATCTCATAATTTTAACTGTCAGTAATTCACTAATTAATTAGTGCATTAATTCACTAATATTAGTTAGATCACCTGAAAATAATGAGTTCAGAGTTTTACTTTCTTCTATTGTTTAGTTTATCACCCAGGAAGCATTCTTGGAATTGCTAGTTTTTTTAATCAGTGTTGTTATATCTCAGATACATACAGATAATCCTTGAAATTCTTTCTGATAGAAAAAGATTCTGTGGTTTTACTTTGGTATCCTTGGTCTGTGTTCTTTCCAGCCTCATGGTACTACTTGTGTGTAATCTAATTCCTGGAGAAGGAAATGGTAACCCACTCCAATTTCTTGCCTGGGAAATACTATGGATAGAGGAGACTGGTGGGCTACAGTCCATGGGGTCACAAAAGAGTTGGACATGACTAAGCGACTAAACAACAAAATTGCTTAGTTTAGATCCTTTATTACTCTGTTAAATGTATGCAATACAATTGTGCTTATTTATCTCCCTGTTCCTGATTTTTGAGATGAGACTTTCAATATTTCACTACTAAATATTATTTTTACAAAGCATTTTTAATAGTTTACTATAAACTGTAAACATGTACTGAACTTTCTGAATGCTTTTTTCTACATCTATTTACAGTGTTTTACAATTAATTTTTTTTCTGTAATCTCTAAATTTAATTAGTTGCATAAGTGAATTTTCAGTTGTTAAACTTTTCATTCCTGGGACAAATTTAACTTTTTTATTTATTGTCTTAATATATTGTTAGATTTGGTCTGCTTTGTAATTTGTTTAGGATTTTTCCATATATGGTCTTAAGTAACATTGGCCCCTAAGTTTTCTTACATTGTTTTTATCTGATTTTAGTATAAAGGTGTTTATTAATCTCACAATTGAAGAAGATGTCTTCATTTTTTATTCTCTGAAAGAAAATATTCAATGTCACTTTCATTGAATGTTTGGCTGAACTTATGTCTTAATTTTTGTGGGGATATTAAATTATTGATATAAATTATTAGTTACAGGTCTGTTTATATTTAGGCTATTTATTCTTAATTCACTATTGAAAAATTATTATTTTTCCTTTAAAAGTTTATTTGGTTAAACTTTACATGTATTAAAACAATATTATTAATAATGTTTTATCTTTATATCCTTTGTATGCAATATTCCTCCTTTTCATTCACAACACTGTATTTATTTCTTCACTTTTGCTTTGATCAATTTTGCCAGATGTATTTATTGCTGTTAAATTTTTCAAAGTGGTAATTTCTCACCTTTTAAATTCTCTCTGGGTTTGTTTGTTTTTTTTCCCTGTTGTTGGACTGCTTTCTGTTAATTTCAGATATTACTGCCCCCTTATCTAACTTCTACTTTCTTTGAGTTTGTTTTTCCCACATATTCTTAATTTTGAATGCCTAAATCACTAATTTTCAGCCTTTTTTTTTTTCTTTTCTATTATAATTACCTAAAGCTACAAATTTCCCTTGACCTATCATTGACTTCCCTATAGCACAGATGGTAAAGAATCTGCCTGCAATGTAGGAGACCTGTGTTCGATCCCTGGGTCAGAAAGATCCCTTGGAGAAGGAAATGGCAATGCACTCCAGTATTCTTGCCTGGAGAATCCATGGACAGAGGAGCCTGGTGGGCTATAGTCCATGGGGTCACAAAAAGATGGACATGACTAAGTGACCAACACACACATCATAGACATAATAAAAAGAAAGAAAGCGAAAAGTGAAAGTGAAGTCGATCAGTTGTGTCGGACTCTTTGCGACCCCATGGACTGTAGCCTACCAGGCTCCTCCGTCCATGGGATTTTCCAGGCAAGAGTACTGGAGTGGGGTGCCATTTCTTTCTCCAGGAGATCTTCCCGACCCAGGGATTGAACCTGGGTCTCCCGCATCGTAGACAGACGCTTTACCATCTGAGCCACCAGGGAACCATAAGAAAAAAGAACTGGATGTCAAATCAGACTCATGAAGATTGACTCAGCATACATAGTCTCTCAGCATGTAGCTTTGTTCAGTGCTGTTAAAGGTAATATTGTATTTAACTTTAAAACAGAGTTATAATTCACACACTACCATAAAAATTCATCTCTTTCTTTCAATTTGGGGTTTTCAGTACAATCACAAGGTTTTGCAACCACTGTATTCTATGTTGCTTCAGTCGTGTCCACTCTTTGGGAGTCCATGGACTACAGCTCTTCAGGCTCCTCTGTCCATGGAATTCTGCAGGCAAGCATACTGGCATGGGTTGGCATTTCCTTCTCTGGGGATCTTCCTCACCCAGGGATCGACTCTGCATCTCATAAGTCTCCTGCATTGGCAGGCAGGTTCTTTAGCACTAAGGCCACCTGGGAAGCCCTTTTTTTTTGCCATTATAATCCCAGTATACGTTCATAACCCCCAAAACACCCCTATACCATTATAGAGCTGCCACTCTCTATTCCCCCTCCACCCAGTCCCTGGAAACCACATATTTACTTGCCTTGTGGGAACACTGTGGGCCTGGTGGGTGTTGACTAGTTCCTGGTGAAGCCAGGCAGCATAGCCTCCTTTGAGCCTGCCCACTGCACGTGCGTGGTGAAATTCAGTGTAAGGCCCATGGTCAGGCTCGCTGTGGAATCCAAGAACCCAGCTGCTCCCTCCAAGCCGGGCAGGAGGAGCGGCCAAAGCCACAGGCCAAATTGGATCTGGAAGGGCGATGCATCATGGAGGAGTCAGGGAACATGTCTTTGCAGGTGCAGTTGATCCACACCCGGTGATATGCTGGGAGGACCTCACTTGCAGCCCCTATCAAGAAATCCAATCAGGTCAACTGGTCCTGTGAAGTCGTCGGCGAAAGACTCAAATGCACTTTGCCTATTCAAGAACTGCGATAGGCACAACCGGCTGCACATGGAAGTGTTGTCCTTCCCCGATGGCCTGACAATGGACATCAAGAGAGAGCTGTCGGCCATCAGGAGCCCAAGCATCCACCCGCTACCTGACAAAGTTCGAGGGGGACGTGGCCGAGAATCGCAAAATGTGGTGCTTGGGGCCGCCGGCACCAGCCTGACCTCCTCAAGGACATCACCACGAGTGTGCGTCCCTCAAGGAGATCATGTATGGCGTGTTGACTGGTGTCCCGGAAGGCGCTGCGCCAGGAGGACGCGCGGGACCTGCGCTTTGAGGTCCTTGATGTAACGCCGCCCAAGGGTGCCACACAGATCACTGCCCGCCTGGTGCCAACTCTACTCCGCGTACCTACTGCCAGCCCGGGTTCATGGAGCCCGGTATTTTGTGGAGACCCGGTGTCAGGAGCAACTGTTCAGTGGCATCCATGGTATCCGCTGGTACAGAAGCGGGGCCGCATCTTCCAGCAGCCCCAGGTGGCCTGCACCCCATATTTGTCATGAAGGCCTGTCAGCATCCTTGGGCCTCACCGCCGACCTGAGGTCCCACAGAGGTGGGTGGCCAGTCCTTCCCGAGGGTTTGTGTGACCACTTTCAGTCCAGCCCAAAGGAGTGTTTGCCGACACCAGCGCCCCAGCCAGGTCGCGGCGGGGACGTGCAAGCGCAGAGGCCGGAAGGAAGGCATGGCGGCTGCACAACTTCCAGGACAATTCCTGGCGCGGCACATGCTCAGGCATGATTGCCCGGAGCGTCCAGCCGGGATTTCTCAAGATATCGCGAGAACGTCGAGAGGCAGGGATGCTCTGCTATGGGATTCAGGTGCACACTAGGTGTTACCTGTCAACCTTAAAGCTTGATGGCCTTTCTTCTGATGTTTAATCAGGATTTCATAGGTAACAGAATTGCTTTCATAGCAGGGACTTATTTGGTGGGTGGGGGTGTGGGGAGGAGAGATGGGAGGCTGTTTCGGACAGTTCATATAAATGAATGGGTGAAATAGTTGGTTTTGTCTCTCTTCTTTTAAATTATAACTATGTCGAGATTCTTTTTTGTGTCTGAATAATATTCCGTTGTATGAATATTCCACATATTGTTATATAAATTCATCAGTAGATGGGTATTTGGATTATTTCCACTTTGGGGCTGTTATGAATAATGTTGTTATGAATACTGAAGTAAAAGTTTTTTATATGGACATCTGTCTTCACTTCTGTTTGCACTGGATGGAATTGGGTCATTTGGTAACTTGATGTTTGACCTTCTGAGTAATTGCCATTTTTTTTTTTTCCAAAGCAGCTGCAATATTTTACATTCCAAACAGCAATATATGAGGATTCCTGTTTTTCTACCCCTTGTCTACACTTGTTAAATTCTGTTAGTTTTTTAAAGCTTTATTAGAGCAATCTTAGTGGGTGTGAAATGGCATCTTTTTGTGGTTTTGATTTGCATTTCTTTAATAATAATTAATGATGAGGATCTTTAAATATCTCTGCTGTCACTTGTATATCTTCTTTGGAGAAATACCTCTTTAAATCTTTGGCCCATTTTTAAATTGGGTTGTTAGTATTTTTCTACTATTGAGTCATACTAATTCTTTATATTTTTTAGAAACTAGACTTTTATTAGATATATGATTTATAAATGTTTTGCTTGTAGTAAGGGTTGTGTTTTCACTTTCCTTTTTTGGAGTTTTTATATGACTTTTTAAAAATTGAGATATAGTTGATTTATAGTGTTTCAGGTGTACAGCAAAGTGATTCAGTTAGTGTTTTCACTTTCTTGATACTGCCCTTTGCAGCACAAAATTTTTATTTTTGTCCCTTTGATGTCATATCCAAGGTAACATATATTTACTCCTCCTTTTCACATATATTCACTCCTATGTTTTTTTGTAGTTATAGTTTTGTCTCTTGTAGTTAAGTTTATAATCCATTTTGAGTTAATTTTTGACATGGTTTGAGGTAGGAATCAAAATTCTTTCTTTTGCATTCATTTACCCAGTACTGACTGTTGAAAAATGACTGTTCTTTCCTCACTGAATAATCTTGGCATGCTTGTAAAAATCAACTGACTGTAAATATGGGTTTATATCAGGAATCTTAATTCTATTCCATTGAGCTACGTGTTTGTCTTTATGGCAATACCACACCGGCTGATTATTATACATTTGTAGTAATTTTTGAAATCAAGAAGTATGATCCCCCCAAGTTTGCTCTTCTTTTTCAAGATTAATCCAACTAAACTAGGTCCCTTGCATTTCCATGTTAGGGTCAGTTTGAGAATTTCTGGGGAAAAATGGCTATTGAAATTTGATAGAAATTGCATTGAACCTGTAGATCATTTTGAAGAGTTTTGGTGTCTTCAAAAAGTAATGTCTTAGAATCCACTAACACAAGGTATTTTTCTATTAATTTAGATTTTTTTTCACTGTTTTGTATGTAGATTCTAGTGAAACTTAACCCAAACAAATTTTGCACTTATTTTGTTAATTTTATTCCTATTTTATTTTTTTTGATGCTTTTATTGTATCTTGTATGCTTTTTATTTCACTTTCTTGCCTAATGACTCTGACTCAAACCTGCAGAACAGTGTTGAATAAAAATGGAAGAGTCTAGATACGGTTGTCTTTTTCCTGGTCTTAGGGGAAAGAAACTTCATTCTTTACTGTAATATCTTATGTTAGGTATGGATTTTTTACAAGGTAAAAAAATCATGTTGAACAAGTTTTCTACTATTCCTATTTTATTGAGTGTTTTTTATTTTTAATCAAGAATTGGTTTGAATTTTGTCAGAAATTTTTCTGCATCTATTGAAATGTGTTGGTTTCTTCTTTTTATTAATATTAATATCCATATTGCTGTTTGATTTACATGTTGAAATATTTATGGGCTATATCTCACTTGGACATGATGTATAATTCTTTTAACATGCCTCTAGACTTAGTTTCAGAGAAGGCAATGGCACCCCACTCCAGTACTCTTGCCTGGAAAATCCCATGGACAGAGGAGCCTGGTAGGCTGCAGTCCATGGGGTGGCTATGAGTCGGACAAGACTGAGCGACTTCACTTTCCCTTTTCACTTTCATACATTGGAGAAGGAAATGGCAACCCACTCCAGTGTTCTTGCCTGGAGAATTCCAGGGACGGTGGAGCCTGATGGGCTGCCTGTCTATGGGGTCGCACAGAATGGACATGACTGAAGCGACTTAGCAGCAGCAGCAGACTTAGTTTCAGAGAAGGCAATGGCACCCCACTCCAGTACTCTTGCCTGGAAAATCCCATGGACGGAGGAGCCTGGTAGGCTGCAGTCCATGGGGTCGCAAAGAGTCAGACAGGACTGAGCGACTTCACTTTCACTTTTCACTTTCATGCATTGGAGAAAGAAATGGCAACCCACTCCAGTGTTCTTGCCTGCAGAATCCCAGGGATGGGGGAGCCTGGTGGGGTCGCACAGAGTCAGACACAACTGAAGAGACTTAGCAGCAGCAGCAGACTTAGCTTGGTAGTGTGTTGTGAGGATCCATATTCCTAAGGAAGTATTTTTTTATATATTCTTATTTTCTTGTAATGTCGGGGTTATATGGGGCTCATATATATATTTAGCAAGTATCGCTCCTCTTTCATTGTTTGGCAAAATTTATGAAGCTTTAGTGAAACATTCTTTAAATATTTGATGATGTTCACCAATGAAACCTTGTGTTCAAGGATTTTTTCTTTGTGGGAGGATTTCTTTTGTTACTGTTTTAGTTTTTTTTACTTGTTATAGTTCTATTCAGACTTTTTATTTTTCCTTGAATCAATTTGGTAGTTTGTGGCTTTCTAGGAATTTGTTCATTTCATTTAGATTACGTAATTTATTGGCAGACACTTGTTTATAGTATTCTCTTATAAACTACTCTCTAAGATAGTAATATGCTTCTTTCATTCTAGCTTTTACTACTTTTAGTGTTGACTTTTTGTTCCCTTGGTTAGTTAGGCTACAGTTTGTCAATTTTGTTAATCTTTTCAAAGAACCACCTATACTGTTTTCCACAACTGTATCAAATTATTAGTAGTGTGGGTATATCAGTATTGCCACAACATACCACATCGTATCTAATCATAATTATATAGTTCACTTCAGTTAAGGTAAATTGCTCAATCCTATCTGACTCTTCATAACCCCATGGACTGCAGCACACCAGGCTTTCCTGTCCATCACCAACTGCCAGAGCCTACTCAAACTCATGTTCATTGCGTTGGTGATTCCATCCAACCATCTCATCCTCTGTCGTCCCCTTCTCCTCCCTCCTTCAATCATTCCCAGCATCAGGTCTCTTCCAATGAGTCAGTTCTTCACATCAGGTGGCCAAAGCATTGGAGTTTCAGCTTCAGCATCAGTCCTTCCAATGAATATTCAGGACTGATTTCCTTTAGGATTGACAGGTTGGATCTCCTTGCAGTCCTAGGGACGCTCAAGAGTCTTTTCCAACACCACAGTTCAAAAGCATCAGTTCTTCGGTGCTCAGCTTTCTTTTTAGTCCTGCCCTCACATCTATACATGACTCCTGGAAAAACCATAGCTTTGACTAGACAGACCTTTGTTGGTAAAGTAATGTCTCTGATTTTTCATATGCTGTCTATGTTGGTCATACTTTTCTTCCAAGGAGCAAGTGTCTGTTAATTTCATGGCTGTAGTCACCATCTGCAGTGCTTTTGAAGCCCAGAAAAATAGTCTCTCACTGTTTCTATTGTTTCCCCATCTGTTTGTCATGAAGTGATGGGACTGGATGCTGTAATCTTAGTTTTCTGAATGTTGAGTTTTAAGCCAACTTTTTCACTCTCCTCTTTCACTTTCATCAAGAGGCTCTTTAGTTCTTATTTGCTTTCTGCCATAAGGGTGGTGTCATCTGCGCATCTGACATTAGTGATATTTCTCTTGGCAATCTTGATTCCAGCTTGTGCTTCATCCAACCCAGCATTTCCCATGATGTACTCTGCATATAAGTTAAAAAAGCAGGGTGGCAATATACAGCCTTGACATACTCCTTTCCCGATTTGGAACCAGTCTGTTGTTCCATGTCCAGTTCTAACTGTTGCTCCTTGACCTGCATACAGATTTCTCATGAGGCAGGTCAGGTGGTCTGGTAGTCCCACCTCTTGAAGAATTTTCCACAGTTTATTGTGATCCACACTGTCAAAGGCTTTGCCGTAGTCAGTACAGCAAAAATAGATATTTTTCTTTAATTCTTTTGCTTTTTCTGTGATCCAATGGATGTTGACAATTTGATATCTGGTTTCTCTGCCTTTTCTAAATCCAGCTGACCATGTGAAAGTTCACGGTTCATATACTGTTGAAGCCTTGGAGAATTTTGAACATTCTTTGCTAGCGTGTGAGATGAGTGCAATTGTGCAGTAGTTTGAATGTCCTTTGGCATTGCCTTTTTGGGGGATTGGAATGAAAACTGACCTTTTCCAGTCCTGTGGCCACTGCTGAGTTTTCCAAATTTACTGGTGTATTGAGTGCATCACTTTCACAGCATCATCGTTTAGGTTTGAAATAGCTCAACTGGAATTCCATCACCTCCACTAGCTTTGTTCATAGTGATACTTCCTAAGGCCCTCTTGACTTCACATTCCAGGATGTCTGGCTCTAGGTGAGTGATCACACCATCATGGTTACCTGGGTCATGAAGATCTTTTATTGTATAGTTCTGTGTATTCTTGACACAATATAAATTTAAAATTGCTCTAATTTAAATTTAAAGTTGCTCTAATTTACATTTTTATTATCAAAGAGAAAAAATAATTTTATGTGCTTATTTAATCTTTTTATTTAGTCTTGTTTGAACCTTCTGATGGTGATTTGGTAATTTTTATAAACATGAATGGCTCAGCAGTAAAGAATCTGCCTCCGTTGCAAAAGATGCAAGAGACGTGGGTCTGATCCCTGGGTCCGATCCTTAGGTTGCAAAGATCCCATCAAGGAGGAAATGGCAACCCACTGCAGGATTCTTGCCTGAAAATTTTTGTTTATTTCAAACGGTGCTCTAGAAACATCCTTGTACACATATTCTGTGTGACTAAGATATACTCACTAATAGAACTGATAGGTACATGGTATGTGTGTCGTTGACTTTATTGAATAATATACTCGCTAATTTCCAATGCCATGGCAGTGTAGGAATGTTTCAGTTACTCCATTTTCTTTCTACCATGTGATATTACTACACTTTAAAATTATTAGCCATTTACATATGACTTAAGTGTATCTAATTGTGATTTTCATTTGAATTTTTCTGTCTGCTATGAAGTTGAATTTTTTTAATGTGCTTTTGGGTATTTTGGTTTTTATTTTTCAAAATTGACTATTTGTGTCTTTTTTTCTGGTTTTCTAATGAGTCACATAGTTTTTCTTCTTAATTTGTAAGAGGTCTTAAATTAATGTGAATAATAGCCTGAAATCAATTGTATGTAGCTAATATCCTCTTATACTTGTGCCTTATATTTTTAATTTACTTATTATTTAGTATTGCCTTTTGATGAACAATGGAGAAGGCAATGGCACCCCACTCCAGTACTCTTGCCTGGAAAATCCCATGGACGGAGGAGCCTGGTAGGCTGCAGTCCATGAGGTCGCTAAGAGACAGACACGACTGAGCGACTTCACTTTCACTTTTCACTTTCACGCATTGGAGAAGGAAATGGCAACCCACTCCAGTGTTCTTGCCTGGAGAATCCCAGGGATGGGAAAGCCTGGTGGGCTGCAGTCTATGGGGTCACACAGAGTCAGATATGACTGAAGCGACTTAGCAGCAGTAGCAGTTTGATGAATAAAAGTTTTTTTTCAAGCTTTTTATATGTTATTTCTTTCTATATTTTTTCTTATCTATATGTCATTTTTCTTCTCTATATGTCTCTTTCTTTTTATATGTTATTAAGACAGTCTCTACCCTGAAATTATGAAGATATCCATCCACATTCTGTCTCAACATTTTTGAGTTTTGACTTTCACATTTAGGTTTCAGTCTACCTCATATTGATTTTTTGTGTTATTTGAGTTGTGGTGTTTACTACTCTTTGTAGTTGATTACTTTTGACTCTATACTAATTATTATTCTTGGAAAATTATTTCTGGGTGTTTCATGAAACCTAAGAAATAGATGATTTCTTCTGCATTACATTTGCTTTTGCTTCTGCCAGAAACCTAGAGCTCTATTGATATGGTCCAAACTTAAAATTATTCGTGACTTGAGAGTTCCATGGACTTTCCAATGAAGAAAATCTAATCTTCAAGTGAGGACCACAAAGTCTCAGCGATGAGATTTTTTGTTTTTGTTTTCTTTTAGTGTACACTCAACATGGAGAACATTTCACTATAGTTCTTTGAGTTCTTTTAAAGGTTGTTGAGGTGGTTTATGTTCTGTTGATTTCTGGTTTACATTTACTCTGAAGCTGTAGCCCTTTGCTGTCCAAAGTCAGTGTGAATTTGACAGTTTAGCTGGAAGTTAAGAGGTTTAACGTTTTTTGTTCTGTAGGCCCTTTAAAGTCTGTTGAAGCTTACGCTCTGTTTTGAGAATATATTTTTAGTATATTATAAAAAATACAAAAAGTGCTTTATAAGAAGTACAAAAGTATTTGAAAATAAAGAAAAAAATTTTCTTATCCAAGCTCATGGATGTTCTGTCCATAGAACTTTAAATTAAGAATTCTTGAGACTAGACTTTATTATTTTCTGTCACTTATATGTCATCAAACTTCTTTGGAGCTGGCCCAAGGTTTTCAGGAACTGCAAATGACCTTTACGTAATTGTCAATTTTATACTCTGTGCTCCAGAGAAAATTCTAGGTTCCTATCTCCTTTGATTTTTTTTCCTAATATTTTCTGTCTTGTTCAGCTTTTCTCTCATGTGTATATGTAATGATCATAATTAAAAAGACATGACATATATCATCATGATATATGGAAAAATTGATTTAATGAACCTATCCTGCCATTCCAAGAAATATGAGTACTATACCCCATTATTTTATGTTGAATTTTATTTTATATGAGAGAAATTTTTCTGGCTTAACAGTTTTAATCCCCTCTTAAATTCTGTTTCCTCCAAAATTTGAGAGATAATATGTTTTAGGATATTCCTCAAAGAGGGTCCTGCTGTATATAAATTATACATTATGCTTAAGGAAAAAAATGATTCTGAGATAAAATAAAACTGGGAAATTATATATAATTTGCCTTTTACTTGGAAATTTTTTAATGAGCACTAACATTGAAAGCCCTGAAATGTTCTACAGTGAAGATACTTGCTTAAACCATGTTATTTGATCATAGAATCTTTTCTTTATATACTTATTAGAGTATCATTGGATTATATATATATATATATATATGCATATGTATATATATTTAACTCTTTATTTTATATTAGAGTATAGGTGATTAAAAATGTGTTAGTTTCAGATGTACAGCAAAGTGATTCAGTTAAATATATATATGGATTTTGAACAGAATTTGAAAAATGGGACGACAGAGGATGAGATGGCTGGATGGCATCACTGACTTGATGGACGTGAGTCTGAGTGAACTCCAGGAGTTGGTGATGGACAGGGAGGCCTGGCGTGCTGCGATTCACGGGGTCTCAAAGAGTCAGACACGACTGAGCGACTGAACTGAACTGAACTGAACTGAAGAAATAAAAAGCAATCAGTTAAACTAGGACCTACCTTGAATTTTAAGATGCATCCTGATTTAATTAGTATGTTGAAAAATATTACCTTTAAAAGCAGTTATTTCTCCAAAGAAGATATACAGATGGCTAACAAACACATGAAAAGATGCTCAACATCACTCATTATCAGAGAAATGCAAATCAAAACCACTATGAGGTACCATTTCACACCAGTCAGAATGGCTGCGATCCAAAAGTCTACAAATAATAAGTGCTGGAGAGGGTGTGGAGAAAAGGGAACCCTCTTACACTGTTGGTGGGAATGCAAACTAGTACAGCCACTATGGAGAACAGTGTGGAGATTCCTTAAAAAACTGGAAATAGAACTGCCTTATGATCCAGCAATCCCACTGCTGGGCATACACACTGAGGAAACCAGAAGGGAAAGAGACACGTGTACCCCAATGTTCAGCGCAGCACTGTTTATAATAGCCAGGACATGGAAGCAACCTAGATGTCCATCAGCAGATGAATGGATAAGAAAGCTGTGGTACATATACACAATGGAGTATTACTCAGCCATTAAAAAGAATACATTTGAATCAGTTCTAATGAGGTGGATGAAACTGGAGCCTATTATACAGAGTGAAGTAAGCCAGAAGGAAAAACATAAATACAGTATACTAACGCATATATATGGAATTTAGAAAGATGGTAACAATAACCTGGTGTACGAGACAGCAAAAGAGACACTGATGTATAGAACAGTCTTATGGACTCTGTGGGAGAGGGAGAGGGTGGGAAGATTTGGGAGAGTGACATGGAAACATGTAGAATATCATGTAAGAAACGAGTTGCCAGTCCAGGTTCGATGCGCGATACTGGATGCTTGGGGCTGGTGCACTGGGACGACCCAGAGGGATGGTGTGGGGAGGGAGGAGGGAGGAGGGTTCAGGATGGGGAACACATGTATGCCTGTGGCGGATTCATTTTGATATTTGGCAAAACTAATACAATTATGTAAAGTTTAAAAATAAAATAAAATTTGAAAAAATAAATAAATAAAAGCAGTTATTCCACATCTGTATGGAATTCATAATATGTATATCAATTTTGTCATATTGTATTCATCTTATGCTATGTATAATTTCATTATTCTAAACTGTATATGCCATAGATGAATGATGAAGAATGAAAATCTCACCTTGTGTTTTTTAGCTAAATTTTGTTGAAACTGGAGCCTATTATACAGAGTGAAGTAAGCCAGAAAGAAAAACACCAATACAGTATACTAACGCTTATATATGGAATTTAGAAAGATGGTAACAATAACCCTGTGTACGAGACAGCAAAAGAGACACTGATGTATAGAACAGTCTTATGGACTCTGTTGGAGAGGGAGAGGGTGGGAAGATTTGGGAGAATGGCATTGAAACATGTATAATATCATGTATGAAATGAGTTGCCAGTCCAGGTTCGATGCACGATACTGGATGCTTGGGGCTAGTGCACCGGGACGACCCAGAGGGATGGTATGGGGAGGGAGGAGGGAGGAGGGTTCAGGATGGGGAACACATGTATACCTGTGGCGGATTCATTTTGATATTTGGCAAAACTAATACAATTTTGTAAAGTTTAAAAATAAAATAAAATTTAAAATAAAAAGAAAAAAAAATAAGCCAAAAAAAATTGCACTATTTTTAAAATATGATGTTGCTGTATTATTGCACACACATAAATATATCTTTATTAACTCTAGCTTTAACTTTTAAATAGTAACTTTCAATACTATTTAGCTCAAGTTCTAGATTCCTTCAGAATTTGGTCATGTCAAGTTCTCTTTCTCAGGGGAAAATGTGTATAGTTTATTTAAAATTTTTTTCTGTTATTAGTATAATTTTTGTTTGGCTGTTCTTTTGGAAAAATTTAAATCATTCAAAGTAGTTATTAATGCTTTTATAGCACTATCTTTTATCATTTTTATACTATTTCAACAGTTGAAATCTCTTTTATGTTTTGCATATTCTTGCTGTAAATATACTTCTGCTTTGTTTTTATTTTTAGTGGGGTTTGGTACATAAATATTCTATTATTAAATATTAGCATAGATGTTTATTTATATCTGTAAAAGTGAAAGTGAAAGTCGCTCAGTTGTGTCCGACTCTTTGTGACTCCATGGACTTATATAGTCCATGGAATTCTCCAGGCCAGAATCCTGGAGTTGGGTAGTCATTCCCTTCTCCAGGAGATCTTCTCAACCCATGGTTTGAACCCAGGTCTCCCACATTGCAGCAGATTTTTTACCAGCTGAGCCACCAGGGAAGGCCTTATATCTGTATAATCTATCGAAGTATTTTACTACTATTAGAGTCAAAGAATCTATTTTTATCTTATAATTTACATACAGTGAAATGCACAAATGTTAAATTTTTCATTTATTTAACATTTAATATTTAACATATAAAATAATTCATTTTGATAAATGTGTACATCCCCCCATTTTAAATAGAAGATATATTTATCACCCCTGAAAGTTTCTCACCTTCCAGAGATAACCACTATCTTGATATATAAGAGTTTAGTTTTCTCTTTTTTTAAGGCTCATAACAATGGAATTATATAATGCCCTTTTTATGATTATTTTTGTTCTATGTACTTTTGAGTTTCACCACTGTTACTCTGTGTATTACTAGCTCATTATTTTTGCTACTCAGCATTATACTATTATATAACTACTCAATATTTTTTAAAAGTTGATTTTTCTAGAGATGGACATTTAGATTTCCAGTTTCTGTTATTAGTAAAGCTATCACAGATGTTCTTGGATATTTAATTATCTTGGGTAAAAGGGTAGTTGAGTGGAATTGCTGCATTGTAGAGTAAATCTATTTAAATTTGTAGGAAATGTATTTAACTTTATAGGATACCATCAAACAATAATATATTCTTCTATTTGAGAATTTTTAAACATTTCAGAGATTTTACAATGAAATAGATAAATTCCCTGCCCCTGTATATATATTCCTTCTTCCCAATAGTAACCAATCCTAATAATTTTTTGGCCAGTGTATATTATATGCATCTATAAATATCTATCAATGTCTGTATCTCTTTTTAAAAACAAAAAGTGATGTAAAAACTTACAGATCTATGTCTTGCTAATTTTCATTTAGCACTGTACATGGGACTACTTT
Organism: Bos indicus; assembly: GCF_029378745.1. Taxonomy (NCBI): domain Eukaryota; kingdom Metazoa; phylum Chordata; class Mammalia; order Artiodactyla; family Bovidae; genus Bos; species Bos indicus. The sequence goes on from NC_091783.1 coordinate 24,191,185, forward strand.
CTATATTGGCACATGATGACTTACCTGTTTGCTGTTTGCATAAATTTATTTATTTTTATTTTCCCGGCTTTATTGAGATATAATTGACATGTAATGTTTTAAGTTTGTCCTATCGTCATGCAGTCACTAAGTCATGTCCAATTCTTTGTGACCACGTGGACTGTAGACCTCCAGGCTCCTCTGTCCTTGGGATTTCCCAGGCAAAAATACTGGAGTAGATTGCCTTTTCCTTCTCGAGGAATCTTCCTGACCCAGGGGTCGAACCCAGGTCTCCTGAATTGCAGGCAGATTCTCTACCCCTGAGCCACCAGGGAAGCCATCCTGTGTAAATTTAGTTGTACACTATGATGATTTGATGTTTGTATGTATTGTAAAATGCTTACCACAATAAGATCATTGAACACATCCTTTACTTCACATAATTATCATTTTGTTGTTATGGAAAAATGTTTATAATCTACTTTCATTTCTATTTTCAAGTATATAATACAATACAGTTAACTATAGTCTCCATGCTGTACTTTAGATCTCCTGAAGTTTTCCTCTTACAACTGTTCCCTTTGACCAACATCTCCTCATTTCCCCGACCATTGATTTCCGGATTCTGTATTTTGTTCCATTCATCTATGCATCTGTATTCATGCCAGTACTGATAGCTTATGGTGAATGGTGTGATTGGATTCGTTATCTCTGAAGAAGATTTAACTTTGGGACCAGGGACCAGGGACCATGCTTGATCACTCAAGTGCTTTTGTGTAGCAGAGTTTTATTAAAGTGTGAAAAGAGACAGAGAAAGCTTCTGACACAGACATCAGAAGGGGGACAGAGAGTGCCCCCCTTGCTAGTTTTAGCAAGCTGCTTTATGTCTGTTAGAAAGCTATTAATCAGATAAGAGAGACACCTCAAGGCTGAGGGAGTTTCACCAGGCCCCTCTCCCACAATGTATATTTTTGAGCTAGGATGGCATGTGGTGTGTCATCCCCCAGTCATGAAACAATTGATATGAATACTGGTTTGTTGAGCTATTATCAGCCCAAGGTTTGAGAAAAGAAAAAAAAGTTAGTCCGAAAGGCAAATTCCAAAGCAAATACATAGTTTCATTAACATAACTTAAGAAAAACATTTCCATAAGAAAAACAAATTGGTTTGTTCAAGATTTGAGAAAAGTTAAATTCAGGTGGAACCAGGTGTCTGCATAGCAACACAAAATTTTAAGAGACACTTGCAGCCTATTCGGCGAAGGCAATAGCAACCCACTCCAGTACTCTTGCCTGGAAAATCCCATGGATGGAAGGAGCCTGGTAGGCTGCAGTCCATAGGGTCGCAAAGAGTCGGACACAACTGAACGACTTCACTTTCACTTTTCACCTTCATGCATTGGAGAAGGAAATGGCAACCCACTCCAGTGTTCTTGCCTGGAGAATCCCAGGGACGGGGGAGCCTGGTGGGCTGCCGTCCATGGGGTCACACAGTCGGACACGACTGAAGCGACTTAGCAGCAGCAGTAGCAGCAGCCTATTTCCTCTGTTTGGAGACCCCTGGCCTTCCTGCCTGTTACCCTCTCGGTACCATGCTGTTCTGATTATTATAGATGCAATATATTTTGTAGTGCAATTTGTAATGCAGTTTGAAATAAGGAAGTGTGGTGCTTTTGGCTATTAGGAGTTGTCCTTTTTTTTTAGGAGTCTGTTGATATTCCAAGAGAATTTTAGGATTTAAAAAAAATTCTGTGAGACATGCTATTGGAATTTTGATAAGAATTGAATTACGTGGACATTTTAACAATATTTACTCTTCTCATTAATGAAGAGTAAACCTTTCCACTTATTTGCTGTTCTTCAATTTCTTTCACCAGTATCTTACAGTTTTTTGTGTATGGATGTTTCAGTTCCTTGGTTAAGTTTATTCCTATGCATTTTATTCTTTTCATGCTATTGTAAATGGGTTTGCTTTGTCTGACATACCTATGTATAAGGTAATATACATTTATGTATCAGTTGCCTCTGATATCTTTTGGTTTCCATTTATAAGGAATGTATTTTTTCATCCCTTCATTTTGAGCTTATATATGCCCTTAAATCTGGAATGAGTCTCTTGTAGTAGCATATATATAGATACGTCTTGTTTTTTGTTTTTTTTTTTTAATTTGCTCAACCACTCTGTGCTTTTTTATTGGAGAGTTTAATTCATTTTCATTAAAAGTGATTATTGACAGATGAGGATTTCCTAACGGCATCTTGTTGATATTTTATGCATGTTTTGTAGTTCTTTTGTTTAGTTGTTCTTCTCTTGCTGTCTTCCTTTTTGAATTGATGATTTTTCATAGCAGTATACTCTGATTCCCTTCTTTTTTTTCTTTGTGTGTCTACTATATGTTTTTGCTTTGTGGTTTCTTTAAAGCTTAAATGAATTATTTAATAGATGTAACAGTCTATCTTGAGCTGATAGCAACTTAAGTTCAATCACATGCAAAAACTCTACCCTTTTAAATACCCTGCCTCCAGATTTTGTGTCTTTGATGTCACAATTTAAATCTTTTATATTTTGTATCTATTAATAAATTATTGCAGTTATAGCTATTTTAGTATTCCTGTCTTTTAACTTTTATACTAGAGTTAAATATTTAATACCTCACTATAGTATTGGAGTATTCTATATTTGAATATACACTTACCTTTACTGACTTGTTTTATGTTTTTATTTTTGTGTTACTAATTCATATCCTTTTAACTTGAAAAACTCCTCTCAGCATTTCTTATAAAGCAGGTCAAATAGTGATGAGCTCTCTCAGTTTTTTGTCAGAAACTCATTCTTTTTCACTTCTGAAAGATAAGTTTGCCAACAAAGAAGCTGAGGTCCTCTGCAGAGCAGGCACTGGGAAACATGATCATTGCTGCTTCATGCCTGATGTTGATAACCTTTACCATTTTTCCTGTGCCAGGCCATCTTTATGCCTCTCAGCTTTGCTGATCTCTGAGTGGGAGGAAATAAAGGACTATCCTTTGTGCAGTTCTCCCAAAATTTGATTCATAAGAATTGTTTATCATTTCAGTGCCCCCAAAGGGAAGCTGGTAGCTCCCACTTTCCCAGGGAGAGGGACTATTTCAGACCAGAGTTTTCTCAGCATGACCAGTGTCACTTACGGGACTGGATAATGCAGACAAAATGAAGCTCTCTTCCTTGCCATTTCGTGTGGTGGTTCTGTTTTTTATATTTTTGGTCCATGTGGCTGAAGTTTCTGAAGTGGACTCGAGCTTCCCAAGGCTATTTTTGTTTACATGTCACTGTCTGATTGTTAATGATTATTGGTAGATGGAAGCTAGGGTCTCCAACCCCACCGTTTTGGTGATGTTACTCTGAATGACTTTTTTTTTGCTTTTAATAGCTGTGTGCTATTTTGAATACCTTCTTGTAAGAGTTAAGCCAATCGAAAATGAAACATCTGAAGATATTCTACTATGTTTTTGTTTAATATCGATATTATAGTTGCTTTTTCAAGGACAACACTTTTACAACTTAGTTTTGTACATTATTTTGCTTATTTTAAATGTATATATTAACTACTCACGGAAATTTTTGTTTTCTTTTAAAAAGACAATGCCACATCACAAGCTTTGGTTCGATTTGTTACCCCTGAGGAAGCTGTTGAGGTTATTCATGAAGATAAGATGACAAACACTGAAGGTGAGGGCAGAATCTAAATTGTAGAGTAACCTATGTAAACTGTATTTATATTCACTCATTTGTTTCTGATGCCAGTGTTACATTTTTATTAAGAAATAAACCTAAATATCATTAATAGTTAACAATGACTGATATATAATATATGGACATAATATTTTAATAAATTTCATCAATAGTGTATTGTTAATTAAAATTTGATCATAATAATTGTTTATAATTTCAGAAGTTTATGAATTTTAAAAATAAACAGTTTCTTTATCCTTCATGTTAGGACTGACACATGCTGGAAATTTTCCAGTTCATTAAGGATATGTTTCTTAAAATGAAAAGAAGAAGGGCTAATGTTTGGGGGTTGTGAAATCCAGAATTAAAAATTGTTCATTGAGATTCCATGAAATGTTAGCTCAGAAAGTGTTTCTGGTGTCCTATGTGGAAAGAAGTAGAAAGAGATGGGTAAATGTATGCATTTTATGTATGCTGCGTGCTGAGTTGCTCAGTCGTGTCCAACTCTTTGTGACCCAATGGACTGTAGCCCGCCAGGCTCCTCTGTCCCTGGGGATTCTCCAGGCAAGAATACGGGAGTGGGCTGCCATGCCCTCTGCCAGGGGATCTTCCCAACCCAGGGATCAAACCCGGGTTTCCCACATTGCAGGTGGATTCTTTACCATCTGAGCCACCAGGGAAGCCCCATTCTATAGTGTTTCATATTTTTTCTCAGATCATTCTCGTGGAGAATTCCATATTTATCAAAATATTTAATCTTAATTTTTGTTAATTTAAGCCCAGTTCATCACCTGTGCTTCTGACCAACTACTATATATTATTAGTGGTTTCAGTTTATACCCCTGCCTACCTAGGTTTTGATTAATTTGCTACAGTGGCTCACAGGACTCAGAGAAACATTTTACTTACTAGGTTACTGGTTTATTATAAAAGAATATAATACAGGAACAGCCAGATGGAAGAGGGGCATAAAACAAGATATGGAGGAAGGTCACAGAGCTTCCACAAGATATGGAGGAAGGGATGTTGTCTCCAAGCATTCCAGTCCCCCCAAATCTTCATATATTCAGCAACCAAGAAACTCTCAGTTCCCTGTCTGGTTGAATTTTTATGGAGTCTTCATCATTTGGGCAGGATTGATTAAATCACTGACCAGAGATTGTTGATTCACCCTCCAGGCCCTCTCCCCTCCCCAAGGGTCAGAAGTTGGTGGCGAGACTGAAAAGTCCAACTCTGTAATCAGAAGATTGGTTTTCCTGAGTCCCCATCCTTATCTGGGGTCCAAAAATCACCTCATTAGTATAAAAAATGACATTTTAATTGCTCTCATCAGTTAGGAAATTGCAAGGGTTTTAGCATCTTTGTGCCAAAAACAGATCAAGACTAAATATGTATTGCTTATTCTAAATCATGGGAGCTTCCCTGATAGCTCAGTTGGTAAAGAATCCACCTGCAATGCAGGAGATCCCTGTTCAATTCCTGGGTCAGGAAGATATGCTGGAGAAGGGATAGGCTACCCATTCCAGTATTCTTGGGCTTCCCTTGTGGCTCAGCTGGTTAAGAATCTTCCTGCAATGTAGGAGACCTGGGTTCAGTTCCTGGGTTGGGAAGATCCCCTGGAGAAGGGAAAGGCTACCCACTCCAGTATTCTGGTCTGGAGAATTTGTGACTCTCTGGGTCACAAAGAGTCAGACATAACTGAGTGACTTTCAGTTTCACTTTCATTCTAAATCACAATATCAGAGCAGTGTATGACAAATGAATACTTTGGAACAAAAGTATCTTCAGTATTTTGAGTAACATCAATTTGTTTGTATGCCTTTTAAGAATTAAGAGAACTGTTAATGAATAAGGACAGATTTGAACTGAATATTGAAGGATATATTTGTATATGAAATGTGAGGAGGGAATTTAAGAAAGAATGGAATGAATCAAATAGTACGGTGAAATAACACAAAATATGGGAAAAGTAGGTTACTTTGAATTCAGCATAGGAAAAATCCAGAAATATAAAGATAATTGGTTAAAATAAAGCTTGAAATGATCGAGGTGCAGTCAAGAAGCATCTTGAATTTCAGGCTCAAAAGTGTGAACTTCATTATTGCTTAGTCCCTGGTCCTGTATAAATTTGATTGGTGATGTTATGTTGCCAAATCTTTTGCTTGAAAATTTGAGTCTGAGTGTGCTCTGCAGAATTATTTGGGTACAGGAGGAATGTGGAAGCGATTGTCCTAAACAAACTATCAAATAGTTCTCCAGAAAAGAGAAGTTTATTTGGATCAGCAGATTCAAGGTCTGCAACCATTATGAACTATGTGCAAATTCCCCCCAGTTCCCCCAAGGCACACTCTCTTACGTAAGGGAAAAGAAGTCAGGAGAGCTACAGTAAACAAGGGCTTCCCAGGTGGCGCTAGTGGTCAAGACTAGAATGCTACCAGGTTCTTTAATTCTGTCACTAGGGAATGGTTGGTGGTCTTTTTATCAAACAGATTTGTTGAGAGAAAATTTAAATACAATAAAACCCACTCATTTAAGTATACGGGTCAATGATTTGACACCCATTTAACCACCATCTTAAACAGGGCGTAGATACTCTTTTCAGAACGTTAGTTCGTGTCTTTCGTGTTCACTATCACTTCGCCCCACCTTTCATATCCACAGATATCATTTCAGTTTCACCATCTTAAAATTTTAAATAAGTGGGATCATTCCACTTATGTGTCCTTTTGTGTCCAGTTTCTTTCAAAGTCTGAGAAAGAGGTCTGTGAGATTCATCCCTGTGGCTGAATACATTAGTAGTTTCAATGTTGAATATATCAGCAGTTTGTTCATTTTACTGCTCACTAGTATTCCTTTGCATGAGTGCTGTATAGCCATTGACAGAAACTTTGGGTTTTCTAATTTTGAGCTATCATAAAGCTGTTATGAATAATTACACATAAGTTTCTTATGGACATATTTTTATTTATCTTGGACAAATACATAGAAGTGGAGTGCTGAGTCATACGATAAGTGTATACTTAACTTTTATAAGAAACTGCCAAACTGTTTTCCAAAAATTATTGACAATTCCACCAGCAACATAGCAGTTACAGTTGTACTGTATGTGCGTGCTCAGTCACTTAGTCGTATCTGACTCTGCAACCCCATAGACTGTGGCCCGCTAGGCTCCTCTGTCTGTGGGATTTTTCAGGCAAGAATACTGCAGTGGATTGCCATTTCCTCCTCTAGGGGATCTTCCCATCCCAAGAATCGAACCCATGTCTCCTGTGTCTCTGGCATTGGCAGGTGGATTCTTCACCACTGAGCCAACTGGGAAGCCTATAGCTGCACGGTATTCTCACTAATACTGACTTCGCCAATTTTTAAAATTTTTGGCATTCTAGTGATTGTGAAGTTGTACTGCACTGTGAATTAAATATGCACTTTTCTGATGATTAATGATGTGGAGCATCTCTGTACATTCTTGTTAGTCATTTGTGTATTATCTATTGGAAAAGCCCAGTCTTATGCCCATTTTTTATTGGGTTGTTTTCCTGTTGTAAATTTTCTCCACACATTCCATATGTAAGTCATTTGTCAGATATGTATCTGTTTCCTCCCACTCTTGCTCGTGTTTTCATTTATTATAATAGCTTATTGAGGCAAGTGAAATGTTTTGATATTGGTGAAGTCAAATTTATTTTTTCAATATTTCTCTCTCTCTCCCTTCCTTCTTTCCTGCCTGTTTTTTTTTTGTTTATTTAATTTTTTAAAGTGTATTTATTTTTAATTGGAGGATAGTTGCTTTACAGTGTTGTGTTGGTTTCTGCTGTACATCAACATGAATCAGCCCTAAGTATACATATGTCTCCTCCCTCTTGAACCTCCCTCCGACATCCCAGCCCATCCCACGCCTCTGTGTTGTCACAGAACACCAGGTTTGAGCTCCCTGTATCATTCAGCAAATTTTCACTAGCTCTCTGTTTTACATATGGTAATTTTTATGTTTCAATACTACTTAAAAACGTTTGCTCCTTGGACGAAAAGCTATGACCGACCTAGACAGCATATTAAAAAGCAGAGACCTTACTTTACCAACAAAGTTCCATCTAGTCAAAACTACGGTTTTTCCAGTAGTCATGTATGGATGTGAGCATTGGACTATAAAGAAAGCTGAGTGCTGAAGAATTAATGCCTTTGAACTGTTGTGTTGGAGAAGACTCTTGAGAGTCCCTTGGACTGCAAGGAGATCCAATCAGTCCATGCTAAAGGAGATCAGTCCTGAGTGTTCATTGGAAGGACTGATGTTGAAGCTGAAACTCCAATACTTTGGCCACCTGATGTGCAGAACCAACTCACTGGAAAAGATCCTGATGCTGGGATAGATCGAAGGTGGGAGGAGAAGGGGATGACAGAGGATGAGATGGTTGGATGGAATCATCAACGCAATGGACATGAGTTGGTGATGGACAGTGAAGCTTTGGCATGCTGCAGTCCACGGGGTCACAAAGAGTCAGACACAACTGAGTGACTAAACTGAGCTGAACTACTTTCCCAATTGCCTGCTTGTTTTTTAAAACTTTTTTTTTTTTTCTATTATGTCCTGTCCTTTCTTGTTTGTGATTGAGAAATACAGCAGTTATTCATGCCATGTCCTCTATATGTAATATGTCCTTTTGTATCTGGCCGCTTAAAGATTTCCTCTTTAATTGGTTTTCTCTCTTTGATGTTCTCAGACATAGTTCTCTTTCTGTTTTTGTATTGTGTGAGATTTTTGAGCTTCTTGGATGTGTGAGTTGATGTTTCTCATGAGATTTTGAAATATTTTGGCTGTTATTTCTTCAAAGATTTTTCTCTCAAAATTTCCCTCTCTTCTCCTTCCAGACCCTCAACTTCACATATTCTGGACTTGATTATATTTTATTTTTTCCCTAGAATAATTTGAGGATCTGTTCTTTTTCTTCATTTTTATTTCTTTTCTTTAGATTGGATAAATTCTATCAATCTGCCCATTCATTCTTTACTCAGGGAAAGGTCTCTTCCTAAGTTCCCCCACCACCAGTGTATAACAAAACTAAAAGGAGCTTTGTTTTTCATTAAAAAAAAAAAAAGTTAACAGTACTTTCTGTTCATCACACAGAGGCTTTGCAAGGAGAAGAAATTATTTCTAAACTTATGAGCGCTAGCTTATTCTACATTTTGGAAGAAAACCAGGATATTAAAAGGGGTAACGGAATGTGAGAAAAAAATATTGTGTTTGGGTAAGAGTTTTTCCTCAGAGAACTGACTTCAGATAAAGGCATGATACAATAATTTCAGTGATGGATGTAAAGGAATTACATATTAAAAGCAGAAGAGAAGGAAGAATGGTAGTGATAAAATCTTCAATTATAGGGCCTGTGCGAATAAACTGTGTAAGGATCTAATTCATTGAGTGAGGAGAGTTGGCAGTTAATGAACATAAACAACCCTTTGCCCACACAATCAGACCATCAATATTTTTTCTCAAAAGGAAGTTTCATGTTGCAGTCTCAACAAACCTCAACTCTGGTTAGGTCCAGAAGGATCCTACGCTTATGCATTAATTCTGAGCAAGGATGTTGGAGTTGGGCTGATTTTTAGAGAGAATGAGTCTCCTGCCTGAGTTTAATTCTTGAAATACTTACCCGATTTTTTATGCACAGTCTTTACAAGGTAGAGCTCTATCAACTTAATGTTTGACTAAAACTGTTAATTCATTTCATTATGGAGTTGTAGGTGAAAATGATCTTATATAACACCCTGCCATCTGGTTCTGGTTCATGTATTCAGTGAGAAATCTAAGGTTAGAGATTGATTAGTTTTATCTTAAAAATCACAGTTATCAGTCAATCAAGCTGATAAATGTGTGACCAGAGACAGCAAGTTTAGTGACCTAAGTGTATCTATAATGTGTGTAACATGAAAAAGAAGCGGAAAGGAAAGTTGTAACTCATACCCTTAGTATTAGGATAGAGCAGTCATAAGAACTGATGGATTCTTGTTCTTTCTTGTGCTGCTGTAGTGCCGTGTCTTTTGTAGACTTTTAGTGCAAACTCTAACTTTACAATATTTCCTTTTCCCCACTTTACCATATGTAAAATGTTAATCCTAAACCATGGAGTGCTCTGGAAATTAATGAATAACTCATCTGGTAGGTTGAGAATGGCACATGTAGAAAAATGTTAAATGAGTCATTGCTCTCCTTGTTTCCCCATTTAATGAAGCAAAACAAATGCTTTGACTATAAGAAAAACTGCCTGCTTGTTAAATGTATATTAAAACCCTATTTTTAGAGGGCTGGACAACATGCCTGTATTAGGATATTTGGATAAGAGATCAATGTGTAATTTTTATCAGCTTGTTTTTTTTTTTTTTCTTTTCTTTTTTGGTCCTCTGAGTGTTACAGAGATGAAAAAATATATATATCTGTGTATGAAATAAAGAGGAAAAGTAGAATATAACAAAAAAATAGTCATGCCAAGTATGTGTGTTCACCATGGTCAAAGCAAAGTAAAATACATTAGAATATCAGCGCTGATATCTTGAAGGAACATTCGAACTTCACAAACAAGTGATGTGAAACTTTTGATATGTCTCTGAGATACCCTTTTAGAAACACTTCTCTTCATTTCACCTCATTTTTAAATATAAAAACAACCTTCATGGTATTGTGTATACTCCCAAACCAGAGAGAAATAGTTTAAGTCCCAGCTCTCCCGCCTCTCACTTCTGTGCAATGCAACATTTGATGTAACAACTTCTCTAAGCTTTGATTTCCTCATATATGAAATCAAGACAAGAACCTCTTTCAATTGATTGTTGTGAAGATTAAACAAAATGTGGCATCAAAAGTGCTTAGCATAGCCCCACGTTTGGTACATATATTTAGTGCTCAAAAATGTCAAAAAAAATATGTATTTTTTCCTATGTGGACTATTATTCTGCATATAGGATATGAACATATATGGGATAGACACATTGATAAATGAAACCTATGCCATTTTGACAGATAATGCATATTTGGAGGAGGATATTTTGAGATTTCATTTAAAGATATTTAAAAGACTTCAGTTTATATGAAGCTGTCTAAAATATTTACCATCTCTATGTGTTGACACTGAAACAAAAGGCTCAGACTGGAGGCAACAGCATTGCTTCCGTGTTCCTCAAGGTCAACTGAAATGAGAACATCAGTCTGTTCTCACTGAGGCCCCAAGCCTATTTTGTGTCTTGCATTTATGATCAGTGATTGCAGCTGTAATCCAGCTCAGCAGAGTCCTTAGAGGCCACAGGACTGCAGGTAAGCACTTTGGTGGGGCTTCATGGACAACTTCGCTGTGCTTCTGCAACCTTCAGTTGGTTCAGGACATGCCAGGATTAGAATCACCGAGGCACATCGGACTGAGTGGATTTTATGATGAGTACAACTTGAATGCCACAGTGAGAACATCAATCACTCTTCGCATGAGACTTCAATTTTCAGAAATGGAAGGTAGAAAATGAGGTTATTATGAGGATGATGGGGACCTGCTTTTATTTATTTATTTTCAGCAGGAGAAACCATGCTGAATTTAAGGAAGAACTTCAATGCATGAGTGGTTGGATATTATTTACACTGGGACACATGGTATCTCTTTGAGAGGAGAATTTAAAATATATGTCAAAGTCACTTCTTAAGTGATTTAAGGTCTATGTAGAAACAAATGGATTAACTGATTTTCTGCCTTTTTTCTTTCTTTTTTTCATGATGCCATGGAACACTTCAACTTTTAAATTTTCTTAAAGTTTTGGTCTCATCTCTTAGGTTTATTTTTATTTGTTGCATTTTATGTTATAAATGATCATTTTATTTTAGTTTTCAGATTATTAGAAGGTTCATTCTATAATTCTCTGACATTTATCAATCTGTTGATTGAAGTTGGAGTGTTAGTGCTAGTAAAGCAGAATACTTTTTGTACATTCTGAATATCAAGGTTTACTATTCTGTATGTAACTGAGAACTGATGTCCTCTGTCTGCTTTATCTGTAGAGCTGAATAAAGGCCTTTATTTTGGCTACCCATGCCGACGTGAAAGCTGTGCTTTAGTAAACATCCCGGCTCCATGTGTCAACAAGATGATTGCACACATTGAGGATGTGGAGTCTAAAATACAGGAGCATCTGAAACGGGTAAGTCATATCTAACGTGCTGAAATTTTTGTATAGGGTCTATAGGTTTCCCTGGTTGGCTCAGTGGTAAAGAATCCACCTACCAAGCAATTAATGCCCATTCAATCCCTGGGTCAGGAAGATCCCCTGGAGAAGGAAATGGCGACCCACTGTAGTACTTGCCTGGGAAATCCCCTGGGCAGAGGAGCCTGGCGGGCTACGGTCCATGAGGTCATGAATGAGTCAGACATGACTGACTGACTAAAGAACAATAACATAGGGCCTATAAGGGTCCCCAGGAGTTATTTATTTATTTATTTTTAATGATTCTTGCACTTCTTTATAGAATCTTTGCTCAGTTGCACAATTTACTAATCTGGACATGTTTTTGATAGTGTCACTTCAGAAGGGTGAAATGACCTTATTAAATAGATTTTTTTTTTCTCCTGCATGTTTGTTCTTTATCCAGCGGCAATCATGCTAAGTAGTTATTTCCATAAGCCAACTTGACTAGTAAATTAAATAGTATTTACATCCTTTTCAGGGACACTAAACTGATTAGATGTTTAGATGAGTAAATTGGTGTATAAAAGGACAGAATGCCCTTTCTAATGAGTTATTTGGTTCTAAAGAAATACTTAAAAGGTCTGTTAAAAGAGAATATAATGATTCTTTGTCTTTTTAATGTTAAAATTTGCCTTTATTATTCTGAAGGTAATTCAATCTTGAAGTTACTATAACTATCACTTATTTTCAAAGGATAATTTAGGAATGATTGAAAACCTTCTCATACCTTTTATTCATATTACGTTTCTAAGTAATTAATACACAACTACACTGCCCAGACAGGAAGAAAAGTTTGCCAGAAATCTGTGCTATTCTTTTCCTTGATCACTGTTACTGTTTCTGGCTCTGAGAGAGTTCCAGTGGGCCTTTGTCATGCTTGATCTAAGGTGCTATTTCCTTTTAGAGGAGTTAGAGTGCAGAATTTAAGATCACAGCCCTAAGAGCTGCAACTTCTGTGAACTTAGATGAGAATGGTGATAATGATACCATGTTAGATAGCATATGACATGCACTCAATATATGTTGACTATGTATTGTTATTTTAATAACATTATTTATATCATTCTATGTTAGTATTTATATCTGTTGCTGCTTTGTTCCTCCAAATTAGAACACTCCTTCAGAAAATGCGTTGCAGGTCATCTGTCTGATGGTGGCCTGGGCCTTGAAGAGTATAAGTAAATAGAGAATTAATATTAATTAATATGATATGCTGGGACTTCTCAGGTGGCTCAGTGATAAAAGAATCCACTTGCCAATGCAGGAGACACAAGAGACTTGAGTTCAATCCCTGGGTCGGGAAGATCACCCAAAGGAGAGATGGGTAACCCACTCCAGTATTCTTACCTGGAAAATCTATGGACAGAAGAGTCTGACGGGCTACAGTCCATGGGGTTGCAGAGAGTTGGAAACAGCTGAGCACAGACAGATAGAATATGATATGCTCTACACTTCACAAGTGTTTTAACTAACAATTATATGTTGCTAACATGATGAAAATAGATTGATAGGTGTGGATGAATAGTCAAAGGCCCCCACCTTTGGCCTCACACTGATAACTCCTGTCGATCCACAGTGGCATTAGAGTAGAAGTACTACGCGCCATAAATGCAACGTGCTTGAATCGTCCCCAGACCATCCCCCAAGCCTGGTTCGCGGAAGAATTGTCTTCGTGGAACCTGTCCCTGGTGCCAAAAAGGCTGGGGCCACTGCTGTAATATAACTCAGAACTATTGTTGAATGGTTACTGTTCTAACTGATAGATGGAGAAATAATAATTTTAAATAGTTTATAGAGTCTTATTTATGGTCATAGGACAGAGTTGGGATTCGATCACACTCCCCTTGTTACCAAAGCCCATGTTCATTACCCATTCCTGCTAGGGATTCTGAGCGGTGAGCTAACTGTTAAAAACAATGGCTAATGGGCTAGCTAAAACAATGACCTTGTGCATGAGTGCTCAGTTGCTTCAGTTGTGTCCGACTCTTTGTGACCCTACGGACTGTAGTCCACCAGGCTCCTCTGTCCTTGGGATTCTTCAGGCAGGAATACTGGAGTGGGCTGTCATGCCCTCTTCCAGGGGATCTTCCTGATCCAGGGATCAAACCTAGGTCTCCTGCAGGCAGTTTCTTTACTGCTGAGCCACCAGGGAAGCCCCAAAATGACCTCACATAAAGTAATTCACAAAATAAGCTAAGTATTTTACAGCTTATCTTAAGGAAAATTGAAAAAAGCAGCCTTTTTCTGTAGATATATTATGTAAATAAGCCAGCTGCCATAAGTTTCTCCATCCATTCATAGATGTGTAAATGTAATTCTGAATCTTGAAAAGAAAATTCCTCAAAGTAGAGTTACTGTGAACATTTTACCTACATTTTGTATAAGTGTGAGAAAACATTGGAAAATGATGGAAATAATCACCTGGATATCTTCCCATACAAATAAGAGGTTTTGATTTGCTTTTCTTCTACGTTATACACCACACTGCCTAGACTAAAGATGATTTTATTTAATTTGAAATTATCTCTACTCAGTTGAAAGTATCTTTTTCATTTAATCAATACAAGTCATTAAGGTGCTACCATGACTTAAAAGAATGGCTCAAAGAGAAACTATTTAGAAATCATTCTTTAAATATAAAAAATTCATTGTACATAAGTAATAACTTTATCATTAATGGCAATAATAATATAGCTAATATTTATTAAGTGTTTACTGCATATCACAGGCTGTATTAAACACTTAATATACATAATTTTTGAATCCTTATGGAAATCTTGTGAGGTAGAAACTGCCAATATCCCCAATTATGGATGAGGAAAATGATTCCAAAAGTTGATTTCTCCTTTCTCCCAGAGCTAGTATCCAGACCAGGTGTGTCTCAGACCTAGGAACATCCTATTCACTACTATACTAAATAATCTCTCTGCTTAAGAGTGTATCAACTGTGAGGATGCAATAACATGAATGTTAAAAAGGCTTATAATTGGAAAACTTTGCTTTACTTATACCGTTTTGTAACTGTTTTTAATTCTGAAACCCTTGTATTTGATCATCTCATCCTCTTGATCAAATACTTTGAGTTCTTTCATTCTGCTAATTCTGTTTCATTTGAAACTTCAAACCTTAGATCACTGTTTCCCATTGTATCATACCAATATTTTTACTTCCTTGCCTAATCAATTCATCTCTTAAAACACTCACTAATTGATATATTTAGTCCTTTACTTCTTTATTCTGCCTTCCTTTTAGTCTGACGAAGTGCCAGATCTGATGAGCTCTTGTTAATGGTCCCCCATCTTCACTTCTACATCCAGGCTTCTGAATAGTGATGGAGAATATTACACAATAATCCATATTTGAGATATTATGCATTCATGGTCTCCAACCTCAATGGGACCTTTAATAGTGCTCTGAAATCATTCTATTTGTCAACCTGAACCTTCTCTAGTATTCTTTGGTGGCTTCTCCAGTCCTCTCTTTTGTTTAGGTTTCCAAATCCTCCTCCTCACTACTCTTTCATCTCTTACTCCTCAAAGAAAATAGGAGACAAAATAACAGAAATGCCTCAAACCCCCTTATCTCACCTATGAACATTCTTGAATTCCACAAACACAATCTCTTTGTCCTTCTGTGGAATATTTCCCCCTTCACCACAATGGCTCCCCCTTCACCTGCATTCCATCTTCTGCCTTTGCAAGGATCTTGTTCCAGCAGGCATTTTTCTCACCATCCTATCTTCCAGATCCCCTTTTTTTCTTAACTCACTCCTATCAACATTTAAAATATTGATTTTTCTCATTTTCAGGAAATTTTTTTTCATTGCATGCATACTCTTAAATATATCCATCCCCCTTTCAGTTTCTCTTCTCATTACACTTAACATCTGAAAAGAGTTGCCTAAATTTATTATCTCTGATTCCTCACCTCCCAAATACTCATTCATTCTTTGCAGTCTGTATTTGGCCCCCATTATTCTAATGCCAAAGACTGCTCATACTACTGAACAATTGCACTCATCTCACACGCTAGTAAAGTAATGCTCAAAATTCTCCAAGCCAGGCTTCAGCAATATGTGAACTGTGAACTTCCAGATGTTCAAACTGGTTTTAGAAAAGGCAGAGGAACCAGAGATCAAATTGCCAACATCTGCTGGATCATGGAAAAAGCAAGAGAATTCCAGAAAAACATCTATTTCTGCTTTATTGACTATGCCAAAGCTTTTGACTGTGTGGATCACAATAAACTGTGGAAAATTCTGAAAGAGATGGGAATCAGACCACCTGACCTGCCTCTTGAGAAACCTATATGCAGGTCAGGAAGCAACAGTTAGAACTGGACATGGAACAACAGACTGGTTCCAAATAGGAAAAGGAGTTCGTCAAGGCTGTATATTGTCACCCTGCTTATTTAACTTCTATGCAGAGTACATCCTGAGAAACACTGGGCTGGAAGGAGCGCAAGCTGGAATCAAGATTGCTGGGAGAAATATCAGTAATCTCAGATATGCAGATGACACCACTCTTAATGGGTGGCTCAGAGGGTAAAGAGTCTGCCTACAATGCGGGAGACCTGGGTTCAATCCCTGGGTTGGGAAGATCTGCTGGAGAAGGAAATGGCACCCCACTCCAGTGTTCTTGCCTGGAAAATAGCATGGATGAAGGAGCCTGGTTTCAGTCTACAGACTACGGTCCATGGAGTCGCAAAGAGTCAGACACGACTGAGCAACTTCACTTTCATTTTATGGCAGAAAGTGAAGAGGAACTAAAAAGCCTGTTGATGAAAGTGAAAGAGGAGAGTCAAAAAGTTGGCTTAAAGCTCAACATTCAGAAAACGAAGATCGTGGTATCAGGTCCCATCACTTCATGGGAAATAGATGGGGAAACGGTGGAAACAGTGTCAGACTTTATTTTTGGGGGCTCCAAAATCACTGCAGATGGTGACTGCAGCCATGAAATTAAACGCACTTACTCCTTGGAAGGAAAGTTATGACCAACTTAGATAGCATATTGAAAAGCAGAGACATTACTTTGCCAACAAAGGTCCATCTAGTCAAGGCTATGGTTTTTCCAGTAGTCATGTATGGATGTGTGAAGAAAGCTGAGTGCCGAAGAATTGATGCTTTTGAACTGTGGCGTTGGAGAAGACTCTTGAGAGTCCCTTGGACTGCAAGGAGATCCAACCAGTCCATTCTAAAGGAGACCAGTCCTGGGTGTTCTTTGGAAGGACTGATGCTAAAGCTGAATCTCCAGTACTTTGGCCACCTGATGTGAAGAGTTGACTCATTGGAAAAGACTCTGATGCTGGGAGGGATTGGGGGCAGGAGGAGAAGGGGACAACAGATGATGAGATGGCTGGATGGCATCACTGACTCAACGGACATGAGTTTGAGTGAACTCCGGGAGTTGGTGATGGACAGGAAGGCCTGGCGTGCTGCAATTCATGGAGTCACAGAGAGTCGGACATGACTGAGTGAGTGAACTGAACTGAACTGAACTGATTCTAATGAAAATATCTTCAGAAAAGTAACTTGTTTTTTTCTGTTATCTGTTGCTTTATGCATGTGTGTACACACACACACATACCAGAACTTTGTGGCTAGAACAAGACATTTATAGTTTTAGCAGTTATACTTAAATCTTTGAGACATTTTACATCCAGGAGACATGTATGTACTTGAAGCCAAAGATAATGGTGGATTAAAAATTGCTACCCTGCTCCTTTCCATCTCCTTACCTTAACAGACAGTCTATTCTCTCAACCTTTAAACATAGACTTGGACTTGTGACTTGTTTTAAACAACAAATGTATCAGAAGAAGTGTCATACAGCTTCTAAGAAAAGTCTCAAGAGGCCCTGAAGCTTCTGCCTTTGCTCTCCTGGTGCCATAAGTTCACCAGGTAAAGAAGCATAATCTAGCCTCCTTGAAGATGAATGACCAAGTAGAGGGACAGGCCCAAGCTACAGCAGTCACAAAGCATCACTTGTGAGTGAGGTTGTCTTGAACAAACTATCCTAGTCAAGGGGCCAGATGACTGCATTAGTTTGAGGTCATATTAGTGACCAAAAAATCACACAGCTGAGCCCATCATACATTGGTGACTGACAAAATTATGAGCAAATAAAATGGGGATTGTTTTTAGCCACTGCGTTTAAGAATGGTTATTATGCAGCAGTAACTCTGCATTGTTGAATATGACCCTAAAGTATACAGGCATATCTGCATATTATGCCACAAATTGTGAGTAAAAGTGAGTAAATTGGAAAATTTGATTCTGTATATTGTTGAAAATGAAACTTGCTCCTTCTAATTTACATGCTTCATAATATACTTTTATATTTGGTAGGTAGTTCCATCCTTTTTTTTTTTTTTTTCATTTTTAAATGTCTTTGACTATTCTGTTTTAAAATTTATTTGGCTGCATTGGGTCTTAGTTGCAGCACGTGAGATCTTTGTTGCCTCATGCGGGATCATTTGTTAAGGTGCATGGACTCTCTAGTTGTGGCAAGTGGGCTCCGGTGGTTGCAGCACACAGGCTCTCTAGTCGTGGCATGCAGGCTTAGGTGCTTGGCAGCCTGTGGGATCTTAGTAACCAATCAGGAGTTGAACCTGTGTCCCCTGTATTTTAAGGCAGATTTTTAACGACTGGACAGCCAGGAAAGTCCCTAAACTCTCACATACATGGGTAATGAAACGATTACTTATTTTAGTCTGTTTTATATTTGAATAATGACACTCATGTGTGCATGCGTGCTAAGTTGCTTCAGTTGTGTCCAACCCTTTGCGACCCTATGGACCACAGCCTGCCCGGCTCCTCTGTCCATAGGATTCTCCAGGAAAGAATACTGGGGTGGGTGGCCATTTCCTCCTGCAGGGGAATCTTCCCGACCCAGGGATCGAACCTGCATCTCCTGCGACTCCTGTGTTGACAGGCAGTTCTTTATTGCTAGCGCAGTTGGGAAGTCCAAAGAAACTCATACCAAATTTCGTTTTTCTCTTTTATAATATTGTGGAGAAAAGATATATATGCCTTCAATTTATTATTATATTCACTTATGTTCATTCCAGTATTTCTGTTATATCTGAATAAATTCTTATTTTTCATGTTATAAACTTCTTTCAAATATTTGGATACTCTTTTTTGTCCTTGTATTTATAAATGATAAACCAGACTGATTACTGGTTGCTGGCATAAGTTTTTGTTGTTTTTTGTTGCTGTTATTATTTGTTTGATTTTTAGCAACTATCAGAGTCTGCTTACCTCAAAGGCTTTTGTCCAGCATATAAAAATTTCTACTCAGGCTCTTTGTAAATAGGAAGTAGTATGCTTAGGCAAGAAAGTTGTGGGCCTTTCCTTTTGCCTTAATAAGCTTACTTTTGGGTTCATAGCCCCTTATAATCTTTTCACTCATTTGTTCATCTGCTTTTGTGTTCCCGCATGGACTTATTTGCATCTATCTATGTAAGATTCTGCCGGTTGGGGAGGCTCTATTTTGCTTCTCTCTAGAGCAATAACTTACGTTCTTAGATATTCTCTCCAACTTGGGCATATCTCCAATGTGATCAGAGAATTTTTCTCATGGCAATGTCTAGAGGGTAACTTTTTGGCTGTGTATTCTGGATTCTTTGGATGGAAAGCAGCAGACTGCCGTGACCTATCTCATCACAGGCAGCCCCTCCATTATTTACTTTGGTTCAGTTCAGTTCAGTTCAGTTGCTCAGTTGTGTCTGACTCTTCGTGACCCCATGGACTGCAGCATGCCAGGCTTCCCTGTCCATCACCAACTCCCAGAGTTTACCTAAACTCATGTCCATTGAGTTGGTGATACAGTCCAACCATCTCATCCTCTGTCGTTCCCTTCGCCTCTTGCCCTCAATGTTTCCCAGCATCAGGATCTTTTCTAATGAGTCAGTTCTTCACATCAGGTGGCCAAAGTATTAGAGTGTCAGCTTCAGCATCAGTCCTTCCAAAGAAT
This sequence comes from Bos indicus, assembly GCF_029378745.1. Taxonomy (NCBI): domain Eukaryota; kingdom Metazoa; phylum Chordata; class Mammalia; order Artiodactyla; family Bovidae; genus Bos; species Bos indicus. The sequence continues at coordinate 24,211,065 of NC_091783.1, forward strand.
ATTCAGGACTGATTTCATATAGCACTGACTGGTTTGATCTCCTTGCAGTCCAAGGGATTCTGAGTCTTCTCCAGCACCACAGTTCAAAAGCATCGATTCTGTGGCACTCAGCTTTGTTTATAGTCTAACTCTCATATCCATACAAGACTACTGGAAAAACCATAGCTTTGACTAGACGGACCTTTCTTGGCAAAATAATGTCTCTGCTTTTTAATATGCTGTCTAGGTTGGTCATTACTTTTCTTCCAAGGAGCAAGTGTCTTTTGCTTTCATGGCTGCAGTTACCTCCTGCAGTGATTTTGGAGTCCAAATAAATAAATAAATAAATAAAGTCTGCCACTGTTTCCACTGTTTTCCCATCTATTTGCCATGAAGTGATGGGACCAGATGCCATGATCTTAGTTTTCTGAATATTGAGCTTCAAGCCAACTTTTTCACTCTCCTCTTTCACTTTCATCAAGAGGCTCTTTAGTGCTTCTTTGCATTCTGCCATAAGGGTGGTGTCATCTGCATATCTGAGGTTATTGATATTTCTCCTGGCAGTTTTGATTCCAGCTTGTGCTTCATCCACCCCAGCGTTTCTCATGATGTACTCTGCATATAAGTTAGATAAGCAGGGTGTCAATATACAGCCTTGACGTACTCCTTTTCCTATTTGGAACCAGTCTGTTGTTCCATGTCCACTTCTAACTGTTGCTTCCTGACCTGCATACAGATTTCTCAAGAGGCAGGTCAGGTGGTCTGGTATTCCCATCTCTTGACAAATTTGTTGTGGTCCACAAAATCAAAGGCTTTGGCATATTTCAATAAAGCAGAAGTAGATAATTTTCTGGAACTCTCTTTCTTTTTCTATGATTCAATGGATGTTGGCAATTTGATTTCTGCTTCCTCTGCCTTTTCTAAATCCAGTCATGTCTGACTCTTTGTGACCCCATGGACTGTAGCCTACCAGGGTCCTCTGTCCATGGAATTCTTCAGGAAAGAATACTGGAGTGGGTTGCAATTTCCTTCTCCAGGGAACCTTCCCAACCCAGGGATCGAACCCAGGTCTCCCACATTGCAGACAGACACTTTACCGTGTGAGCCACCAAGGAAGCATTTACTTTGGTTATCAGCAGCTTATTCTCACATACTGGGAATTTTTCATGAGTTCCACACAGAAACTTTTCACCTTCCCTGAAATGGTCTCCACTTGTTTCTTTTTTAAAAAATTTATTTATTTCTTTTTAATTGGAGGATAATTGCCTTATAATATTGTATTGATTTCTGCCATACATTAACATGAATCAGCCATAGGTATACATACGTCCCTTCTCTCTTGAGCCTCCCTTGCACCTCCCACTCCATCCCACCCCTCTCTGTTGTCACAGGGCGCTGGGTTTGAGCCCCTTGCTTCACAGAGCAAAGTCCCACTGACTATCTGTTTTATATATGGTAATGTTTATGTTTCAGTGTTACTCTTCCAATTCATCACTTCCTCTCCTTCCCCACTGTGTAGTCTGTTCTTTATGGCTGCATCTCCATTACTGCCCTGCAAATAGGTTCATCAGTATCATTTTTTTAGATTGCGTATATATGTATTAATATGTGATATTTATTTTTCTCTTTCTGACTTAGTTCACTCTGTATATTAGGCTCTAGGTTCATCCATCTCATTAGAACTAACTCAAATGTGTCCCTTTTAATGGCAGATAATATTCTATTGTGTATTTGTACCACAACTCCTTTATCCATTCATCTGTTGATGGATATCTAGGTTGCTTCCATGTCCTCACTTCCACTGGTCTCTTCTGAGTTATACTTTTCTTTGCTCCATTTTTACCATCAGTCTCATCTGATTACTCTGTTTCTGAAAATTCTCAAATATATTGTCCAGTGATCTTACTTATGTGCCTGTATATTTTTCTCCAAAATTTTGGTGTGATATGGGAATTGAGATCACATATGTCTGATTTAAAATGTTGAATTGGATATTATCCATGAAATCCATAACACTCTGGCTATATATTCTGTGTTTTTGGTAGTTTGTACCTTTTATAGCCCAAGGTAGTGTTAGAATACATCTGTACAACATAACTCCTACCAAGGATTTTATAATCCAGCAGCGGGATAATTCTACGAAAAACTAAATATTTGTAAACTTAACATGTAATTATGTGGTTTCCACTTTATGGTAGGATATTGAAATTTAATGGATAGTATGCACTTCCGATTGTGTGGAAAGTCTGTTAGGAGAAAATGGAATTTGAACTGACTGTTAGGGTAAAGGTAAAGTTCAGAAACAGGTGAAGGGTGAGAACAGTTAGGTGAGACTGATAACAAAAGCATAAGGCTAGCTAAGATAAGGGTATGCTTGTTGTGGAAACAACAGAGTATAATTTGACAGGAACAGGAGAATGTAAAGTAGAGTGTTTACAATTTTGTCAGTGAGTTAAGGTGTTAGTTAAATCTATTATTGATTTGAGATGTTAAAAATTTGACTTTCATCTTTTATTTTGACAGTTTGAAACTTCTTTGGAAGAATGGTAAGAACATTTCACACTTCTTTTACATTTTTATGTTCAAATTTTTATGATTAATCTGGTGTAGGTAAGTTTATTTCAAAAGAAAAAAGATATTGAGAGCAGAATTTTATGTTATGTATTAATATTTATTTTTAAAAATGTAAGAATCAGGATGTCACTGGAAATAACAGAATAGGAATCTCCAGGGCTCTGTCCTATCATAAAAGCATCTATAACTTTTGGCAAAAATTGGTCAGAGTCACCTTCTGCAAAAATCTGAAATCTAGTTCAAAACTTGCAACAATAAGGGGAAAAGTTAATGCAGAAGGAGTGGCTGTCTTGCCTGAAGGAAGGGCTGTGGCATTTGAAATGTCCCACTTGCCATCTTCCAACTCTCAGATCAGTGGTGGTCATGAAGCAATAGCCTGAACTTGTGCAGATTGCTAGTGCCAGATGGAACAATATACATCTTATTCTCAAAGAATTATAGTTCAGTGTTTTGACAAGTCTGATGACTCCCTAAAGGGACTAACACAAAGATTGACTTTGTTTTTCCTGAGTTAGAGAAATTACAGAGCTGGAGCCACCTCCAGGCAGTGTTTGCTGAAAGTATTTAAGGTCATATACTTGTCACCAGTGTCTGAGATTGTGGATAATTTGGGACAGACACTGAAAATATCAGAATGCCTGGGAATGAAGAATTTGGGGAAAGAGATATTATAAATGGGAGAATATGATTTTTCAAAGTTCTCATTTATATTGGAGAATTAAAAAATGCACAAATATGAACAGTGTTGGACATATGCTCAGGAAAGCCCAAGAAGACTTAATCTTTTATCTTTGGCTAGCCTTAGGATCTACACAGGCAAGAATTGAAGGTAGAGGCAGAGTTATAAACATCCTGAATAAGCATGAAAGAAGTACTCCAACTAAGAGCCAGTCTGCTAAGATTGGGAGCAAGCGTATAGTTTTCCCTTTTTCTTTTCTTTTTTTTTTTCCTGACCTCAAATATTTAAGGTAACTTGGATAAAACTCAAGTTCACCAATAAGCTAAGAAACACTTTGGTGACCCCAAGTGAAAAAGAATGTGATATTAATACTACAGTAAGTGTTTGGAAGAATCACTAAACAAACAAAAGCAACCCACAACAAACATCAAAAATAAACACAATAGAGGGATGGTAATATTATTTTCATATCACATTGAGTACTCAAAATTTCCAGGTTTTTATAAAAATTATGAGGCAGGGGAAGAATAAAAGAAAATTTACTCCCATTATTAAGGGGAAAAACAAATGAAGAAAATACTCTGAGGAAGCATGACATTGTGCTTAGTGGACGAAGACTTTAAATCAACTGTCTCAAATATCCTCAAAGGGATAAACTGTGGACAAAAATACAACAAAACCAGGAGATTAATGTCTCAACAAATATAGAATATCAATGAAGAAAAAGAAATTATAAGGAAGATCCAAATAGACATTTTGGAGCTAAAAGGTACAATAACTGAAATGAAAAACTAGAGATGTTCATCAGCTGAGGAGGAAACCTAGAAAATTCATATATATAAATAAATTAGACAGCATGCTATAAAAAACCAGAGAGCCAATTTGTAATCTCTGGAAGTAATTAAAAGTACTTTGAGATGAATGAGAATCAAAACACTGTGTATCACAACTGAAGAGATGAAGTAAAAGCAGTGCCCAGAGAAAAATTCATAGCCATAAATGATTATACTAAAAGAAAGACACCTAATCCAGTAACCTAACTGTATGATCTAAGATCAAGAACAAAACAAGGATAGCCATCTTGCCACTTTTATTGAACATTGGAACCCTCATACAATGCTACTGGGAATGAAGATGTGGACCAACCGCTGTGAAAATGTTCACTGTTTCCTCAAAAAGCTAAACCTAGAATTACCATATGACCCAGCAATTCCACTCTGATATGTGTACCCAAAAGATTTCAAAACCAGTGTTCACCCAAAAACTTCTGTATAAATGCTTGTTATCATCAGTATTCACAATAGCCAAAAGGTAGAAACAACCTCAAATCCTTCAATGGACTCATAGATTAATAAACAATGGTGTATCTGTACAATGGAATATTATTCAATTATAAAAAGTAATGAAGTTCTGATACATGCTACAACATGGGTAAAATGAAATATTCTGCTTTGGTATTAGTTATTTTCTTGTGACTTTTATCAGAGGAAGTGTGCTTCTTTTTATACACATTGGAAGGGGCTGCACTAGTGACTCAGTGGTGAAGAATTCACCTGCCAATGCAGGAGATGTGTTCAATCCCTGATCCAGGAAGATCCCACATGCCCTGGAGCAACTAAAGTCTGTGTGCCGCAACTACTGATCTTGTGCTCTAGAGCTAGGAAATGCAACTACTGAGCCCATGTGCAGCAATAAAGATGTAGCACAGTCAAAAATTGAGTAAATATAAAATAAATACAATTAAAACTAGTCTAGTATTCAAGAATTGGACCAGATAAATACTGATAATGAGAAATGTTTCGTTATTCAATATATGGAACTTTCACTAGCAAAGTTCTTCAGAAAAGAAAATTTGGATATTTTTCTAAAACATTATTAACTTCAAATATGAAATCATGTTTTTGCTCCTTACATTTTGCATTGTCTTCCCAGAAACTGCTAAACTGTAATTGGAGAAATAACTCTCAAATTATTTTCAGTAAGTTCTCTTTTTTTTTCCTGATAGCAACTTTCTCAGAAGAGACTAATATCATTTAAAAAAAATACTGCTTTACTATCTCTCAAAAAATTTCAAGTCATTTTAACAAATTCTAAATTACTGTTAATCTACCATGAAGTATAAATGTCATTACCAATTAGAATTTTGCTATTTTAATTTCTTAAGTAGTACCATTATCATGTATAGTAAGTGTCACTGTAGACATTTAAAACTCATTGTAAAAACATCACCTAAAATTTGTTTGACTAACTGTAAGTACTGCTGCTGCTGCTGCTAAGTTGCTTCAGTCATGTCCGACTCTGTGCAACCCCATAGATGGTAGCCTACCAGGCTCCCCGGTTCCTGGGATTCTCCAGGCAAGAACACTGGAGTGGGTTGCCATTTCCTTCTCCAATGCATGAAAGTGAGACTTGAAAGTGAAGTCACTCAGTCGTGTCCAACTCTTAGCAACCCCATGGGCTGCAGCCCACCAGGCTCCTCTGTCCATGGGATTTTCCAGGCAAGAATACTGGAGTGGGGTGCCATTGCCTTCTCCAAACTGTAAGTACAGTCCTTCTTTATTAATTGATTGCTTCTTTTCTGTTATAAAGGAGCAGAACTTCTTTCACAGAAGACCTGAAAAAAGATCTGAGTGTTGTTACACTAGTGAAAGAGCCCAAACCAGAAGAATTGAGAGGTAAAACTGTAACTCATACTACATAAGCAGAATTACATTTAAAAGCTCATTAGCTTTTCATTTATGTATTTCTGATATTCACAAGAGTCATGTATGAGTTTTATAATTCTTATAAGTGTCTAGCAGAAGTAAGAGCCTTCTGTACTGTTTGATTAAATACTTGTTCAACAAATATGTATTAATTACTATAATATACTATATACTGCTCTAGGTCCTTCCCTGTCTACTTCTCAGGAAGTGAATGGTAATCCAGTACTGTCCATTAGGACTTTCTGTGATAATAGAAATATGTTTTGTCTCATTGTCCAGTAGGGTAACTACTAGCCACATGTAGCTGCGAGCACTTAAAATGTGGTGACACTGAGGAATTTAAATGTTAAGTTTAACTTTAACTTGCATTTAAATGTAAATTAATCACATGTGGTTCATGGCTACCATATTGGACATTACAGCTCATATATATATATATATATATATATATATATATATATATATATATATGGTTCAGTTCAGTTTAGTTGCTCAGTTGTGTCCTGCTCTTTGTGACCCCATGAACCACAGCACGCCAGACCTCCCTGTCCATCACCAACTCCCAGAGTCCACCCAAACCCATGTCCATTAAGTTGGTGATGCCATCCAACCATCTCATCCTCTGTTGTCCCCTTCTCCTCCTGCCCTCAATCTTTCCCAGCATCAGGGTCTTTTCAAATGAGTCAGCTCTTCACATCAGGTGGCCAAAGTATTGGAGATTCAGCTTCAACATCAGTCCTTCCAATGAACACCCAGGACTGATCTCCTTTAGGATAGACTGGTTGGATCTCCTTGCAGTCCAAGGGACTCTCAAGAGTCTTCAACACCACAGCTCAAAAGCATCAATTCTTCGGTGCTCAGCTTTCTTTACAGTCCAACTCTCACATCCATACATGACCACTGGAAAAACCATAGCCTTGAAGACTAGCCTTCTAGCACAATTTTCAAATATAAATGTATAAAACTTTTATACTGGTATAAAAATTTGTATTAAAAATTATTTCAACATATTTGAATATATCTTTAACATTATTTTAAACACTTCTTCCTACTTATGCAACAGAACTTTGTTAAATGCCTTCCTTTAGTGAAGGATAACTAATAAACTCAGGACTCTGTAAAAGCATGAACATTTTGTATTTGCCTTTTATAATGAAAGTGAAAATCTGATTCAATTATTTCTTAAGTTTTCAGTGACAAATTCTAGGAGAAAATATCAATGTATTAATGGTCACAATAACTAATTCCAATTATGTTTATTATAAACATGTATATTTTACTCTAAAACACAAGGCAGTATCAGGATGAGGAACATTTATTGTAATTGTTTCCACTGATAAAAATGGGGTTTTCCAGGTGGCTCAATAGGTAATGAATCCACCTTCAAGGCAGGGATATGCAGGAGATGTGGGTTTGATCCCTGGGTCGGGAAGATCCGCTGGAGGAGTGCATGGCAACCCTCTCCAGTATTCTTGCCTGGAGAAACCTATGGACAGAGGAGCGTGAGTCTTTCCATAGGGTTGCAAAAAGTCGGACATGGCTGAAACGCCTGAGCACACCCACACCCTAATAAAAATGCAGGTGGTTGCTCACTTATTCAACATGAAACAAAAAAACTAATTGAGATGGTATTCTGGAAAAAAATCCAGAGAGATGTTAAATAGAATTGGAGACACCTTAAGTTATACACCTGGAGAAGGCAATGGCAACCCACTCCAGTACTCTTGACTGGAAAATCCCGTGGACGGAGGAGCCTGGTAGGCTGCAGTCCATGGGGTTGCTAGGAGTCGGACACGACTGAGCGAATTCACTTTCACTTTTCACTTTCATGCATTGGAGAAGGAAATGGCAACCCACTCCATAGCATTTGTTTTAGACTGCTATTGTAGAAACAGTATAAAAGACATCTTGTATAATGGACACCTTTGGTAAAACACATATATATCTAATCAGAAGTGCTTCAATTTTAAGTGGCATTAACTCCATCATATCTTTCCAACTGAAGCCCTGTTATAGAAATTGAATGAACGCTGATTGGAGAACAGTGTTTAATAAGTATGTTGTAATAAAAAACAGACCGTTTATTAGAAGATAAAGTGTCTAAGATATTGTGGAATTTGAAAAATAAAGACAATAGACCAAATAAATAGAGCCCAAATAAAAGATCAGGCTGGAAAAAGTTAATTTTGTGCATTACAATAGAAAAACCTGTTTCTCAGGAATTCTTTTTAGGCATATGCTGAATTTCTTTAACAAGCCCACTAGGTTAGAAATAAAAACTGTGTGAGTGGTGAGCTTGTACTAATAACCATTATGTAATACTATTTTCCAGCAAAAAGTAATGTCTTTATTGTTCAAAAGAAAGAGAAAACAAAATAAAAGAAAGTTTACTGTTAGTTGCCTTTCTTCCTGATCCAGTTTCACTGTTTGTCCTCCAGCCGCAGCTCTTTAGAGGCTTTGCCTTTTTTGACACTCTGTTTATATCTTTTTGTCATGTCACATTTTGGCAAAAGCCACTGTTTACAAGTATGAATCTCACCAGAATAGGAGTCATATCCATCTTTCTTACTGACCAACCTCCAGGGAGAGAGCATATTGTCTAGAATGTAACAGGCTCTCTACCCATTTCTTGCATAAATAGATGAATGAATACCCGTGTTAATCATTTTGTTAACATTAAACCTTATCATTCCAGAGCTGTGAAGCAGGAGTCCCAAATGTTTCTCATAAAGGAGTTAATTTGTATTATAACTGAATAAATAGAATTTGTAAACGATGATGAATTTCTGGCAAGGCTAACTAGGGATGTTATTATCTGATAAGATAAAGAATATAAAGTGTCTTGTTCCTAAGAACCATCTGAGGATTTTCAGTACTTATCTGATGTAATCATTAGGGTTTGCTTTTCCCATAGAGTGGGAGAAAACAGAAGCATATTTTCAAAATAAAGCTCTATAATACAGCTTGTGAATGGAACATGTTTTTTTTTCCACTCAAAAATATTATGTGTGAAGCTAGTGGTTGAGACTTAGTTACTCTGATTGTCATAAAATATCCATTTCAAAATCTGTCTTCAAAGGTTATAATTAATGTTATGATTGTATTATAATGAAACTTGTCTTTACAAGGCTCATTCATTTTTCTAAAATTCTCTTGGTAAATATATAAATATTAAAAGATAGCAATACAACTGGTTCCCCAGCTCCGCCCCCCCACTACCATCCAGCTTACAGGCTGATTTTATTAGCAAATATGAATACATATTTCCCTTTTAAGATGAAAAGTGTCCTGAATTGAAGCAAAAAATGGAAACATTGCTATCAGAGGCCATCCATCTCATTAAAAGTCTGGAGACCGATCGGGCAGAAGCTGAAGAAGCTTTACAACGACAAAAATCAAGAAAGAAAAGGATTACCACACAAATTGATTCTTGGTCAATCTGGAAACTTCAAGAAATCCCCTTAGCTGTGCAGAACGGTAATAATCAGGATTTTTCATATTGTCATTTAGTTTATTGGAGAGGCATGGATGATTAATTGACCTCTGAATTAAAAAATTACTTGTGCTTAAAGTGAGCATATTATCTTGCATGCAAACCAGTGTATATTTGAAACATACTATTAGTGATAATGCTGTGTTTGCAGACATAAATTGGGACTTCACTGAACAAACCTGGACCAGCTGTCATTTGGTATTTGTTGGAAATTCCATTGAATTTATGGTACCCAAGGAGCATGCAAACATTTGGCACATATTTCCTGTAATGACTATAATACTTCATTTACTAGAAATTTAAAGTGATTGCCAGTTGGTGGCATCAGCTACATATTTAAACCTAGGAAAATGAGAGACATCTAAGTGATATTTTAGGAATTACATGCATCTTCTTTTGTGACTTCAATGGTAAATTCACATTGGGAACTTCTAGCAAGCACAGAAACCTAGGATGTTTCCAAAAGTCATGTAGAGTGCACTGGGACAACCCAGAGGGATGGTACGGAGAGGAAGGAGGAGGAGGGTCAGGATGGGGAACACGTGTATACCTGTGGCAGATTCATGTTGATATATGGCAAAACCAATGCAATATTGTAAAGTTTAAAAAAAAAAAAGAACTAAAAAAAAAAAAAAAACATGAAAAAAAAGTCATGTAGATAACACGTTTAAAAGGGAAAACTCTATATTTTAAATTACAGAAGGAGGGACATGTGATCAAGTGTTAAATAATCTAAAGGTTTTGGATTTTTCATTTTCAAATGTGGTATTTATCAAGCACACCAGACTACTTGATCCTTCTGAGGCTGGAAGCTTTTCTATGTTCTCATAGGGTAACAGCTTTAATTCAGGGTCCACATGCTTTATAAATGGGTGACATTAGGATTCTTATATAACCCATAATTTAAACCAAAACACCGAGAGAAAAAAAGATGATATTAGTTACTGCTGTTAGTCACATTCTTCAGGCAATAGAAGTAACATGTCTAAATCGCAGATGTGTGACAAGAAACTCTCTTTATCCAAAGGAGAGGGTAATGAGCTACTGCTCTTTCTTCTGATGACTCTCCTTGATACTGAGCTGTTTGTATTCTCTATAGAAGTCAGTTAGACTTCAACTGCTTTTGTTGCCTCTGTTAGGATTCTTGAAGTTATACTGGTTCTAGACCAGTGAATTAGACCATTACTAATTTCTTAGCTTGAGTTTGATATCTAAATCTTTATAAGTTTTAAATATGGGTTTTTATTTCTTTGAAGTCGTTATTTTTCTACCCGGAGTCCAGATAATGAGTTTTCTATTCACGTGTATTTAAGTCCAAAATTGTTAACATACTTTTAATAGCTAATTTAATTTATTTACTGGTTTTGAATCTCTTTTCTCTTTCTTCTTGAGTCAGTTTTCATCATTTGAGCCTTCTAAATAATTTGTCCATGTCACTGTAATTGTCTTATTTGCTTGCCCAATCTTGTTCCTAATAACTGTTTTGATATTTACAATAGCAGTAAAGATGACATATCTTTTGTACTTGATTTTGGTAATTTGTACTTTCTCACTCTCTTTTCTTCCCATCTTGGTTTATCAAAAGGCACAACAATTTTGTTGATCTATTTAAAAAGTCAATGTTTGCTTGATTTCTCATGTATTTTTTAGCTTCGGTATAATTGATTTCTTCTCTAATTTCCTTTCTCATGCTTTCTTTGGGAGTTATTTAATGTACTATTTTTCTCTTCATAAAGTGGAAGCCTTGATTATTTGTTCAATACCTTTCTTCTTTTCTAGAGTAGACATCTAAGAACTGAAGTTACTTTTAGAACTTTATTAGTTGGATTTCATACATATTCATATGCTATGAGCTTATTTTAATTAGGTAAAATATTTTAAAAATTATTTTTGTGATTTCTTTTTGTATCTATTATTTATTTAGACATTGCTGTTTAGTTTGAAATTATTTAGGGATTTTTTGCAATTTTTCCCCAACTTTTTTTCTTTTAAGTTTTATTTATTTTTTTAAAAATTTTTTTAAATTTTATTTTATTTTTAAACTTTACATAATTGTATTAGTTTTGCCAAATATCAAAATGAATCCATCACAGGTATACATGTGCTCCCCATCCTGAACCCTCCTCCCTCCTCCCTCCCCATACCATCCCTCTTGGTCGTCCCAGTGCACTAGCCCCATTGAAACTTTTTTTCTTTTGATTTCTAATTTAATTTAGAAACATTTTATTCACATTAAAATTGTTTAGAATAAAAATTATTCAGCATTTTAAATATTTTGGAGAATATTCTGTGTTTGGTCAAAATTAATGTACATTCTGTTGTTTGGTGAAGTGTCTATAAATGTGTTCATTGGTTGATGGTGCTGTTTAAGGCTTCTCTCTCTGATTTCTCTGTGTAGTTGTTTATTGAGTTGTTATGAGTTGGGTGTTGAAATCTCCAACTATGGTTTCTCTGGTGAATCTGAGAAGAAACTAATGATACCAAAACTTTTTCAATTGCCAGGTTTTGTTCATTTATTTTAATTTTTAAAAAATCTTGAGTAAAAGACCCTGATAAGCTTTAAATAAATTAAGAAATGCACTACAACCAACATTTAAGTTTGGAATGGGATTTTTTTGGTGATTAGGCATCAGTGACAGATTTAGCCATGAGGGAATCCCTGAAATCCTAATATCCTTCTGTTCCCATTTTGATCCATCTATTTGGTACAGGAGACTGGGGATAAAGCCTGAGTCTCAACCAAATGACAAGTCCGGTTAGAAGTCATTACATGAAACTGAGAGTCCAAAGGTCTCCATTCCAGCATTAAGCATGAATCATGGGTAAATCTATTGCTGCAGTTGAATAGCAAAGAAAGTTGCTTGTTTCACTTAGTTAGTGGAGAAAAGCAGATAGTATTCCAAGAATTCTTAAAATACTGATCTAAATGGATTTGGGACTGATATTGGAGAAGGCAACGGCAACCCACTCCAGTATTCTTGCTTGGAAAATCCCATGGGTGGAGGAGCCTGGTGGGCTACAGTCCATGGGGTCGCTAGCAGTTGGGCACGACTGAGCGATTTCATTTTCACTTTTCACTTTCATGCATTGGAGAAGGAAATGGCAACCCACTCCAGTACTCTTGCCTGGAGAATCCCAGGGATGGGGGACCTGATGGGCTGCCATCTGTGGGGTCGCACAGAGTCGGACACGACTGAAGCGACTTAGCAGCAGCAGCATTCCTGCTGTCTTTGAGTCTGAAAATACACAGTGGAGAATATCATTTAAATGTTCTGTGGGCTGGTGGTTAAGCTAGGCATCTTCAGGAACAAAGACAGATGTTCTTTTTTGAAAGACTGAAAATTCGATCTAGGTATCAGGGAACTGTCTCAGAGTCTCAAGATAAGAAATAGCCCAATATCAAATATCATAAAACACAAGAATACAGATTCGGTAAGTGTGAGTTAGTAGAAACAGACAGCGTAATCTTACTCAAAAAGTTTTCAGATATTGGATTGCACATGACATTATAAAATGATTTTATTTAATGGGCTTCCCTGATGGCTCATGGTAAGAATCCTCCTGCTAATGCAGGACACCCAGACTCAATCCCTGGATTAGGAAAATCCCTTAGAGGAGGAAATGGCAACCTACTCCAGTATTCTTGCCTGGAAAAATCCCATGGACAAAGGAGCCTGGCAGGCTACAGTCCATGGTGTTGCAGAGAGTTGAACATGACTTAGCAACTGAGAATATTTAATATGTTTTATGAAATAAAGAGAAGTCTGAAAATAAAAGCAAGGACTAAGAGACTATTTTTAAAAGAAAGAAAAATGGAAATAAAAAAGACTTATTAGAAATTAAAAATCTACTACTTGAAATTAAAGACTCAATAACTGGTTAAATGGTCTGTTAGACTAAGGAACAGAAAAGTAATAAATATAAATCTAGAAAAATTTACATGAAATGCATCAAAGGTACACAAGGAGAAGGAAAATATGAATTAAATACTTAAAGACATAGAGTATAACATGAAAAAGGATGATGAATATCTAACAGAAGATAATTACAGAGATAATGATGATAATACTTAATGGGATGGTGACTGACTTTTTAAAACAAAAATACTACTGTCTAATTAGGACAAAATTAAAAGGGAATGGTGTCAAACATTTCACAAATATAAGAAATTAGAAAACATTTAGAACTGTATCATTAACACTTATTAAAATTATTTTCACATAAATGAAAAAAGCTAAATTATTATTTAAAAGAAAGTAATAGCTTTTATCATATTCGGGAAAGAAGATGATATCAAAATTATTGAAATATATGACTAGAAAAATAAAAGCAAAATAAATACAAAGAAAAAACAGAAAGCCAATAACAAAATGGTTAAATAATGAAATACATATAATTCTGAAGATATACAGTGCTAAATGTTAGATCAATAAAAGAATAATCATATCAGATCAGATCAGATCAGTCGCTCAGTCCTGTCCGACTCTTGGCAACCCCCTGAATCGCAGCACGCCAGGCCTCCCTGTCCATCACCAACTCCCGGAGTTCACTGAGACTCACGTCCATGGAGTCAGTGATGCCATCCAGCCATCTCATCCTCTGTCGTCCCCTTCTCCTCCTGCCCCCAATCCCTCCCAGCATCAGAGTCTTTTCCAATGAGTCAACTCTTCGCATGAGGTGGCCAAAGAACTGGAGTTTCAGCTTTAACATCATTCCTTCCAAAGAAATCCCAGGGCTGATCTCCTTCAGAATGGACTGATTGGATCTCCTTGCAGTCCAAGGGACTCTCAAGAGTCTTCTCCAACACCACAGTACAAAAGCATCTATTCTTCGGCGCTCAGCCTTCTTCACAGTCCAACTCTCACATCCATACATGACCACAGGAAAAACCATAGCCTTGACTAGACAGACCTTTGTTGGCAAAGTAATGTCTCTGCTTTTGAATATGCTATCTAGGTTGGTCATAACTTTCCTTCCAAGGAGTAAGTGTCTTTTAATTTCATGGCTGTAGTCACCATCTGCAGTGATTTTGGAGCCCAGTAAAATAAAGTTTGACACTGTTTCCACTGTTTCCCCATCTATTTCCTATGAAGTGATGGGACCGGATGCCATGATCTTCATTTTCTGAATGTTGAGCTTTAAGCCAACTTTTTCACTCTTCACTTTCACTTTCATCAAGAGGCTTTTGAGTTCCTCTTCACTTTGTGCCATAAGGGTGGTGTCATCTGCATATCTGAGGTTATTGATATTTCTCCTGGCAATCTTGATTCCAGCTTGTGTTTCTTCCAGTCCAGCGTTTCTCATGATGTACTCTGCATAGAAGTTAAATAAACAGGGTGAAAGTATACAGCCTTGATGAACTCCTTTTCCTATTTGGAACCAGTCTGTTGTTCCATGTCCATCTCTAACTGTTGCTTCCTGACCTGCATACAAATTTCTCAAGAGGCAGATCAGGTGGTCTGGTATTCCCATCTCTTTCAGAATTTTCCACAGTTTATTGTGATCCACACAGTCAAAGGCTTTGGCATAGTCAAGAAAGCAGAAATAGATGTTTTTCTGGAACTCTCTTGCTTTTTCCATGATCCAGCGGATGTTGGCAATTTGATCTCTGGTTCCTCTGCCTTTTCTAAAACCAGCTTGAACATGAGGAAGTTCACAGTTCACATATTGCTGAAGCCTGGCTTGGAGAATTTTGAGCATTACTTTACTAGCATGTGAGATGAGTGCAATTGTGCGGTAGTTTGAGCATTCTTTGGCATTGCCTTTCTTTGGGATTGGAATGAAAACTGACCTTTTCCAGTCCTGTGGCCACTGCTGAGTTTTCCAAATTTGCTGGCATATTGAGTGCAGCACTTTCACAGCATCATCTTTCAGGATTTGGAATAGCTCAACTGGAATTCTATCACCTCCACTAGCTTTGTTTATAGTGAAGCTTTCTAAGACCCACTTGACTTCACATTCCAGGATGTCTGGCTCTAGGTCAGTGATCACACCATCGTGATTATCTGGGTCGTGAAGATCTTTATGTATAGTTCTTCTGTGTATTCTTGCCCTCTCTTCTTAATATCTTCTGCTTCTGTTAGGTCCATACCATTTCTGTCTTTTATTGAGCCCATCTTTGCATGAAATGTTCCTTTGGTATCTCTGATTTTCTTGAAGAGATCCCTAGTCTTTCTCATTCTGTTGTTTTCCTCTATTTCTTTGCATTGATTGCTGAAGAAGGCTTTCTGATCTCTTCTTGCTATTCTTTGGAACTCTGCATTCAGATGTTTATATCTTTCCTTTTTTCCTTTGCTTTTTGCTTCTCTTCTTTTCACAGCTATTTGTAAGGCCTCCCCAGACAGCCATTTTGCTTTTTTGCATTTCTGTTCCATAGGGATGGTCTTGATCCCTGTTTCCTGTACAGTGTCACGAACCTCATTCCATAGTTCATCAGGCACTCTATCTATCAGATCTAGGCCCTTAAATCTATTTCTCACTTCCACTGTATAATCATAAGGGATTTGATATAGGTCATACCTGAATGGTCTAGTGGTTTTCCCTACTTTCTTCAATTTAAGTCTGAATTTGGCAATAAGGAGTTCATGGTCTGAGCCACAGTCAGCTCCTGGTCTTGTTTTTGCTGACTGTATAGAGCTTCTCCATCTTTGGCTGCAAAGAATATAATCAGTCTGATTTCAGTGTTGACCATCTGGTGATGTCCATGTATAGAGTCTTCTCTTGTGTTGTTGGATGAGGGTGTTTGTTATGACCAGTGCATTTTCTTGGCAAAACTCTATTAGTCTTTGCCCTGCTTCATTCCGTATTCCAAGGCCAAATTTGCCTGTTACTCCAGGTGTTTCTTGACTTCCTACTTTTGCATTCCAGTCTCCTATAATGAAAAGGACATCTTTTTTGGGTGTTAGTTCTAAAAGGTCTTGTAGGTCTTCATCAACTGTTCAACTTCAGTTTCTTCAGCGTTACTGGTTGGGGCATAGACTTGGATTACTGTGATATTGAATGGTTTGCCTTGGAAACGAATAGAGATCATTCTGTCGTTTTTGAGATTGCATCCAAGTACTGCATTTCAGACTCTTTAGTTGACCATGATGGCCACTTCGTTTCTTCTCAGGGATTCCTGCCCGCAGTGGTAGATATAATGGTCATCTGAGTTAAATTCACCCATTCCAGTCCATTTCAGTTTGCTGATTCCTAGAATGTCGACATTCACTCTTGCCATCTCTTGTTTGACCACTTCCATTTTGCCTTGATTCATGGACCTGACATTCCAGGTGTCTATGCAATATTGCTCTTTACAGCATCAGACCTTGCTTCTATCACCAGTCACATCCACAGCTGGGTATTGTTTTTGCTTTGGCTCCATCCCTTCATTCTTTCTGGAGTTATTTCTTCACTGATCTCCAGTAGCATATTGGGCACGTACTGACCTGGGGAGTTTCTCTTTGAGTATCCTATCATTTTGCCTTTTCATACTGTTCATGGGGTTCTCAAGGCAAGAATACTGAAGTGGTTTGCCATTCCCTTCTCCAAAAGAATAATAATAAAGGAAATAATGGAATACCAATGGCAAGATCAGTGAAGAACACAGAGAAAATATATGAGTAAATCCAATTAGAAATGCAGATGGTATCTAAAAATGGAGCAGTGATTAATAATAAGGAAGATATACAGAACAAATGCCTTAGAGTATTATTGAAACCTTGATGTACTGGATAAATTAACAGAAAAAAATGGACTGATGAATAGATAGCCAAATATACATATAGCCATTAAAGGAAAGATATTGACTTAATAAATAAAAATCCTTTCTTGCAAAACACACACATGCATGCATACGTACATACTAGGGCAATAAAACTTTACATGCAATTTCAAACTTCCACAAAATCATAGAGAACAGAAATAAAAGAAACTACAACAGATACAAGATGCTAGCATAAATTGTAAAGCAAATTAGATGAATACAGTACAAATATGCAAAATTACAGGCCAAAATCATGAGCATATATGCAAAGTATCCTCAGTGAATCCGACACCAAAACCCACCAAGAAGTTTATTTTAAAAAAGATGGAAAGATCCCCAAGCTAGCCAACTGAAGTTTATTCCAAGAGTTCAGGGTTAGGGTAACCTTAGAGACTTAATGATATAATGAGGAAATCTTTTATATAGTTTCTCTAAAACTGTCCTAGTCTGTTAATCGACATTTAATTTAATTTATAATTTGTTTCTATTTTACTTAAAAGAAATTTCCGTATGTACCATTTCAGATATTTTTATATGGAACAAAAGTTTTTTATCCATTTATTCAAATTCCCATTTCTATTGTTTGAGAACGTTTTGTCATTTCTTCCTATAGGCCGTGCTATACTCATGGTAGGTCTGTCACTAGATCTGTGCATCTTTGTTTGTCTTAATTTTGCTGTGTGAGATCATTCTGATTTCACTATAAGATTTATTTTTGTGGATAAACATTATTTCTTATATTAATATTGATTTTTATGAGTTATTATTTTTATAATTTCAAGTGATTTTTGTAGTTTAATCCCTTTGATGGTGAATGAAGGAATACTAAAATAATTTAAGGACTTCCCAGGCTGCCCAAGAGTTTAGACTCTGCACTTCCACTGCAGGGAGCATGGGTTCCATCTGTGATAGGGGAACTAGGATCCTGCATGCCACATGGCATGGTCAAAACATAAAAATAAAAAACAAGTAATTTCTGAAACTAAAATATTTAATCAGTTCAGTTCAGTTGTTCAGTCACATCCGACTCTTTGCGACGCCATGGACTGCAGCATGCTAAGCCTCCCTGTCCATCACCAACTCCCAGAGTTTACTCAAACTCATGTCCTTTGAGTTGGTGATGCCATCCAACTATCTCATCCTCTATGGTCCCCTTCTCCTCCTTCCTTCAATCTTTCCTAGCATCAGGGTCTTTTCATGAGTCAGTTCTTCACATCAGGTGGCCAAGTATTGGAGTTTCAGCTTCAACATCAACCCTTCCAATGAACATTAAGGATTTCCTTTAAGGATGGACTGGTTGGATCTCCTTGCAGTCCAAGGGACTATCAAGAGTCTTCTCCAACACCACAGTTCAAAAGCATCAATTCTTTGGCACTCAGCTTTCTTTATAGTCCAACTCTCACTTCCATACATGGCTACTGGAAAAACCATAGCCTTGACTATACGGACCTTTGTTGGCAAAGTAATGCCTCTGCTTTTTTATATTCATATTTCATATCTACTATCAAACAAAGATGTCCTTCTGGAGCTTTTGTTTTAAATTTAGATTTTCTTTTTGTCCTTTCACCGTATGTCTAGAACATGAGGCCTATTTGAGAGATATAATAGAACTACGATGGCACTTTGAAGATAAAACTCGTCAACGAAAACATCTGGAAGAGCAAAAGGAGAAATTAGCAGAAACTAATTCAAAGCTTAAAGCAGACATAGACTATATGATTAAACAGCACCCTCTACTGCTTGCAAAGCGAGACCACGAACTTATATCTCTGAGGGAATATTACCAGAAAAAATTTGAGGTAAGTGAATAAAGAAATGGCTGTACATTTTACAGATTGTTTCTTAATTATAAGATTTTAGCTCTAAGAAGTTAACATACGTTGAAAGGTTCCATTCTCATTGAAAATTGGCCTACTATTTATCTTTTAAAGAAATTATCAATCAATACAGTTGATTGATATTCATTTAAAGTGTGTCTTCTTACCTTACGTTTAAACTTAAAAATATTAATTGTATTTAGTCTGTCTACTAATATGATTTTGGAGGTATTAAACAATGTGGTATTCAGTTCAGTTCAGTTCAGTCGCTCAGTCGTGTCCGACTCCTTGCGAGCCCATGAATTTGAAGCTATAAATTGAACTGAGAAAGAATGGAAGTATACTATATCAGTAAACTTCATTCCTGATGAAAACATAAAACCTACATGTAAAGTCTTTTTAATGATTAACATTTAATCTCCTCTTGTGGGATCATATCATAGAAAAATAAATTATTTCTCATGGCTACTAAATGGACAAATTTAATTTTGTATCATGTTTGTTCTTGATCATTTAAAGTTAGTAAATTAAGTCATTAAATGTCTCCTATACTTGTTCCATTTTCCTTCATCATTCTCCAAAAGATAACCTCATCATGAACTTCTGTTTCCAGTCAAAATTTGAACAATTTTATACACACATATACATCTTATATACACTACATACTGTTTATCAAACATTCTGTAACTTTCTGTAATGTTTTTTGTTTGCTGTGTGCTTAGTTGTTCAGTCATGTATGACTCTCTGTGACCCCGGGGACTGTAGTCTGCCAGGCTCCTCCTACTGGCAGGGTATGGCCTTCCAGGCTCCTCTGTCCAAGGGAATTCTCTTGGTGTGAATACTGGAGTAGTTGCCATGCCCTTCTACAGGGAACCTTCCCAACCCAGGGATCGAACCCAGGTCTCCCATGTTGCAGGCGGATTCTTTACCATCTGAGCCACCAGAGAAGCCCAAGAATACTGGAGTGGGTAACCTATCCTTTCTCCAGAGGATCTTCCCGACCCAGGAATCAAGCCAGTGTCTCCTACATTGCAGGTGGATTCTTTACCAGCTGAGCTATTTATTTTTTAATCTGCCGTTATTCTGGAGCTCCAGCTACTATCGATATACACAGATTTAGTCCATTCATTTTACTTTCCAATTCCACCAAATAGATATCTCTGGTCTTGTGTGTTATTTCCCATATTTAGCTACAGTGCTGATTTGACTATAAACAATAAGGAGCCCTGATCATGTTCCTTTTTGTGCATGTGAATTTTTCTTGGCTACATGTCTAGTGGAGTATTTACTGAGTCCTGGGTTATATACACTTTCAACTTCATTAGTTAAAATCACACTGCTCTCCAGAGTGTCTTTGACAGTTTATATTCTTAAAGTAGTAGCAGTGCTGGAGATGTCCCATTTATCTACTGTGAACAAAGGTTCTAGCAGTATCCTTTTTTTAATCATAATAGACCCCTTATTTAATACTGGACAGGGAAGCCTGACATGCTGCAGTCCATGGGGTCACAAAAAGTTGGAAACAACTAAGTGACTGAACAAAAAACAACAAGTAGCCCCCGTTAGTTGGATGGCAGTGTGTCAGGGTAAAGGTCATTTCTCAATTTGCCTTTACTCATGATATTTCTAATGCGATGCACGTAGTGGTAATACAGGGTTTTTCTGGGAAAGCTTTTTGAAATGGACTGACTCAGTCAGAAGCCACACCCTTTTGTATTCAGCCATTTTGTAAACTTACAGCAACCCCGATATGACAGCTGCAGTTCTGACGTACATTTTATAGCACAGGGCAACCTTGAGAACGGAGGCCAGTATCCACGATGGCTGAATAGAAAGGCAGAAGAAGCCGTGTATCCATTTCTAGGAGAAAAAAAGAAACTGAAGGCTTGTTCATTTGACTTATTTCTCCTACAACAAACCCAATCCTAACTGTTACACCTTACATTTTTGTCAAGGTTTTGTTGTGACACTTTAAATTTTGTCAATAGGTGTGTGAATTGGTATCCCTAAAGTAATTTTAGTGTGTTTCTCCCTGATAGTGGACATAGATATGCCTAGGGAGGGAAAGCACAGTTGTTGAAGATCACACTTGTGAATGGGTTCAGTTCAGTTCACTCAAGAGTCATGTCCAACTCTTTGCGACCCCATGGACTGCCGCACGCCAGGCTTCCCTGTCTATCATGAACTCCCGGAGCTCACTCAAACTCATGTCCATTGAGTCAATGATGCCATCAACCATCTCATCCTCTGTTGTCCCCTTCTCCTCCTGCCTTCAAACTTTTCCAGGATCAGGGTCTTTTCCAATGAGTCAGTTCTTCGCATCAGGTGGCCAAAGTATTGGAGTTTTAGCTTCAGCATCAGTCCTTCCAATAAATATTCAGGACTGATTTCCTTGAGGACTGACTGCTTGGATCTCCTTGCAGTCCAAGGGACTCTCAAGAGTCTCCTCCAACACCACGGTTCAAAAGCATCAATTCTTCAGTGCTCAGATTTCTTTATGGTCCAACACTCACACATCCATACACGGCTACTGGAAAAACCATAGCTTTGACTAGATGGACCTTTTGTTGGCAAAAGTAATGTCTCTGCTTTTTAATATGCTATCGGATGGTCATAGCTTTTCTTCCAAGGAGCAAGTGTGTTTTAATTTTATGGCTGCAGTCATCATCTGCAGTGATTTTAGACCCCAGGAAAATAAAGTTGGTCACTATTTCCATTGTTTCCCCATCTACTTGCCATGAAGTGATGGGACTGGATGCCATGATCTTAGTTTTTGAAAGTTGAGTTTTAAGCCAAATTTTTCACTCTCCCCTTTCACTTTCATCAAGAGGCTCTTTAGTTCCTCTTCACTTTCTGCAATAAGGGTAGTGTCATCTGCAAATCTGAGGTTATTGATATTTCTCCCGGCAATCTTGATTCCAGCTTGTGCTTCATCCAGCCCAGCATTTTGCTTGATGTACTCTGCATATAAGTTAAATAAGCAGGGTGACAGTATACAGCTTTGACATACTCCTTTCCCAATTTGGAACCAGTTCATTGTTCCATGTCCAGTTATAACTGTTGCTTCTTGACCTGCATACAGATTTCTCAGGAGGCAGGTAAGGTGATCTGGTATTCCAATCGCTTGAAGAATTTTCCACAGATTTTGTGATCTAGGCAGTCAAAGGCTTTGGCATTATCAATAAAGCAGAAGTAGATGGGTTGTTTTTTTTTTTTTGGAATTCTCTTGATTTTCTTATGATCCAACGGATGTTGAGAATTTGATCTCTGGTTCCTCTGCTTTTTCTAAATCCAGCTTGAACATCTGGAAGTTCTCCGTTCACGTACTGTTGAAGCCAGGCTTGGAGAATTTGGGGCATTACTTTGCTAGTGTGTGAGATGAGTGTAATTGTGTGGTAGTTTGAACATTCTTTGGCATTGCCCTTCTTTGGGACTGGAATGAAAACTGACCTTTTCCAGTCTTGTGACCACTGATGATTTTTCCAAATTTGCTGGCAATATTGAGTGCAGCACTGTTGCAGCATCATCTTTTCAGATTTGAAATAGCTCAACTGGAATTTAATCACCTCCACTAGCTTTGTTCATAGTGATGCTTCCTAAGGCCCTCTTGACTTTGCCTTCCAGGATATCTGGCTCTAGGTGAGTGATCACACCTTCATGGTTTTCTGGGTCATGAAGATCTTTGTTGTATACTTCTTCTGTGTATTCTTGCCACCTCTTCTAAATATCATCTGCTTCTGTTAGGTCCGTCCATTTCTGTCCTTTATCGTGCTCATCTTTGCATGAAATGTCCCCTTGGTATCTCTAATTTTCTTGAAGAGTTCTCTAGTCTTTTCCATTCTATTGTTTTCCTCTATTTCTTTGCACTGACCACTGAGGAAGTCTTTCTTATCTTTCCTTGCTATTCTTTGGAATTTTGCATTCAAATGGGTATATCTTTCCTTTTCTCCTTTGCCCTTTGTGTCTCTTCTTTTCTCAGCTATTTGTAAGGCCTCCTCAGACAACCATTTTGCCTTTTTGCATTTCTTTTTCTTGCAGATGGTCTTGATCACTGCCTCCTATATAGTGTCACGAACCTCTGGCCATAGTTCTTCAGGCACTCTGTCTATCAGATTTAATCCCTTGAATCTATTTGTCAGTTTCACTGTATCATCCTAAGTGTTTTGATATATTCATACCTGAATGGTATAGTGGTTTTCCCTACTTTCTTCAATTTAAGTCTGAACTTTGCAATTAGAAGTTCATGATCTGAGCCACAGTCAGCTCCCAATCTTGTTTTTGTTGATTATAGAGCTTCTCCATCTTTGGCTGCAAAGAATATAATCAATCTAAATTCGGTATTGACCATCTGGTGAATGGGAGGAAAATTTAAAAATGTATTCTCACAGATCAAGAAAATAGTAACCTTTGTGTAGAGATTATCAGTGGTGCTCTGATGGTTGATATTTTCTGTAAACTTGACTGGGCCAGGATGCTCAGGTTTTGATCAGATATTATTCTAGGTGTTTTGTGAAGTTTTTTATCTTTTTGGATGAGATTAACATTTAAATCAATAATCTTTTAATAAAGTAGATAGGCAAGAAAAATAAATAAAAGGATCTAGACTGGAAAAGAAGTAAAATTATTTGCAGAAGACACATTCTTCTATATAGAAAATTGTAAAGAATTCACAAAACAAACTATAGAGTAAAAACAAGTTTAATGAAGTTGTAGATTCAATCTCAATACAAAACTCAGTTTTATTTTCATATACTAGTTGTGAAGAATACAAAAATGGAGTTAAGAAAACAGTTTTCTTTGATAAAATATGAATAAATTTAACCAATAAGCTGAAAGACTTGTTCACTAAAAACTATAATATTTTGCTGAAATCAATTAAATTAGACTTAAATGAACAGAAAAGTAACCCGTGTTCACAGATTTGACTTTATATTGTTTAGATGTCAGTAGTACCCATAGCTATCTTCAGATTAAATGGAGTTTCTGACAGAGTCTCAAAGAGCTTTTTGCAGAAATGGGAAAGCCTGTTCTAACATTCATTTAAAGTTGTAGGAGGTCGCAAATAGCCAAAACAGTCTTGAAAAGGAAGGACACCTTTGAGAACTCACAGCTTCTGATTTCAAGACTAACTACAAAGCTTTAAGAAGCAAAAATGAGTGTCATTTAATAAATACAGGAAAGTAGTTCAGTGGGGTAGTGATGAGATTCTAGAAATAAACCAATATATCTGTGGTTAGTTGATTTTGACAAGGGTGGAGAGACCATTTGTTGAAATGAGTAGTCTCTTCAATACATGGTAATGGGACATTGGATATCCACATGCATTCAAAGAGTAAAGTTGGACCTCTGCTTCCTAGCACATACAAAAATTAATTTAAAATGGATCATAACTTTACACATAACAACTAAAACTGTAAAACTCTTAAAAGGAAAGTGAAGTCACTCAGTCGTGTCCAACTCTTTGCGACCCCTTAGACTGTAGCCTACCAGGCTCCTCCATCCATGGGATTTTTCCAGGCAATAGTACTGGAGTGGATTGCCATTTCCTTCTCCAGGGGATCTTCCCAACCCAGGGCTCAAACCCAGGTCTCCCGCATTGTAGACAGACGCTTTACCGTCTGAGCCACTTAAAAGGAAACTTGTGGATAAATCTTTATGACCTAGAATTTGAGAATGAATTTAGATATGACACTAAAAGCATAAGCAACATTAGAGAAACTGGACTTCATCAAAATTAAAACCTTTTGTACAGCTAGGTACGCTATCAAAAAGGTAAAAAAACAACCTAGAGAATGAGAGAAAATATTGCAAATTATATATAATTTTATTTTAATGTATGTACTAGTTATATATTAATTTTGTACTAATATATACTTATTATATAATAATATTATATTAATATATACTAATTCTATATTAATATATCTTCCTACAGATTTGTAGTAAGTTTTAAAATCAGAAAGTGTGAGTTCTCTAAGGTGCCCTTCCTTTTCAAGACTGTTCTGGCTACCTGAGGACGCCCCTGCAATTTCATATGAATGTTAAAATAGGCTTTTCCATTTCTGCAAAGAGCTTTTTGAGACTTCATCAGAGGTTGCATTTCATCTGAAGATAGCTTTGGGTACTACCGACACCTTAAAAACATGTAGTACCCAGAATATATGAAGAACTTTTATAATTCAACAGCTAAAAAAGATAAACACCCCATTTTAAAATGGACAAAAGACTTAAGTAGATGTATCTCTGAAAGACAGAAATGAGCAGCAAACACATGAAATGACAGATGCTCAACATCATTAGCCATCAGGAAAATTCAAACCAAAACCACAATGATGTAACTACTCATGCCCATTAGGATGCGATTAAAAATAGAGTGCAAAATAACCAATTTGGGTGAGGATGTAGAGAAACTTGAACCATTGTACTTTGCTGAACGTAAAATGGTGCAGCCACTGTAGAAAACAGCTTGGTGTTTCCTAAAAAAGTAAAATAGAATTAACATATGCTTTAGCAACTCCAAGCCAAGATATATACCCCTAAAGAATTGAAAACTGATGTTAAAAAACAAAACCTTGTGCAGAAATGTGCTTACCAGCACTGTCTACAATAGACAAAAAGCAAAATCATTCCAGTGCCCATCAATTGATGTATGACTAAACAAAATGTGATATAACCATACCATGGAGTAGTAGTCAGTCATAAAAAAGAATGAAATACTGGTACAGATCACAACATGGATAAACTTCAAAACATTATGCTAAATAAATAAGCCAGACACAAAAGATTGCATATCGTATGATTTCGTTTACCTGAAATATCCAGAATAGGTAAATCCATAAAGACAGAAAGCAAATTAGATTGCTAGGGGCTCGGGGAAGTGTAAGATAGAGTTTTGTTTGTAATAAAGCTTTGCTTTTTCTGTTTTATTCTGCTGTCTTGACTGAGACCTTAGCTAGAGGCCTGCTGAAGTAACCCAGCTACTTAAATAATGCAAGGCCTCTTGTCAATGTGCTTGAGCCTCAGTACATTGCAAACCAACCTCAGTGGCTTAAGGTGACTTTCAGATTCTACAAGCAGCTTAGTCACATAACACAGTGGAGCCACAGAAATATTGTTAACATCAATGTAGAGAGTATCCATGTGGGACAGCTGAACCACTCCCACAATGAGCCAGCCAAGGAGCTTTCCATATGAATTTGCCTCATACGATATAAGCAAAACCCCCAAACCTGAGATCACCCCAGCAATACCTACAAGACAGATTGGATACAGGGAGTTATTTCTTGCTTTTCTTCCTTTCATGGTGTAAATTTCCTGAGCTCTGTGTTTGCTTATCTTATCATCTTGGTATAATCCTTGCTCTCTGCTTGACTGTATAGCCCTGCATTTCTGTGCCTAAAGGAAAATCTTGTAGTTTACTAAAATCTGTACTATTCTAAAAATTAATGTGAACATAAATAACACTATTGCATAGGAACCTGGAATGTTAGGTCCATGAATCAAAGTAAATTGGAAATGGTCAAACAGGAGATGGCAAGAGTGAACATCAACATTTTAGGAATCGGCGAACTAAAATAACTGGAATGGGTGAATTTAACTCAGATGACCATTATATCTACTCCTGTGGGCAAGAATCCCTTAGAAGAAATAGAATAGCCCTCATAGTCAACAGAAGAGTCCTAAATACTGTACTTGAGTGCAGTCTCAAAAATGACAGAATGATCTCTGTTCATTTCCAAGGCAAACCATTCAATATCACAGTAATCCAAGTCTATGCCCCAACCACTAATGCCAAAGAACCTGAATTTAAACTGTTCTATGATGACGTATAGGACTTTCTAGAACTAACACCAAAAAAGATGCCCTTGTCATCATAGTGAACTGGAATGCAAAAGTAGGAAGTCAAGAGATACCTGGAGTAACAGGCAAGTTTGGCCTTGGAGTACAAAATGAAGCAGGGCAAAGGCTGACAGAGTTTTGCCAAGAGAACACACTGGTCATAGCAAAGACCCTCTTCAACAACACAAGACATGAATCTACACGTAGACATCACCAGATGGTTAATACCAAAATCAGATTGATTATGTTCTTTGTAGTCAAAGATGGAGAAGCTATATACAGTCAGCAAAAACAAGACCAGGAGCTGACTGTGGCACAGACCATGAACTCCTTATTGCCAAATTCAGACTTCAATTGAAGGAAGTAGGGTAAACCACTAGACCATTCAGGTATGAAATATATCAAATCACTTAGGATTATACAGTGAAAGTGACAAACAGATTCAAGGGATTAGATCTGACAGAGTGCCTTAAGAAATATGGCCAGAGTTTTGTGACATTGTATAGTAGGCAGTGATCAAAACCATCTGCAAGAAAAAGAAATGCAAAAAGGCAAAATGGTTGTCTGAGGAGGCCTTACAAAGAGAAAAGAAGAGAAAGCTAAAGGCAAAGGAGAAAAGGAAAGATACACCCATTTGAATGCAAAATTCCAAAGACTAGCAAGGAGAGATAAGAAAGACTTCCTCAGTGGTCAGTGCAAAGAAATAGAAGAAAACAATAGAATGGGAAAGACTTGAGAACTCTCCAAGAAAATTAGAGATACCAAGGGAACATTTCATGCAAAGATGAGCACGATAAAAGACAGAAATGGTATGGACCTAACAGAAGCAGATGATATTTAGAAGAGGTGGCAAGAATACACAGAAGTATACAACAAAGATCTTCATGACCCAGAAAACCATGAAGGTGTGATCACTCACCTAGAGCCAGATATCCTGGAATGCAAAGTCAAGAGGGCCTTAGGAAGCATCACTATGAACAAAGCTAGTGGAGGTAATCGAATTCCAGTTGAGGTATTTAAAATCATTAAAAGATGATGCTGTTAAAGTGCCATATACAATATGCCAGCAAATTTGGAAAACTCATCAGTGGCTACAGGACTGGAATAGGTCAGTTTTCTCATTCAACCCAAAGAAAGGCAATGCCAAAGAATGTTCAAACTACCACACAATTACACTCATCTCACACGCTAGCAAAGTAATACTCAAAATTCTCCAAGCCTGGCTTCAACAGTACGTGAACAGAGAACTTCTAAATGTTCATGCTGGATTTAGAAAAGGCAGAGGTACCAGAGTCAAATTGCCAACATCCATTGGATCATAGAAAAACAGGAGAATTCCAGGAAAACATCTACTTCTGCTTTATTGACTACGCCAAAGCCTTTGACTGTCTAGATCACAACAAACTGTGGAAAATTCTTCAAGAGATGGGAATACCAGATCACATTACCTGCCTCCAGAGAAGTCCGTATGCAGGTCAAGAAGCAACCATTAAAACTGGATGTAGAACAACGAACTGGTTCCAAATTGGGAAAGGAATACATCCAGGCTTTATATTGTCACACTCTTTATTTAAGATATAAGCAGAATACATCATGCAAATTGCCAGACTGGATGAAGCACAAGCTGGAATCAAGATCGCCAGGAGAAATATCAATAACCTCAGGTATGCAGATGACACCACCCTTATGGCAGAAAGGAACAAGGAACTAAAGTGCCTCTTGATGAAAGTGAAAGAGGAAAGTGAAAAGCTGGCTTAAAACTCAACATTCAAAAAACTAATATCATGGCATCTGATCCCATCACTTCATGGCAAATAGATGGTGAAACAATGGAAACAGTGACCGACTTTATATTCTTGGACTCCAAAATCACTGCAGATGATGACTGCAGCTGTGAAATTAAAAGATGCTTGCTCCTTGAGAGAAAAGAAATGACTATCCTAGACAGCATATTAAAAACCAGAGATATTACTTTGCCTACAAAGGTCTATCTAGTCAAAGGTATGGTTTTTCCAGCAGTCATGTATGGATGTGAGAACTGGAGTATAAAAAAAGCTGAGCACCAAATAATTGATGCTTTTGAACTGTGGTGTTGGAGGAGACTCTTGAGAGTCCCTTGGACTGCAAGTATATCCAAGCAGTCCATCCTAAAGGAAATCAGTCCTGAATATTCTTTGGATGGAGTGATGCTAAAGATGAAGCTCCAACACTTTGGCCACCTGATGCGAAGAACGTACTCATTGGAAAAGACCCTGATGCTGGGAAAGATTGAGAGCAGGAGGAGAAGGGGATGACAGAGGATGAGATGGTTGGATGGCATTACTGACTCAATGGACATGAGTTTGAGTAAACTCTGGGAGTTTGTGATGAATAGGGAAGCCTGGCATGCTGCAGTCCATGGGGTAGCAAAGAGTCAGACATGATTGAATGACTGAACTGAACTGAAGGACAATTTTGCCTCCCTGTTGGCTCAGATGATAAAGAATTTGACTGCAATGTGGGAGAATTTGATCTCTAGGTCAGGATCATCCTCTGGAGAAGGGCATGGCAACCCACTCCAGCATTCTTGAGAATCCCACGGACAGAGTAGCCCTGTGGGCTATAGTCCATGGGGCCGCAAAGAGGCAGACACATTTGAGCAACTCTCAC
This sequence comes from Bos indicus, assembly GCF_029378745.1. Lineage (NCBI taxonomy): Eukaryota > Metazoa > Chordata > Mammalia > Artiodactyla > Bovidae > Bos > Bos indicus. The sequence goes on from NC_091783.1 coordinate 24,240,544, forward strand.
TCACTCACTCAACTCAAGTACAGTTTTATTTCCTTCTGTTCATAATCTGTATACATTTTGCTGTATTGCTTTTAATAAGGCTTGGTCCTTTCTTGGCCAAGATCTCCAGTGACTGAAGTGAAGTATTAATTGCTCAGTTGTGTATGACTCTTTGGGACCCCATGCCCTCCAGAATCCTATGTCTGTGGAATTCTCCAGGCAAGAATATTGGAGTGGGTAGCCATTTCCTTCTGCAGGGAATCTTCCTGACAAGGATTGAACCCAGGTCTCCTGCATTGCTGACTGTAAGTGGTAATATTTTGCATCATTGTCACAGTCCCGGTTTCAAAGGGGAAGCATTAAAACAATCTTTTTTATATTCAGGAAGATGTTACATCTTACTCAAGATGTTGCTAGATTTGATTTGCTAATTATTTGCTTAGGGGATTAAGTCTAAGTTCATGAATAAGAAAATAGTATAATTGTTTAATACTGTCCTTGTCAGGTTTTGTTTTTAAGGGTTTGCTAGGAGAAGGCAATGGCACCCCACTCCAGTACTCTTGCCTGGAAAATCCCATGGATGGAGGAGCCTGGCAGGCTGCAGTCCATGGGGTCGCTGAGGGTCAGACATGACTGAGCGACTTCACTTTCACTTTTCACTTTCATGCAATGGAGAAGGAAATGGCAACCCACTCCAGTGTTATTGCCTGGAGAATCCCAGGGACGGGGGAGCCTGGTGGGCTTCCGTCTATGGGGTTGCACAGAGTCGGACACGACTGAAGCGATGCAGCAGCAGCAGCAGCATATTTAAAGGTAACTTGGGAGTATTTCTTCTTTCTCTACTATCTGGAAGAGTTTGCAAAAGGCTAAGATTATTGATGGCATCTAGCTAAAGTTTTCCAGTTTTGTTTTTTGTTTGTTTTGGAAAGGTTTTTAATTACAAATTAAATTTCCTCAATAAGACTCTTTAGATATTCTATTTATTCCTGTGTCCATTTTGGTTATTTCTAGTTTTATAAGATTATGTCCATTTCATCAAAATTTTGTACTTTTTTGGAACAGAGACTTTCTTAGTATTCTTTTGTTTCCTATGCTGTACTGTGCTTAATTCTTCACTTCTGTCTGACTCTGTGCAACCCCATGGACTGTAGCCCACCAGGCCCCTTTGTCCATGGGGAGTCTCCAGTTGCAAATGCCAGAGTGGGTTGCCATGCCCTCCTCCAGGGGATCTTCCTAACTCAGGGATCAAACCCAGGTCTCCTGCATTGCAGGCAGAGTCTTAACCATCTGAGCCACCAGGGAAGCCCAAGAATACTGCAGTGGGTAGCCTATCCTTCTCCAGGAGTACTTCCCAACGCAGGAATCAAACCGGAGTCTCCTGCATTGCAGGCGGATTCTTTATCAGCTGAGTTACCAGGGAAGCCTATTTTGTTTCCTATAAGTCTATAGAATATGTTGTTTAGTTGCTCAGTCGTGTCTGACTGTTTTGTAACCCCATGGACTTCAGCCTGCCGGGCTTCTATGTCCATGGGATTTTGCAGGCAAGAATACTGGAGTGGGATGCCATTTCCTACTCCAGGGAATCTTTCTGATCCAGGGATAGAACCCATGTCTCCTGCAAGTCTCCTGCATTGCAGGCAGATTCTTTATTGCTTAGCCACTGGGGATATGTAGTGGTCTCCTTTTTCATTCCTGGTATTTATTTGTGCCTTCTCTTTTTTTCCTCTTGAACATGATACATTTCATCCATCACCGTACAGTTACACATTTCACCCATTTTGCCCTCCTTTTCTCTGTTGTCTGTACCTGCTTGTTTGTTTTGGTTTGGTTTGTTCACTTATTTGGATGTTTTTGTTTGTTTTTTATATTCTGCATATAAGCTAAATCATATGATATTTGTCTTTTCTCCATGTGACTTATTTCTCTTAGGATAATACCCTCAAGGTCTTCCATGTTGTCACAAATGGCAAGATTTCTTTCTTTTTTTGTGATTGAGTAGTATGCTTTCAAACCAGTCAATCCTAAAGGAAATCAACCCTGAATATTCTTTGGAAGGACTGGTAATGAAGCTGAAGTTCCAGTACTTTGGCCACCTAATGCAAGGAACCAACTCATTAGAACAGGTCCTGATGTTGGGAAAGATTGAGGGCAAGAGGAAAAGGGGGTGATAGAGGATGAGATGGTTAGATGGCATCACTAACTCAGTGGACATGAGTTTGAGCAAACTCAGGGAGATAGTCGCTTCAGGACAGGGAAGCCTGGCGTGCTGCAGTTCATGTTGCAAAGAGTCAGATATGACTTAGTGACTGAACAACAGCAACAAGTATTCATTCTATATACCACATCTCTTTATGCATTCATTCCTTGATGGAATCTTCAATTGTGTGGCTATTATAAATAGTGGTGCAGTGAACACAAGGGTGCGTATATCTTTTCAAATTAGTGTTTTCACATAACTTGGGTTAATACCCCAAAGTGGACTAGCTGGTCATATCCTAGTCCTCTTAATTTTTTGAGGTGTCTCCCTACTGTTTTCCATAGTGGCTGCACTAATTTACATTCCCACTAACAGTGCTCAGGGTTCTCTTTTCTCCACATTCTCTCAACACCTGTTATTTCATCTTTTATTTTTTTGTATATGTAATAACCATCATCATGGTCATTAGGTAAAATCTCATGGTGTTAATTTTTTCATTTCCATAATACTTAGTAATGTTGAACACTTTTTCATGTATGTGCCTATTGGTCATCTGTATATCTTCTTCAGAAAAATGTGTACTGCTGTCCACCTGAAACTAATGCAACATTATAAATCAATTATACCCTAATAAGAATTTAAAAAAGAATGTAACAAGACGACAGCACCCCCCAAAGAAGTCTATTCAGCCCTTCGGACCATTTTTAAAAATTATGGTTGATTTACAATGTTGTATTAATTTCTGCTGTACATCAAAATGATTCAGTTAACATGTACATACATATATATTATTTTTTTATTCTTTTCCATTATAGCTTATCACAGAATATTGAATATAGTTCCTTGTGCTATACAGTAGGACTTGTTGTTTATCCCCTTTGCCCATTTTTATTTGAGTATTTGGTTGTATTGCTGTTGACATGTATGAGTTCTTTATATATTTGGATATTAACCTCATATTGAATATATGATTTGCAAATACCTTCTCCTATTGGGTAGGTTGTCTTTTTGTTTTGTTGATGGTTTCCTTTGCTGTACAGATTATGTAATTATGTATCAGATCAGATCAGTCACTCAGTCATGTCCAACTCTTTGCGACCCCATGAATAGCAGCACGCCAGGCCTCCCTGTCCATCACCAACCCCCAGAGTTCACTCAGACTCACATCCATCGAGGCAGTGATGCCATCCAGCCATCTCATCCTCTGTCATCCCCTTCTCCTCCTGCCCCCAATCCCTCCCAGCATCAGAGTCTTTTCCAATGAGTCAACTCTTTGCATGAGGTGGCCAAGTACTGGAGTTTCAGCTTTAGCATCATTCCTTCCAAAGAAATCCCAGGGCTGATCTCCTTCAGAATGGACTGCTTGGATCTCCTTGCAGTCCAAAGGACTCTCAAGAGCCTTCTCCAACACCACAGTTCAAAAGCATCAATTCTTCTGTGCTCAGCCTTCTTCACAGTCCAACTCTCACATCCATACATGTCCACAGGAAAAACATAGCCTTGACTAGACGAACCTTTGTTGGCAAAGTAATGTCTCTGCTTTTCAATATGCTATCTAGGTTGGTTATAACTTTCCTTCCAAGGAGTAAACATCTTTTAATTTCATGGCTGTAGTCACCATCTGTAGTGATTTTGGAGCCCAGAAAAATACAGTCTGACACTGTTTCCACTGTTTCCCATCTATTTCCCATGAAGTGGTGGGACTAGATGCCATGATCTTCATTTTCTGAATGCTGAGCTTTAAGCCAACTTTTTCACTCTCCACTTTCACTTTCATCAAGAGGCTTTTGAGTTCCTCTTCACTTTCTGCCATAAGGGTGGTGTCATCTGCATATCTGAGGTTATTGATATTTCTCCCGGAAATCTTGATTCCAGCTTGTGTTTCTTCCAGTCCAGCGTTTCTCATGATGTACTCTGCATAGAAGTTAAATAAGCAGGGTGACAATATACAGCCTTGATGTACTCCTTTTCCTATTTGGAACCAGTCTGTTGTTCCATGTCCAGTTCTAACTGTTGCTTCCTGACCTGCATACAAATTTCTCAAGAGGCAGGTCAGGTGGTCTGGTATTCCCATCTCTTTCAGAATTTTCCACAGTTTCTTGTGATCCACACAGTCAAAGGCTTTGGCATAGTCAAGAAAGCAGAAATAGATGTTTTTCTGGAACTCTCTTGCTTTTTCCATAATCCAGCCGATGTTGGCAATTTGATCTCTGGTTCCTCTGCCTTTTCTAAAACCAGCTTGAACCTCAGGAAGTTCATGGTTCACATATTGCTGAAGCCTGGCTTGGAGAATTTTGAGCATTACTTTACTAGCATGTGAGATGAGTGCAATTGTGTGGTAGTTTGAGCATTCTTTGGCACTGCCTTTCTTTGGGATTGGAATGAAAGCTGACCTTTTCCAGTCCTGTGGCCACTGCTGAGTTTTCCAAATTTGCTGGCATATTGAGTGCAGCACTTTCACAGCATCATCTTTCAGGATTTGGAATAGCTCAACTGGAATTCTATCACCTCCACTAGCTTTGTTGGTAGTGATGCTTTCTAAGGCCCACTTGACTTCACATTCCAGGATGTCTGGCTCTAGGTCAGTGATCACACCATCGTGATTATCTGGGTCATGAAGATCTTTTTTGTACAGTTCTTCTGTGTATTCTTGCCACCTCTTCTTAATGTCTTCTGCTTCTGTTAGGTCCATACCATTTCTGTCTTTTATTGAGCCCATCTTTGCATGAAATGTTCCTTTGGTATCTCTGATTTTCTTGAAGAGATCCCTAGTCTTTCTCATTCTGTTGTTTTCCTCTATTTCTTTGCATTGGTCACTGAAGAAGGCTTTCTTATCTCTTCTTGCTATTCTTTGGAACTCTGCATTCTGATGTTTATATCTTTCCTTTTCTCCCTTGCTTTTCTCTTCCCTTCTTTTCACAGCTATTTGTAAAGCCTCCCCAGACAGCCATTATGTATACATGAACTTTCAACATGTCCACAGATGAATTACAGTTGAATACAAAGGTAAATTTTTTTTAATTTTATTTTATTTTTAAACTTTAAAATATTGTATTAGTTTTGCCAAATATCGAAATGAATTTGCCACAGGTATACCCACGTTCCCCATTTTTAAATCCATACTTTCCTATATACCAGAAACAAATCTGAAAAAAAAAAGTTTACTTAAAAATAGCATTCACTAGAGCATAAAATATAAAATATCTAGAATAAATGTAACAAATGACATGCACAGCCTCTATTAAGAAAACTATGAATATTTCTGAGAGAATTTGAGAAGTGCTATATTGATAAATGATGTTAATACCTTAAAAGGCTAAATTTTGTAAAATTCTCTCCAAAATGTTCTGTAAATTGAATGCAGTCACAAAATCTCAACAGGTCTCTTTGTGGAGCTTGACAAGCTAATTCTTCTTTTTTTTATTATTATTTTTTTTTAATGTTAAATTATTTAACTTTACAATATTGTATTGGTTTTGCCATATATCAAAATGAATCCGCCACAGGTATACCTGTGTTCCTCATCCTGAACCTTCCTCCCTCCTCCCTCCCCATACCATCCCTCTGGGTTGTCCCAGTGCACCAGCCCCAAGCATCCAGTATCGTGCATCGAACCTGGACTGGTGATTCATTTCATATATGATATTATACTTATTTAAATGCCATTCTCCCAATTCATCCCACCCTCTCCCTTTCCCACAGAGTCCAAAAGACTGTTCTATACATCAGTGTCTCTTTTGCTGTCTTGTATACAGGGTTATTGTTAGCATCTTTCTAAATTCCATATATATGCGTTAGTATACTGTATTGGTGTTTTTCTTTCTGGCTTACTTCACTCTGTATAATAGGCTCCAGTTTCATCCACCTCATTAGAACTGATTCAAATATATTCTTTTTAATGGCTGAGTAATACTCCATTGTGTATATGTACCACAGCTTTCTTATCCATTCATCTGCTGATGGACATCTAGGTTGCTTCCATGTCCTGGCTATTATAAACAGTGCTGCGATGAACATTGGGGTACATGTGTCTCTTTCAATTCTGGTTTCCTTAGTGTGTATGCCCAGCAGTGGGATTGCTAGATCATAAGGCAGTTCTATTTCCAGTCTTTTAAGGAATCTCCACACTGTTCTCCATAGTGGCTGTACTAGTTTGCATTCCCACCAATAGTGTAAGAGGGCTCCCTTTTCTCCACACCCTCTCCAGCATTTATTGGACAAGCTAATTCTAAAATGTATGTGATGTATGCATGCAGCAGAATATAATTCAGCCTTTAAAAAAGAAGGAAAACTGCCATATTTGACAGCATGGATGAACCTGGAGAGCATTATTATGCTAAGTACTAAAGAGGTCACAGATGAATACTGCATGATTCCACTTGTATAAGACATCTGTAAAAGCTACCTTCATAGAAGCAGAGAGGGTGATTGGTAGGGACTTGAGGGGAGATGGAGAGCTGCTTTTCAGTGGGTGTGAAGATTTAGTCATGCAAGATGAGGAAGTGCTAGAGATCTGCTGCCATCATAATGCCTGCAGTTTACTGCATTGTACACTTTGTTGTTGGACTCTGTGCCACCGTGGACTGTAGCCTACCAGGCTCCTCTGTATGGGATTTCCCAGGCAGGAATACTGGAGTGGGTTGCCATTTCCTTCTCCAGGGGATCTTGTACACTGAAAAATTTGTTAAAGGATAGACAATCATGTTAAATGTTCCTTTCACAATAAAACCAATACAATGAAATAAAACTGATATTAATGAAAATTGTTCCTTTATTTAGGCGCGTACTGCTTCGTGTTGATCCACCACTCGGCCCCTGGTGAAAGGACTGCTCACTACCTAGTACCTTCTTCTACTCCTCACCCTCTAGCTTTCCAACAGGACATTCTGAACGGTCGTTCCTTCCAACCACGACAGCTACAACCACCGTTTCCCTTTAGTTTGACAGAGAAGCGAGAGCTAGAGAGAGAAGGGAGGTTTATGATCTCTAATAATTAATGAAAACAATAAAAATGGAATATTTTGCATTGAAGATAATAATGGCTATTTATGAGTGAGAAGATTATAAGTGATTTTTTCATTTTTCATTTTTTCATTGGTGTTGTATGATTTTTTACAATAACGTATTTGACCAAAAAGAGCAAATAAGAAGTCCTAGTTTTTGTAGGCGAAAAGATAATGATTTTATTTTGGTCGTATTAAATGGGATAGTGAAGTTATCTTCTCCGGTAACTCTTGTACATCCCTAGTATTGATGCCTGTCAGGGTATATAAGAAATCTGAAACTCTGCTGTGCTAAACAATAGACTAAATAGGGAACAAAAATCAATATAAAGAATGTTTATAATCTACATCAGAACTACTCTAAAACCTTTCTCTGATCTTTCTGTGGTCTGATTATTTTAATTAGCCATTAAGTGCTTAGATTAGCATACATATTTTTATTTCTAGGTAATGGAAATATACAAACAAGTTCACGGAGAACTTCTAGAAGCCATAGACAATCTTGAAAAAGCCAAACTCAGAGTTAAACAAAACAGAGTAGAAATGGAAAGGGATATTCGTGATGATGAAATAAGCATGGCTGCCTACAAGTAAGTATTTTCCACAAATGTTTTTTATGGCATTTAAAATGAAAATATTAATTAAAAATGTGATATATATTCCTGTATAAGAAATTCAGATAAAGAGAAAGGAAATTATCCAAATTTCCACATCTGTCTTATTACCAAGTTAATATATAAATTAAAATACATGTCTTTTACATATGTTAAACTACGTGTGTATGAATTCCTAAAGCAGTATTTTTCTCTGTCATTTTAAAGCTCTTCATACATATTGCCAAATTGCCTATGGATATGCTATAATAATATATATCCCTGCTAACAATGTAAAAGAGTTACTATTTGAAAAGTATTCCAGAATGGGATAGTATAAGAATAAATTATATAGCCTTGTGTTAATTATAAACATAGCATCTCATTAATTAACTCATATTTATTTGCTTTCTAATAGCCTGGAATATTTTAAATGAACATAGATTAATTATATTTTGTGTATTATTGACTTTTTATTACATTCCTAATGTATTTGAATTTTACGACATCCATCTAGTTCTTAGTTTGGTTTAAAATTATTTATGTTTCTGTGTGATATAAAAGTCTTTATTTATTCAAACTTACAAATCATTTAGTATAGAAAAAGTCACATTCATTATGGAGCTAGAGTCAAATAAATGTTAGTAAAATAAAGAACAAATATTTATACATTATCCTGTGATCTGGATAACATGCATTTATTAAGATGTTTATATTTTCTCATATCTGATGTCTGTTTCAATATATGCTTACTTGTGTATCTTTTGCTATTTTGTTCATTGTTTTGGGATTGTTTTCATAGATTTTTTTGTCCCTTTATTCTTACCTTGTTCTCTTATAATTGATGACTATCTTTAGTGTTATGTTTGGATTTCTTTTTGCTTTTTTATGTTTCTAACCATCATAAATTTTGGTTTGTGGTTTCCCTGGGCATTTTCTATAGCCATCTATATCTTTATACTTGACTCTTAAAAGTTGCTGATCCCTTACTTCCAAATGCTTGTAAAGAAATCTGCATATGCTCTCCCACCTCACAGTTACTGTTTTTGGTATCATATTTTCCATCTAATTATTTTGTATGTTCCTTAGCTATTGATTGTGAATGTATTTTGTTATACTGCTTTTAACATTTCTAGTAACTTGTGTGTAGATGATTTCTACCTTTACTGTATGATTGCACTTAATGGGAAATAGATGGGGAAACAGTGTCAGACTTTATTTTTGGGGGGGCTCCAAAATCACTGCAGATGGTGACTGCAGCCATGAAATTAAAAGACGCTTACTCCTTGGAAGAAAAGTTATGACCAACCTAGATAACATATTCAAAAGCAGAGACATTACTTTGCCAACAAAGTTTCATCTAGTCAAGGCTATGGTTTTTCCTGTGGTCATGTATGGATGTGAGAAGTGTGAATAAGGCTGAGCTCCGAAGAATTGATGCTTTTGAATTGTGGTGTTGGAGAGGACTCTTGAGAGTCCCTTGGACTGCAAGGAGATCCAACTAGTCCATTCTGAAGGAGATCATCCCTGGGATTTCTTTGGAAGGAATGATGCTAAAGCTGAAACTCCAGTACTTGGCCACCTCATGCGAAGAGTTGACTCATTGGAAAAGACTCTGATGCTGGGAGGGATTGGGGGCAGGAAGAGAAGGGGACGACAGAGGATGAGATGGCTGGATGGCATCACTGACTTGATGGATGTGAGTCTGGGTGAACTCAGGGAGTTGGTGATGGACAGGGAGGCCTGGCGTGCTGCGATTCATGGGGTCACAAAGTCGGACACGACTGAGCTACTGAACTGAACTGAATTCCCTTTTTCATTTTGTAATTTTTATGTATTTAATTGTGGCCTTTTCTTTTTTGCTTAGAAAAGTTACTTTTACATTTCTTTCAAGGCTGGTTTGTGATACTGAACTCTTTTAGGCTTGGTTTTCTATCTGTTCATCCAATCTGAATGAGAGCCTTGCTCAGTATTTTTTATTGTAGTTTTTTCTTTCATCACTTTAAATATATCATGCCACTCCTTCTGGCCTGTGAAGTTTCTATTGAAAAGTCACCTGATAGCCTTATGGGAGTTGCCTTATATGTTATTTGTTGCTTTTCCCTTGTTGCTTTTTAATATTTTCTCTATATGGGCTTCCTAGATGGCTCAGTGGTAAAGAATTCCCTTGACAATGCAGGAGGCATGGGATCGATCTCTGGGTTGTGGAGATCTCCTGGAGAAGGAAATGACAACCTACTCAAGTATTCTTGCCTGTAAAAATTCCATGGACAGAGGAGCCTGGCAAACTATAGCCCATGGGGTCATAAAAGAATCAGACATAATTTAGTGATTAAATAACAACTTGATCTTAAATTTTTACAGTTTTAATTACAGTGTGTCTCGGTGTGTTTCTTTTTGAGTTAATCCTGTTTGGTACTTTCTTTGATTCCTGGAGTTGGATGTCTGTTTCGTTTTTCATGGTTGGGAGGTTTTCAGCTATTATTTATTCAAATATGTTCTTAGCATCTTTCTCTTTTCTCCTTCCAGAACACCTATAATGTGAATATTAGTGCACTTGGTATTGTTTCAGAGGTCTATAAAATTGTTCTCATTTCTTCTCATTCTTTTTTTCTTTTTTCTGTTCACCGCCAGTGATTTCCACTCCTTTGTATTCTAGCTCACTGACCCACACCTCTGTATCATTTAGACATTTATTGATTCATTCTGGTATATTTTGCATTTCCATTTATGTATTTTTCATCTCAGTTTGGTTGTGCTTTAGATTTTCTCTCTTTTCAAAACTTCTAACTTCTTGCTCTGTATATCCATTCTTCTTCCAAGTTTTTTGACCATCTTTACAGTCACTACTTTTAACTCCTTCTGAGATAGATTGCCTAGCTCCACTTCACTTAGTTCTTCAATTGGGATTTTATCTTGTTCCATGTTTGGAATATATTCTTCTGTCTCCTCATTTTCCCTAAATTGCTGTTTGTTTGTTTTTCTGTGTATCTGGTAGGTTGGTTACATTTCCTGACTTTGTAGAAGTGACCTTTTGTGTATGTCTTATGCATCCCAGTAGCACACTCCCCTCTCATCACCCAAACTAAGTGCTCTAGGGGATTTCCCTATGAAGGGTGGGTCCTTCTGCTGTGGTGGGCTGCTTGTTTTGGGCACTCTGATAAGCTTTTTTGGGCCCCTCTCTGATGGGTTGGCAAGTTCTGCCTTGTGTGGAGGGTGATGACTGCTAGTTGCTGAGACTGGGTCATGAGGTCACTGACTATGGAAACTCAGGGATTCCTGGGGCTAGTGCATGTTCACTGGTGGGCAGAATCACAGTCCAAAAGTTGTTCTCTGGTTGTTGCCTGCCCACAGGTGGGTGGAGCCAGGTCTTGGGCTTAGTTCCAGCCTACCAATGGGCAGAGCTAGATTGTGGAGTCTGGTTGCAGGATCCAGGGATCACAGAGCTGGTGTTAGATCACTGGTGGAAGCAGTGGTGACTGACACAGTTGAGCATGGGGCCTAGGGTATCCTCAAGCTTGTGTTGGTCTCCTAATAGGCAGGGCCAGGGTCCAGTTGGTTCCAGGACAAGTTTTGGGCTGCTGATGGGCAGGCTAGGTCTACATGATGCTGGGTCTTGACTTGCTTGAGTCTGATGTCTACTCTGTGGTGAATGAGGCTGGTCCAGAGGCTAGAGCAGGCTCCTTGGAGGGCAGGACCAGGGCCCTGGGGATTCTGGGACTTGTGTCTGTCCACTAGTGTTAGAGTTGGGTCCTAGGCCTTCTGGAAGGCAGAGCCATTTCCAGAGGTGGCTGAGGGCTCAGGGGTCTTAGGCGGCTATCTCCTGATGGATGAAACTGTGTCCCTGACCAGTTAGATGATTGTCCTGAACTGTCTCAGGATTCCACAATGGTAGTTGCTAGTACCAGTGTCCACATGGTAGATGGAGCTCTCCAAATTGCTGCCATCCCTGTCTTTGCTCCTAGGGTGGGCTGCAGTTGCCTCCTGCTCCTCTGTGAGTCTCTCTAAGATTAGCATGTAGGTCTGGCCTAGGATCCTTTCAAATTACTGTTTATGCCCTGGATCCCACAGTGTGTGAGGTTTTGTGTGTGCCATTTAAGAGTGAAATCTGCATTTCTCTCAATTCTCTGGGACTCCCAAAGGTCAGCCCCCTCAGCCTTCCAAGCCAAATGCTCTGGGAAGTTCGTCTTCCTGGTGCAGGACTCCCAGGCTGAGGAGGTTGATGGGGGGCTCAGACCTGTTATTCTTTTAGGAGAATCTCTGAAATGTAATTATGCTCCAGTTTGTGGGACAGCCTCCCAGGAGTCTGATAACTGACTCTATCACTAGACTGCTCCTTCTACTCATCTCAGTGTGATTCCTTCTTTATGTCTCTAGTTGTAGAAGAAACTTTTTGGTAGGTCGGTCTTTTGCACTGATGGTCGTTCTGTAGATAGCTGTGATTTCGGTATGCTCACAAGAGGAGGTAACTCAGGGTCTTTCTACTCCATCATCCTGTCCTCTCTCAAAACATATTATATAATGAATGCAATCATTTTCATAACTCACCTGATTTGTTATATTTGCACTGTCATTCAGTTACATATGTTTTCCAATTTTCCGCTGATCTAGGAAAGCCATGTGCTGTGCTAAGTTGCTTCAGTCATGTCCAACTCTGTGCGACCCTATGGACTGCAGCCCACCAGGCTTCTGTGTCCATGGGATTCTGAAGGCAAGAGTACTGGTGTGGGTTGCCATGCCCTTCTCCAGGGGATCTTCCCCTCCTAGAGATGTTTTCTGATTTGCCACCAATATAGTAAAGCCTCAGCTGAGACAACTGGGGAGATTTGACTCTACCCTGTTTCTCCAGTCTGTTAGAAATATTCTCAGGATAATGGGAGAGGAGTAAGAGCAAGCAAGCACACTCAGACATGAACTTTGTAAGTCTCCGATTGCATCCTTTTTTGGTAACATTCAAATCACTACAGCAAGTCAAATGACTAAGGTCAAAGTCAGTTAGACAAACCTACAAAGTTATATGGCCAAGAAGTGGAGGCAGGAACTTCATTTGAGACTGTAATGCTCTCAATTTTCTATACTCTTTTTCTTAATTTACATATCTTGAAGCTGTTGATTATGTTTCTGTATCTCTCTCTTATTTTAATCATTTATCTATTTCTGTCTCTGTACATATACACTATACGTATAGTCAACATTTCATTAATCTGTTTGGCACAAACAGATGTTAGTGCATATTAATTACAAATGAAACATTCTACATCTTGTAACATTTTCTAAAATTTTTGCTTCTCAGTTTTGGATATAAAAATTAGCTGATGATGTTTATAGATAATATTTAAATAGGACCCAAAGGCATATTTTTATTAATTCCTTTACTTAATATTATTTATTGCACCATATAACTTACTTGTTAATTTTCTTCTCATTTAATCATATTTTCTAAAAATTCTGTTATAAGCATTAGTGAGTCGTAAATGATTTACTAAGTAAAATGTTAAAGATATGTTTAATTTCCCTTCACTATTTTTTTAGTTTGTTGAGAATGAGTAGACGTATAGAAACACAATTATATGTGCTATCAAATGCATAGATTTATGATTTTTATCTACATGTATATGTATATTCATTTATGTCACCATGCCTCAGGTTAAGATATAAAAAGTTTCCAGCATATAGAATTTTTTTTTTAATTTTCCTTCTCAGTTCATACTTTTCCCTGAAAGAGGTAAGTACCATTCTGACTTCTATCACCATGGTTAGTTTGGTCTGTTCTTGAATTCTGTATAAATGAAAAAAAGCATATATTCTTTTGTGTCTTGATTGCTCTACTTTATAGTAATTCTTTAAAGGTAAAATGATTCTTCCCATTTTATTCTTCTAAATTTATTTCTGATTTAGCAAATATGAGAATAATGAAATCTGAAGTATCAGTGGGGGCAACTTTTGCACTGAAAAATTCTTGAAAGGCTGAGGAGTCGATCACATTAGTTTTTAAGTAATAGAGATAACTAAGATAATATACTTAGTTCCTGCATTTCACGGGGCAGGGTGACTGCTCATTTCTTGCTCAGTCAAAATCTATAGTTTATTATCTGCACTGGGAAATGGATAATATTGAGAGAAGAAAAATTAACTTCAAATGAAGCAAATTGAACCACACATGTATGTTTTAAATGCTGAGACTCCTAACCACTCATTATTGATCTGGAAGATCAATAGAATTCTGATAGGAAACTTGTACTCTCCAGGTTTGAAAGGGTAAAGAAGAATCTTCTTGCTCATTTGTTTGTTGCTTTAATTTTGATTTCTGTTGTAAGATTATATCTTTCAGTTTAATTTGACTCTACTCCTAAAATTAGAGTTAGTGCATGAGAGGCTGGGCCAATTCAATCAGCACACCATATATTTATTGGTCACTAGCATTTATTCTCTTGTGAATTCTTGTTTATCTTATCTGCTCGTTTGTCTATTGGGTAATTTTTCCATTCCATTTTGCATTATAGAATTTTATCAAATGCAAATGATTTACTCTTTAATCTCTTATATGGGTTTCAGGTAAATCTACCACTCTATTATTTTGCTTATGGTTTCTTAAAAAAGTTAGGCTTACCTGTATAACTTGCTAATATTTTCTGCAAATGATATTTTTGTCATTTTCTCAGCATATTTTTTCATGCATTTCCTATTTTCTCATGCATTATTTTTTCATGCATTCACCGTATTAATTTCATGCACTATAAGACCATACTTTAAAGTGACTTTTATACTTGGGACTTGTTTTCTTCCTACCAGATAAGATAAAGGATTATGTAGTTTTACAGATCAACACTGGTCTTTTTTGTGAAACGTCGCCTAGGAACAAAAATCTCCTCAGCAATTACTTTTCCTTAAGTAAGCCCCTTGTTTTCCTGAACTGCAGTTTACTCCTTTTTGCTACTGTGACTGTCAGGGAGACAAGACAGTAAACAGAGGTTTATATATTTTTTAAATTTTTTAAAGATTTTTTTAATGTGTACCATTTTCCCCCATACTTATTTATTTTGAATTGAAGGAAAATTGCTTCATAATATTGTGTTGGCCTCTGTCACACATGAGTCAACCACAGGTATCCATGTGTTCCTCCCTCTTTACCTCCCTCCCACCTCCCACCCCTTCCCACCACTCTTGATACGGACTATTTTAAAAGTTTTACTGAATTTGATACAATATTGTTCCTGTTTTATGGTTTTGTTCTTTGGCTGTGAGGCATGTAGGATATTAGCTCCCTGACCAGGGATCAAACCCGCACCCTATTGCACTGGAAGAAGAAGTCTTAACCACTGGACTGTCTAGGAAGTCCCAGAGCTTTAATAATGTATGGTCTGTCCACTTTTACAGCTTCTTCTCTTCTCTTCTTTTTTTCTGCTTTTTAATTTTTATTTTATTTTTTTAGCTTTACAATTTTTCTGCTTTTTTAAAATTGCCTTTCCATCCCCATACTATCCAGGCTCTGAATCAAAGGTGCTTCCTAGGTCTCTCACTTGAAATCAAATCAACTGGTAGCTTATTTTAAAAATTTACAAATCATTCACTTTTTTTTCAGGTTTTTACATCAGAAACATAAATTTTTTTTTCCTCCCTATTTACTCCTTCATATCTAAGTAGTACTTTTCAGGAGCTCTTTTGGGTTGAAAAGCCTTTAGGAATAGATAAATTCCATTGATCTATATTGTTAAGTCAGGAGCAAATTCAAATATAATTTAAAATATAGTTTCCCCTTCAATGTGGATAAAGTCAACTGTGTTTTTTCTCTTAGGAAAGAGATAGATAAACTTAGCAATCTGTTCAATTTCTACTGTACATCAATACAAGATATTAATATTAATATTGAGGAGAATGAAGAGGCAGTGACCGAAGTATTGAGAGAAACAAAGTCATCAAAAAATGAATTAACTGCTTTAGAAAAAACTGTAAGTTTTCATAATTAACATTTAAAAAAATACTGACATTAGCTTTGTACTATGGCTACTTGAACTTGTAATTTAGAGTATTTATTTATATATTAATATTGAACCACCTATGTCACTAAGGGGCTTCCTTATTGTTTTTTGTGTATCTCTCTTTCTATTCTCTTTTTGTTTCCTCTGATTAACATCTTTATCTCAATACTTAATGTTTACATTAATAAACTTGTATAATGAGTTTTGATTATCTATTATGATGAATCCCCTAATCTTATATTTCCTTTTGAGTTTTAGGTTATTTTTTTTTATTAGAGTTATAATTGGAATCACATTCACTTATGGATTATATGATGGGGATATGAAATCTGTATGATGGGATCCTTAAACATAAACATGATCTATCTCTCCATTTATTTGGGTAGTTTTACTAAACTGGACCTTAACCAATTTCTTGGAACTTTGTCAAAGGCAAACTCTGTCTGTGATCATTCTTAGACAAATTAAACCTTCTGTCTCCACTAAATATTAAGTTGATTTTTAATGTAAATACTTTTTTAAAATACAGGTAGTACAGGCAGTATGTATTATTTATATTTCCTTAAGACTGATTTGTTTAATACTATATAGGTAACTTGCATAAATTTTTGGTTTTGGAAAAATGTTTTCTCTGATAGTAGAGTGCAATTCTAAATAGGTTTATTTTGTAAATTGTGATAGTTGTGTTATTTAACTGTTTTATATCTCTGATTTATTTTTTGACTAATGTATCAATTGTTGTGAAAGCTATATTAAAATATATCTCAGTATGATAGTGTATTTCTTTATTATTTCTTAATTATTTTGCCTTATATAATTTGAAACCATATATTTAGATGAAACTCACTTTAGAATGTTTAAAGTTGATTTTTTTCTTAAGATGTATTTTATTTACATGTTTTCGGGCTACTAATTGCTAGAATTTTTGGAACACATATTGCATTTACTGGATGTGAAGCATAATCAATATCATTAGATTCTTAATGAACAGTTTAAGGGCCATATGATCTTTTCCTGACATATATTCTATTTTTCATGTTATGTCCATATTATTTAATAATTGGAAGGAATGATGCTAAAGCTGAAACTCCAGTACTTTGGCCACCTCATGCGAAGAGTTGACTCATTGGAAAAGACTCTGATGCTGGGAGGGATTGGGGGCAGGAGGAGAAGGGGACAACAGAGGATGAGATGGCTGGATGGCATCACAGACTTGATGGATGTGAGTCTGAGTGAACTCTGGGAGTTGGTGATGGACAGGGAGGCCTGGCGTGCTGTGATTCATGGGGTCACAAAGAGTTGGACACAACTGAACGACTGAACTGAACTGAACTGAACTGATGTTAGGATAATTTCTCATTAATTTAAACAATAAATGTTTGATAATATTCCAAGTTTAACACACAGCTCTTTCTGTTTATCAGACATCTCTGATTTGGCACTGTTTTGTTTCTTGTTACTAAAGTATATCTTCTATAAGCTTCTTTAGTGAGTCAGAGTTGAAATTCTCAGAATTTTCTTTCTCTGAAAAGTTCGTATTTTGTTCTTATTTATGCAGTGTACGGAATATGCACCTGAATTAAGATTGGAGTGATTTACACCACTGCATAGGCAATGTAGAATAATCCAGAAATAAGCAAGCCTGAAAACACTGAAACACACTGGACTGAAGTGTCAGAAGGGATGAGATGGGATAAGGGAGTTGGAAGAAACTGATCTAAAATAGGTAGATTTAGATCCACCCTGTGAACTCGTGGGCTGCAGCACACTAGGCTTCCCTGTCCTTCACTATCTCCCAAGTTTGCTCAAACTCACATCCATTGAGTTGGTGATGCCATCAACCAACCTCATTCTCTGTTGCCCTGTTTTCATCCTGCCCTCAATCTTTCCCAGTTATCAGGGTCTTTTCCAGTGAGTCAGCTCTTCCCATTAGGTGGCCAAAGTATTGGAGATGAAGCATCAATCCTTCCATGGAATTTTCCAGGGAATTCCCAATATTCCAGGGAATATTCAGGATTGATTTCCTTTAGGATTGACTGGGGAGAAGGCAATGGCAACCCATTCCAGTACTCTTGCCTGGCAAATCCCATGGAAGGAGGAGCCTCATAGGCTGCAGTCCATGGGGTCGCTAGGAGTCAGACATGACTGAGCGACTTCACTTTGACTTTTAACTTTCATGCACTGGAGAAGGAAATGGCAACCCACTCCAGTGTTCTTGCCTGGAGAATCCCAGGGATGGGGGAGCCTGGTGGGCTGCCGTCTCTCGGGTCGCACAGAGTTGGACACGACTGAAGTGACTTAGCAGCAGCAGCAGCAGCAGGATTGACTGGTTTGATCTCCTTGCTGTCCAAGGGGCTCTCAAGAGTCTTCTCCAGTACCCTAGTTTGAACGCATCAATTATTCAGTGCTCAGCCTTCTTTATGGTCCAACTCTCATATCCATGCATGATTACTGCAAAAATCATGGCTTTGACTATATGGATCTTTGTTGACAAAGTGGTATCATGGGATTTTTAATACACTGTCTTGGTTTGTCATAGTTTTTCTTCCAAGGAGCAAGCATCTTTTAATTTCATGACTGCAGTTACTGTCCACAGTGATTTTGGAGCCAAGAAAATGAAATCTGTCACTGTTTCTACTTTTTACCCATCTATTTGCCAAGGGGCTCTCAAGAGTCTTCTCCAACACCACAGTTCAAAAGCATCAATTCTTCACTGCTCAGCTTTCTTTATAGTTCAGCTCTCACATCCATACATGACTGCTGGAAAAACCATAGCCTTGACTAGACAGAGCTTTGTTGACAAAGTAATGTCTCTGCTTTTTAATATATTGTCTAGGTTGGTTGTAGCTTTTCTTTCAAGGAGCAAGCATCTTTTAATTTCATGGCTGCAGTCACCATCTGCAGTGATTTTGGAGCCCAAGAGAATAAAGTCTGTCACTGTTTCCATTGTTTCCCCATCTACTTGCCACGAAGTGATGGGACCGGATGCCATGATCTTAGTTTTTTGAATACTGAGTTTTAAGCCAAATTTTTCAGTCTCCTTTTCACCTTCATCAAGAGGCTCTTTAGTTTCTCTTCACTTTCTGCCACTAGGGTGGCGACATCTGCATATCTGAGGTTATCGATGTTTCTTCTGGCAATCTTGATTCCTAACTGAGATTCATCCAGCCCTGCATTTCACATGATGTACTCTGCATATAAGTTAAGTAAGCAGAGTGATAATATACAGCCTTGACATATTCCTTCCCGATTTTGAACCAGTTCGTTGTTCATATCCAGTTCTAACTTTACTTCTTGACCTGAATACAGATTTCTAAGGAGGCAGGTGAAGTGTCAATGTTTAACTCTTCTCATCCTTTCAATCCTACTGCTGTCTGACTGAATCCTCTCATTTTAAACTTCAATATGAAAGGAGACAAATTCTTGGAAATTGAGGGAAAATCACTTTAACTTGTGAGTCTAGATAACACTTGATGAGGTGGAATGTAGTAGAGTGCAGACATTGAAATAAAGTATAGTGTTGTCAAATAGTTATGAGCTCAGTTTTCTAATCGGAGAAGGCAATGGCACCCCACTCCAGTACTCTTGCCTGGAAAATCCCATGGATGGAGGAGCCTGGTAGGCTGTGTAGTTCATGGGGTCGCTAAGAGTCAGACACGACTGAGCGACTTCCTTTTCACTTTTCACTTTCATGCACTGGAGAAGGAAATGGCAACCCACTCCAGTGTTCTTGCCTGGAGAATCCCAGGGATGGGGGAGCCTGGTGGGCTGCCATCTACGGGGTCGCACAGAGTCGGACACGACTGAAGCGACTTAGCAGCAGCAGCAGCAGTCTTCTAATCATGTTGAAATTTATCATTTATAAAAATGTCACTGTTAGTAAAATATTGTCAAAGGGGAAATTTATTCACTAAACCTAAAATAACCTTTTTTTTTTTTTGATCATTTCTAAAAATGGCATGTCTGGTCCTTCATAACATAACATTATTTTGATGAGATATTATGAATGTATTTACAAGGTTAGTAATGTTTTTCAATTATAGAAATCATTTGTGAACTATCATATTTTATAGAGATGATGAGAGCATGATGAAGTTTAGATATATTTTTTCTGTGTTTGGCTTATTATAAAAAACCTTTGAGCTGTATTTTCAAAGTGGGCATATTAAACACTCAGTTAAAAGCAATGTTGTGCATCATTTCCAGGCATTGTTTTTTGGTATGCAATCGGTACTTTTAGTTCTGGAGGAAAAGAAAAGATTTTTGCTGCCTAATTGCACATACAACCTAACTGATCTTTTAAAATTTCAGGGCATATCATGCTTTCAATTTAGAATCTTTGCTTCATTAATGTACACTTTTCTGTATTTGTATTGTCACTGTATCTAGGAAAACAAATTTTTTCCTTCTCATTTCTACAAACAATAGCTTCTATAAAGTAGAAAACATTTAAAAATTGGTTAAGTACTTTAAAAAATTTGTCAAGATCAAATTCGTCTTAAATGTAAAAATAAAGCTGCTTTTCTATGATTTTTCCCAATGTTTTCTTTGAAGTCTAATTCTTCCATAGCTCAGGAATTTTTAAAAATATCATTATCTGCAATTCTTTGTTTCTTGTAGTATTAAAGAAACAGCCACCTACAGTTCATTTTATCCAGTCACTTGATAAAGTAATACAAAAATAACTTTCAAAGATACAGAAATTCTTTGTGATTTTCATATTTTATTGAACAATTATAGGTGTACAAAAATTTAATCTCTAATATACTTTACAGATAAAGGTTGTAAATAAGTGAATTACTTTTGTATATATGTGATATTTTTATATTTTTGGATATTGTCTTTTTAGTAGAAATTTAATATTTATTGATAAATTATTGATCTAGGGTACTATAAGTGTAAATCCAAATACCAAAAAATACCTATTACCGTATACCTTTTGATTAACATTTTATCTCAAAATCTTTCAAATTAAATAATTTTGTATTAAAAACAAGCCAGCAATTGCTATTGATGCTATTAATTTACTAAATAGGAAACCAGTCTAAAAAAGCTAAGTGGGATTTCCGTGACGGTCCAGGGGTGCGGGCCCTGCTCCCACTGCAGGGGACACGGGTTCTATCCCTAGAAAGTGAACTAAAATTCCTCATTTCATGTGGGGGACACGGGTTCTATCCCTAGAAAGTGAACTAAAATTCCTCATTTCATGTGGGGGACATGGGTTCTATCCCTAGAAAGTGAACTAAAATTCCTCATTTCATGTGGGGGACACGGGTTCTATCCCTAGAAAGTGAACTAAAATTCCTCATTTCATGTGGGGGACACGGGTTCTATCCCTAGAAAGTGAACTAAAATTCCTCATTTCATGTGGTAGGGCCAAAACATAAAAAGTAAAAAATGATTTTTAAAAAAGAGCTTTAAGAAGAAAAGCTGAGTGATTTTTCTCCAACAAAGTTGTGTTGCAGTGAAACTGCAATATAATTTTTATTATTGTTTTATTCTATAGTTTTTATGAATTATATGGGTAAAATGTGATAATGTGTAAAATTACAGATTGCTAGTTTTTTAGCCATAAGATTTTAATCTCTTTTTATTTTATTGTGTGGCATATGTGTAAAATATTAAGTAACAACATCTATGAATTTGGCTTTATTTCAATTTTTATTTTAGAGGAATGGTTCATGTTATCTAAATATTGATTTCAAACATATGCTTGCTATCATTTTAAAGATTTTAAAAGTATTCTTAGGTTATGAAATCTATCAGGAATAGATGATTACTTACACAGAATACTTTGTAAGCATCTGTGAAGATGATTTTAAATGGTTTCTCATTTGACCTATTGAAACAATGTATTATATTAAAATTAAACCATTTTAAAATTCCTGGGGTGAACTCTGCTTGGTTATGGTTTATTGTTCTTTTAATTTACTGCTGAGTTTGATTTGTAATTATTTTATTTAGGATTTTATATCCATATTCATAAATCAGTCTGTATTTCAGTGTTCTTAATTTGTGCTGTATTTGACAGATTTTCTTATCAGGATTATACTGGCTTTATAAATGAATTGTGAAGCTTTTCTTCCTTTCTTATTACCTGGAGAATTAATATAGATTTAAGTAAACTTTTTCTTAAAACTTTAATAGGACATCTTGGTGAAAAATGATCATTGTTTTTATTTTTTTCAATTGTTTGAATTATTGCTTTATTTTTATGGACAGTTGTTTTACTTTGTCATGATTAGTTTTTATTAGGATATATATTTCTCCTTGATATCTCTATAATTTTTGATGGACCTAGAAATAATCAAAGTGGATTAAAATTTTCAAATCTAATATAACATTATATAAAATGTTCTTTTATACTCATCTCTTATTTTTAATTATATGTGTATTTTTCACTTTCTAAATGAAATTGTTCAAATTTTTAAAAATTGAATTAAAAAGTAGAGATGACTCTTGGATTAGCAATTCTACAGTCTTCCAGCTTCTGAAATAGTAATGTATGTTTCTGTAGTTATAATTTTCTTTTTATTTCTTTAGGTTTATTCTCTTTATTTTTACTTTCCACCTCCCTATTTTGAATGCTTCATGTTTTATTTTTGAATCTTACCCTAAGCTACATTGCATTTCTTGTACTTTGCAAGAAAAGCCCTTGAAAGGATTTTCTGTGTTCATTGTTTCTATTTCTCTCCTTACATTCCCACTTTAGATGATTCCCAGTCAGGCTTTCACCATTACACTACACTGTAATTGCTGCTAATAGATCCTATTTCCTTCTTTACGATCCTCATAAAATCTGGTGGAATTCATTACACAAACTATTATCTAAAATTATTTTATACACTTTTTAAATGGCACGAATACTTAATGTTTATCCCTTAAAGTTTAGAATACACTCATGTGAGGAGCAGAAATTACTGATCTATGATCTCACTATTTAAATGTAGTCACTGTTAACATTTTGTTTTATATAGACAGACCTTATGATATATTTTGAAAGGATATTATCATATGCATAGAATAATTGATGACATTTCTCCTTATATAAAAACTTACTGCAAAATCATATTTTAAAATACAACTTTAATGATTGAGAGTTTCTTAGACTCTTATTATTGCACATTTAAGACATTTTCAGTTTTTAGGTATTGTAAACAAAGCTGTGATAAATGTCTCTAAAACTTTTAAATATTAATATAAGTCCTTATTTTAACAAAAATATTTTAATGGAAAAATAATAAAAGTTGAATTGTGCTAGTGTTAATTCAAGTAAAAGCTATATGCCTTATATTCTGATAAGGCTTACATGATTTACCTGCATTTTAATATTTTTTTTCCAAAATTCTGAAAACTTTTCACTCTGCCCTATTTACAGCTCACTTTTTAATGAAAATATTTCCATTAATTGAATTAATTGTTCTTATCTTCAGTTAATGTACATGTAGCACTTGTCTCTAGAAACTTCTTTCTCTTGGCTTTTGGAACACAGACTATTCTTCTTTCTTCTTATTTTTCTGGAAGCTTGTTCTCAGTTTCCTTCACCCATGTCTCTTTATCTCCCCAAACTCCAAACATCTGAGATTCCAGGGGCTTAGTCTTTTATTATAAGCTTTGTATATCTAACTGCCAACTCAATCTCCCTTTAGATGTTTAGTGGGTATCTCAGGCTTTACTTTTTGAAAATTAAACTTGATGTCCAGTTTCTTCATAACCTGCAATTCGAGTTTATTGCTGTTCAGTCCTTGCAGTTTTTCCGACCAAGTCCCTCAAAATACATGTTAAAATTATATATTCATTTATGTGGAGAATTACTTGTCCAAAGATGCATATATTCAGTTT
Organism: Bos indicus; assembly: GCF_029378745.1. Taxonomy (NCBI): domain Eukaryota; kingdom Metazoa; phylum Chordata; class Mammalia; order Artiodactyla; family Bovidae; genus Bos; species Bos indicus. The sequence continues at coordinate 24,264,137 of NC_091783.1, forward strand.
TCATAGATCATTGCAATTTTTTTCCAAAGTAGTTATACATTTTCTACTCAGACCACCATGTGTGAGAATTCCAGCCTCAGATTAGCATCATCATCTAATATTATCATTTATTTATCTTTAACTATAAGACTTTTGTTGAATTTATCCTGTTGTGGTTTCAAATTTGCATTTCTCTGATGACTCATGAGGTTGAGAATTTTTAAAGCAATTCACGTAGAATGTTGTTTTAGTCTATCATAGTATTGGACTCATATTTCTCCTCCACATTATGGTTGTGACCTTCACTTTACACCTTTTAGATACTCAATTATCTTATCTGAAAAACTAGATGTGTGTTAATTTAATATGTTAAAACTCTACAGGAGAGATTAGGGATTAAGGTGTTGATTAAAGGGAAAGTACTTCGTTCAGTTGTCAAAATTATTCACTGAATTAGTTCAGACCACCAAATACACATGCCTGCTCTCAGATTTGTAAATGGATGATCAACCATTTTTCTCTAATATGGGATTTTCTAAAATCTCCACTCTCCTCTTGAATTAAATTAGAACTTCATGTCTTCCTGGGTGAAAAATTCATGGCTTAGGATAAAATTTTCTGGGAAGACGTTTTGTACTGGGAGAGCTCTGTATCAAAAAAATAGAGACATCCTTGCAAATGGAGTCACACAAAAAACTAACAGATAGGTGAGATAATGACAATTTTGTGGGAATGAGGATTTGAAAGCATTCCAGATCAGTGGAATGCTCTGGTGGCTCCCTTTGGTGGCTTCCCAACTGATGGATTTCTCCCTAATAGATTAATATGATATTCAAGATTAATATGAGCCTATTATTATATAATAGATTCAGACTCATTGGTAAAGAATCCCACCTGCCAAGCATGAAATGCAGAAGACCGGAATTCGATCCCGAGTCAGGAAGACCCCCTGGAGACGGAAATGGTAACCCACTCCAGTATTCTTGTCTGGAAAATTCCGTGAACAGAGGAGCCTGGTGGGTACAGTCCATGGGGTTGGAATGAGTCGAAAGAAACTGAGCACGCAAGGCTATTATGAACCTGGAGGGAAGGATTAGGACAAGTTGAAACACACAAAGCTCACACCTCTCACTCAGATTAAACTGTTATCTTAATAGGTGCTCCCCATTTGCTGCAAGCCTTCTTTCAATTTTCAAAGTTCTGAAAAAGCTAATTTTGGCTTTTTTTTGAGCCAGATTTCTCATTACCTTTATGGAGAAGAGCTTTCAGATGTTTTTAATCCACCACGTCCACCGATATCCTTCATGAGGACTAACTATATCTCAGATTTTTCTCAGTCTAAACTTCTCCTTCAGTGTTGTTTATGTTGCCTTTTGCCACACAACTTTTGTAAAATATGCCATTGGATACATCACAAATCTTGGTTTGTTTGGAGAGGTAACATTCTCTTTCAGTCCAAGATTATGCAAATAGAATCATATTGTTTAATTTGTACTGTTTTTGTGTTTGTATTTAGGTTTCCTCAATCTGAAATTTATGTTTGTTATGAAGTCAGTTGAATGTGAAATAGAAATATCACTTTTTTTTTCTTTTAAACAGAAGTTCTATATTATTCTAACCCATTAATTAAATAACTTCTTTCTCACTGAATTCAAATACTTTAAAAAATGAATTCAGATTGTGAGGCTCTAGTTTTTCCTTCTTTCTTTATTGCAATGCCAAAAATAAATACTCCTTTAATATAGTGGTATTATAAGATGTTTTAATATCTGGTAGCAAGTTTCAAATATTCTTATTTTTCAGATACCTCTTGTCTAGCTTCACATACATTTCTTTTTTTTTTTTCTTTTTTTTAATTAATTTTATTTTATTTTTAAACCTTACATAATTGTATTAGTTTTGCCAAATATCAAAATGAATCCACCACAGGTATACATGTGTTCCCCATCCTGAACCCTCCTCCCTCCTCCCTCCCCATACCATCCCTCTGGGTCATCCCAGTGCACCAGCCCCAAGCATCCAGCATCGTGCATTGAACCTGGACTGGCATCTCGTTTCATACATGACATTTCACATGTTTCAATGCCATTCTCCCAAATCTTCCCACCCTCTCCCTCTCCCACAGAGTCCATAAGACTGTTCTATACATCAGTGTCTCTTTTGCTGTCTCGTATACAGGGTTATTGTTACCATCTTTCTAAATTCCATATATATGCGTTAGTATACTGTATTGGTGTTTTTCCTTCTGGCTTACTTCACTCTGTATAATAGGCTCCAGTTTCATCCACCTCATTAGAACTGATTCAAATGTATTCTTTTTAATGGCTGAGTAATACTCCATTGTGTATATGTACCACAGCTTTCTTATCCATTCATCTGCTGATGGACATCTAGGTTGCTTCCATGTCCTGGCTATTATAAACAGTGCTGCGATGAACATTGGGGTACACGTGTCTCTTTCCCTTCTGGTTTCCTCAGTGTGTATGCCCAGCAGTGGGATTGCTGGATCATAAGGCAGTTCTATTTCCAGTTTTTTAAGGAATCTCCACACTGTTCTCCATAGTGGCTGTACTAGTTTGCATTCCCACCAACAGTGTAAGAGGGTTCCCTTTTCTCCACACCCTCTCCAGCATTTATTATTTGTAGACTTTTGGATCGCAGCCATTCTGACTGGTGTGAAATGGTACCTCACAGTGGTTTTGATTTGCATTTCTCTGATAATGAGTGATGTTGAGCATCTTTTCATGTGTTTGTTAGCCATCTGTATGTCTTCTTTGGAGAAATGTCTATTTAGATCTTTGGCCCATTTTTTGATTGGTTCATTTATTTTTCTGGAGTTGAGCTGTAGGAGTTGCTTGTATATTTTTGAGATTAGTTGTTTGTCGGTTGCTTCATTTGCTATTATTTTCTCCCATTCTGAAGGCTGTCTTTCAGGCTCTACTACAAAGCCACAGTTATCAAGACAGTATGGTACTGGCACAAAGACAGAAATATAGATCAATGGAACAAAATAGAAAGCCCAGAGATAAATCCACGCACATATGGACACCTTATCTTTGACAAAGGAGGCAAGAATATACAATGGATTAAAGACAATCTCTTTAACAAGTGGTGCTGGGAAATCTGGTCAACCACTTGTAAAAGAATGAAACTAGAACACTTTCTAACACCATATACAAAAATAAACTCAAAATGGATTAAAGATCTCAACGTAAGACCAGAAACTATAAAACTCCTAGAGGAAAACATAGGCAAAACACTCTCTGACATACATTACAGCAGGATCCTCTATGACCCACCTCCCAGAATATTGGAAATAAAAGCAAAAATAAACAAATGGGACCTAATTAAACTTAAAAGCTTCTGCATACATTTCTTCCATATGAATTTCATTTCATGAAGTTTCAAAGGAAATACTCCTTTTTATTTTGTCTGTATTAATTTTGGGATAACTGACAGTATATTAAACATTTCTATGAAATGTTTTTTCTTGGCATGACGTAGTGACTAAACAATAACTGCTACTGCTGCTGCTAAGTCGCTTCAGTCGTGTCCGACTCTGTGCGACCCCATAGACGGCAGCCCACCAGGCTCCCCCGTCCCTGGGATTCTCCAGGCAAGAACACTGGAGTGGGTTGCCATTTCCTTCTCCAATGCATGAAAGTGAAAAGTGAAAGTGAAGATGCTCAGTCATGTCTGACTCTTTAGCGACCCCATGGACTGCAGCCCACCAGGCTCTTCCATCCATGGGATTTTCCAGGCAAGAGTACTGGAGTGGGGTGCCATTGCCGTCTCCGAAGCAATAACAACAAGCTTCTAAATAAGAATTTTTGTTTGCTGTATTATAGGTCCTCCCTTTTGTGTTGAATTTATTTCCAAATATTATGTTTTTGAGAAAAGTTTTTAAATATTGTTGTAATGCTTTTAACAGATTAGTACCTTTGTAGGTAAACACTATTAATTCTCTTATGCTATCTCCCCCAAATTTATTTATTGTGATCTTAAATAGAATATTTTACCTTCCTAGGTATTCAATCATACCATCTAAAATTGAAGGCATATATTCATATTCAGTATTATACTAGTAACATTTGGTTTCTTTATCCACTTGGATTTAGCTAAATTTCACAAAACATGATTAATAACAGTGGTGATGAAAGATAATGTGGCCTCATTTTTGAGTTCAGTGGGCGTGGGTTCAGCATTTTATGATTTATTTTGATATTACATGTTGGTTCTTTATATTTGGGTATGTTTTCCTTTTGCTAGGTGAAAAATTATGGAAACTAGTGAGTTTGTCAATGGCTTTTTTGTGGCATTTTGGCCATCTTCATGTTATTTTCTTCTTTAATTTGTTGATAGCAGTATTGGCAATTTAAATTTTCTAATTTTTATCAATTCTTAAAAGTAAAATACGTTCTATCTTATCAAGATTAATCATTCATTTTAATACTGTTAGACTTGCTAAATTGTATTTGGAATCTTGCATCAGTTTTCATAATGAAAACAGCCTGCATTGTTATTTTATAATATTTAAATTAATATTTAAGTTACTGTAGTTGCATAATTTGAAAGATAATTTATTTCTTACTTTACAAAAGAATGGAAAGCACCACAACTTATTTTGTGTATGTATGTATTTTTTCTTTAGCTAGATGATTTGAAAAGGCTTTATGATCAACTACACTGGAAGAGAAAAATTTATGAAAGTGAATATTTGGAAGTACTTAATAATTTTTATGCCACGGTAAGTTGATGTTTCCATATTTCCCACTAGAGCTTCATTCTGTTTTCCCAACTATTATCTTATACAACTAAAAGTAATTTCATTATTACACATTTTTTTTCTTTTTAAGTTATGTAAACATGTATAAATGATTCTGTTTTTTTTTTTAAGAAATCAACATGGGATACTGAACTTTCTAATATTGCAAAGGATTTTTCTGATATTTCAATAGCATGTTCTCAATTGGTGGAAGAAAATAAAAGACTCAGTACTGATATTGACACTGTACTAGGTTATATCAATGACAGGTAATACCGCCAATATGCTTTTCATTCTTATGTAACATATCTAATATGTTAAATATGATAAATGACTTCATCTTGTGTTCCTTCATTTGTGGATGGTGTAATGGTGTTTGTGTTTATGACTAACTCACATTTTATTTCTATCCCAAATGTTGCTCTTTAATCATTCTGAATCCCTTTAGAAAAATTAACATAGTGAAAAAATGATCTTATAAGAAGTTTTACACTCATTCATATCACTTCCTTTTAACATGTTCTCTTATACTCAAAAAATACTTTAAAATATGTCTAATCAATCTCATGATCTCCTTCAGTCAATACTCAATTCTTCCCTGAAACTGATAAACTAGATTTCTCGGCTCAAAAACCTATGAATTTTCTTGATTCCTCTTTTTATTTCAACCCTCATAGTCAACATGTTAACAGGAAATGTTCCACATACTAAATAAATTTTTAATCTGTCTGGTTCATTCTACACCAGAAGAACTTTGGTACAAACTGAACTTATGATGTTTTCCAAAACTGGTTTTGTGTAGCATCGGTGGTATAGTGATGAGCATAGCTCCCTTTCAACGCTGATTTTCCTGCAGTAACTATGTTCCCTTTTTAATGCATTATCTACATTATGGTTAGTGCATTCTTTTTTTCTTCTAATTTTTAAACTAAATATGATCCATTTCCCTCCATACTTACACTGATTTTAGCAGGGTGAGGGGACAAAGGTCCCACCTTAATGTATCCCACAAGGTCCCTCAGTAGGCAGGTAGGCCTGGTTCTGCAACACAAGGTTCATCCTTATTCAGTTCAGTTCAGTTCAGTCGCTCAGTCATGTCCGACTCTTTGCGACCCCATGAATTGCATCCTTATTACTTGGTTCAAATATAGTGTCCTTACTTCAGCTTCTCCTCCTTGTTACTTTTTTTTCTCCAGCCTCTAAGGTGTTTTCATGCTAATTTCTTTTCAATAAATGCTATTCCTTTAACTTCTACTTAGCAAATTGCTGTCTATCCTGAAGATTACAGCTGAGGAGTCAGTTCTGGGAAGCCTCCATTGATTGTCCGGTTAAATCCAGTTCCTCTAGTATGTGTGTAGATGGCACATTTTCTCTTCTGCTTCATATCACTTGTCAAATTTGCAGGGTTTTTGTATGTAAATATTTGACTGATGTCCATCTTCCTTAACAAATGGTAAGACATAAGCCATGGCCATATTTTCTTCATCACTGAATCTTCATCATCAAGCATAGTTCCTGACCCATACTATGCTGCTGCTGCTGCTGCTAAGTCACTTCGGTCGTGTCCAACTCTGTGTGACCCCATAGATGGCAGCCCACCAGGCTCCCCTGTCCCTGGGATTCTCTAGGCAAGAACACTGGAGTGGGTTGCCATTTCCTTCTCTAATACATGAAAGGAAAAGTGAAAGGGAAGTCGCTCAGCTGTGTCCGACTCTTAGCAACCCCATGGACTGCAGCCCACCAGGCTCCTCCATCCATGGGATTCTCCAGGTGAGAGTACTGAAGTGGGGTACCAGTGCCTTCTCCCCATGCTATGCTATCCATTATTAATTATTGAAAGGAGGGGAAGCGGAAAGAATAGAGAGAGGTGATGATGATACTGGGCAATTGTATATGACGTTTGATACGATTTCTTTGTGCTTATTTTATCTTTGGATGATAGAATGAAACCGTTTGTAAAATTCATCTGTATGTTAAACATACTATTTTAAAGAAAGCAAAAAGAACATTGTTTTTTAAAGGATAACCTAAAATTGTAGCTGTATACTTTATTAAGAAAGAGAACCAGAGGAGAAGAAAAGTCTGAAAAGTTGGTAAGCTAATGACAAGACAGCTTTGGAGGAAAGGAAAAGAGTGTGAGAGTTAACTTCGTTAGATTATCCAGCAGTAATGAGCATCCGCCAAGACTTAGTGGTTCGTGCATGCTACATCGTTTGTCATGTCTGACTCTGTGTGACCCTATGGACTGTATGCTGCCAGGCTCCTCTGCCCATGGGATTTTCCAGGGAGGAATACTGGAGTGGGTTGCCATGACCTTCTCCAGGGGATCTTCCTGACTCAGGGATCAAACCCACGTCTCTGTCTCCTGCATTGGCAGGTGTGTTCTTTACCACTAGCGCCACCTGCGAAGCCCAGTGGTATACAGTATAAAGGTCTATTTCTCATTCATACTGAAGCCGAGCTGTGTCTGCTGTGTGTGCTTCATGTTATCTCTGCTTCTTAGATCCAGGTGAAGGATCAGATCCTTCTAGGGCATGTTGCTTTGGTAGCACAAGTACATTAGTGAGATCACTCAGTGGCTCTACAGCTTCCATAAAAGATGAAAAATTTTACTTCTGTTCATACTCCATTGACCAAAACAAGTCATATAGCCAAGTCCAATGTTAACCAGGCAGGAAGTCTAATCTTAAAAAGATAGATAATGAACTATTGGGAACACTAGTACAGGAAGTGGGAATGTAACCATGGTTATAGAGAAGAATTTCCATAGTATACATTATGCTTGTTCATGTAATACCTTAAGATGTCACTTACTACTTTCTTTTCTCAAATTTGTATCTGAAACTTAAAATTAAATCAGTGATTTTAGCAGCAGATTGAGAAGAAGCAATGTTGAAGAGAGAAGTGGTGAAAGGTTTGCAGAATGAAAGAGAAATTGAAAGATGTGCAGATAAGATCATAGCTGCCATGTGTCTAAGTAATGTTCGAAAAGAAGAGAAAACAAAGGACCGAGGCAAAATGTGATCACATAAATCAGCAGTTCATATGTCACAGAAGTTCTTAGGATAATCTTGTTTTTGCAAGTCTCTTACTGAGATAGATAGATGCAAAAATACTCATTTCCAAATTTCATTTGCTTTACTTCCAAGTCTTCTAAATCATTTTATGATTCTTTGTTTTTTTGCAGATGTTTAAAGCTTATCTTTTGCTTCTTAAACATAATATGAATAGTGATTTTACAATCTATGTCTGATAATGTAAATATGTGTAATTTTGTCATTTGCTTCTGTATCTTATTCTTCTAGCTGATGCTTTTGCTGTCTCTTACCCCTGTGTTCTTGGCTATCTTTAATGTGAGTTGTCCATTTTCTTTTGGAAACTATATGTGGGAAATCTTTGAGTCTTAGGGAAAAGTTGTTAATCATTTGCATCTTTGTATTTTTGAGAGTGGTTCTGCTTTTCAGTTTGTTTCCTTGGATATGCCCAAGACTTTTTTTTTTTAAATTTCCCAAACTATGATATTCAAAGCTCCATTTTATCAAATTTCCAGGGCATTCAGAGCAAAAGCATCTTGTATGATCTTTTTAGCAGCTTGATTGTAATGCATATTTAGTGTAGAGAAGAAAATGTAAAATGTACAAAAACAGACTGAAAACCTAAAATCATGTCAATAGAAGTAATCACTATTAATATATTGCTATTTCTTTCTTGATGAAACTGTGTGTTCTGATTTTATTCCAATCATGGTATAGTTGAATTCTTGTCATATTGTTATACAGATTTCAAATACATCATTTAAATATCTAAATATCTATACAAAAGTCATATTATATGGGTGAACCTTAATTTTTGTGAGAATTACTCTAATATTAAGATTTTATTTTTATGATTTATTTGAAATATATATGATTTTTTGTTTAAAAATATTTCTTAGCATCATTGCTATTTACAAATGTTAAATAGATTTATAGGAAAAGATTGGCTGTAATACTTTGAAGTTCCTAACACCTCTCTAAAACTGCTTTCCAGACTCTACCACTTATTGAAGCTGAGCAGTACATGAACTTGTTCTAGTATGCACCTATGCTAACATGAAGATATTAATTAAATAATTAAGTATATGATCTATTGTTCCTATATAGTCCATTTATTAAATGGAAATATTAAAAGATAGATGCAATTTTCAAGAAATTTTGTTCAGTACTCTGTGTATAACAAATATCTGCAAGACCTTTCAGTGATGATGATGGTATATGATTACTTACCTTGGAGTAGCAGTGCATAATTTAATAATTTTGTCTTTCACATAAGCCAGCATCCATTTACCATGGCCCCCTTGTATCTGGGACTTTTGATGTGAGCACAAAATTTTACTTGATTGCTTACTCACATGACAGGCTTCAGCAACCCACGTCAAGGAAATAAACTTGTTTAAGATGACTTGAAGTTGATTCATTTGGATTTAGTTTGCTGAAGTTAACTGTGTGGTATGAATTTCTATACAGCCATTTTCTTACATTTAAGCTCTGTAAAATATTCTAAATACCTACTTCTAATGCTCTACCATACCTCAAGCAAGAAAATGCCACTGTAACTGCAGTGAGCCAAAGATGGGATTGATCACTGAGGGAAATGAGCAAAAGGCTATTGAACACTATAAAGACAGACTGATATATTTTATGAAATATGTTTATCAAGAGTTAACAGGATGGTAATTTATTTGCAGAGACAGCAGTTAGAATATGATTGAAATTGTTGAACAGCCTAGAATACTTAGAATGAGCCCTAGAATATTTAGGGTACTGTGTTTTTCATACTCGTGTAGCTATATCTTATCAGCCTATTAATCTGAGTTACTTCTTAGGAGTAGAGATATAGAATATGATTTTTTAAGCATTTAGCAGCAAACTTTTGAATGAAAATGCTTAAGCTATTTTGGTTTTACTTTATTTTTTAAGTTTTCAGATATTAAAAGAGAAAATGGTATATGCCCTATTCAAACTTAACTACTCAGAGATGCATTAGCCTACTTTAGACTTTTTAAAAAGGGATTGAAATCTTGCAAGTAAGTAGCCCTTCCTGTTTCTGTTCTCTCCCTCTTCAGAAGCAATCAAAATCTGAATTTGGTCTCTATTAAAGTACGTATTAGAACTCGGATTCTCAGTTCTTAGACCTCCAGATTCCTAACCATCTTGTCTTCTACCTCACACGAACCATCTTGTCATTTCCAACATTGGAGTTACCTGCTGATCTTGATTTTAAGAATCCACTCCCTGACAACCAGAACCTGTCTCTTCAGCTTACTTCCTCCCGTACTACGTCGCTGCAGCAATTATATGACCCTTTATGATGATTAGTCTCTCATCCCTAGTGTATTTGTATATCCCCTTCTTGTCTTCCTTCCTTTTATATACAACCTACTTGTAATCAAAATAAGCATTCATTTAAAATAACTTCCAAAACTTTGTTTCTATGACCTGAAAGTATATCTTTGGACTAAACCAGGATCCTAACAGTTGATTGTGGCTAAGAAAACACAACTGTGCTAACTGTCATCATGGGTGGATACTGGTTTGGTGGACCCTAAAAGGTTATACAGGAGAAGGAAATGACAACCCACTCCAGTACTCTTGCCTGGAAAATCCCACGTATGGAGGAGCCTAGTAGGCTACAGTCCATGGGGTTGCAAAGAGTTGGACACAACTGAGCGACTTCACTATCACTTTCAAAGGTTATAGAAGGCGAAGCCTCTTTATGAAAGAAGGAGCATAAAATTATAATACAGAGGGCCCGTAGCTATTTTAATGTCGCTTGACAGAAGATAAATTATATTAGAAAAGGAAAAATAGAGAAAACAGTCTTATAGACTGTTGTGGTTATAATATCTCATTTTTGCAAACTTAACAAAAACATATGACCATGTAAAAATAACATTAGGGGCACTTAAAGGACTTTTTAAGGGCTAGGGGTCAGTTAGAGGCCCTCATATTTAAGCTTCATTAACATTGGAATACATTTGCCCTTGAGTATAACTTAAATTCTATGACTATAAGTCTCAAGCGATATTTAACACACCAAGAAATTTCTAGACACTTCAGTTTTTCTGACAACTGTTTCATATCTTCTCATTCACCTCAATCCTAATATGCACATTACCTCATTTTAAGCTAATAATCTCCCATTGTAATTCATAAAGAACATACATGCAATTAAATGGGAATTACCTTTTCTCTTACCAACCTATTTGCATCTGTCTTCACACATTCTGATATAATAATGGAAGACTCTTCTGTATAGGCGGAAAAAGCAATGGCACCCCACTGCAGTACTCTTGCCTGGAAAATCCCATGGACGGAGGAGCCTGGTAGGCTGCAGTCCATGGGGTTGCTAAGAGTCGGACCCGACTGAGTGACTTCACTTTCACTTTTTACTTTCACGCATTGGAGAAGGAAATGGCAACCCAGTGTTCTTGCCTGGAGAATCCCAGGGACAGGGGAGCCTGGTGGGCTGCCGTCTATGGGGTCGCACAGAGTCGGACACGACTGAAGTGACTTAGCAGCAGCAGCAGCAGCAGCTTCTGTACAGGAGTGCTCACTACCCATGTACTTGCCACATGGACGCTATTCTCGCTTAATACACTCAGAGGCTTGACACAATTTTTTCCTCTTTTCCATGAATTATTGTTATTTTTCTCTATTTTACTACTTTATTAACATTGTATAATATTGCTCAGTTTATAAAAAGCAAACACAAGATAAAGCAGAGCACTGCATCCCCAAAATGCCCTTCCATTCTTTGTGAGAAAAATCTTATTCAAATAGACACTCCTGTTTCCATAAACTCACACCTCAGTTTCTATTCAATCCATATTCATTCAAACAAGGATTTTCTCAAGGTATCATATTCTAGATCTGAAGTGATTTTTTCTCATTAGTTTGAAAGTATTATTCATTTTATTCTTTCATTTAATCTTTAAACTATTGTACACATGTAAGGTGTATATTATGATGATTTGAATGTACATAAGTGAAAATGAAGTTGCTCAGTCGTATCTGACTCTTTGCGACCCCATGGACTGTAGCCTACCGGGTTCCATTGTCCATGGGATTTTCCAGGCAAGAGTACTGAAGTGGGTTGCCATTTCCTTGAATGTACATAGTGAAATGATTATCCCAATCAAGCTAACTAAGCCATCATCTCATGCAGTTACCTTCTGTGTGTATGCATGTGGTGTGAAAGTGAAGGTCACTCAGTTGTGTCCGACTCTTTGCAACTCCATGGACTATATAGTCTCTGAATTCTCCAGGCCAGAATACTGGCTATTGAGATATACAGTCTTAGCAAATTTCCTGTATTTAATACAGTATTATTTTTACTACTATTAATTATAATCATCATGTTTTACATTAAATCTGAGCTTACCTGTATTTCATTTAGTTTTGCTTGATAAGACGTCTGACGATATTTGGATATCATTTCTTTGTAGATAATCTGTTTTTTTCTGTCTGGGAAGTTTAGAATTTTCTCTTCCTATTTTCAGAGTTCTGAAATTTCACAGTCGCACACACATCTACAGGGGTGTGTGTTTCTGGGTGTCTAATATATCCAGTTTAGTATTACGTGGGACTTTTCAATTTAATGACCCATCCTGGTTTTCAGTACTGGAAATTTTTCACATAAAATTTTGTTACATACACCTCCTATCATTTTATTTACAATTTTTTCAGTGTTATTGAGGTGCAAATGACAAAATTGTATACATTAAAAGCATGAAATGTGACGATTTGACATACATATACCTTGTGAAATAATTACCAGACCTCAGTGACCTCACAGAGTTACTTTTTTGGTTTCTTTTGTAGTGGCTGTCCTTAAGGCCCTAACTGCTGCTTTGCTTTCCAGTTCCATTTCTATTCTACAAAAATGGTTACCTCATTTGTGAGTGTAACTATATATACTTTCTGTATTTTCTTATATTGTATGCCTCAGTGACTTATATTTGGAACAAAGACAGTACCCAGTGTGGGCAGTAACTGCCATAGAACCTAGTGGACAACCAGTCTGTGGACAACTAGTATGGACAGCTAATATGGACATCTAGTGTGCCATCGGAGAAGGCAATGGCACCCCACTCCAGTACTCTTGCCTGGAGAATCCCATGGACGGAGGAGCCTGGTGGGCTGAAGTCCATGGGGTCGCTAGGAATCAGACACGACTGAGTGACTTCACTTTCACTTTTCACTTTCATGCATTGGAGAAGGAAATGGCAACCCACTCCAGTGTTCTTGCCTGGAGAATCCCAGGGATGGGGGAGCCTGGTGGGCTGCCGTCTATGGGGTTGCACAGAGTCGGACACGACTGAAGCGACTTAGCAGCAGCAGTGTGCCATAGGGAGAAGGCAATGGCACCCCACTCCAGTACTCTTGCCTGGAAAATCCCATGGATGGAGGAGCCTGGTAGGCTGCAATCCATGGGGTCGCGAAGAGTCAGACACGACTGAGCAGTTTCACTTTCACTTTTCACTTTCATGCATTGGAGAAGGAAATGGCAACCCACTCCAGTGTTCTTGCCTGGTGGGCTGCCATCTGTGGGGTCGAACAGAGTCGGACACGACTGAAGTGACTTAGCAGCAGCAGCAGTGTGCCACAGAATCTTGTACTTCTCTGTGTCTTTGAGAATCTTACAGTGATATTAGTGTCTTACCTTCCTTTTTTCCCTACCAACTCTTTTCCCTTAGCTATTGGTTTTCTTTTTGAGAGTTTTAGTTGTTTTCTTTTGTTGAGTTTTGTTGTTTCTCTTTTTCATGGGCTGAATTTTTCTTGAATTTTATTATTCTTGGTAGCAATGTTATGCAGGATTAGAAAGGATGGGTGGCTATAGAAGGAAATCAGTGCTCTGAAATTTGAGCATCTTGGTTTGCCAAGCCTTTCTTATTAATATGCTTTTTCTCCTAATATCGAGCACAGCTTAACAATTAGAAGTAGCCTTCAGGAGAAGCAGGAAAAGAAATGGAATTTTGGGATGTATTTTTTCTCTTAGTTTAGATTAAGTATATGGTCATTTTGTATTTTTGGCAACATAAAATACGATTTTGTTCCCTTTTATCATTATTAAATATATTTGCCTCAATATATCCTCTTTTGGAATATATCAATATTTATGCTTTATTTATTTTTTTTTTACAGTATAAGGAAAAAATCAGAGCTTGAGTCCGAAATCCAATCTCTGTTGAAAATGAGGTCAAGAAATGAAGAGTTTCTTAAACAACTATACAACGAAGCTTATAACATCGGTGCTATTTATCACCTAACCAGATTTAAAACAGAGGAATTAGAACAGAAAGTAGCAGAAGTGAGAAGAAAATTCAAGGTTTGTGTCTCTGTGTTCTTCTTAGTTATAAAAAGGGTAATGAGCCTGAACTTTATTGATTCAATATTGATAGATTTTCATTTAAACTGTATTAGTTTTTTTCAGAAAAGTCAATCCTATAAATCAGAAGAAAAATCAACTTTTCTTTAGAGGTCAGCCTTAATAGAAGAGAAATGGGGCTCAATGTAGCTAATCAACACTTGTGCCTACTCTTTTCTATCACCAACCTTAAACTAGCTGGATCACCAGAAGAGAGTGCTGCTTGGTTCAGTCTCCTCCTACATATCTAACATGTAAAATAGTTTCTGTCTCTGGCAGGAAGAAGGGATGATGGGAAGAGTACCTACATTAGACCTGCAAGTTATTAGCTTCCAGAGTACCAAGCAATTAGTTGACCACAGCGCTGTGAAAACAACTGCTTATAGACCTCAAATTCACTCCTAAGTGAGAGAGATGACAAATAGCCACTCCCTGCCACTTGAAATAGAGACTAGCAAAGTCAACTTCATTTTACCACACCTGAAGGACCACTTTAACAGGCTACTTTTGTCCACCACACGTCACATCCAAACCTCTCCCATCTTTGACATTTTTTTTGGTGGGGGGTGGGTGGCTGTCCTGGGTCTTTGTTGCTGAGAGCAGACTTTCCCTAGTCGTGGTGAGCAGGGGCTGCTGTCTAGTTGCAGTGCTTGGGCTTCTCCTTGTGGAAACTTCTCTTGTTGCAGAGCATGGGCTCTAGGGAGCACGGGCTTTAGTAGTTGTGGTGTATGTGGGCTAAGTTGCCCTTCATCACGTGGGATCTTAGTTTCCAGACCAGGAGTTGAACCTGTATCCCCTGCATTGGCAGGAAAATTCTTAAACACTGAACCACCAGGGAAGTCCCACAGCATTCTTTTTTTAATTAAAGATTTTGGTTATACAAGTATCTGTAACATGTAGAATCTACATTTCTGTCCAGGCCCTGTAGTAGAACTATTTTCAATGAAGACTTTGTCTGGTGCTATCTAACCTTAGGACATGTAGATTGCCTTCCCATAAGTGGTTCTGTGTTGAAAGATCAGGGTTTTCTTCCCACACTGAGACCAGCTGTCCGGCTGACTTGGTGTGCTATGGCCTGTGTCTCGTCCCATGGGTTATTTGTTGAATAGGATTCTAGTATCTTATTTATTCCAAAATTAGTATAATAAAAACTATATATAGCAAAAATTAATCTAAAAATTATTTTAGAAATGTGGCCATGATTATGTTATTTATAATTTAATTTTTCATTAATATGTGTGTATCTATGGCCATCGATTAACTTTTTCATTGAAACTGTCAGTGAAAATGCCAAGCACTGATTTGGCCATTTAACAATGTTTTATTTTTTTCAGTTGACAGGAAACCCTTAATATTCATGTATTTGTCCCATAGCTGTCACAACCTACTTTAATTCTTCACATGTATTGCTTCACTAATCTGAGGCACTCACTTATTAAGAAGGTTGTTGTATTGAACTGTTTATTTTTTTCTAAATTTTCCTGATGCCATAAACTACAATTTATAGGTTAAGTGCAAATTTGATTTGACTCCACTGTACTTGCTTTGCCAAGGCAAAGTGTCTCTCTGGCTAGATCAAGCAGAATTGAAGGAGTTGTTCATCAGATTCTTTATCACCCTGTGGTAGCTGAGAGATAACTAGACAGAAGTAACAGAATGAAATTACTCCATTCAGTAAATACTCCCTATTGTTAAACATGTCTGCTAATCTCTGAATTGAATATATATAGGACACTAAATTTCTGTGATGTATTTATGTGTCAGAATGGTGGTAACTTAAAAGCAAATTTATAGCTAGTTCTTAGATAATTTGTATTTCTAGTAATTTATTTTTTATAATTTCTCCCTTTGTAATGAACCACTGTATTTCATTGACTAATTAAGGAAAGTCTATGTAATCTTCTGAGTCAGGGCATCATGTTTTCCTTGCAGAAAATTTTGTGTATTTGTTGATCCTGGCCTGAAATTAGTCCTTAGTACATGTCTTCCAGAAATTAATTACAACCAAACCACCTCTGAGCTAGATTTGAAAAATAACCTTCTAGTGTCTTAGAAGTAGACTTTCTGAATTTTATTTTTCAAATGCATTATAAAATGCCCCAATAAGTTTTAGGCAACTTAGACTAGAAGCAACTCTGAACAATCAAAATATCTAGCAGTTTCTGGAATTTTCCAGCTGTTGTAAATGATTTGCCACAGTATTTCCATACATTCAATCCTAATAACTGGTCTATTCAGAAAAGACGTGATTAGCCAAGTCCTAGTACTCTCACCTGGAAAATTTCATGGACGGAGGAGCCTGGTAGGCTGCAGTCCATGGGGTCGTGAAGAGTTGGACACGACTAAGCAACTTCCCTTTCACTTTTCACTTTCATGCACTGGAGAAGGAAATGGCAACCCACTCCAGTGTTCGTGCCTGGAGAATCCCAGGGACAGGGGAATCTGGTGGGCTTCCATCTACGGGGTCGCACAGAGTCGGACACGACTGAAGCGACTTGGCAACAGCAAGATAAAATTAGCTAATAGTGATGGGAGATGAATCAATAAAAGGAAAAGTGTGTTCAATTATGGTGTGACCAGAAAACCATCCAGTGTTATCTGGAGAATGTGATATTGTAAAAAATAAATCTTGAAAGCTCTCATCAGATGTTAAGAACTTCTTAACACTTCAGTAGAAGATTTCTTTGCAAGCTGCAGGAATTTGCAGGGCTTTTTGCTCAGACATATTGCAAGTTTGGTAGAAAAGTAAAATATGAAGCCACTCTGATTCCAGAATAAACTTATAGTTTTAGAACTAAGTGGAAACTTAGTAGAAAAGAAGGATGGCAGTAGAAAGCGTGACAGAGTTTTCTGCAAGCTTATTATATGCAGGTCTCTTTATACAAGTTAATTTAACGTTCATAATTCTGCATGGTTGTTTTTAATATGCTCACTTTGGAGTTATTAATACACTTATTTTAGAGTGGTTTTCCAAACTAGCATGGCTTTTAGGTAGCTGTGGTGACTTTGGGGACAAGATCTTCTGATGCTGGTCTTGGAATAAACTAGTCAACCGGATACTAACTAAACATACACTCTGAACAACAAAGATTCAGTTAGGTTCAAAAATTCAAAATAACCATAGCAGGGATCATTTTTAAGACTTTGGGTTTTTTTAGGGTGGCATTAGGGTCACAGCAAAATTGAGTTGAATGATAGAGCATTTTAACTGCCCTAAAAATCTTGTATGCTCCTCCTCTTCATTCCTTTCCCAAAACCATGGCAACCACTGATCTTTTACTCCATACTTTCACCTTTTCCACATTGTCCTATAGTTGAGATCATGCAATAGGTAGCCTTTTCAGATTGATTTCTTTCATTTACTAATATGCATTTAAGGCTTCTCTGTGTGTTTTCATGACATACAGTAGCTCATTTCTTTTTAGCACTGAATAATATGCTACTATCTGGATGCCACAGTTTATCCATTCATCTATTGATAAGTATCTGGATTGCTTCCAAGTATTGGCAGCTATAAATAAAGTCACTATAAACATCCGTGTGCAGGTGTTTGTGTGGATCTGTGTTTCCAACTCCTTTGCATAAATACCAAGTAATGTGATTGCTGGATCTTACAATAAGAATATAGTTTTGTCTCAGACCAAAACGTCTTCCAGAGTGGTTGGATCATCTGTTTCTTCTGTGAATTTTGGAAGACTGTGCCTCTCAAGGAATTGGTGATTATCTAGGTTATATAATTCTTAAGCAAATAAATGTACATGGGATTTGTAGTGATGTCTCTTTTTTCATTCTTTTCTTTTGCATATTTTGTATTTAATTTTCTGTTGTTTTTATAGATTTCTAAGGTGGAAACCTAGGTTTTTGATGTTAGATCTTTCTTATTTTCTGATATATGTATTCAGTGCTGTGAATTTCCTTCTTAAGTACTGCTTTTACTGCATATCACAAATTTCGGTAAATTATATCCCCATATTTATTTAGTTCAAAATATTTTAAAATCCTTTGTGCTTGATTCTTTGTGTATTATTTTAAAATGTGTTTCAGTTCAGTTCAGTTCAATTCAGTCACTCAGTTGTGTCCGACTCTTTGCAACCCCATGAATTGCAGCACGCCAGGCCTCCCTGTCCATCACCAACTCCCGGAGTTCACTCAGACTCACGTCCATCGAGTCAGTGATGCCATCCAGCCATCTCATCCTCTGTCGTCCCCTTCTCCTCCTGCCCCCAATCCCTCCCAGCATCAGAGTCTTTTCCAATGAGTCAACTCTTCGCATGAGGTGTCCAAAGTACTGGAGTTTCAACTTTAGCATCATTCCTTCCAAAGAACACTCAGGACCGATCTCCTTTAGAGTGGACTGGTTGGATCTCCTTGCAGTCCAAGGGACTCTCAAGAGTCTTCTCCAACACCACAGTTCAAAAGCATCAATTCTTTGGCGCTCAGCTTTCTTCACAGTCCAACCCGTACATGACCAGAGGACAAACCATAGCCTTGACTAGATGACCTTTGTCTCTACATATTTTGGAATTTTCTGGTTATCTTTCTGTTATTGATTTCTAGTTTAATTCCATTGTGGTCTGATCACAGATATTGTATGATTCTGTTTCAAAAATTTAGATGTTTAAGGGTTATTTTTTCTTTTTTTAAATTGAAGTGTAATTGATTTACAATGTTGTGCTAGTTTCTTGTACAGTAATGTAATTCATATATATATATATATTCTTTTTCACATTACTTTTCCATTGTAGTTTAGCTCAGTTCAGTTCAGTCGCTCAGTCATGTCCAACTCTTTTCGACCCCATGAATCGCAGCACGCCAGGCCTCCCTGTCCATCACCAACTCCCAGAGTTCACCCAAACTCATGTGCATCAAGTCGGTGATGCCATCCAGCCATCTCATCCTCTGTTGTCCCCTTCTCCTCCTGCCCCCAATCCCTCCCAGCATCAGAGTCTTTTCCAATGAGTCAACTCTTTGCATGAGGTGGCCAAAGTATTGGAGTTTCAGCCTCAGCATTTGTCTTTCCAATGAACATCCAGGACTGATCTCCTTTAGGATGGACTGGTTGGATATCCTTGCAATCCAAGGGACTCTCAAGAGTCTTCTCCAATACCACGGCTCAAAAGCATCAGTTCTTCGGCACTCAGCTTTCTTCACAGTCCAACTCTCACATCTATACATGACCACAGGAAAAACCATAGCCTTGACTAGACGGACCTTTGTTGTCAAAGTAATGTCTCTGCTTTTCAATATGCTATCTAGGTTGGTCATAACTTTCCTTCCAAGGAGTAAGCATCTTTCATGGCTGCAATCACCATCTGTAGTGATTTTGGAGCCCAAAAAATAAAGTCTGACACTGTTTCCACTGTTTCTCCATCTATTTGCCATGAAGTGATGGGACCAGTTGCCATGATCTTCGTTTTCTGGATGTTGAGTTTTAAGCCAACTTTTTCACTCTCCACTTTCACTTTCATCAACAGGCTTTTGAGTTCCTCTTCACTTTCTGCCATAAGGGTGGTGTCATCTGCATATCTGAGGTTATTGATATTTCTCCCGGCAATCTTGATTCCAGCTTGTGTAGTTTAGTACAGGATACTAAATATAGTTGCCTGTGCTATACAGTACATTCTTTATCTATTTATATATGATAATTTGTATCTGCTAACCCCAAACTCCTAATTTATTCCTCCCCCCCCTTCCCCTTGGGTAATGATAATTTTTTTCTATGTCTGTGAGTCTGTTCTGTTTCATGAATAAGTTCATTTCTGTCATATTTTAGATTATACATATAAGTGATATCATATGGAATTTGTCTCTCTCTGTTTGACTTATTTCACTTAGTATTTAATTCGTACGTCCATCCATGTTTCTGCAAATAGCATTATGTCATTCTTTTTCATGGCCAAGTAGTGTTTTTTAAGTGTCACTTTTAATGCTATGTGAAAAAGACAATGTGTTATGTCCTTAGACTGTTCTAGGCCACAATAATATGGTCTATAACTTTATAGTTTAGAAGTTTGTTAGTTTCCTTGAGTTTTTTTCCTCCAATTATTTCAAGCAACCGGGAACTTTTTTTAGTGAAAAATCTTGGCTCTCGCTTCAACTATTTGTTCATTTCTGAATCAAAATTTATAGACCCTTTATTTGACTAAAGTAAAAGTCAGAACCTACTGAGCAAGTCCATTTCAATTAACAGAACAAAGCTTTAATAAGCCAAAATTTGATTTGTGCACTGTACAGCTTCTATCCCAATTCCAGGTAAGACTGATGATATTTTTTTTTTTTGCAGTTCTTAAGTTTATTTTTATTGGAATATAGTTGCTTTACAATCTTGGGTTAATTTCTGCTGTACAGTGAAGTGGATCAGCTATATGTATAATACAACCCCTCTTTTTTGGATTTCCTTCCAATGTAGGTCATCACAGAGTATTGAGTAGAGGGTTCCCTGTGCTATACAGTAGCTTCTCATTAGTTATCTATATATGTCAATCCCGGTCTCCCACCACCCCTTCCCCCTTGGTAGCCATACATTTGTTCTCTTTATCTGTGTCTCTATTTCTGCTTTGCAAATAAATTCATCTGTATCATTTTTCTAGATTTCACATATATGCAATATTATAATATTTCTTTTTTCTCTTTCTGACTTCACACTGCATGACAGTCTCTTGGTCCATCCACATCTCTGCAGATGGCATCATTTAATTCCTTTTTATGGCTGAGTAATACTCCAGTGTGTGTGTGTGTGTGTGTGTGTGTGTGCAGATTTATCCATTCCTTCATTGATGGACATTTAGGTTGCTTCCACGTCCAGGCTATTGTAAACAGTGCTTCAGTGAACATTGGCGTGCTTGTATCTTTTTGAGTTATGGTTTTCTCTGGGTATATGCCCAGGAGTGCATTTGTTGGGCCATATGGTAGCTCTGTTTTTAGTTTTATAAGAACCTCTGTACTGTTCTCCATAGTGACTGTACCAGTTTACATTCCCAGCAGCATTGTAAGAGGGTCCCTTTTTTCCATACTTCTCTCCAGCGTTTATTGTTTGTAGATTTTTTGATGTTGGCTCTTCTGACTGTTGAGAGGTGCTACCTCATTGTAGTTTTGATTTGCATTTCTCTAATTTTTAATTAGTGATGTTGAGCATATTTTCATATGTTTGTTGGCCCTCTGTAAGTCTTTTTTTTGGAGAAATGTCTACAGTGGAAAAGAGACAGTCTCTTCAATAAGGGATTCTGGGAAGACCGGACAGCTACATATGAAAGAATGATGTTAGAACACTCTAACACCATACATAAAAATAAACTCAAAGTGGAATAAAGACCTAAATATAAGGCCAGACACTATAAACCTCTTAGAAGAAAACATATTCAGAACACTCTTGGACATAAATTGCAGCAAGATCTTTTTGACTCACCTCTTGGAGTAATGAAAATAAAAATAAATGAGTGAGACCTAACGAAACTTAAAAGATTTTTCACAGCGGAGGAAGCCATAAACAAGATGAAAAGATAACCTTTAGATTTGGAGAAAATATTTGCAAATGAAGTAGCTGACAAGGGATTAATCTCCAAAATATACAAACAGCTCATGACACTCAATATTAAAAAACAAGACAAACAAACCAATCAAAAAATGGACAGGAGACATGATGGTATTTATGAAATGATCATATAATGACTATTCTGATATTTTTTCATTTACATTCTTGAGGGCTTATGTCTCTTATTGAAATCTAGAGGATATTACTTTTTACCATCTGCTACTGCCTCTATTGAATTATGAACTGATACTATGTCCTTGGCTTTTAACAAAGGCTGGTAAAAGTATGTTCAAAGTTGACCATTGGTACTTAGGTTTTTCATACTAGTGAGAAAGTGGTCAGACTGTTCAAAATGGTCAAAAATCAATGCACCTGGTTTACTTTAGATTTCAGAATTAAGAGAAAAATTTTCTTGATATAAATTTTATTCCTTCTCTTATTAATAATTCCCATAGATGGATGAGCCTGGTGGGCTGCAGTCCATGGGGCCGCTAAGAGTCGGACACAACTGAGTGACTTCACCTTCACTTTTCACTTTCCTGCATTGAAGAAGGAAATGGCAACCCACTCCAGTGTTCTTGCCTGGAGAATCCCAAGGACCTGGGAGCCTGGTGGGCTGCCGTCTATGGGGTCGCACAGAGTCGGACGTGACTTAAGTGACTTAGCAGTATTAATAATTAAGCATGCTCTAAAGTTTCATGTGTCCCTCTATTTTAAGTAACCTAGAAGCTCAGAGTCACTTGTGCTTTATTTTTTTAATTATTATTATTAATTTTTTTTTTACTTTACAATATCATATTAGTTTTGCCATACATCAACATGCATCCGCCACAGGTGTACACGTGTTCCCCATCCTGAACCCTTCTCCCCCCTCCCCATACCATCCCTCTGGGTCATCCCAGTGCACCAGCCCCAAGCTTCCTGTATCCTGCATCGAACCTGGACTGGCGATTAGTTTCTTATATGCTACTGTACATGTTTTAATGCCATTCTCCAAAATCATCCCACCCTCTCCCTCTCCCACAGAGTTGTGCTTTAAATTGATAGCATAGTCACTCTTTATCTCTCTCTGATCACTATTTTCACTTTTTATTTTGTCCCATTGGATTTTAGTTTACTAAGATTCTTCTCTACTACATTCAGAGGAGGAATACTTCAGCAAAGTTGAATGAAAGGAAGTCATTAATTGTTATATTGGGGCCTCCAATTAGTGGTACCTGTTTACTGGGGTAAAGTGTTATGGTACAGATAAAACAGAAATAGAATGAAGGTATTTTAAGGCTTAAGTCCTTCAAAAGGTAACTCGGTGTTCCCTTAGTTAAGTACCAGTTTATTTTCCTGACACATGTATGTGGGAGTAGTAAATAGACCTGGAAGGTATGATAGAAATAAAGCATATTGATGGCACAAACATTTGAGAACAAAATTAAACTTTATTTGACTTGTTGCAAAAACTATATGAAAATATAACTTCCATTCCTAGTCTACTGGATTAGAGCTTTGTTTGCCAGAAAAGAGGTGATGAATTAACTCTTTCATATTTCCATTTAAATCTGTGAATTTTGTTTCTTTTTCTCTCTTTTCAAATGGATATGTGATTTTGTTGAAAGAGTATAGGTTTTGGAGTTAAATGTTTCATAATTTAAATTCCTGTTCTGCTAAGTATTTGTTTTGAAAATATTGAGAATATTGCTTAACCATATTGAGCCTAGGCTTTTCATCTCTTAAATGTGTATGACAATACTTACATTGTGCCTTGTGTGATAAAGGAATAATATTGAATATAAAATGTTTCGGAGCCTGACAGATGATATATTTTCAAAAATATTAGGGATAAACAACTTAAAAAATATTTCATAGAATAGGGCTACTTTTATTTTTTTAGGATAATAGTCTTCAATAACTGACTTGCACTTTAACTCCAGTCTGTCTCCTGATAAACATGTAGATTCTACATAACATATTGAAAGTAATCTATTTGTTGAATGCTTAATTTGAATATCTCCTTCAGTCTACTACTTTGTATGCATTATCTTCTACTCTGACAGTAATTTTGTGAAAAAAGAACATGTTATGCCAATTTTACATAAATCAAAACTAATAGTTGATAAAGGCAAAGACATATCAGTATGCAACTCTCATAAGCTGCTGGAGTATCCAGCTCAGTATAAATTAATAGAACCTTTCTGAAAAGTTAATTTATCAATAATAAGTAAAGAATTTAAAGTGTATTCATATCTATAATTCATTAACATTATTTATAAAAATAGGACTTAAAATCACCAGATAACAAAGATAAACAGAAGCTATATAGATGCAATTTAAAGGTGTTTTATGATTAATTATATAATAACTGCCAGAAAATATGTTACAGGGGGACAAGAATTATTGTCTATTTTGTACACTGCTGCATCCCTAGGTCTAACAGTACTTAGAACAAAGTAAGTACTCAGTAAATTTTTATGGAAAGCTTGAGTACATATTTAACATACAGTGGGAAAATTTAAATACACAGATTTCTAGGTAATAGAATAATAGTTAAATATATGAGTACAAGGATAAATTGTGAGTTCGTTTCATTTAGAATTTTTAAAAATTAATGAAAGTCCTCTTTTTTAAGTGGCTGAAAAAGAACTTATAAGGGTAATTTTAACCAAGATAGTATTCAATCCCTAGACCTAAAAACGAATGCACCAAAAAGTCAAAATGTGTATCTCTGGCTTTACGGTTTCATTTTAATTTTTTTAGTTTTAAAATATTTCTACAAAAAGCACATACACCTTCATAAAAAATGATAGATGAAATAGTACTGTTGTGTTTACTTTTGGATAGAACCAGGTTGGGTGAGCTGCATCCTGGACTTGCTTTAGGGTCCTGACCACCTAAAACTGCCCTAGCAATTCACAGCCAGAGCTGCCCTGCACCACTAACTCATCCCAGCCCACCTGCAGAAATCCCAAATTTTGCTTTATGGTTTTAATTCTTAAAGTCTATTTCTCTCTCTTCGTGTCTCATACCTTATGTAATGAATTCTACAACCTTCCTTAGTGCCCCTTTTGTCACTGGAAATAAAAGGGATGAAACATCCGTGATTATGAGCTTACATCTATTTATGTTTAGTTTCTCCTTCCATTTTCTCTTTAAACATGGGTCTCTGGACTTCAGCTGTCCTTTCTGCTCGTGCAGGAGTCGCTTCCATTAGAATAGCTCTCTGCTGCCACCTGCTGGTTTCTGGCTGCTAAAGCCGGGCAGCAAGTCAACCACTGGGATGGTTTCAGCGTAGGCTCTTCCGAGCCTCTGAGATGCTGTCACTCGCTTTCCCTCAGCTTCTTTCAAACTCTTCAAAGCTATCTTTTTAATACATTTTTATTCCTTTTCTCCAAAACCATATTTGAGTAGTTGTGACAGAGACCTTATAGCCACGAAGTGTAGATTATTTATTGTCTAGCCCTTTACAGGGAAAGCTTACAGACCCTGGTCTGAAGCATGTAGGAAGAGCAGATGCAGGGGATATTCACAGCCCGTAGGGATGCGGGAACGTACCCACATGATAGTTGTGGAAGAAGCTGTTCTCCTGCAAAGCAGGGTAAGGCATTATAGAAGAGGGCGGCTGTGTTCAGTAGGTGGCCCAGAAGCAGAGAACCTTGGTGTAGGTTGACTGGAGTGTGAACAGAGTTGCTGGGTGGAGAACCTGGCTGAGGGCTGGAGGTTCCTCGCAGACCAGCCGACATCAGTTGTGCATGACGAAGGGGAAATTAGTCAGAACCAAAACAAGGCTGGGAATCCCCTTTGCTTGTAAGCCCCTCTGAGCCCTCTACTGATAAAGCCTCACTTTACTCCAGCTGGCAGAAGAAAACTGTTCACTGTTCATGCACAAGACCCAGCTCCAGTATCTCAAATAAGAGTTAAGAGTGCAATGAGAGCTAAGAGACAGTAATTAGGAAACTGGCACAAATATACAGTCCACACACACACTTCTCTGATTTGGTTGGTTGCCACATGCTTGAGTTATAACACATTGCATTTGTTATCACTTTTAAATTCCCTTTAATCGTATAATGTCCCTTACACTTCTGTTTAGTTTGTCTCTCATTACACAGACATTTTTTAAGGAGTCAAGGCCAGTTACTTTGCAGAATTTCTCTCAGTGTGGATTGATCTTTGTGTTTACTCATGATTAGATTCAGAGAAAACACTTGTGGCAGGAATATTACATAAGTTATAATATTGTATCAATAAGACATATTACAAAACACACGGTGTAAGTTTGTCTCATAACCAGTGACAGTTGGTGTTGTGGTTCAGTCCCTAAGTCGTGTCCGACTCTTTGCCACCCCATGGACTGTACAGCATGCAGTCCTCCCCTGGCCTTCACTGTCTCCCAGAGTTTGCTTAGATTCATGCCCATTGAGTCGGTCATGAAATCTAACCATCTCATCCTCTGCCACCCTCTCCTCTTTTTGCCTTCAATCTTTCCCATCTTCAGAGTGTTTTCCAGTGAGTCAGTTCTCCACATCAGGTGGCCAAAGTGATAATAGTGATAGTAAGTTTGATCATTTGGTTAAAGTTGTGGTTTATCCATCCTCCTGCTATAATTAACAAGTACTCAACTGAGTGATAATCTTCCCTAGTAGCTCAGATGGTAAAGAATCCGCCTACAGTGTGGGAGACCTGGGTTCAATCCCTGGGTTAGGAAGATCCCCTGGAGAAAGGATAGGGTACCCACTTCAGTATTCTGGCCTGGAGAATCCCATAGATTCTCCATAGAATCCCAGTCCATGGGGTGCCAAAGAGTTGAACACAACTAAGCGGACTTTCACTTTTACTTTCAACTGAGTGATATTGTAAGAATATGGAACTGTTTCCAAAAAGTTCACCCAGCGGACTTAGCATTCATTGATAATTCTTGGTTGAATTACAGGTGTGAAATGATGATGCTTCTGGGCTGTCATTCCCTTTACTGTACTTTGGCAGTTTGAAAAACCGAAAAGCCTGGCCTGGGTTGGGCTGCAGAGTGCATTCCTGAGAAAGGCAGTCTGCTTTCAGTGCTTATCCAGTTACTTATCTTCTTGCCTTCCCTATCACCTCACCCATTTCCCTGCATCTCGGGGAAAACATCCTGTAGGCTTCGTTTCATTCTTTCTCCTCAAGATGCTGTTTATGAGTGAGAATCTGTGTGATAGCTGGATGAATCCCAAGTTTCTCATTATATAGAAAGACATTTTAAAAACATATTTTTAAATGTGGAAAGCCCTGAAATTTTACAATTCATATCCCAGCCTAGGGACTAGTTTTTGTTGTTGTTGTTATTTGTTAATGCATTTGTTCAATAAATTGTTCATTCAATAGAGATTATGTGCCAGACAGAGGACTGAAAGCTGAGAAGAGGAGGTGGCTTATTTCAGAGTGCTGTGCAGTAGCCCAGCCTGCAATGTCAAGCAGCTCGGCATTGATACTTGTTGAATCTTAGTCATGTGGCAACTGCCATGACATTTGTGACCTTAGTTTTCTCATCTTTGAATCGTAGGCTTGGCATGCTGCATTCCATGGGGTTACTAAGAGTCAGACATGACTGGGTGACTGGACAACAACAGTTGTAGCTAAGTCACTAAATGGATATGATGACTCATATACACGTGTGTGTTGCACGAACACATACACACACGACACACAGGCAGCCCTCACTTTCCGCAGCCTCAAGTTAACTGAAACTTGTGCATCTCTGATCATTTTGCAAGGTCCCTACATGGATCGATAGGGGTGCCTAGATGACACCACCCTTATGGCAGAAAGTGAAGAGGAACTCAAAAGCCTCTTGATGAAAGTGAAAGTGGAGAGTGAAAAAGTTGGCTTAAAGCTCAACATTCAGAAAACGAAGATCATGGCATCCGGTCCCACCACTTCATGGGAAATAGATGGGGAAACAGTGGAAACAGTGTCAGACTTTATTTTTTTGGGCTCCAAAATCACTACAGATGGTGACTGCAGCCATGAAATTAAAAGACGCTTACTCCTTGGAAGGAAAGTTATGACCAACCTAGATAGCATATTGAAAGGCAGAGACATTACTTTGCCAACAAAGGTTCGTCTAGTCAAGGCTATGGTTTTTCCTGTGGTCATGTATGGATGTGAGAGTTGGATGTGAAGAAGGCTGAGCGCCGAAGAATTGATGCTTTTGAACTGTGGTGTTGGAGAAGACTCTTGAGAGTCCCTTGGACTGCAAGGAGATCCAACCAGTCCATTCTGAAGGAGATCAGCCCTGGGATTTCTTTGGAAGGACTGATGCTGAAGCTGAAACTCCAGTACTTTGGCCACCTCATGCAAAGAGTTGACTCATTGGAAAAGACTCTGATGCTGGGAGGGATTGGGGGCAGGAGGAGAAGAGGACAACAGAGGATGAGATGGCTGGATGGCATCACTGACTCAATGGACGTGAGTCTGAGTGAACTCCGGGAGTTGGTGATGGACAGGGAGGCCTGGCGTGCTGCGATTCATGGGGTCGCAAAGAGTTGGACATATAAAATATTCTAGGAAATTCCCTGGGATACAGCATATTCTCAAAAAATGGTACTTAGATGATTAAATCTGGGAATCTTTTTACAACTACTGTAGCTCGTTGTCATTGTCAAGTCTCTCTTTTTGAATGTTTTCAATGATAAGCAATCAGTATTTTGCTAAGAACACTACACTCTGGTTCTTATGTTAAGCCTACAGTAATTCATACCCATTTTAGCCTGCTACTGTTTTTTTTTTTTTTTTTTTGCAGTGACATAATCCATGCTGCAGAATTTAAAAAGAAGCATCTCCCTAGTGTTTATAACCTTCTAAGCAGACTCTGTTTTAGAGCCAGCTGTCATGTCACTGGAGCCTTCCCAGCTGGCACTAATGGTAAAGAATCCGCCTGCAATACAGGAGATGTAAGAGACATGGGTTCAATCCCTGGGTCGGGAAGATCCCCTAGAGGAAGGCATGGCAACCTATTCCAGTATTCTTGCCTGGAGAATCCCATGTACAAGGGAGCCTGGTGAGCTACCGTCCACCAGGTCGCAAAGAGGTGGACAGGAAGCAACCTAGCTTGCACGCGCACATGGCCTCACTGGCAGATTGGTGTGTCTATAACACAGAGTCTCATTCGATTCCTCTGTCTGTGGAACAGGTGGCTGAGTTACAGAGTCCAGCAGTCCAATTGCTTAGAAAGCCTAATGGAAAAGCAGACTTCGCAAAGGAAGAGACAGGGCAGTCAGAAGGCTCTGCACTAAATATTTCAGTCACATTGAAGGATTCTACGTATCCAGGCGTCGCTGAGATCCTAAGGCAATGAAATAAAGTCCCTGGGCTCTCTATGTGGATTAGCATCCTGCTTCCCATGTGTGCTAGATTTTTGCATTCTGGTAATTTATATAATCTGTCCCAATTTTCCCATTTGCAAAAGGGGACAATACTAGCGATTTCATGGATTTCGTTGTGAGGTTAAAACAAACTCTACATAGTAGGCAGGTAATAATACTTTGCCTATAAGTCTTAGTAGCACTAATGATAGCTTTATCATTGAGGGGACTCATGACAGAAGCTTCATGGACTTAACTGCCCAGATTCTACTTCAGAAATCAGTTGTCACTTTGCTTGAGGTCATTCCCCTTCCAGGTGCAGCAAAGCTGGGGGCCTGTTCTTGCTCCAGGACACCCCATGGTGTTGACCAAGATTCTTGTTGGGGATGCTTTGTATTAAGAGCTCAGCCTATGTTTTTGCTTAATCCTGCATCATCTCCCATCTTCTTTCTATTTTTCCCATCATGCCCCCTCTCCAGTCCAACAGGAGTTGATTCCAAGTACACGCCTTGATAAGAATTCTGCACTCAAAACCCCACCACCTCAGAGTCAGCTTTACAGGGAATGCTTCTTGTGACAACAGGAAGGGATGACAAATAGGTCCCCTCACTCAGATGTTGCACTGTGGCCTGTGTGCACCTCTGACCCTCAGAGCTCACCTTAATGTCAGTCTTAGGCTAATTCTCGGGTTCTTGAAGGTCATAGTAACTTGGTAGCTCTCCTAGGAACTGGTCAACTTC
The DNA here is from genome assembly GCF_029378745.1 of Bos indicus. Lineage (NCBI taxonomy): Eukaryota > Metazoa > Chordata > Mammalia > Artiodactyla > Bovidae > Bos > Bos indicus. Next base: position 24,293,888 of record NC_091783.1, read on the forward strand.
CCAGCATTTGGCCAGTGCCCGGATGGACAGAGTATGCTTTCAGGAAGGGGACAGTACCGAGGGAAGGGCTTGAACATCTGGCTGGAAACATGCCCTGTGGCTGGTGGAAGTTGAAATCGGCAGCCCAGTCAGTAACAAGGACTGGGTTGGCCAAAAAATCCATTCGGCCATTTCCATACCATCGTCCAGAAAAATCCGAATGACTGTTTTGGCCAACCCAGTAGTTTCCCTTCTGGTGACCTGTCATTTGACCTTGCTCTGAGTCATGGAGGTTTGGGGGCATGGTAGAAAGCAGAGCTTAAAGAGTTCCCTGAGAGGCGAGAGTGAAGCTCCAGATGTTGTCTTGCAGGAAGTGCATGTTGATCCACTGGTAATAGGTTGAGTTGGTTTTGTATAGAAATACAGGTTTCAAAATTTCATGGGACTCTTCCCTTCTTTTCAAAGAAATGCAATTGTTTTACTCTTGCATCTTCAGACTTCTAGCCTATTTTATTATAATGTCTCATATACTGGCTTCTTAGGTGGCAGAGTGGTAAAGAATTTGCCTGCCAGTGCAGGAGAGGCAGGAGACTCCTTGAGTTCAGTCCCTGAGTCGGGAAGATCCCCTGGAGAAGGAAATGCAACCCACTCCAGCATTCTTGCCTGGGAAATCCAGTGGACAGAGGAGCCTGGCGAGCTACAGTCCATGGGGTCACAGAGCATTGTACACGAGGAACTGAGCACACATACTGCCTACAGTTTTTATTGGCCTTATTTATGCAAATTCTTTTTGCATGATGTTAATTTATGTAAGTTCAGGAACTTGAATTCACTTAAACAATAGAGTTCTCTCTTTACTAACAATTAAAAAAAAACTTAAAAGGATGAATGAATCTTAAGGAAACACTAATTAATCCCCATTGCAGCCCAAGTAACCTTCCTAAAACACACACCTTGTTTAACATTCTTCACTAATTTTCTTATTGTGCCTTAAAGATTCTACATAAACTGATAGTTTATCTCTTCAGCTTCATGCCGTACCATTTTGCAATTTATCTCCTTGATAAACACACACACACATTTTTCAGTTACTATTTTGAAATACAGTATATTTTTTCTAGTCTATAGAGTCATTTGTAATTTGGTTCCCTTAATACTAAATGTTTAACTAGTTGATAAAACTGTTATCTGTTATATTAGAAGAGGCAACTAATTTCTTTTAAATTATCAAAATACATCATTGAATAAATTGGCTTTAGATATAGGTATATCCTTGGGTGAAGTAATATATTAAAGGTATTGCCTTCTTTATCTCCTCTTTTCTTCTTTGGAGTTATCTTGCTTTACTTTAGAAGAGTGTAATTATGATGGGTTGCTATACTAAGGAAATGGGTTGTAGGAGAGACTTATTGACTTGTTTCTTAAGAATGTCTGTGTAGACTCTGTGATATGGTAGGGGTTCAGTAATGAAGGAGGAATTTTAGAGAACTTCAACAGTTCTTCTTTACAAAGCCGTACATCTTTTTTTAATATAGAGGACAGCTTAAATCCAGGACAACTCCTCCCTCAAATAAGGTGTTCCAAGTGGTAATTCTAAACACAGAAGGAAATTTTTGAGTTATTTCTAAATCTGGTTGTGTGATAATATAAAGTACAACTATAAAGACATTAAGACTCTCTATCCAAGTATCAAATAGAAAATTTTTTCCACATGTTTTTTGTCCACCATCTTTCAAGGAATGATTTTTTAAAATAAGAAACAGCCAAAGAGAAAATTTTTTCTAGCCACGTGGAGAATTTGATCATGTTTTGTAAAGTCTAAACTTGAATTCATCTGTCCCGCTTTCAAAATGGAATGTGTTCATTCTGGAAAATAGTGAAAGAAGATTGATATTTTTTAAAAGAGTAATTGAAGACTATCTAGTTTTTCCTTTTTGATTTTCTTACTTTGATATTTTAGTTCAAGTTTATAACATACAATTAATTGAACAGATATTCTGTATTCTATTTCCTGGTATTGTATCACTTACTAATTGTGCTTCAGATAACATCAGGATTTTATTTATTTATCTTTTAATTATAATACTCAGTGTGTAGTGAACAGTTAGTCTTCATTTTAACCTAAGTAAAATGTATTTTGTGTTAGCAGTTGTCTTAAAATGTTTTGTGACTTTTCATACATAAAACCTCCTTTTGTTTTAAAAAAATTGATAATGTACAGGGCAGAGAAGACTTCCTGAAGAAACTCACTCGAGGTGAAGTGGCTAATGGAATGATGATTCAGGTAAACCCAATTGGTTTCAATATTTTATTCTTTTAATTTGCAGTTTACTTAGCATTTTAAATTTGCCTGTAATGAGGCATCTTTTCACTACTTGGTTTGCAAGCCAGCAGTTTTCTGTCCTTAGTTGATGACAGTTGCCCTCTGTGTACGACTAGCAGCGTCTGATCATGCGTAAAGAAACTGACCTCTCGTATACATATCTCATTTTGTGGCTTAATGGGAATTTCTGCCAGTCTGGTAAAAGGGCAGTGTCTCTTTAGTTTGCCTTGTGATGATGTTATGTTTTCTTTAGTCTTAGTGTCTTTCAGCTGAATTCTTTTATTTAAGACTGAAAAAAAAATATGCTATGATATTTCTACATAAAGATTTTGAAACTCAAATATTATAGCTAGCAGGGCTTCCCTGGTGGCTCAGATGGTAAAGAATCTGCCTGCAATGTGGGAGATCTGGGTTGGGAAGACCCCATGGAGAAGGGAACAGCTACCCACTCCAGTATTCTTGCCTGGAGAAAGCCATGGACAGAAGAGCCTGGCAGGCTGGAGGCCATGAGTTCATAGAGCTGGACAGGACTGGATGACTTTGACTTCCACTGTTTAGCTATAAACATTAGCTATAAACACTGCATAGCTATTTCTTTACTTTTTAAAATCTTTGTCTACCACCTGCATATCTTTTGGATCCCAGATTAGGTGTTCTGAACCCTGGCATGTTTCTAGATTGCCTCCCCTTCAGAAATACATAAGTATTTGAAACCATTACTATAAAAAGAGGAAAATCAACACATAAAACAGTCCAAAACAGGTTATTAAAAAAATATTTGAGATTATCTGTACTTCTGTTCTTCTCTGAAGCGAACACAAATTTTATAATTTTTTTCTGTTGGCAAATTTGATATTTTCAAACATATAAAAGCAATGTCTCTCAAATTCTATATGTTTGAAAGTGCCAAATTGTCTCATTTTTTTCTCACTGTTTATAAGCCCAGTAATTCAGTAATATTCCAGATCTTTTTGCTTAATAGTTTATGAATTTATTTTTATTGGTTTTATTTAGTCTTAGACTGCAGGACTTACATATATTACAAAATTTGTCATTAAAGTGTTCTCTAACTTTATTATCCTCCAATACATAAGAATTTTTTATTTCTATTGTCTATTAAGTTTTTTCTCATTTTTTATAATAATGCCTTTAAATATGCTGTATTTTAATAATATCTTTAAATATACACTCTGTAAATATACTATATTTCTACCTATTGCTTTTTTATGGTGGCATTTATTGTTTTGATTTTTAAATATTACTACCCAGCACAGGATAAAGTCTCAATAAATGTTTAGGTAATTAATAACAATGAATTATTTAATAATCTTTGCTGGCAGAAAAAACTCTTTTCCCTTCAAGAAGAACAGACACTTGAGAAGCAGGACCTTATGAGAAAGAAAGCAATCTATTCCCTAGCACTGGCAGAAATGGAGAAACCACTGCTTAAACTAGAAGAAGAAGCTGAAAAAATCAAAACTTGCCACCAAGAACATGCTGACGTAAGCATTTATCATTAATCCAGAAACTAATTTGCAGGAATATTTAGGTCGCTAAATCATTTATGCAATTTACAGTATCATTTGGAAAATTAGGATTTCATATCGGAAGAAGTAAAAGCATGGACAAAATAAGCAACTATTCTAGGACCACACAAGTGGTCTACAGTGGAATTACATAGCAAAACAGTATTAATGCTGTTTCCTGGAACCCTTTACTTAGAATATACCTAGGAAAAGCAAATTCCAAATGAATGAGTGGTGATTTTTCTGGTATGATTACCCACTGTAGGGAATTTAATTCAAAGTCTTCACTGCTTGTTAGTAAAATTCCAAAGCTGTGCTTGTTCAAATATGAAAGATAATGCGTCCTGACATTTTCATGGTAAATTTGTGATGTGTATAGATGAAGTGAAGACAGCTGGGATAAAAAATAAGCAAATGTTGATAAAATATTTTCAGAACAACAAGTTTATGGCAGTAACTGATATTACTAGCCCTTCCCAAAAAAAGATTTAATAGAAAAAATATGTATACATCATATCATTAGTCTTTTGAAGAAGTAGAAGGTGTGGTAAGAGTTATACATTCTTGTCCTCAGCTGAAGGGAGAACACGCATATATTCGTTTGGGGCATTTTGGCAACAGAATTGTCTTTTATTTGCAAATGATGATGTGACTTTGTATTTGTAGACTGTACTACTTTTCAGAATTTCATTTATTAAAAACTTTGTGATTTTCAGTTTCCTTATTATGAAATTTTATTTTGATCTTCAAAGCATCTCTCTAAAATAAGCAAGAGAGAATTTAGCTGTAACATAGAATGAGACAACTTGAGCCTACCTGCATGAAGCAACTTGTACAAGGGCATAAACCATGGAAACAACAAATTCTGAGTGTACATCTCAACTTAGGACTTCCAGTGCTTATCCCAGCGCTCCCGTAATGAATATATAACCAGTATTAAGAACCAGTGAGATAAATTATTTTAACAATGGCTCCTCCTTACATTAATGATAGGAGTTTATTAGTTACATCAAAGCCTTGGTGTAATCATCTGAGAATAATAATGAATACCAGAAAAGATTAATGACTTTTATTCTTTTATTTTATACTAGCCACTGTTTTCTACTTTCTTGTAGTCCAGTAATCAATTTGGTTTATTATTCTTTAGCGGTGTATAAATTATGAACACTATTAATTTAGCATAAATTCTTGGAAGAATAAGTTTTCACACACTATAATGAGTACTGAAAATTTGGAGTTTTAATTTTGATTAAAATGTTTAAATATTGTCAGGAAAATTTATTATTTCGATGTGAGTTTATTAGTTATTACTTAGCTAAAATTGATTAGCATTTTATTTTCTTTTGTTATTCAAGTTGATATTAGGATTATGGATATCATAGTATGTTTTTGTAATTCATGTGTGGTCATCCTTTCCTTTTACACCAAAATATATGTTGTTGTTATTAAAATAGTCGCTTGGGAACTATCAATCCTAAACCCAGACAATTGGACTATTAATATTGCACATCTTAATTTCTAAATTGTCCTATAGTTGCTAGATGAAGTACTTGAGAAGAGAGGAGAAGTTAAAAGAAATGTAGAAAAAACTAAGAAAAAATTGCAAAGAAAGGGGAAGAAAACCCAGGATGCAATAATAAAAACTGAGGTAAGAAATTTAATGTCAAAAATTTATTTTGAATTTGCAGCCTCTTCATGTAAATGAAAACTATTCCAGCAAATTTAATTTTAGATGAGTGTCTGTCATTTATAATTGGTTGCAGTAAATTGATTTTGCATCCATGTGTGCACACAGGGGTGCCCACGTGTACCTACACACACACACACACAGACACAGAGTCTCTGTGTCTTCATTTTCTTTCTTACAGTGTCTTTCCCACTGGGCTAGTGTATCTTCCCATTACCTTTCCTAAATTCCTAGAGGGATTTGTAGTGTCTTAGACAGTACCATGTTTCTGAAGATGAGACCAGTGTACAGACTAAAGCATTTGTTAATATCTGACATGTTACCCTCAAGCTGGTATGTAGGCTGCGTGAACCAACTGGCTGTATATCAGAGGGCTTTAACATACCATTTAAAGCATTGTCTTTAACTTTCCATCCTCTGAATATATTTTAAAGGTAGCACCAATAGCTACTACTAGTCAGACAAGACTTAGAGACTGAACAACAACCACCACCACCAAGAGGATTTGTCAGTGAACAGCATATGGGCCATGAGGTAGAGGTGCGATTGTGTTTAAATAAAGCTAAACCTAGGGCTACAAAAGAAATATTTTTAAACATTACCAAGGAAAACAATATGTATAATAATAATAACATGTTAATGTTTTACATTTTTAAGAAATATTTTGCATGATTATAAGTGCTCAGACCTATTAACTAATTTCATCTTCATGATAATTCTATGAAGAGTGTGCTATTATTATCTCCATTCTGTGGTTGAAGAATCTGATGCACAGTTTTTTAATTAACTTGCTCAGTTTCACACACCTTCTTAATGATGGTGTTGAGATTCATTATATCTGGCGCTAGAATCTATCTATGCTCTTAACTATTACATTATACTGGTCAAATCATACAGGTTACTTTTTGACCCTAATAAAGTAAAATCATAACTCAATACCAACATTATAACAAAAAATGATATGTAGACCACTGGAAATATTTTTAATCACGTTTTCATTATTTACTTCTGTGTTAAGAATATTTAGAAATACAATTTACATTTTACTTACAAGTGACTGATGATAAAGTATAAGGCAAAATTTATGAGATGGGCCAGTGTTACAATTTGGTATTACCAATAAAGTATTTTGGTAAAAACAACTGAAAGTATTTGGCATACCTACTAAAGGCAAAGAGAACATATTATGAGAAGAATTATAAGAGGCATAATTATATACAAAATTGCATAACAATTTATCTTAAAATCTTGATGAATTGTATAATTTATCTATAAAAGACAAAAAAGCATCACTACGAACAAAGCTAGTGGAGATGCTGGAATTCCAGTTGAGCTATTCCAAATCCTGAAAGATTATGCTGTGAAAGAGCTGCACTCAATATGCCAGCAAATTTGGAAAACTCAGCAGTGGCCACAGGACTGGAAAAGGTCAGTTTTCATTCCAATCCCAAAGAAAGGCAATGCCAAAGAATGCTCAAACTACTGCACAATTGCACTCACCTCACATGCTAGTAAAGTAATGCTCAAAATTCTCCAAGCCAGGCTTCAGCAATATGTGAACCATGAACTTCCTGATGTTCAAGCTGGTTTTATAAAAGGCAGAGGAACCAGAGATCAAATTGCCAACATCCACTGGATCATGGAAAAAGCAAGAGAGTTCCAGAAAAACATCTATTTCTGCTTTATTGACTATGCCAAAGCCTTTGACTGTGTGGATCACAATCAACTGTGGAAAATTCTGAAAGAGATGGGAATACCAGACCACCTGACCTGCCTCTTGAGAAATTTGTATGCAGGTCAGGAAGCAACAGTTAGAACTGGACATGGAACAATGACTGGTTCCAAATAGGAAAAGGAGTTCATCAAGGCTGTATATTGTCACCCTGTTTATTTAACTTATATGCAGAGTACATCATGAGAAACGTTGGACTGCAAGAAACACAAGCTGGAATCAAGATTGCCGGGAGAAATATCAATCACCTCAAATATGCAGATGACACCACCCTTATGGCAGAAAGTGAAGAGGAACTCAAAAGCCTCTTGATGAAAGTGAAAGTGGAGAGTGAAAAAGTTGACTTAAAGCTCAACATTCAGAAAACGAAGATCATGGCATCCGGTCCCATCACTTCATGGGAAATAGATGGGGAAACAGTGGAAACAGTGTCAAACTTTATTTTGGGGGGCTCCAAAATCACTGCAGATGGTGACTGCAGCCATGAAATTAAAAGATGCTTACTCCTTGGAAGGAAAGTTATGACCAACCTAGATAGCATATTTAAAAGCAGAGACATTACTTTGCCAACAAAGGTTCGTCTAGTCAAGGCTATGGTTTTTCCTGTGGTCGTGTATGGATGTGAGAGTTGGACTGTGAAGAAGGCTGAGTGCCGAAGAATTGATGCTTTTGAACTGTGGTGTTGGAGAAGACTCTTTTTTTTTTTTTTTTTAATTTTATTTTATTTTTAAACTTTACATAATTGTATTAGTTTTGCCAAATATCAAAATGAATCCACCACAGGTATACATGTGTTCCCCATCCTGAACCCTCCTCCCTCCTCCCTCCCCATACCATCCCTCTGGGTCGTCCCAGTGCACTAGCCCCAAGCATCCAGTATCGTGCATCGAACCTGGACTGGCAACTCGTTTCTTACATGATATTTTACATGTTACAATGTCATTCTCCCAAATCTTCCCACCCTCTCCCTCTCCCACAGAGTCCATAAGACTGTTCTATACATCAGTGTCTCTTTTGCTGTCTCGTACACAGGGTTATTGTTACCATCTTTCTAAATTCCATATATATGCGTTAGAATACTGTATTTATGTTTTTCCTTCTGGCTTACTTCACTCTGTATAATAGGCTCCAGTTTCATCCACCTCATTAGAACTGATTCAAATGTATTCTTTTTAATGGCTGAGTAATACTCCATTGTATATATGTACCACAGCTTTCTTATCCATTCATCTGCTGATGGACATCTAGGTTGCTTCCATGTCTTGGCTATTATAAACAGTGCTGCGATGAACATTGGGGTACACGTGTCTCTTTCCCTTCTGGTTTCCTCAGTGTGTATGCCCAGCAGTGGGGTTGCTGGATCATAAGGCAGTTCTATTTCCAGTTTTTTAAGGAATCTCCACACTGTTCTCCATAGTGGCTGTACTAGTTTGCATTCCCACCAACAGTGTAAGAGGGTTCCCTTTTCTCCACACCCTCTCCAGCATTTATTATTTGTAGACTTTTGGATCGCAGCCATTCTGACTGGTGTGAAATGGTACCTCATAGTGGTTTTGATTTGCATTTCTCTGATAATGAGTGATGTTGAGCATCTTTTCATGTGTTTGTTAGCCATCTGTATGTCTTTTTTGGAGAAATGTCTATTTAGTTCTTTGGCCCATTTTTTGATTGGGTCGTTTATTTTTCTGGAGTTGAGCTGTAGGAGTTGCTTGTATATTTTTGAGATTAGTTGTTTGTCGGTTGCTTCATTTGCTATTATTTTCTCCCATTCTGAAGGCTGTCTTTTCACCTTGCTAATAGTTTCCTTTGATGTGCAGAAGCTTTTAAGGTTAATTAGGTCCCATTTGTTTATTTTTGCTTTTATTTCCAATATTCTGGGAGGTGGGTCATAGAGGATCCTGCTGTGATGTATGTCGGAGAGTGTTTTGCCTATGTTCTCCTCTAGGAGTTTTATAGTTTCTGGTCTTACGTTTAGATCTTTAATCCATTTTGAGTTTATTTTTTGGAGAAGACTCTTGAGAGTCCCTTGGACTGCAAGGAGATCCAACCAGTCCATTCTGAAGGAGATCAGCCCTGGGATTACTTTGGAAGGAATGATGCTAAAGCTGAAACTCCAGTACTTTGGCCACCTCAAGCGAAGAGTTGACTCATTGGAAAAGACTCTGATGCTGGGAGGGATTGGGGGCAGGAGGAGAAGGGGACGACAGAGGATGAGATGGCTGGATGGCATCACTGACTTGATGGACGTGAGTCTGGGTGAACTCCAGGAGTTGGTGATGGACAGGGAGGCCTGGCGTGCTGCGATTCATGGGGTCACAAGGAGTTGGACACGACTGAGTGACTGATCTGATCTGAAGAAAAAATTAGCAAAAATAGATCAATAACAATAAAATTGGTGTAATTTTAGTAAAGGCAAGGACAAACATAGATACTTTATAAGCCTCCCTACAAAAACCAGGTTCAGAGCATAAGAAGGCATGGAAAGTGTTTAAATTTATTATGTTAAAATATAACCCTGAAACCATAACTGAAAAATACATAAGTGATCTCACTTATGAACATAAATGACAGTTTAAAATATATTGTGAATTGAATTTTGCAATATGCTGAAAAGAATATACTATGCAAAATAAGACTCTTTTGATGAATGTGATGATGACTCAACAAAAATATATAGTTCACTGCATGTACAGAAATGAAAGTTCACTTAAAATAAAATTGATAAAATTCAAAAGCCACTTTTATTTTTTTAAAAAAGACTTAACTTGATAACATGTGTAATAGTATCTACCAGTATCTTCCAGCAGACATGATGTTTAATTATAAATCATTATGTGCATTTCCATTAACATCAGGGTAAAAGCATTCAGGCCAGCTCTCACTACCCAGCATACTACTGTTCTTAATAACAAAGCACTTGTAACATGTGTCACAAAAGAGAAAACATATGTGTTCAAGACTGCAGTGGAATGCCTCCAGAGTTCTTCTATCCACATCTTCATATTTGCTAAAATATTAATTAAAAATTGCCAAAGATGGTATATCTAACAAATACAAATAAATTTCAGTGGAAAACATGGCTGAATACCTTGTGTGTGTGCTCAGCATCATAGAAGTTACTAAGAGTTGGAGGATTAGAGAAGAAGGCTTCTTTGTCTTTTGTTTGTCCTTCACATTAATTTGTCTTTCCAATTACCGTTGAGTACTTCAATTCAGTTCAGTTCAGTTCAGTCGCTCAGTCGTGTCCAACTCCTTAAGACCCCATGAATCGCAGCATTCAAAAGCATCAATTCTTCGGTGCTCAGCCTTCTTCACAGTCCAACTCTCACATCCATACATGACCACAGGAAAAACCATAGCCTTGAGTAGATGGACCTTTGTTGGCAAAGTAATGTCTCTGCTTTTCAATATGCTATCTAGGTTGGTCATAACTTTCCTTCCAAGGAGTAAGCGTCTTTTAATTTCATGGCTGCAATCACCATCTGCAGTGATTTTGGAGCCCAGAAAAATAAAGTCTGACACTGTTTCCACTGTTTCCCCATCTATTTCCCATGAAGTGATGGGACTAGATGCCATGATCTTCGTTTTCTGAATGTTGAGCTTTAAGCCAACTTTTTCACTTAAAATGTCTTAAATATTGTTGGAAGTTTCTGGAGTTGGGGAAGTAAAAGGAGAACTTGGTTCACTCAAGAAATACATCATCTTGTTGGGATCAGACAGCCTTAATATACTGTGAGCAGAACCATGACAGCAGTGTAATAGTGTGGGAAGAGTCAAGCAGGAGTAAACACAGATGAATCGAGGGCATCCAGGAGGATTTTTCAGAGGAGGTGATGTGTAAGAACAAGAACTACTAATAGAAAAACCGGAGGTTGAATATTTGCCTTGCTATGATGTTGTAGACAACAGAGATGATATACACAAAAAGGCTAAAAGAATAATTGGCGCTAGAAGCATTTAACAAATGGTTCCCATTACTTTTATTATTATATAGTTTTTAATTTGATGAAGAAATTAAGTTAGGACATTTTAGAAATAGACCTTGTGTTTGCAAAGCAAAGAGGTCATGGGAGAATGCTATGTGTTTGTGGAATTGCAAGCACTTTGGCATGACCAGAGAGCAGATTACCTGTTAATAAGACTGAAAAAAGATTAAGTTAGTGAGAAGGCTAATGCCTAGATGAAGGAATGCCTGTGTGTCATGCTGTGGAACTCTATTCTAAAGGAAATTGCAGACATTATTAATAGCATATGTTAAGTCCTCATTATGTTGATTGGTATATAAACAGTACTATGTGTTCCCGGCAGCTCAGATGGTAAAGAATCTGCCTGCAATGCAGGAGACCTGGGTTTGATGCCTGGGTCAGGAAGATCCCCTGGAGAAGAGAATGGCTTTCCTTCTCCTTCAGTATTCTTTCCTGGAGTATTCCATGGACAGAGGAGCCTGGCGGGCTACAGTTCACAGGGTCACAAAGATTTGACTGAGTAATTGACGCCTTCACTTTCACTTTTCATAGCAGCATTGCTACCCTCTAAGAACCTAAGTTAGACAAATAATTTTATCTTTTACTCTGCATAAACATTCAGTCATGGCCCAAGCTAAATAGTATTACTGAATTTTTGCTATGTTTAGCCCCATATTAAATCTTAGGTGTAGAACCTGGAAATAGTACATTTAGATAATGTGAAAACATTAATTAAATCTTAAATAAATATTTAAAATTTTATTTGAAATTAATAATTTAGAATCTGAATATAATTTGTATTATCTACTATTTTGAAAATATGTGGTTTCATAGTTTTTTAGATAAAGTAATTAAAAATGTTGTATAGTAAAGCATTAATTAACTTTGTTTCAGATTTCCAGAACCTTCCAAGTCTAGGCATGAAACTGTCTTTGGGTGGAGAGCCTCAAAATTGCTGAAACATGTTACCAGGCTAGAGAAAAAAATGACCCCCCCAAATTATAAATGTGTTGTTTATGCCTAAATTCCAATTTGCTCTGGTGACACTTCAGCATTCATAAAGGCTCACTAATGGTTCTTGGGGTCTCCCAATTTTGCATACTCAGGATACACAGACATATACTCTTGATTGACATGTGGCATCTAACAATTTCTTTTCTCATTGTGGGATATCTCTAATATTTTTGATGCCATGGAAGGGGATATGGTGCTCACATTTATCAAAGCCTCACTATGAGTGAGTGGGTGAAAGTCACTCAGTTGTGTCCAGCTCTTTGCAACTGCATGGACTATGCAGTCCATGGAATTCTCCAAGTCAGAATGCTGGAGTGGGTAGCCTTTCCCTTCTCCAGGGGATCTTCCCAACCCAGGGATCAAACCCAGGTCTCCCACATTGCCAGTGGATTCTTTACCCACTGAGCCACAAGGGAAGTCCAAGAATACTGGAGTGGGTAGCGTATCCCTTCTTCAGTAGATCTTCCCGAACCAGGAATTGAACCAGGGTCTCCTGCATTGCAGGAAGATTCTTTACTAACTGAGCTATCAGGGAAGCCTGATGTTGCCTATGAAAAGCAACAGATATACTTTTTGCTTTTCACCGCTGTCAGCAGAAAGTGCACTGTCTCTTTCCTTTACTGTAAAATCTCTGGCACCACCTTCAGCATCACTGAATTGGTGGTCTAAGTTGTTGACACCGTTGCTTCTGAAATCTCAGTTTCCCATGAAAATCTTCATTTAAGATTTAAGGCGTTTATGGAATCTGAACTGAAAGTCAAGAGTAGTAGAGAACATGCCGGACCCACAGTTGCCCATTGTCTCTGACTCGTTCCTACTTATTTTTACCCATATTTGTGCCTTTTCACACTTTTTTTAGGTTTAATTTTCTCCTAGAAATAACATAATATTTTAGGGGGTCCATTGAAGAATCCTTGTCAGCTGGCTTGACTATATTCTGGTAGCAAACAAACAAACCCAAATCATCTCATTTATTAGTGGAAAAATTCCAGAGCTTCCAGAAAAAAAAAAATAAAAGTGAATGTTATGAAAATTCAAATACAGTACTCAGTGTTCCAAATCTTGGACAAAGAGAAGATTTTTATAGGAAAATAAGTATACAAGGTTAGCAATTCATTCTTCTTGAAACCTGTAAGAATAGAGAAAGAATTATGAAGCATGTGAGGGGAAAATGGAGGAAAATAGGAGCAAAGGGAGCAGCTGAGACTGGAATCCATTGCTAGAAGTTGGGCCAGATGTGGAGTCAGAAACCTGCATTGAGTTGATCACACAGTCAGGAAATCAGCCAGTCAATGTAGACACCAACAGCCATGAAGGGGTCATGCAAAAAAAGACACCAAATCAGATCTCCAGTCTTGGATTGGACCAGCCAGCCTTGGGGAATTATGCTGGTATTAAACATTGACCTCTTTTTCTTAAACCTCAGAACAATATATATTCATGCCTGCCTTCAGGATACATGTTTCATAACCAGTGACCACATGCTGACATATTAAAAGACATGTCCTTCAGGTGTGCAGATGTGTGTGGGTGGGCAGGGCAGGAGATGAGTTAGTGCAGAGTAGAGAGGGAGAGAGAATTGATGGTTCTAACCCATCTTTTAGGAAACCTGATCAGATGTAATGCTCGAGGAAAGAACATAAACCTGAATTGTTGTTTGCTTTGATTAGATGTAGAGCCTCTTGATAAAAGTAAAAGAGGAGGGTGAAAAAGTTGGCTTAAAACTCAACATTCAGAAACTAAGATCATTGCATCTGGTCCCATCACTTCATGGCAAATAGATGGGGAAACAATGGAAACAGTGAGAGACTTAATTTTTTGGTGTTCCAAAATCACTGCAGGTAGTGACTGCAGCCATGAAATTAAAAGACCCTTGCTCCTTGGAAGAAAAGTTATGACCAACCTAGACAGCATATTAAAAAGCAGAGACATTACTTCGCCAACAAAGGTCTGTCTAGTCAAAGCTATGGTTTTTCCAGTAGTCATGTATGGATGTGAGAGTTGAACTAGAAAGAAAGCTGAGCACCAAAGAATTGATGTTTTTGAACTGTGGTGTTGGAGAAGACTCTTGAGAGTCCCTTGGACTGCAAGGAGATCCAACCAGTCCATCCTAAAGGAAATCAGTCCTGAATATTCATTGGAAGGACTGATGCTGAAGCTGAAACTCCAATACTTTGGCCACCTGATGCAAGAACCAACTCATTGGAAAAGACCCTAATGCTGGGAAAGATTGAAGGTGAGAGGAGAAGGGAAAAAACAGGATGAGATGGTTGGATGGCATCACTGATGCAATGGACATGAGTTCGGGTAAGCTCCAGGAGTTGGTGATGGACAGGGAAGCCTGGCATGCTGCACTCCATGGGGTCACAAAGAGTCAGACATGACTGAGTGAATGAACTGAGCTGATTCTCTTGTTTCCCCAAATGCCTTTATTTTTAATTGAAGGAAAATTGCTTCACAATAATGTGTTGGCCTCTGCCATACATCAACATGAGTTAGCCATAGGTATACATGTGTCCCCTCCCTCTTTAACTACTGTTTGCTTTTAATTGCTTACATGGCCAAAAACTATTTGTGTTCCTAAATTGCAAGAATTTGAAACTTCTAGTATTTAAAATACTCCTGATTTTTTCCCCCAGGATAAACGCTCACAAATTTTTAAAGAAATAGAGACCACTAAAAGTAAAACAATTGTTTATCATTCAAAAATCATTCAACTGAATAAGAACTTAGAACAAAAAGAAAAAGAAAAGATTGCTTTTGATCACACACTTGACTATTTAAAGTAAGTACTTTAAATTTATCGAAATATTAAACACTTACTATATCAGTTATAAAAGAGATGTGATCAAATTTCCCTGTTTAAAATTTATTCCTGGAATGATATATACTTTCTGTCATGATCTGGTGTGAAATATACAGGTGATATTTTATAATTTTTGTATAAACACATGATTATAAATTGCTTTCATTTTTTGTTGCTCCTCTGGGTTTATTCTTATTTAAACAACTTCTAATGTTTCTCCTTTTCCAAGCATAAGAATTTTTATTTGTTATGAAATTCATAATCTCTCCCACTAATTTTAGTATTTCTCACTTATATGAAATGGTTAATAATATATGTTTTTTTTTTCACCCAACCTTTTTTTTAATTATTTTTATGTTTAAACTTTACAATATTGTATTAGTTTTGCCAAATATTGAAATGAATCCGCCACAGGTATACCTGTGTTCCCCATCCTGAACCCTTCTCCCTCCTCCCTCCCCATACCCTCCCTCTGGGTCTTCCCAGTGCACCAGCCCCAAGCATCCAGTATCATGCATCAAACCTGGACTGGTGACTCGTTTCATACATGATATTATACATGTTTCACTGCTATTCTCCCAAATCTCCCCACCCTCTCCCTCTCCCACAGAGTCCATAAGACTGATCTATACATCAGTGTCTCTTTTGCCGTGTCGTACACAGGGTTATTGTTAGCATCTTTCTAAATTCCATATATATGCGTTAGTATACTGTATTGGTGTTTTTCCTTCTGGCTTACTTCACTCTGTATAATAGGTTCCAGTTTCATCCATCTCATTAGAACTGATTCAAATGTATTCTTTTTAATGGCTGAGTAATACTCCATTGTGTATATGTACCACAGCTTTCTTATCCATTCATCTGCTGATGGGCATCTAGGTTGCTTCCATGTCCTGGCTATTATAAACAGTGCTGCGATGAACATTGGGGTACACGTGTCTCTTTCCCTTCTGGTTTCCTCAGTGTGTATGCCCAGCAGTGGGATTGCTGGATCATAAGGCAGTTCTATTTCCAGTCTTTTAAGGAATCTCCACACTGTTCTCCATAGTGGCTGTACTAGTTTGCATTCCCACCTACAGTGTAAGAGGGTTCCCTTTTCTCCACACCCTCTCCAGCATTTATTGCTTGTAGACTTATGGATCACAGCCATTCTGACTGGTGTGAAATGGTACCTCATAGTGGTTTTGATTTGCATTTCTCTGATAATGAGTGATGTTGAGCATCTTTTCATGTGTTTGTTAGCCTTCTGTATGTCTTCTTTGGAGAAATATCTATTTAGTTCTTTGGCCCATTTTTTGATTGGGTCATTTATTTTTCTGGAGTTGAGCTGTAGGAGTTGCTTGTATATTTTTGAGATTAGTTGTTTGTCCGTTGCTTCATTTACTATTATTTTCTCCCATTCTGAAGGCTGCCTTTTTACCTTGCTAATAGTTTCCTTTGTTGTGCAGAAGCTTTTAAGGTTAATTAGGTCCCATTTGTTTATTTTTGCTTTTATTTCCAATATTCTGGGAGGTGGGTCATAGAGGATCCTGCTGTGATGTATGTCAGAGAGTGTTTTGCCTATGTTCTCCTCTAGGAGTTTTATAGTTTCTGGTCTTACGTTGAGATCTTTAATCCATTTTGAGTTTATTTTTGTGTATGGTGTTAGAAAGTGTTCTAGTTTCATTCTTTTACAAGTGGTTGACCAGTTTTCCCAGCACCACTTGTTAAAGAGATTGTCTTTAATCCATTGTATATTCTTGCCTCCTTTGTCAAAGATAAGGTGTCCATATGTGCATGGATTTATCTCTGGGCTTTCTATTTTGTTCCATTGATCAATATTTCTGTCTTTGTGCCAGTACCATACCGTCTTGATAACTGTGGCTTTGTAGTAGAGCCTGAAGTCAGATAGGTTGATTCCTCCAGTTCCATTCTTCTTTCTCAAGATAGCTTTGGCTATTCGAGGTTTTTTGTATTTCCATACAAATTGTGAAATTATTTGTTGTAGCTCTGTGAAGAATACTGTTGGTAGCTTGATAGGGATTGCATTGAATCTATAAATTGCTTTGGGTAGTATACTCATTTTCACTATATTGATTCTTCCAATCCATGAACATGGTATATTTCTCCATCTATTAGTGTCCTCTTTGATTTCTTTCACCAGTGTTTTATAGTTTTCTATATATAGGTCTTTAGTTTCTTTAGGTAGATATATTCCTAAGTATTTTATTCTTTCTGTTGCAATGGTGAATGGAATTGTTTCCTTAATTTCTCTTTCAGTTTTCTCATTATTAGTGTATAGGAATGCAAGGGATTTCTGTGTGTTGATTTTATATCCTACAACTTTACTATAATCATTGATTAGTTCTAGTAATTTTCTGGTGGAGTCTTTAGGGTTTTCTATGTAGAGCATCATGTCATCTGCAAATAGTGAGAATTTTACTTCTTCTTTTCCAATTTGGATTCCTTTTATTTCTTTTTCTGCTCTGATTGCTGTGGCCAAAACTTCCAAAACTATGTTGAATAGTAATGGTGAAAGTGGGCACCCTTGTCTTGTTCCTGACTTTAGAGGAAATGCTTTCAATTTTTCACCATTGAGGATAATGTTTGCTGTGGGTTTGTCATATATAGCTTTTATTATGTTGAGGTATGTTCCTTCTATTCCTGCTTTCTGGAGAGTTTTTATCATAAATGGATGTTGAATTTTGTCAAAGGCTTTCTCTGCATCTATCGAGATAATCATATGGTTTTTATTTTTCAATTTGTTAATGTGGTGTATAACATTGATTGATTTGCAGATATGGAAGAATCCTTGCATCCCTGGGATAAAGCCCACTTGGTCATGGTGTATGATCTTTTTAGTGTGTTGTTGGATTCTGATTGCTAGAATTTTGTTAAGGATTTTTGCATCTATGTTCATCAGTGATATTGGCCCGTAGTTTTCTTTTTTTGTGGGATCTTTGTCAGGTTTTGGTATTAGGGTGATGGTGGCCTCATAGAATGAGTTTGGAAGTTTACCTTCCTCTGCAATATTCTGGAAGAGTTTGAGCAGGATAGGTATTAGCTCTTCTCTAAATTTTTGGTAGAATTCAGCTGTGAAGCCGTCTGGACCTGGGCTTTTGTTTGCTGGAAGATTCTTGATTACAGTTTCAATTTCCATGCTTATGATAGGTCTGTTAAGATTTTCTATTTCTTCCTGGTCCAGTTTTGGAAAGTTGTACTTTTCTAAGAATTTGTCCATTTCTTCCACGTTGTCCATTTTATTGGCATATAATTGTTGATAGTAGTCTCTTATTATCCTTTGTATTTCTGTGTTGTCTGTTGTGATCTCTCCATTTTCATTTCTAATTTTATTGATTTGATTTTTCTCCCTTTGTTTCTTGATGAGTCTGGCTAATGGTTTGTCAATTTTATTTATCCTTTCAAAGAACCAGCTTTTGGCTTTGTTGATTTTTGCTATGGTCTCTTTTGTTT